>NC_140584.1:877900998-878548855 GCF_964204655.1 Triturus cristatus | reverse complement strand
CCAATGGAGAACAGGATAGAAGAGGGGCGGGTGCAAGCCCCTCTTCTCAAAGTCACTCCAACTCCTTAAATCTCGGAGCGAGACTGCGCAAGCGCAGCCTTTCGCAGCCGAGACCTAAAAAGAAACTTTTCTTTTTAAACGCGGTCCCGTTTCCTTTATGGGAAACTGGCTGCATTTTAAAAAATAAAATAAAACAATGCTTTATTAAAAAGCAATCACAGACATGGCGGTCTGCTGACCACAACTTGCCATCATTCCTGTGATGGGTGCGATTCCTAGAGGGTGTAAAATTGCAGCCTACCTCATTAACATTCATGAGGAAGGTCGATCTGCGACCCACTACGCAGTAAGAACTGCAATTTGGAAATCGCAATTCCTAATGTTAATACATCTGGCTCCAAATCTATTAATACTCCTAAACTGATGCTTGGTAAAAGTTTAACATTCCACCATTTTTTCAAAGCAAACACTCTTCCAATACTTTGGCAAGGGACAGTCAGACGGGGTTCTGGTATAGGACAGTGGAGCATTAGAAAAAAGAAAAAAAAGATCTGCATGTATGTGCAATGTTGTAAATGAAGCAGCTGTGAATTCGAATGGCTGCAAGGCATGTGCTGCTAGCCCTAAGGTAGAGCTGAGTGTACCTTGAATTCATGGCATATGCTGTATGATGCTATGGAATGTTATAGGGGGCATCCTGCCACTAACATGCCTCAGGACAACAGCGTAACCACGTGACAGGGGTAAGAGGTGTTCAGTGATCACTGACAGACTACCAGGCAGCAGGCTTTGTTACCTGAAGGAAGTTTACCTATACACAACTATCCTTGCGCTCTGAACCCCCTGGACCACGCACACAATTCAGCGAGGACATCGCCGACTTCGTCAGCCCGCATGCCCTCCCCTCCGCCGACTACATCCTCCTGGGAGACCTCAACTTCCATCTGGAGAACAACAACGACCGCAACACCAGCACCCTGCTCGACAACCTCGCCAACCTGGGACTCAAGCAACTGGTGTCCACCCCCACCCACCTCGCCGGACACACACTCGACGCAGTCTTCTCATCCAGCACAGACATAGACTTCAGCCACGCCACAGAGCTTCAATGGACGGACCACAGCTGCGTCCACTTCACCTTCAAGAGAACGACGACCCACCAACACCAGCAACAGGCAGCCCGCAGAAGCTGGAACAAGATCACAGCAGACCAGCTCGCCACCTCCCTGAACCAGCACCCTCCTGCCAGCTCAGCGAACCCCAGCCAAGCCGCCGACAACCTCACGAAGTGGATCAGCAACTGCGCGGACGAACTCGCCCCACTGAGGACCCCGCCTAGCAGACCCGGCAGCAAGAAGGCCCCATGGTTCACCGACGAACTCAAGAGCTCCAAGAAGAACTGCCGAGCCCTCGAGAAAGTCTGGAGAAGGGAACCGACACCAGACAACAGGACCTCCTTCAAACTTGCCACCCGGAAACACCACCAGCTGATCCGCGCCGCCAAGAAAACAGCATTCAAAGACCGGTTGGACAACAACGCACACAACTGCAAGGAACTCTTCAACATCGTGAAAGAGCTTTCCAACCCCAGCGCAGGAAACAACGACATCACCCCATCGCAAGACCTCTGCAACTCCCTCGCTTCATACTTCCACAACAAGATCGCGGACATACATAACAGCTTCAACAACCAACCAACGCACACCATGACCGAACAACCACCCCCCACCACCACCCTCCACGCCTGGACCCCGATCAGCACCGAAGACACCATCCGCACGATGAACTCCATCCACTCCGGATCACCGACCGACCCCTGCCCTCACCACGTCTTCAACAAGGCCGACGCTGTCATCGCACCCCACCTGCGAGACATCATCAACACTTCCTTCGACACCACCATCTTCCCTGAGAGCTGGAAGCACGCCGAACTCAGCGCCCTACTAAAGAAACCTACAGCGGACCCCACCGACCTCAAGAATTACCGCCCCATCTCGCTCCTCCCGTTTCCAGCCAAAGTCATCGAGAAGACCGTCAACAAGCAGATGGCCGCCTTCCTCGAGACAAACGGATCCCTCGACCCCTCACAGTCCGGCTTCCGAGCCAATCACAGCACCGAGACCGCCCTCATCGCCGCCACCGATGACATCCGAGCCCTGATGGACAATGGAGAAACAGCGGCCCTCATCCTCCTAGACCTCTCTGCGGCATTCGACACGGTCTGCCACCGCACCCTAGTACGGCGCCTCAGCAACATCGGAATCCAGGACAAGGCGCTGGACTGGATCATCTCCTTCCTCGACGGAAGAACACAGAGAGTCCGCCTACCACCGTACAAGTCAGAGGCCTCCGAAGTCACCTGCGGCGTCCCTCAAGGATCATCTCTGAGCCCCACCCTCTTCAACGTCTACATGAGCCCCCTCGCGGCCATCGTACGCAAACACAACCTCAGCATAATCTCCTACGCCGACGACACCCAACTGATCCTCTCCCTGACCAACGACCCCGCCGCCGCCAGATCCAACCTACACGAAGGGATGAAAGAGGTAGCCGAGTGGATGACGACCAGCCGCCTGAAACTGAACTCGGACAAGACGGAGGTCCTCATCCTGGGCTCCTCACCCTCCGCCTGGGACGACTCCTGGTGGCCTCCCGCCCTGGGCACCGCACCCAAACCGACAGACCATGCACGCAACCTGGGCTTCCTCCTGGACTCCTCCCTCTCCATGACCAGGCAAGTCAACAACGTCTCCTCGGCGTGCTTCAACATCCTACGCATGCTACGGAAGATCTTCTGGTGGATCCCCACCGAGACCAGGAAGACCGTCACCCAGGCCCTCGTCACCAGCCGACTGGACTACGGCAACGCCCTCTACGCCGGTACCACCGCCAAGCTCCAGAAGAGACTCCAGCGGATCCAGAACGCCTCAGCCAGACTCATCCTCGACATCCCACGAACCAGCCACATCTCCGGACATCTGAGAGACCTTCACTGGCTCCCCGTCAACAAAAGAATCACCTTCCGCCTCCTCACCCACGCACACAAAGCCCTACACGACCAAGGCCCGAGCTACCTCAACAGCCGAGTCAACTTCCACGCTCCCAAACGCCACCTCCGATCAGCCAACAACGCCCTCGCCGCCGTCCCCCGCATCCGAAGAGCGACTACAGGAGGAAGGTCCTTCTCCTACCTGGCCGCCAAGACCTGGAACTCCCTCCCTACCGACCTGCGCCTGACCCAAGACCACCTCTCCTTCAGGAAGAAGCTGAAGACCTGGCTGTTCGAGCAGTAGCGGCCCCCCCCCCTCCCCCCCCCCCCCCCCAGCGCCTTGAGACCCTACGGGTATGTAGCGCGCTTTACAAGTGTCACTGATTGATTGATTGATTGATTGAATAAACTCTAGGTAGCTAAAGTATTACAGAAGGTGTATAGCAAAAAACGGTTTCGTAACTCCACTGCAACAAGGAGTTACTGTGATCCCTAAGAAGTCACCATACCCTCACATACCTCAGGCACATACTGCAATGCACATACCAGTCCTCCCACACGGCACATATCCGAGTTCGTAAAGACCTTAAGTTACAGACACCGAAAAATACTTTTATGACACCAATACAACAAACATACAATCAAATATATACGTGTAAGCAGCTTTTTAGAAACACCCGCAGCACTGGTGGTTCAGCTCCATCAGAAAACAGACTGATGTCCGTGACCTCGAGACAAAGGTGTGAAAACAATCGAACCCTAAAAGCGCTGTGAGGCCATACTAATGGCAGTAGGACGCTATACAAATCTTTGTAACATAACACAGCATATCATGCAATTCCGACAGAGACCATAGGCAAACAGAATGGAAAAAGAAGCCCTTGACACATGATGCGGCTGGACGCTCCAGGGAGCCCCTCCCACAAGGGTCAGTGAGAAACTACCTAGCACAAGTAGCATTTCGAAACTTAACACACCGTCTTAATTTAAGAGTATGCTACAAGAAATATAATGGAGGGTCTACTTCTGAGCCGGTCTATCAATCCCGAGCACGTCACGGGAGGGCTGATCTCTGTACTAGATTTCCAGACATCACTGAACTGCGATGAAGCCTGAAGCAAGTGCTGTGCAAATAAGGGGGGGAAATAACGTGTTTGGTACCTAATCTCTCTCTCTCTCTCTGCACATCCACCTCGTCCCATCACACACACATTTGGACACGGTTCTAGAATCCCAGACACTCAAGTTGGCTCAAAGGTTTCCGTTTGGCTGTTTACCTGCTGAATCAGAAGCCTGCTGCGGACATCCTTCTAAGGCCGCCGCAGAGGAGTCTGGGTACACCGTTGCCACAGAGGGTTCCAAGCGCGAGTGTCTTAGGGCTTTCAGCTTGTCCGTCTTCTTTTCCATGTCGACGTCGGGCTCACCGCGCGGCAGGTGCAGCAGGCCCTGTGCTCACGTGCAGTGTCAACAGTGGAGGCTGAGGAGAGTTGGAGGACAAGAAGAGTTGGAGGACGAGGTTCTTGTGCGCTGCTGGCTTGTTTATCGGGCCACAAGCCTAGGCAGGTGCCAGTCCCTCCTGCCATCACCACGGAGATCTCTGCCGGTCCCAGGAGCGGCACCCGAAGGAGAAGGCATGGATACAGTGACGGCATCCGAGGTGCTATGCCACCATGGTAGCCTATGTGGGAGTAAAGGCGACTGAGCTGAAAAAGAGATATACCGGGCCTGCAAAGTTTGGGATGATCCCTCGGGGCCTGGCTTCAAGGGCCTCGTAATGGTTGTGTAATAGGAAGCGGCAGCAGGAGGTGCAGGGTCAGCTGTCTCACCGACCACTGCTACTGCGAGGGAATCCAGACAACGTACAGCGCACATACTGCCAATAGATGTGCTTCTAAGCGCTGGGGCTAGGTGTTCAAGAAAACAGCGCTGGAACCGAGTAGGATGCAGCCTGATCTGACACCTGTGCTAGTGTCGGATCCGGTGTAGAGCACCAAAACCGGGACACAGCTGCGGCACACGTTCGCTGTCTGCGTCACCCTATGGAAATTGCCTCTCTTACCCACTTTTGCCCTGTTCCTGGTTAGGTACAGCCAGAACCGACGCAGAGCACAGCTGAAGCCGAAATCCTTGCCTATCAGGACAAAGTAAATGACACTCACCGTTTTCATAATCTGGCATCAGATAAAACAATACCCGAAAGTTATTCTAGAGACCCTGTCAAACAATTTGCTTTCTCACAATGTCATACATGTGCCTATTTTTTGTTGTTGTAGATGTATATAGCGGAAACTTGGCCCGAGGGCATTAAAGTCAATGCTGTAAATCGGATTAAAAACTGACTGGGTTTCTCTAAGGGGTGTGGCCGATGTAATGAAGGGCGTGGCTAAAAAACAGTTAATCTGAAAACCAGGGCTTAGAATAGTGTGCCAACTGACTGGTATTTTGCTGCTTCCGTCACTGCATCCAGATATATAATACAAGTAACATTACACCTACAAGCCAGGGCTATTGGCTTTGTCAATGATAGCTAGTTGCATGAGATAACCAAGCAACAAAAATGGCTTTGTTTTATAGCATACTGAAAATGCTTCAGTTCTGAAAAGATAAGACTATAACGAGGCTCTTTGAAGTTACATCGAAGGCAGTGAAGGATGGTAGTGCTGCAGAGTTAAGATATTTTTTTTTTCACCCTGAGGTGCTCAGTACCGGCAGGACCCACCCCACTTAAAGCCCTGATTAAAGTGCTTGACCATTGAACAAGATTATGTTACACGTTTGTTTTGTTTTTTAGGCTTTGAGAAGAATGTTGAGCTGAGGCCAGGATTCACACCTGGTTCCCCAGTAACAAAATGAGCAGAGGTAGTCGCCAGCGCCCATCTCCTCCCCATATAATGTTAAGTACACTCGTAGTGACAATACAAACTGAATGTATTTTGGCACATACAAATAAAGATTTAGTACTCCCCAATAGAACCTGTTTATCAGCCTTAGAATTCAGTAAGGACATATTTAGTTAAATGCTGCAAGGTTTCAAAGGTACACCTTGGGAGTTTATGGAGCTGGTTGAAGCTGCTGCCTTACTCGTTCAGCTAGATTATCAGGGTTGTAACTAGAGAGCTAACACAGTTTTGGAAAGATGGTTTGAAAATTAGGTTTTCTAAGTATATGCAATCCAACCGCATAAACGTGGCAATCACATGCTTGAAAATAAAACACTTTATAAAAAAGAAAATAACTGCTGTATGTTAGTTATTTTAATTGAACAGTAGGAGTGCTTTATAGTAAGGAGTTGAGATGTAGGACTTTGCCATGTATACCCTTACAATACAGCGTTTACCAAGCATGCCTGTACCATGCAGATGCCTTTTTTGGTGGGTGCCCCCACCTTTTCTTCATTAAAGTAAGTTACCCTTACTACTACCCACCTCTGGACTCTGAAATTACCCTTACCTCACTTTACCACAACCCAACCCATAACTCTAAAATTACCAAACCACCCTATACCATTACCACCCCAAAACCCTAAAATTAATCATTCCACATTTTAACACTACCAACCCCTAATCCCTAAAATTATCCTCACAGCCCTTTACCACTGTTTAACCCAAAGCCAGAGTTACTAAATATAACTATAATTGATGAATTTCAGTGTTTTAAAAAAAGTTTAAAACGTTACACAGGCATTGAAATTTTCACCCAACTATAAAGTCACTTTACCTTTTGGTATTCCCCAACCCCCACCCTCTTCCCCTAAAAAAGGTTAAAGTGATGTTATAGGTGGGTGTTCCCCGTCATGCAGAGTTTCAGATGTTGCAGTGATGTCATCAAACTTGTAATAAGTGTTGTAACACGGGAGGTAATTAGCAGTGCATTCTGAGGGCACAAGTTATGGTTCCTTTATGGCATGAGTTATAGTTACTTGAAAAAATTATAACAGGTGAATGTCAGTGTTTTGTTCTTTTTTAAATGACACCCAATTATAATTTAGCATTAAACTTTGTTTTTTCCAGTGAATTTCTAGAATTTCTATGTTTAAATTTTTTGCACGCACATGGTGGGGTGAGCATGCATGGCCAACCACGCGGAGGCTCTGCACTCCAGCGAAAGAACATAGAGCTCCAGCCAGGTGTGTGTTAAAAAACATATGGTAAACTCTCCTGGTGCAATCGATTTAATGACCCTGGAGACTTGCCGTTTATTTTTTTAATATTGCTGGGGGGCTTCTCCATTTTCTGTAGCCCCTGAAACATAAAATAAATGTTTGGTAGTGCCTCTATATCTTTTAGGGGCAACACTAGCAGTAAAATATATATTGAAAAAATGAATAGAGAGATAAAGGACAGAGCTGAATTGCTGCATTGTTTTATGGTTCCAATAGATTCGAAGAGTCAGTGGTCCTCAGTTAGCGCAGGATGATTTTTTCTTATAGTTATGTAGGGTTCCAAAGGAAGAACTGCAATGCATAGGAAACAGCCAACACGTGTTTCGCCCATTCTCAGCGCGCAGGCTTGGGGCTTTCTCAAGGCGTGGAAAAGGAGAATTATAAGGAAATGGCCAGTATTGGGCTGCTTCTCTAGTCCAATAGTGTCATCAATGAGCGGTTCAGGGATTTTGTCCCGGCAAAGGGCCGTATTATTAGCTGTATGTGTCAAATATCATCCAGTGTGATTCGGAGGGACAGAGGTACGAAACGGTCCCTTCGGTAATCAGACTGGATCAGGCAGTTCTTCTGGCAACTAGCTGCTCGGGAATTCTCTGACGAGAGCGGAGTGCCAGCTAAAACGATTGTGTGGCACGGAAATCCAAGCAATAATCCGCTGTTTGGACACTTCAAGACGATAGCAGAGTCAACCTGGAGACAAAGTCTGGTGGACACGGTTGCATGGCTAAACAGTAACGCCCAACCGTATCGGAAGAAACTCCTAAATGAAGCGCACATTGACCCACCAGATTGCAAATTATACATGCAGGAAACCTGACACACGGGTGTATCCAACACAAATGGAAAGTGGCATATATGTGTTTTGTTTATAAATTGTACTAGCCCCGACGAAGATCTCGGAAAGGGGTTGAAGACCCGATAGAGATCAAAACGTGTTGGCTTGCCTGGTACAGTGCTTTGGTGTATCATCAAGGACATGATGGAACTCTTTTTTTATTTCTTTTGTAAAGGACGCAGCATGGCATCAGGGCAGGGTTCACTGGATTTTGTGTAAAACATATGAAGTGGACATTTTCTCGTTATCCAAAGACTTTGGTTAGGATTAATTACATATCCAAGACGACAGGCTTGTTCTTTTGTGGACATAATGTAATAAGTTACTGTAATTTGCCGAAATTGATTCTGAAACCATGATTATTTATATAAATATACTCATATAAGAATTCAAATAGGTATTGTTTCACTGTGTTTTTCTTTTAACAATTAATCCAGTTGTCCCTGTTTAAAGTAATTTCAAATAATTGTTGAAGGAATTGATGTGGACATGTTGATAAAGATCTACATGTTTTCTAAATGAGTTTTTGATCTATAGGGAATGAGTGTATTTGTTGTTGTTCGCTTTGGTTGGTTCTGTCCAGCTTGACCACAAGGTAGTTGTTGTTAATCCTGCTAGGCAAAGCCCACACAGACTTTAGTCATCTGGTACTTAACTCTCTGTCTCCCTGACCATGGGGCTGCTAGTTTCCTAATAATTGTACCACAGTCTTTTCCAGTTTCTTTACTTTCAAGACAGGTTGTAGCCAGTGGGGCTTCACAGGTACCTAATCCTGGTTCAGGCCTAGAGCGAGTAGAGCAAAAATCTGAATCCTGACCCGGATAAAGATCTCCTTTGCGGGTGAAGAGTCTCCTTCCAAATTTCAGTGAGAGAACGACGAAGGGCTAAAAGGTGTTAGTATTCATCCTGGTTTTGTGTAAGTGGGTAAGAGGTAGATACTTGGGGAAGCCAGGACCAGTCAGAACCAAGTGTCCTAAAAATGTGCACTCTCCTCCAGTCAGAACAAAGTACAACTTTTGCAACTTTCTGTTGTCTTCCGAGGCTTTTGGGAAGAAGGGGCTGGTACCAAAAGATGGGTGCAGACTCCAAAGACTCCCTCAACCAAGGCTTTGTTGTTGCTTAACAACACTTAGCACTGGTCAAGTGAAAAAGGGAGCTTCGGTAAAGTAACAAAAAGCACACCCTACGCCAGTATTCGAAAGAAAGCCCCCCTAGTTCTAAGAAACTGGAGGGAATTTTCTGGGGACAGATATGCAGTACAAGTAAAACAGCCTGCGCCCCTAAATGTAATTCAACTTCTGCTAAATGTCCACTCATTCCACAGTGACCGAAAATTCTCCATTGGCTAGGAGTGGGGATACACTTTGGGTGCATGCCCTAAATACTAAGACTATAAGAATGTGCTGTTAAACATGCCCAAAGTCAGGGAGCGCCGCCAATGGGCTGAAAGATTGCTGAGTCTTCTGAGGTAAAAGCACAGGGCATACTAGATAAAGGCAAAGAGGGCAGCGGCAGGCATTTCCAGGTCATGCAAGGTCTTTACATTCTACACAAGCTTGGTCTGGTTCTATTCTACTAGAATAAACTTCTAGGTGTACTTCGAGCCACTCCAACCCTGGACACTGCTGCCGTGCAAGTACAAGATGGACGCCTGACCGCCAGTTCAGCATTTCTCGCGCTTTTCTTACAAATAAACATGACCAAACCGCTTACTCTTATAAAAATATTAAGATGCTGTAAAGGCTCGCCCTAGAATGGACTGTGTGTTATTCACACTGCTGGCACTCGCAGACACTCTACAGACATGCAGACATTCTATGTGCGCACAGTGTTGGAGTCTCTCTTGCCCCGGACTGGGTGAGCCTGCACTCTGAGCTTGTGTCTCCATGAGGGACTCCAGTGCCAAATATCAACAGATCAAACACCTTCACTCGAGGAGCTAGATTTATAGGGAAGTGGCATCTCTGATGATTGGTTTTATCTGAGCAGCCACACCACATCCATCTTTACCCCCCCCCACCCACCCCCACCCCGCCTCCTTAAGCTGTGAGAACATCCTCACAGTAATAATTTACTAAATGTAGTTTAGGTTTGGAAGTTAGTAAAAGTCAGAAGGTGCTGCTCTCATCATACATCTGTGTGGGCAGAGAGAGACGTCTGGTAATCCTGAGCTCCGACACCACTGATCATCCTTTCACATTAGCAACTTACCAATGAAGACAGTGAGCCTGAAGAAATCGCATATATATAAGATAAAAATGAGGCTGAAAGCCCAGGGTTACGAGTGTGGGTTGCTTGATCCGGCCATAATAAGAATAACTTTGGCTGAAGTTACAAGATTCATTTAGGATGCAGAGGAGTTCCTAGACGAGCGCATAGAATATTTACTCCTCAGCCATGTAACTAGAATGACCATGCGCATTTATAGGAGGAGTCCCGATTTGCAGGCCTGGCTTTAGCGCTGGTGGCCCCTTGGGGTGTGAATGATATTGGGCCCCACAACTGTCACAGGTGCTGTTCATTAAAAGTTTAGTTAAGCCTCAATCAAGTCCCTTTCTGGCCTTGGGGGGCATGAGGCGGCAATGCTCGCGTGACTAGAGGCACCACAGACATATCTTATACGTGTCCGACATGGACATTTGTCTGTTGCAGTCAAGACAGGGACATTTAGTAACAGCCTGTGGCACTGCACACTTTCCTTCATTAAAGGAATTTCTACTGCTGGCATAATTTGGAATGAAAAGAGAAATGCGGATCTGCAACGCCAATTGCTCACATTTTGACTAATGCGAGACATATTGCATTGCAAATGCTTGTTTCCTGTAGTCACTCTTCCGGGTCTATTCGCAGACATGGAGAAGGACACTGCTCCCAAGATGGCGGACGCAGAGGGCCAGGCGTGTTTCGGGCAGTCAAGTAAAAGCACTGTTGACCAAGAAGGTGAACACCTGTAGCGTTGACATCATCGCTCTCACCAAGCTGGTGCTGAAGGGGTCATGCAGCTCTGAGGTGAGTCGCGCTGCGCTATAGCGCGTCACCAACTGGTGGCATTCTATCTGAAGAATAAACATGCGAACCCATTCACGTTGTGTACAGGCACTGACAGCGGCAGTCTGGCATCGGCTGTGGATGTCACATGCACACGCCACAACAGTAACTTGGAAAGTATAAAAGACTCCAAATCTCGGTCTCGACTTTCCCTGCTATTAGACCCACTTGATCTGGGTGAGTAAACTTGATTTCTAAGTTGTCACCGTTATCACCACTTACCGTGCAGCCCTCCTTTTATACTTGATTTGGTAGTATTGCAACGCCAACGCAGGTTGGCAAGGGTGTAGGAGACACTGCGCCCATGTAGATAAAAGTTATGAGCGCGGAGGCCCGTGAAGCAGGTGTCTTGATGAACAAATCAACAAGCATGGTATTTGGAACAGGAGCTCACATTGTAACACGAGCAGGACACACAAAAAGTATTCCCCAATGGAACAGATAAGCACCTACAAAGCGACAATGTTTGTTGGGCCCACCCTTGACCTTCTCCATTGATTCCCCCACTACCACTCTCCAACAGTGCCACTCCAGTCTCCTTAACCACTCACTCGCTTGTATTTCTTTTGTTTTATAGCGCCACTCATACCAGTGTAGGGTGTCAGAGCACTTTACATCCCACACACATTATACAGAGACAAAGAATCATAAGTGTGTAAATCTGCGTATAGGAAATGACAAAGGACTACAGGGTGTAGGAGTTATATGTCTCCCATACTGGTAGCCATTATACTTTAGAGTGCTTGGTCTGGAGAAGCACAAACTCAGGATTTAAAACGAAGTACAGAGGTAGGGAGTTGGCTTTACTAGGACTCATGCAGGACCAGAGGCACAACTTTCGGGAGGGTGGGGCTAAGAAATTTTTTTGTGGGGGGAGCTAATTCTTCCAGCAATAGGCAGAGTGGAAATGCAGGGGCTCTAGAAGGGGTGAAAAAACAACAAAGCCTCATTAACAATCAAGTGGTCTTTTAAAGACCTGTGAAGTACTCGGGTGCGGCTGTGTGTGTGCTGCCACAGACGAGGGGGGGGGAAGGAGGAGGGGTGCTGAAGCCCTTTGAGCCCAATGGGCGTTGCGCGCCTGTGCAGGACAGTGGTTATATTGGAAGCTTGTATTACTGATGCCCACGCTCTACATCAGAGGTCTTCAATCTGTGGGGTGCGACCACCAGGGGGGCCGTGTGGTCCCAGGAAGGGGGTCCCACATTTCCCACCTTCACCTGTGCATGCAATTCAAAATGTTTGCTTTCCTTTTGAAAAAAAAGCATCCGTCCTGGGACGGCTAATTTAGATTGTTATCAGCTGAAGTTTCATCAATTGTCTAGTGTGTGGAAAGCTTTCTGCCAGGAAGCCTGCTTGCCTGAATGAAGTGCAAATGTGCTCTGTTAGTTAATCTGCAAGTGTTTGGGAGCTGGTTCGGACTTTAATTGATGCAATCACTCCAAGCTTTGGGATGACAAAGATTTGGGTTTTTGGAGTGGTAATGCAAACAGTTAGCAACTGGGATATTATGTGCGTGCTTTTAATTGCAATTGCATTTACACAGCCCTTAGTACCCCAAAGGAGTTGTTGAAGGGACACTTATGTAAAATAAAAATAAATAAAAAAATCGCATTACATACGTACTGGTATTACTAAAATCTACCTTTTGGAAGCACCATTTTATCGTAGAATGTTTTGTGCATTTTGTAGCAGTCTATCTTACACTGTGTGTAATGCAAGTATAAAATATTGACTTACATATTCACAGTGCTTTCTGTCACATGCTGTGACCTCGTAGCACTAAAAATACACGTCACTATTCTCCACTGCACAAATCAAGATTTAATTCTATGGCTCTCTGGTTATACACAGACCTCTGAGTGCATTAACTAATGGAGGCTTCATAATGTTCTACAGTGCATTTCCCACAGAGTAACAACTTTTTAAATTTTATGTTTCATTTACGCTATCCATTATTTTATATGTAGATATCTGATGGTTAAAGGTCTAAAAAATGAGCAGAGTATTTTGGGGTTATTTATGAGAGGCTTGCATCGCCAGAGCATCACTTTTCTTGAGGCTTCTGTGGCGCAAGCGTCTCAACCATACCTTTGAGGCGGTGCAAAGCCACCTGCATGGCTTTGCATAGCCTCATAGATGTAAGACATAGCAGCGCAAGTCACTGCGCTGCCTTACTCTGCGTCAAGGAGGTGTTCCATGGGCGTTGCGTGGGGTTCCCACTCAACACCCATGGATTTTGATGCCGCCCCATATTTACAAAATCACGTAAACCTGGGGCAGCTCCATAAACGGACGCCTCCCCAGCGGAGGCGCAACGAGGAGAAATGTTTTCAGTTCTCCTAATTCTTTTCCTCTTTCCATGTGTGCTGCATTCTGCAGATCACATAGAAAGAGGAAATCACCTCTCAGGATTGTTACAGTGAAGGAAGGTGCCCCTTCCTGCACAAAAACAATCCTGCCTATGCTGGTGCTAGGCAGCAAGTTGTGCGCCAACACAAGGGTAAAGGACACGAATGCACTGTATTTTATAAATGGAGTGCATTCCTGCCCTTTCACAGCGCAGCAAGAAGACGTGCGGCGCTGCCCTACGCCAATCCCTCATAAATGAGGCCCTTTGTTTTAGCTACAAACGATACCTCCACGCTCACTGACCCTTGGTTTGCTACACACGGTTTAATATTATTTCCCTACCGTAAAAGTTATTTGCTGTGGGAATTAGGGGCGTTTATGGTTGTCGATGATGAGGAGTACCAGGTTCTAGAAGTTTTTGTCAAGAGGGGGTCCTTATGCCTAAACAATTTTGACAAGGGGGTCTCCACATCAAACGGTTTTAAGACGTCTGCTCTACATGGTGTGCACGTGAAGGAGATGTGCACTACTACTGCAGCCTCAACATTGGGAGATGTGTGTGATAGAGGCTACCACAACTGGCCTTGCTGCCTTGTTTTTGCAGATGTATACAGCGCGAACTCGACCGAAGGGATTGGAGCGCTTCTCATGAGCATCAGTTACCTCACACAAGGACACACTCGTTTTTGGTAGGCGAGGCGAGGCGAGGCGACGCGAGAATAAGTGACTTGCCTAGAATCACAGGATGTTGAGCAGACGTGGAGACTCGGACCCGGTCCTCGGCTCCAAAGTCGTGGAAGCTTGCAGTGCTGCTGTCTACACACGATTGTGTGCGAATGTGAGAGGGAGGCCGCGAGCGCTGCTTGTGGTGAGAGGTGCGTGTGAATGTGAGCGAACGTGAGGCAGCAGGCTGCCTTGCTGCAGTCCTCGCTGCACTTGACTCACGAGTCATGGAGCGCTTCTCATGAGCATCAGTTACCTCACACAAGGACACACTCTTTTTTGGTCGGCGACGCGAGAATAAGTGACTTGCCTAGAATCACAGGATGTTGAGCAGACGCGGAGACTCGGACCCGGTTCCTCGGCTCCAAAGCCGTGGACGCTTGCAGTGCTGCTGTTTACACACGATTGTGTGCGAATGTGAGAGGGATGTTGTGAGCGCTGCTTGTGGTGAGAGGTGCGTGTGAATGTGAAAGAACGTGAGGCAGCAGGCTGCCTTGCTGCAGTCCTCGCTGCACTTGACTCACGAGGCATGGAGGGCTTCGATTGCCGCGTCGTTTACTAATTTTGCTTGTAGTAAATGCACTAAAAATGTCTAGTACAAACGTGAACTTAGCCAAGTCCTTCCCACAGAGCACGAGTAGCATCTAAAGTACATTTAATGATCTGTCGAGTTCAAAATTTAGTATAAAAACAAGAACGTGACTAAAATGCCAGCATTTGTAAATGTAAACTACAATCCCGGGGGCTCGAGGGAAGCCCTCTTTGGTGTGAAAGAAGCCGTTAACGTCTCTTCGACACCCCTCCCCCTGGAAGCTACTGTACTCTGCCCCAGCGTATGAACGCCTCGTCCCTGGCTCCGCACCAGCGCTGTGCTTTTCATCTTCCATTGCATCCCCGACTCTCGGTCTCCATAGCAACTGGCTCCCTCTCCATCAGGGGCGGAAGCAGAGGCCCGAGCTGACACTGCTAGGAGCGGAGGGGCGGCCCCAGCGATCAAAGCAAGAGGCATTCCTCGGAAACCTTTACAATCCCGCTGGGCGACGAAGGTTGGGAGCCTCGAATTAGGAAATGTACAATGTGTCCAACTGGTGGCAGAGCGGGTACTGCTGAGATCAGCTGGGTGTCTGCGCGGTATAAAGGTGTAATGGCCCCGCCTAGAGGCAGAGACCCGCAGTTCGTGTTGGGAGGCGTAATGCACAGCACGCGCGAAGCCCTGTTTGGTAAAGGCTGTGGCGTCCCCATGAAGCTTGGTAAAGGCTGTGGCGTCCCCATGAAGCTGCTGGCGAAAGTCACTCAATGCTCAGTCCATACGTGTCAGTGCATAAACACCAACACGTCAGAAGGTTACTTACTGGAGGCACTGTTCAGTTTTACTAAAAAGTAGGCCCAGGGCCTTCAGTGCCACTGCTCAGATTGTGAAAGCGCTGCATTATTTTTGCTCTTTCACTCAACTCCCTGCACCAGGGTATTCACTTGCAGTCGCCAAAACTGGTGCTTGAGTCGAGCTGGTGACCAACCGGTCACCATCACCAGCTCCAGATGTGACAGGCTCACTAACCCTGACCGGACAGGACAGGCTCCTTAACCCTCAACTAAAACAAGCATTGGCAACGCCAATTGGTCTGGGTTTAATGGGCTAGAATCTGGGTTTAAACGTGCTAGCACAGGCAGTGTATGTAAGCACATAAAAGACAGACAAGAAATGAAATGTGGGCTGTATTTTTGGCCCACTTGCCTTTGATACAGTCAGTTTCCATTTCAAATAAAGAGAGTTATTGCTGTAAAGTAGTCACTCGTGCACTTCAGTGTAAGCGTTCGAGGAGAGGCGGAAAGGAATATCCAACCATTAATCAAGATGTGATTGACAAGGTTTCTCGACAGTAGTTAATAGCGGCCGGTAGCAGAAAGCCAATGGTCACAAGAAGCAAACCTAAAGCCCACTCTATGTATAATTTAAGCAATAGGTATTTTTGACAGCTGTGCCGTTTAAACCCATGCCTAAACCAGAGGCTCTAACTACACCAGTTTAGAGACAATATTACTAATCCTGACCTGGCAGCAAATGGTAACCTAACAGCAGAGCATGATTTGCAGAAAAATAAGTGCCAGGGCCCTCGTCAGGAGGCCTCTGCACCTTCTACCACACATTGCCCCTGTCAGCGCCGCCAATGATAGTAACAACACAAGTCCTAACATTCACACTCCTACAGGTATGACAGTTCGAACTATTTCAGGCCCCCAAAGCTATAAGAATGGCTTGGATGGCAGGTAATATTCATTTTGAACGTATTTTGAGTTAATAATTAACTGTTGTTGAGGACATCTAAATTAGCCAGACAGTACCACCTTATGGCAGATTGTCACAGGCCCCGGTGATGACCATTAAGTGCCGGTACTGAGCACCAGAAACCACAGGCTCAAATTAAGCACTGCGTAACAGTGACCTAGGATATGACAGGCTTTAACCCTGGGGCAGAGATGACACCCAGAGATTACAGGCTATCTCACCATAACATGCTAATGTTAAGGTATTACCATCCTCGACTGGTGAAAGGCTCATTACTCCAGACTAGAAGTGAGAGGCTTAAACAGTGAACTAGAAATAACAGGTTTTAACTATTCCATTAAAGAGGGCAAATTCTGCGGCCACAATGTGAATGTGACGGGCTATCTAAACCCGACCTAGAGATAACAAGCTATTACCTGATTCAGTTGGTGAAAGGCTCACTAATCTTGACCAGACATGAGAGGCTCAAGCACTGAGCTATGGAAGGCAGGCTTTTAATGCAGCGTTAAGATGGAAGGTTCAACTACCCATTGAGAGCTCTCTAACTGTGATCTAAAGATGACAGGCATTATTAACCAAGGTGTAGCGCAGCAGCCAGAGTGACTGACTCCAGAGCACGGGGCTCATGGTTCGATCCCCGGCACTGGCGGCAGTTCAGGTTAGCATCATGTGACTCTGGGCAATAGCTCACTTAATCTCCCCGATGACCCCCCAATGCCTGGATACTCTTAGGGGTGATCAGTTCACGCTTTACAAATGTGGAATTATTATTATTAACTTTTGTAGCAATGATCTAGAGGTAATAGGCTGTAACTCTTGCACATATGCTACTGCCTCTGACCCATGGTACTCCCTCTGACCCTGATCAAAAGAGGCCAAACTCTCTGAACCCGCTCTAAAGCTTGCTTAGCGACAAGACATTATATAGCATGGACCTGTAGGTGACAGACTCTCTAACTGCGCAATAAAGACGGCTACTTCCCATACTGGCCCATGAATGTAGGAATAAAAGTGACGAGCTCTGACTGACAGGTTACAAAGCTCTGGAATGAAGTTGTGTATAAAAATACAAGGTGAGGATGCAATTTCACCAATAGAAGATAGTGAACGATCACAAATCTACCTCTATAGGCACATTGAGCTATCCCATAGCGTAAGGCGCACTGTATGACAGCAGATACTTCACTCACTAACTCATTGAAAGCAGGAAGTAGCAGGGGTCTCATTCTGAAGAGTTTGTTATCGCTTATTGTTTTATAATATACCACAATGTAATTACACTCGCTCAGGCTTGTCTGACGAGAGCCAATGATGCTCGGAGCCATGTCAGTTTTAAAGTCTCACCTACGAGATATCACAAGTAGTTTATTTGGAAAAGAGGCATTGTGGGCTTGCCAAGAATTTACAGTGGTCTTACAGCCTGGACATTGCTCACCTTTGATGGCTTTAATGCCACTCATTTGCTTGCTTCTTATTTGATGGCTTTCCTCGTCCATCTTGTGTTGTCCTTATCCTAGAGCATATCTTCTTTACCATCCTTTCGTTTGGCTAACTTTTATTCTTCCACTATTCACTCTTAGAGAACTACATTTTTTTGCTTAAGCTCTCCATTACAGTGCATAGGTTTCCAGCTCTCTGTTTGATTTGATTTTGCCAATGCTTGTCAGAATAGCTACAAACTGTGTAAAGGGATCCCATTTAGATGCACTGTTGAAGTTTATCCAGACAGAATATCCTGAAAGTTTGACAAGGTTCAAGTTAGTGGTGTGCGAAGATTTCATTACATGAGCAAAGCTTTGCATAGATCCTGTTATTTGGCATATAGTGGTTTGTGTGGAATACAATGATTCCCCTTCATCCACGCCCGGGCAAAGCTTAATTTGAGCTGCTGGTTTCCGGTGCTTGGCACTGGCACTTAATTGTCCACACTGGGTCATGTGGCAGTCTGCCACAAGGGGGTGCTGTCTGGATAATTTAGAGATGACCAAACAACAGTTAATTATTAATTCACTATACATAAAACATTACTATTACCTGCCTCCCATGCCATTGTTATCGCTATGGGGGCCTGGAATAGTCCAGAGTGTCGCACCCGTAGGAGTGTGATGGTAAGTATGTGTGTTGTTACTATCATTGGCAGCATGGCAGGGGCAATGCGTGGTGCAAGCGGCTGTGGCCTCCTGAGGAGAGCCCTGGCACATATTTTTTTTCTTTTGACAGATTAAGCGGTGCGCCCAGGCATATGTTTCCCCCCTGCAATATGGCCTATTTCACGGAGTATGCCAGCTAGTGCTTAAAACGGGTTTGGCGCAATTTTAAAAACGGCTTTCCGCACAACTTTGACACTGATGGATGTTGGTAACTTTTAAATCCTGAAACGAGTTAAAAGGCGAACAAAAATCCCGATTTAATTTGAAAACTAGGGTGCACAAAACAATGTAAACTAAGGGGAGTATTCACAATATCTACAATAATAAATGTGCGCCTGCCTGCGAAATCGTCCTCATTTTGTACGGCCGCTAGGTATTCTGGTCGAGAAGGTCTAATGTTGGGCCTTCCCGTTTTACGTAAAAGAGGGACCGTTTTCTGCACACCTTACAATCAATCTCCTTTGATGTGAGCGCTTAGTGCCCTGGTTCTCGAAGCGCTAGGCGGATAGGGGAGCAAGGTGCAAGGGAGATGGACGTTAGGGGTCAATGGCGCATCCAAGGCCGGCCGAAGGGACAACCGTTCGATGCAGGCCTTTGGATTTTCCGCAGCTCTCGCCTTAATTGCCTGCCCGCAGCTCCAAGTAATAATGTTAATGCAGAGCGCGGGGATTGTTTTGCATTAGAACAATTCCAGGGGGCCGGAGGTCTGCGCGGGCGCGCGCATTCCGTCATACACGGAACCACGGAGAGGGCGCGCGCAGGAGACTCGAGGAGGGGCAGCCCTGAGCTCCCTCTAACCCACCCTACTGATACCCACTAGCAGGCTTCCTGCTGTAACATCAGTGGGTTGCTGGGAGACCAAAAGATGCTCGCGAGCCTGATTTAGTAGATGCAAGGGGCGGAGCACAATATACACAAGCGCCCCTCCCCCACCCCAAACCCCACAAAATGCAATTAGATTACCGAATGGGACGCAAGGCATAGACCCTTCTATCGGGAAGATTCGAGCACGGGAGAGCCGACTTGGAAAACAAGCGACTTGGCAAAGCGTATAGGTTTGGCTAATTGGCTTTGGCGTAGTGCGTGTGTACAAAGACACGCACCACACCTACATACACATGCACATGCACAAGTAAACACAAAAGACAATCAAACAGAAGACACCTACAAACTGCAATGCGCAGAGACCAACGCGACTACAGGAGTGGGAACACCGCGCAGGTAGACAGACTTACAGGCACTTAGCCACCAAGTATGCAGTCATCCAGACACACATACGAGCCTACGCACACACTGCATGTATTCTCAAACAACTCACATGCACCCCGATAACAAGCAGGCCTACAGAGATGGCAAGAGCCGAAGAACAGGCGGAAGCAGACACATGGATGGACGCAGTCTTCATGTCCACTGAACTTTCTGTAGAGGAAAAGCAATTACAGCGGAGAAGAGTTAACAGTCAATGGCCATTCAGTCCTTGGCCTCGCCTCGGGGGATGGAATGCTTCAGTCTTCAAGCCTATCCAGGGGCTGAAGTGTAACAAAAATGAATTTAAACAAGCATTGGCATAGCCAATAGGTCTCGCCTTTGGGACCTTATAAGTGTTTAGCCATGCGACAGTTGCATAACTAAATACTTATAAGGTCCCAAAAGCGAGACCTATTGGCTATGCAAAGCGGCCCTGCGGCCGCGAAAGTGAAAGTGAAAGTGAAAGTGATCGCGATGAAACATCAAAGCGGCCGTGGGGCCGAAAGTGAAAGTAATCGCGGTAAAACGCGGCGCGCGTGCCCGCGCACATGCACTGTAGCTCTAGGCTGGCCTGGCAGCACTTTTTGGAGCCCTCTCAATAAGTCTCGCCAGACCAGCGCATGCGCTTGGTCAGGCGAGACCTAAAAAACGGGTGAACGAATTCTGGTGAGTGACTGAGGTGGAGCTACCGCCCGGGTAGTATGTTTGTCGCTCAGTTCTTTCTTTCTAGAGACTCTCTCACACACACACACACAAGAGGTGGACATTCTTAGAATGCCCTGAGGACCACAATGAGACAGCTGGAAAATCTCTGCCAGCTGAAAGGAATGCAAAGTTACAGATGGCATCACTGAGATGTTGCTGAGGATGGCTGAGTGATGGGGCAGGGGCACACATCTGGGCACTCTCTGATGAGAATTACAGAGCATACTGGCACATTATGCAAGAATGCCTGTTTACTACAAGTCTGCTCTTAAAACTAGATGGCACTATATGGAGCAGCAGGGGTGGTGGATGCTTATTATACACCCTAGTAGAGTCTGAATATTGGAAAATGAGATGGAATTAGCACTCCCTGCTGTCACACAAGACACTGCCCTGAGCAATCTGTCAGCCTTGCAGGCCCTCGGCAGAGTATTCTTTCACTTTTGCAAAAATGAATATGTGGCTAAAAAAATAGACAGAAGGACATATGTACAGACCGGTGGATGATTAATTGGTACCGGGGAAATTCAGGTTTCTTGTCTACTAGATATTTAACCACCTCTGTAGAGGAAATCGCATTTGAGGCAAAGAAAGTAGTGGTGTGTTAAAACCAATGCTTAATTTGAGCCGGTGGCTTCCGGTGCTTGGCATTGGCGCTTCATTGTCAACACTGTTACTTATAACAGTCTGCCATATGGTGGCACTGTTTGTCTAATTCAGAGATCAGCACAAAAACAGTAGTTTATTAATTCAATATACAATAAAAATGATTAATACCCGTTGCCCAAGCCATTCTTATAGCTTTGGGGGGCTGGAATAGTTTAAAATGTCACACTTGTGACTGTGTGCATATGGGTCTGTGTTTTAGACCTTAATTGTATATGAATGTTTTACGTTGTGGTGTGTCGCAATATTGTCTTTAATGGTTGCAGTCCTGATGAAGCCTTTGTAGGGCGAGACCTGTTGGCTTCATGTTTATAGTGCAGTTAGGAGAAATTTGAATAAAGTAGAATAATCTATCACATTGACGAGGACCTACAAGTTTTGATTCATACTAATTGCTTTTCCATTCTCACCTGTAATTGTTGCCCCTCTGTTTTGTAATTTTTTTTAACTGTGGTAAATAAGCAGCTGGCCATTAGAGGCGGGCAACTCAGTAGCTTTGATAAAGAGAGTTCAATAGGTGGTGTGGGTTTTGAGCCCCTGGCTGTTTTTCTTTGGTCAGTTAACCATTGTGGTCTCTTCGGATACTTTGTAGTCAGGATGCACACTCCATCATTGGCAATTTTGCTTGA
Organism: Triturus cristatus; assembly: GCF_964204655.1. Classification (NCBI taxonomy): domain Eukaryota; kingdom Metazoa; phylum Chordata; class Amphibia; order Caudata; family Salamandridae; genus Triturus; species Triturus cristatus. The sequence goes on along the minus strand of NC_140584.1, from coordinate 878,527,064 downwards.
GTCATACATATGCACATTATACTTAGAATGCACTTGGCATCTTTGTTTGAATCATACATATGCAGCATTGTGCTCAGAATGCACACTGCATAATTGCATCTTTGCTCGAGTCATACATATGCAACATTGCGGTTCAATGTCAGCATTGCTCTAGGATAAACATGTCACACTGATGACAGACGGATCTCTCTGTGTATGCATAACAATATGTATCTATCCCTGGCCATCGCTTTTAGGAGCCACCGTTATCATGTGTTAGTCCAGAACTAGAAACATGGGATGCAGCTTATGTGGCTACGTCTTGCAAACGTAACACAAATTACCTGTGCAAAGTTTTATTCAGTGCTTACTGTGAGGCAAATTTCACTTATTTTTACTTGTTTGGTTGCTTTTAAAAAAGCACTATGGCTATTTGCAACAAGGTATATAGCACATTGAAGTTCTTAAATGGGTTGGGCTAGCAACCATTTCCATTAGCCTGTATTCAGATTCACAGCAGGGCTTGCAATAATACTTCATAATAGCTCACAGGGGAAGAGAACTTTGAGTGCAGTCCTTGTTACTATAGTCTGTCAAGTAAATTGGTTGAGTGCCAGTGGCACAACTTGGTTTCTAACAGTGCCAGGGCAACAATATCAGCAGGTGCCATATGGAAAATACGGAAAAGTAGCTCAATTCCATACTTGAAGCATGACACTTGCGTGCATCCTTTGCATAAAGAACAAGCATCCTGGGGCCAGATTCAGGGCATCACCCTTCATCAGCCAGGCGAGCTTGAATCCAGTGGTGTAGTGAGCACGGGACCCACGTCTGGGCATACCCTTCCCACTTAGGTCGACATATGCAAAGAAACAATTGATGGACGGAATGCTGGATAATGCAAACATTCACCGTGGGAAGGTTATGCCAAGACGTGGGTCCCGTGCTCGCAGCACCACTGGAGTCAAGCTAGTCTGGCTGATGAAGGGTGATGCCCTGAAACCGGTCCCAGGATGCTTGTTTCCGGTCCAGGGAGGACCAGGCTTGGCAGTTCGAGCTGGACTGTTCCCACAAGGAACAATGTCAAGACTGATATGCATATGGCTGGGTCCAAACTGGGGTGGTGTGGTGAGCAAAAGAATGATGGATTTAACCCAGATCCTTGTGACATGTGGTGAATGTTTGCATTGTCCAGCATTCCGTCCATCAACTGTTTCTTTTGCACATAATTTTCTCAGGCCTGACGCCTAATTTTGCCCTCCCCTGCCACATAATTCTAGCAGCCCTGTCTATAGCTCATCTGCGCTTTGAGCGGAGTCCATTCTGGTGGAACATGGGGGTTTCAATGTCTGCCAGTGTAACTCGGTTATCACACCCTACTACATTTCTGCGCATATGTACGAGGCAGACTCGCTGACACTCTGCCTCAAAAGCGCATGCTTAGATTCTTGTACTGTTATTTTGCTGCAAAACACAGGTGTTGGGCTTTCGTAATTATCACTGCCGTCCTTCCTCTCAGACGGCCCCAAAATGGCTTCTTTGTTTGCAATCGATTCCCAACCGGATTTTTAAGGAGGCTTGTAAATGACATTAGCAAGCACAACAACATCACCTTCAAGCCATGCGAGAGATAGCGGGCACAAACTACATGCATACTACCCTGCGAACGGTACTAAAAACCGCAGGTGGCAAAGGCAGGGCTGCCAGGAACTGACGCAGAGGCACCACACTGGCCATTACAAACAGGGATATTTAGGCCTACCTGCCTAGCCCCCATAAACCAACGACTCACTGCACTCAACTCACGCGATTATTGCCTCTACTACGGCTTTTATTACTACATCTTCTGGCGTGTGCAGGGGTTCGATAACCTGCTAGCCTGGCACATTCTGGTTTCACCAATCAACGAAACAACACAGTTACTTAAAAGAATCAAAAAGCAACCCACGAAGCACATCGGAGTAGCTATCCAGCTTCCAACAAGTGCAAACAAGAACTTCAAAATACAGAATTACAAAAATGCCAATCATGCGACAAATTCTTGAGTTGGACTTTCTGTCGTTTAAGACGACTATTTCCGTGTTCGTTCCAAAATGTTATCGACAAACAGAAAAAAAGAAATTCAACATATAAAGCTTAGGAGGAACTCAACACAAATAACAAGTAAACAGCAAGATTATCATGAATTTGCTGTTGGTGAGAAGTGTGCATGCCACCCTGAAAACAATAGATCATGCAACTTACTGAAAAAGAAGGTAAACGTTTAGTTGTGGGATGAGCTTTGAATGAAGTGCACATTTTTTAATATAAAAAATAAAGACCGAATGAAAATTTAAACCCACATCGAATAAATTAAGGAAAAAGCACAATACAAGAAAAAATAGGTTGAAGTGGAAAAATTAAGCCTATTTACAGACAACCATCATCAGAAGGCGCGAATGATCTAATGCATATTCCACGTTTTTCCGGGCCCTCGCCCATTCCATACATGAACGAAACCACCCAAGACCCACCTACCTTTAAGGGAACTATCTTGATACTAGGGGTTGTGGTCATGCAGGGTTGCAACTAGAACCCCACCAGCTCTATAGTGCTCATTAAGAGGCCTCGCATGTAAGAAACGTCACTGAAAGATAAGAAAGGGATCTCTGAGAAGAAGAATCAGCAGGTTTGGCTCTGGAATAGGCAGAGCAAGCTTCCCCCACACAAACAACAGGTACGGTATGGGCATACAGCCGCACGCTCTACCCACACACCGAACAGGTAGAGAGACACCAGCAATAGGACAGGTCTTCTCAATGGATAATTCTAGCCTGGGCAGCAGCACTGTAGGGATCACGCAGAGTGCCAGTAATGTACAGAACAGTGGGTACAGCAGTGGCGGCGCCTGATCAGGGGCTCTAGAGTGCAGCCCCACTGCCTTCAGGGGAGGCCCCACATTCTGCACCTCGCCTCTCCAAGTCCTGGCTCTGCACATCATTACATTTAGCAGTGTTCATGAAAACACGACTTTCATGCTTTCATGAACATGGCCAGTGTGCAGGTAAGCCCTCTAGGCCGGTCTCCAGGCTCCCGATGACAGCAAGAGCAGGCGGAGGGGGTTCAGAGGTCTGAGGCAACATCCAGCTACAGAGTCCTGCTAAAACAACACTCTGTGGGTGGATTTCTGGATTGCGCATGGCTGAGGGGCATAGTTCAACTACGATCCCCTCACACAGGCAGCATCCATTTCATTTAGCAAACATACTGCGCTTGCCTCAGGCAGCACAGTATATCTACTACAATGTGGCTGTCAGGGCCCATCAGTGTATCCCTGAGGCCAATGAGAAGCCACACGGGGCAGCAGGGCAGGATCCACAGCTCTGTCCAGGTTTCTTATAGGGCTTTGCCTCATCAAGGAGCTGGGAGATGGATTCAGGTGGATCTTTCCCTTTCAGGTCCGCCCTTGCTGCTCTGGACGGCCGTCGATGGAAATCATTGCTTGCTGGTTCCAAATTCCAAAGTCCTGCCCTGCTGAAAAGGAAGCAAGGAAAGCAACAACTGCAGTTTCTCTGTTCATGTATGTATGTGTTTGTGAGGGTTTTTATGAGTGACTGAAAGTGAATGAGACTGAGTGAAAGTGTGTTTGTGTGTGTGTGTGTTTGCAAGTGTCAATGAGAGTGAAAGTGAGGCAGAGTCAGTTTGAGGGTATGTATGAATAGGTGAAAGTGAGTATGAGGGAGTGATGAAGGAGTGGGATTGCTTTATAAGGAGTGAGTTATTGGCGATTGTGAGAGGGAGCGGAAGTGACTGAGTGTGTGGGTAAGGGTATTTGTAAGTGGGAACGAGAACGTATGAGTAGGTTTGTGTAGGAGTAACTGAGTGGGAGTGAGTAAGAGTGAGAATGAGTAAGGGAGAGTGTGTGAGTTAGAGTGAGTGAGGGGTAGAGGAACTGTGAGAGCGAGTATGAATGAGACACATTTTGAAAAAAATGGGGTCCACTCCAGCCAGGTATTAGGTCCCGCCCCTTTTCAAAGATCACCAGACACCACTGAGGTACAGCAGAGTAAGCTTCCTTCATACACAGAAGAACTACGGTGTGGGCATTAGCACTACAATCTTGACTCACACTTGGAACAGGTACAGTGCCAGCAGCAAATGCACAGGCCTCCTTCTAGCAGTATAGGTATGCACTGGCAGCAGCATCAGCAGCACAAGCTTTTCTCACACAAAGAATAATTATGGTGTGAGTAGCAGCTCTGAATCTTTTAATTACACAAAGAACTGGTCGAGGGAAAGTCTCTGCCCCACAGCATAGATCCAGCATTAGCAGCAAAAGTGCAACAGCAGGACCAGAGCAAACCGCAGCATTGCAAGCTTCCCGCAGACACAGAAAAGGTGCACTGCAGAGAGCAACAGCACAACCTTCCCTCATGGAGACCAGGTACATAACAGGCAACAGCAGTACTAGCTTTCTCACATTACATAACAAGCGCTATATAAATGCAAACCTTTTTCGCTCTTCTATCCCTCCGCTCTCCTTCTCAATCCAAATAACTGACTAATGTGCACCACGCAAATTATTTTCATATTTCACTACACTAATTCACCATCAATTCTTTATGGGTTCCGGAGTAGCGTGCTACTCACCGAAAAAGCGCTTCGACGCCTCGCCATGGGTAGTAAGCGCTATATAAATGCAATTACAATACAATACATAGGAAACAGGTGCATTCTAGAATGAGCAGAACACAGTTCATGTTAAAAAGGAACAGAAGTGGAAGAAGAAATGCAAATCTTGCACATATATACCCACACAGTCTAGATGATTGAGAAGTTGTGTTGATATCACTGATGACAGCATCTAGAAGTATCAATACTTTGATTTTGGCAATGCAAAGCGGGGGCGGGGGCAGCAAAAGGACAAGGCCCTAAGCCCATCCTCTGTGAGTCAATCAATCAATCAATCAAGAGTTACTTATACAGCGTGGCTTAACACCCAAGAGAGTATCCAGGCTCCGTGCTGCAAGAATCAGTCAAAGAGCCAGGTCTTGTGTCCCTTCCTGAAGTGGGTCAACAAAGGTGAAGTGATGAGGTGGAGGGGGAAAGTGATGAGGTGGAGGGGGAAAGTGATGAGGTGGAGGGGGAAAGTGATGAGGTGGAGGGGGAAAGTGATGAGGTGGAGGGGGAAGGTGGAGGGGGAAAGTGATGAGGTGGAGGGGGAAAGTGATCCAGGACTTGGCAGCGAGGTGGGAGAAGGAGTGTCCTTTGGAGCGGCAGGGGTGAATGCGTGGTATCTGTGTGAGGGCAAGGTGAGCGGAGTGGAAGTTCCTGGGAGGTTGGTGGAAATGTAGGCGTTGGTTCATTTAAGCTGGTCCTTGTTCGTGGAGAGCTTTGTAGGCGTGGATCAGAAGCTTGAATTGGCATCTGTTCTGGATGGGGAGCCAGTGGAGGTCCTTCAGGTGCTGGGGGATGTGGGTCCTCTTGGGTAGGTTGAGGAACAGTCTGACTGCTGCTTTCTAGATTGCCTGGAGTCTTTTCATGAGTTTGGTGGTGGTGCCTGCGTAGAGTGCGTTGCCGCAGTCAAGCCCGCTGGTGATAGGGGCCTGCGTCACCGTTTTTCTGGTGCTGCTGGGGAGCACTTGAAGGCTTTGCGAAGCATGCAGAGTGTGTGGAAACAGGCTTAGGAGATGGTGTTGACCTGGCGTTTCATGGAGAGTTCACTGTACAGGATGATGCCGAGGTTGTGGGCATGGTCTTTTGGAGCGAGGGTGGGTCCAAGTTCTGATGGCCACCAGGCCAGATGAGTGACCAAACCACACGGAGCACAGCCTTCAGCTTAGTACAGCAGGTCTTGCCCGCAAGGCACTGGCTTCATCCAGGCCCTACAACACTGCTTTTCAGGCGGACAATCCCCATTGTGTTTGTTCATCAGCTGTGCACAACATGTGCTGGATTCAGAGCCTGACTAAAAGCCAGGGCCAGAACCCAACCCTCCCTGGGTAGCCAACCCCAACTGCACAAGGCTTCTTGTCCTCCGGGTTGGTAGCAGGGAATGGCCTTTGGCAAGGCCCTCCACCCAGGATGACTAACCCCCACTACTCATGACCTTCTGCTGTGCTAAGTAAATGTTGGTCACAGGGCCTGACATATGGCCAGCCATGCACTCAATCCACCACAGGCAGTCAACACAAGCTACATATGGCCTTTAGTCAATGCATAGCACATGTTGCCTGAAAGGTCTGGAAGTACAGCAGGTCCAGTGTCCATCACTCCAAAGACAGTGAAACATGTGCTGCATATGGCCAAAGGCCCATTTCGCTTCCTTTCTTTTTTTTACCGTTTATGGTCCAATATCAACAGTACTACAATATGTTGACAGCTATTTAGTAGCGCACAAACACTGAAGTTTCATGGCACTACCATTGCCACGTCATCTGTGAGGTCATGCAATGTACATGATGCTATTTAAGCTGTCAGGAGTATGGTCATATGTAAGATTATAAGTAGGACATTTCAGGGGTGTAAGTTATGGCTGGTTTACCAGCTACAACTGGTGCATTTCAGTGGTTTTTAGTTTTTCTTTTCTAACCACAACTAAAGGTTAACTGTGTTTTACACAGTACATTTCTGAGATTTTTTTACATGCCTGTTTAGGTATTATAACTGAAGCGATCCATAACTTTACATTAACCTTTGTTTTTTTCCAGAGAATTTCTGGAGTTTTTTTTTTGTAACCATACACTATATGCAGCTGTTCCTTGTGCCTAAGGTCCCATTTAGAGTCAACTTCCACTGCGTACGGCTTTCTGCTGTGCATAGCGGGCATTGAATATGGGGCCTGGCCTACAACTAGACCCTGTGCTGACCCACCAGAGGCAGTCACTATTTACTGCAGAAGGGACCTTCAGCCGTGTGTAGCGGGGATTGGCCGCAGGACCGGGCCTGTATGTAGGCCTTGCTCCCAACCCGCCATAGGAGGACAAACACCACATGAGGCCATTGGCCAAATGCAGACGTAGTGCGTGGAATTTTTTTATTTATTATAGCGTTCATGAATTCTGATGCCTCAGAAGGGTCCACGATCCCAGGGAGGGTCCAGGATCCACAAACCCAGCATAGCATTCACGAGTCAAGAAATAAAAAGATTTATACAAATATTTATCCTTTTGTTTGTAAGGTACGTTTTAGAATCCCCTTATTTCTTTTTCCTTAACATTTTGCTTGGTGCTGCATCATGGCAGCTGCAATAGAAACTCTGCTATGATGTCCACCAAATCAATGCAGCCATATTCAGAAATCTGCAGTGCATGATGGGAGAATAAGCTCCCTTGTTCAGTGGTAAGCCTTTATGTTTTTTAACTGGGTTAGCGTCCACTCTGAATGGATTTACACCAAGACAAACAAACGCACTTTCTTGCATTAAGTTTTATTTACAGGCCAAGTTAGGTGTAATTCCAACCTGCCAATTTTTCTGTATATTTCTGTATCGGGTAACAAAGAATTCGATGGGAGTTGAAATGAGAAATATCACTTTAGGCCGGGAACCCACCGCCCCTCCCTTGTCTGTGCCCCTGATTGATGCATCTACAGAAAACTTGCATTAAATGACCTAAAGTTGATGCATGTTTTTTTGGACAGTTTAGTAAAGACTTGCCAAATAACATCAAAGTATTTTTTTAACACAAAAAGGTCTTTCCAGTGGAAACTCTGATCTCTTTTACCATAGCCACAGAAGTGCTTCTACTGCCTCTGTAAAACAAACACACACATATACAAAAAACAAAGGTTAAAGTAGAGCTATAGTTAGGTGAAATGTTCTGTAACAACATAACATTTTAAACTCTAAAAACACAGAAATTCTTCAGTTATAGTTATCTCAAGTAACTATAACTCATGCGCCACGGTAACTAGAACTCTCACCCGCGCCATGCACAGTTTTCTCATTAATTTAATTTAATTGCAATTGTTGCAGTGATATTATCAATGATTTCATTGAAAATTTCAGGAGTGATGTAATATGTGGTGTAATTAGCAGTGTATGGTGGGGGCACGATTTATAGTAACTTGAGATAATTACAACGATAACTGGAGAATTACTGTGGTTTTTAGTGTTTAAAACATTACGGACTGAAAATGTTACCTATTACGTTTCTTTAACATTTTTTTTCAGTACATTTGTACGTATATTTTAAACCTAAAGTAATATTTCATTACCATAAGTAAAGCCAATCCTCCTCAGGCAGCCAACCTCACACTGCCCATGAGCTTTGGTCACACTACTGCCGACCTCACCCCTACAGGCAGTCAAACCCTCCCCTCTCGCCCCTTCTTCCTTCGCAGCTAACACCCTGTATATAAAGTAGAGCTATCATATTTCTCCAAAAAGTCCCAATACTTTTAATCAAATGTACATTTAATGTGAAAATATATATATTCTTTTTTCTTTAAGAAAAATATAAGGGTTTCTTAGCCTACATTTTAAGATTTTACACCTCGAAAAATGCAATTATAAAAACAACTACATAAAAGCCTTGGATTTTATTTGAAACGTCTTCAGGCCACATAGGAATGCAACTGGCCCCTAGGTGGCACTGCAGTCCCAGCTGTAGAGCAAAAGCCCCAGCCTACGAAATGCTCTAAAACAGTGGTTCCCAAACTTTTGACTCCTGAGGAACCCCATTGAGTCACCACTGGAAGCCGGGGACCCCCAAGCAATTTGTAGGATTTAAATTTCAAACATTAAAACAGTAATTTGAAAAAAATAAACACATGTGCACACAAAACAAATACTCAAATTACTAAGGATTTTAGGGGCATATTTCCAAGTTACTATTGCCATGGGAACGTCACTTTTTGCGATGTTCCTGTGGCAATAGGGGCTTATCCTCAAGCCACTTATTGTGGCTTAACGCTGCCTTATAAATAATGCCCCCTTTCGTGCAATGCTTAGCGTGAAAAAGGTGGGCAGTGGGCGTTTCACTCCAACAACCATTGATTTTGACGCTGCCCTCTATTTACAAGGTCAGCTGAAATAGGAGACAGCACCAAAATTAAGACCATGAAAAACCTGGTCTTAACTTTGCAAAATGAGGAGAAATGTGTTATTTCTCCTCATTTTTGCTTTTTCCAACGGAAAAAGCAAAACACCTTTGTTTGTTTATGTTCAGGAAGGTGGCCCTTCCTGCACATAAACAATCTTTAATAAAAAATGATGTTTTGTAACTTCCATGTGTGCTGTATTAGGCAGCACACATAGAAGTGACAAAACGGCATTACAAAATTGTTCATGTGCAGGAAGTGGGAACATAGCAGCACCAGGATAATGATAGACTAGGAATAAACATATGTTGCTAACTTTTACCATGCAGTTTGCAAGTGGCTCTTTGATGACAGTTTATAGGACACTGCTAGATTACGATAGTCCCTTATGATTTGCACAGTGACAAAAGAATCTCTGTGACAAAATCAGTAACCCACTGACCTATGCACATAAAATACTGTTTTTTAAAATGCATTGTACACGTTCTTTGCAGTAGGCATATTAACCCTCTGTGTCGCATAAGATAAGTCAAGGCTGCCACTGGACAAAACAGTCATCTCTCTCCAGCTGGTAAATTAATCACTGGCATTTTCTTGACACTTTTATATTTGCTTGAAAAACTGCTAATTTTACAAGGAACTTTGCAGTGCTTTTAAAACTGCTGCCTGGGGACCCCCTGGGAATGAGCCACGGACCCCTGGGGGTCCTCGGACCCCAGTTTGGGAAACACTGCTCTAAAAAATATGTTATGTTCTCATGAGGTCAGGATTTCAAAGATCCAGGAGACTACTTTTTAGGTCTCGCCTGAGACAGCGCTTTAGCGCTGCTCTCGCAAGAGCTTTTGTAAATGGGGGATCTGGAAGTGCAAACAAGTGCTTTCAGGCCTCCAAATACAGTGCATGTGTGCCGGGCGCGCGTACCATTTGGCAGCCTGCACACCGTTTGCTTTCACTTTAGCGGCCGCTTTGATGTTTGATCGCGATGACTTTCACACAGTGCATGTGCGCCAAACGCGCACACCATTTGGCAGCCTGCGTGTACATTTCGCGGGCGCTTTGATGTTCTCAGTGAGCCGCGCGGCCACTGCGAACATCAAAGCGCCCGCGAAATGTACACGCCATTTGCCAGCCAACACTGGCTAGAGCACATCGCTGCGTATGGCAACCCCATAAGGAGCTTCTCATGTTCCTAACCACATCACGGTGTGAACCATGTCGCAGCACCACGTTACAGCCACATAACACTGGCGCTCCCTGTAGACACAGACAACAGTCCGCGTTTCCACAAACACATGTCACTACCAGGGCCAGACACGACATTCTGCCACAGTGATTCAAGGGCTAGTCAGCTTTATCCAGAGAAGGATGGACAGCAAAGACCCAACCCGTGCCCCTGTGTCCCATCTCAATGCCTGCTGCAGTGTGGCGCGGGTTTGAACATTTGTGCCTCCTCTGTCACTACAAGCTGAAAAGATTGTCCCATTACTGCACACACACATCTGTTTACACACTGGTATACAAAACAATCACCCCCACACACTATAGACAACGCTAACCTCTAGATTGTCACACAAAGCTCGGCCCACCTCGTCTACACAAAAATGCAAAACTGTCCCACATAACACTGCCCATCGCGTATAACCAGTACCCGTGAGCATATATCAACACGTTTCTCTACACATGACCCCTCTAAAGGCCTCAAAACACTCACTCCCTGAGCTGGACACAAGTACGCTGCCCCTCTCCAGAGGAAAAGGACTGTCGTTCCCGCCCACACAAAACACTTCCTCTTCCTCTGTTTTCAATCCTCTCTCGAAAACGACACCAATCTCTTTTATCTGCATGCGTGTCTTTCACATCTTTTTATATGGAGAGCGAGAGGACGTTTGGGGTCGTTTGAAACACCCCAGCCGGTGCCGTCTTCTACACATACACACTAATCTCCCATCCTTCTGTCCAACAGGCGTCGTCGCTCCCCTCCCCCACCAGTCTGCTGCTCCTGGCTGGCCCCAGCATGAACACTCCTTCCCCCTCCTGCCTAAACCTGCTCTCCAGGTTGTGCTCTCGCAGTGTGTATTTACACCTCCCCGCCTCCCGCCCATTAACATTTTTCTCTGATTAGCTCGTGCTCCTGCAGAGGACACGAACTTCGCTGTTGTGAGTCATCAGACTGTCAGGAAGCGCCGTCTCTCTTTGGAGCGCTCCCAAACCCGATCCTAGACAGACGTGTATTTTAAGGTGCCTGCGCGTGCCCGCCCGGCACTGGAACGGCGGCGCGCGCGCCCCCCCCGCCCCGCGCATGCGCACATTCCCGCGGCCCAGTATTCGAGCACACTTTCCCTGACTCATTGTTCGTTCCTATCGTGGCTCGCAGCCTCTGAAAGAAGCAACGAGTACTTTAAGTGGACATGCTACCTTCCAACGAAAAGCTTAGGTTTGAAAACACTTTTTGTATGGTTGCAGTGAAATGTGGGCGTATTTTCCGACTACTAGTTGAAACATGCATGTCAACATTTGGTAACTGAAAAGAGGGAGGATATTGACTTTCCCCATTAACTTGCATTGCAGTACAGGACGTTTCGAGTGTAAGAATACAAGGGAGGGCAGCAGAATGAGAAGAGAGTCCTGTGAGTCTGCAATATTTCACATATTTGCATTGGACTTGGGCTGAATTGGAGGACTGAGGGGAGTCCTGAAAGTTTGCCCTCAACACTGCACCGCAAGGGCCTACATTGCACTCCAAACCATGGGGCCACAAGCCAACAGGAAGGGGAAGCCACACACTGCAAGGCCAGGAGAGGGCTAGACCTCTGTAACATCACCTTCTAGGAATAACCTTATCCTCACCCAATTCAACAACAAGCATTTGAAATGCAATAGGTCTCGCATTTATACGAGTTTGAGCTATTGGCATTGTAAATGACAATGCTTTTTATTTAAGTTTGGTTTTTTTAAAACATAAATAAAAGGCACTGTCATTTACAATGCCAATAGCTCAAACTCGTATAAATGCGAGACCTATTGCATTGCAAATGCTTGTTAGGTCGAGGGACCGTCCGGTCTGCCGAAGGCAGAACCGGAAGTCCGGAGATCTTATGATGCTTAGAGTGGCTATTTAGCCCGCCTCTCTTTTTGCCTCTCCTCCATTGGCTGGCTTCCTAAACGGAGGCCAGCCATTGGAGGAGAGAGCCGTCCCTCCAAATAGGCTCCGTCTTTTTCAGATTCGGGGGCGTGTTCCGTGCTCTTCTTTCCACTTTTTAGCCACGCCCTTTTTTAGGCGTGTTTTTCTCTCCTCCAGCCAATGGCAAGAGGAGAGAAAAAGAAACACGCCCACAAATCCGAAAACACGCCCCCGAATCCGAAAATGCCGCTGCCTTTCTCCGAGGGATTTCTGCTTCACCTCGGAGAAAGGCAGTGGTGTGCTTGTTTCATTCTTGAGATGTTATAAAGAAAATAAAAGGAAAGCCCTAGGTATTTGCCGTGTTCCCTCCCGAATTGGAATCGCTTTGAAAAAGTCCAGTTGTAAACTGGCCTCTGATAAAATGTCCAGGAACACAGTCACGCTGGTGACGAGTGTCCATGGTGTTGGATTTCGCTGGGGCGCGTCGCGCCGTTTGTCAGGGATTTCTCGATGGTGAGTCCGGGGCATACTGCGGCCATCTCAATTCCGGTGGTAGACAGCGATGTGGGAGGTTCGGAGCGGCTGTGCTTCGGTAGCGCTATTTTTACAAATTGTCCTGCTCCGAGCGTTTTGGGGGCACTCTTGGCTGGAAAAGTGTTGTTTAACCCAGTGATAATTGTTTGAGGACACGGTGAGCAGCACGGGCCAGGAGATGCAGCTCCTAGGCGTGGTGATTGTGCGGCGCCATTTGGGCTTATGGTTCTGCCCGGTCGGTTTGGGGCATGCCTGGGCTGGCTCGGCATTGGGGAACAGCGTAAGCGGCGCGGCCTGGAGCGGTGAAGGGGTCGCTGCAGGCGGGTGGTGCGTGTTCCCTGCGCTCACGTGTGACGGGCTGTTGTGTCGGGCTTACAGGAAGCCGTGGCTCAGAGGCTGTGGCAGGGGTCCTTGTGCCCCTGCCAGCATGCATGTGTGACGAGATTTGTCTATACGGTTGCTCCAGGAGCGTAAATTATTCAGCCGACGTTTGTTTTATCGCGAGTCGCCCCGTCACAGACTGGCCCCTGGACCGATGGTTTCGGTCCGCCTGGGGCCCGTATGGGTCACAGTGCCTGTGACCGGGTGTGCGGCGTGGTCATGGGCGGGAGCACTGGCATTAGTCTCCCACCAAGTGAGGGGTAGGTCGGGTGCCCCCCCCCCCCCAAGCCTCTGCGGGGAGGTGCTGCCCAGCCATTGCTGACTTGTACTGTCTGGCTCCCTCTGTTTCGCGGCGCTGAAAAGGTTATATCTAGGGGTTGGATCTACGGGAGCCTCTGCTCATGTCCTACTAAGGTTATGCTACTTTGTTGTTTGGGGGCTGGGAATGTTACAATGTCCTTTGGTTCCACACCACACTCTGGGTGCAGGCAGCGGTAGCGGGCTACGAGAGAATACTGGCCGCCTGAGGTGTAAGGAGGTAGCGTTGCGGATAGAGCAGTGGACTTCCACGCTGGGGAACCAGGTTCGAGCCTGGGCAACGGCGCTCAGCATCCTGCGATTTTGGGCAGATCGCGTAATCTCCCCGTGCCCGACAAAAATGAATGTGTTCATCTGTAAACTGTGCGATCTAAGATGGCCATGAGTGTGACGTCAAACATTTGGCACGTCCTTTTTCCATTTCAATGTACTCCCGCCTGGTGTACTTGCAATCGATGCGGCTGAGGTGCGCGCGCTAATCTTTTAAATCCGCGTGTTCGTTCCCGCGTTTCGCTGTAACTCAAGTCTGTTGGGTAGGTCCAATTGCTGCGGCAGCCATGTGGCTGTTCAGGACAATGTGGGTCTTGCGCTGCTCAGAACTGGTTTAAGCGAAGCACTGCGCGTAGCTTGAGCCCGAGCGCTGATCTCCGAGGTATGCGAGGTTGAGCCAGCAACGTGAAAGTCAACAACTATTAGCAGGGAAAAAGTTCAGAAAAGAAGCAGGTGAGATGTTTTACTGTTCCACGATGCGTGTTCTACCAACAGTGAACGCACCCTGGTTTAAGTTCGACTGAGATTGATGTCTAATGTTTCATAATATTTAATGGTCCCCGGTGTTTATGCGATGAGCTTCCATACCGCGGAGGGGACCGAATGTATGTGCATGAAAATGAAGTGTGTGGTGGAGTATTGTGTTAATTCCAAAGCAGATTTTCGTGCTACCTTAAGAAAACTGTATCTTGTGCGCAGCATACAGCTGGAGGGAGCATTGAGCTCCCAGACAGGAAAGAGATGCTGTTGTGTTGCTCCCGAGCTTATCTCTACAATGGCATCGTAGGTATGGTTCTCTCGAGGAAGGGTTGTTGTGCTCTCAACCGGAAGGTGAATTTATTAGGTTCTTACTTTTGTGAGGATGGCTGTATTCCTAATTGTCAAGTATGTTGTAATGTAATTCACTTTGGGAATGAGGTTATGGTTGTCTGCCCATCTGACAAGGGCTGACTGTGTGTTCTAACCCTGGAGCTGAGCAGGGGACAGGGTTGTGTCCAGTTACAGTGGATATAACCTACTTGGCAGTTGCCTTGTGCATTGCATTAGGTGGGAACATGTCTAACTGCGAATGATATTGTTGTATAGGGAAGTAAGAAAATGACTATTGACAATGGTATTCGTGCTTGATGCTGGCGCTCGGGATCAGCACTGCCCATCTACCTGACTAAGTTACCGTTCACACTAAATATAATATTTTTATGTGGGTTAAAAAGTGAATCCAACAATTACAACTTATGTAAATGTACAATTCTACATACGTTTCAATAAGTGTTAAAATAACTACAGTCAGGCAAGTAACTTTTCTTAAATTATTGTCTAAGTTGCACACACATAAACTACGAAAGGCGCTAGTCGCCAGCATTGAAGGTAAAACTGATTTAAAAAAAAAAAGTGACATGGATAACTTTAATAAATGACGGGTACTTTCCTCCCTTATTAAATATCCTGGTTTTTATGGGCATACTGTGCTTTAAACCATATCGCTTGCGCACTTACAGCACGATGAGCTATTTTTCTGTATAGTTAGGCAGGCGATTGCTGCTAGCCGCTCCAAAATTATTTCTGAAAAAATAGACAGCTTATTATTATTGCCTTTGTCAAGGACCGCAGGCGCTTCTGAAAACTGCGTGTGGCGAGCTGTGATGCTGCGTGCTCAACTAACTTTCCTATCCAATTGAGATTTGTTTTAAGCGATTTTCCAGGGAGGAGCGAGATCACCGGCATTAACGTTAGATCAAGTTTGGCTCACGTTCTTGGCTGTACTAGCCCACTGCATGATGTAACCGAGAAAGCCCTAACTTGTCTTTGCTCCTCGAGGTTCACTCGTGCACGTTATCAACGTTTATCCTCCACTAAGTTAAAAGAAACCGCTATTTGTTCTGTACACACCTTTGTTGTTGGCTTGTGTAGCCGTTCTGTTATTGTTTGAATACACTTCTGTGTTTTTTTTTAAGTGTCATTCCATCATAGTTTCGTTGTCTTTACAGATTGGTTACAGGAAATGCTTCAGTGCCGCCACTACATTTTAATGGGAGGTTTGTGTCCTTAAATCTTAGTCCTATGTTCCTCGTTTGAGGTGCTGGTTATAAGATGCTTTGGTTGCGCGGCTCACTGCTTAAGTCTGTGCCACGCTTCGTTAACCTGGAGAAAGGAAACCTAACAAATTGTGAGCCAGGCGGTGGCAGTGAATTCGAGGTCACTCCATGTAACATTTTGAAGAAAAGCCGTCGAAAAAGTGAGTCACAATAAATAAGTAGAAAGCTAAATACATGTTGCACATCGAACGTTTTGTATTGCTTGAGACGCAACGGCTTTGCTGTCTTGCCCCCAAGTTCAACATAACTTACGATACTGTACATAAAATATAACGATTGCTGCGTTAAGGAACAGTAACGTGCTTCTGCAGTGATTGCGCGGTCTCAGAGATTCACATATTATCGTGAGACTATTTCACGCCATGTCACTTGTGGTTTTGTTCCAGTAAATGCAGATCACACAGAATACGTTCATCTTGTTTGGGGTATGAAAGGCGAGAGTAAAAGTTCCCATAACACGGACGAGTTCACAATATGACACCTGAAATGAGAATATTTCTGGTACTCTTGACAGATTTAGATGTAGTCAACAGTTCCAGGAGACCTTCACCAGATACCTCTAACTCCCCAGGCCAGAACCTGAGGGGATCCTGCATCCCACTGGATGCAACAGGAAGGTGCACACAGGCTTTCCTACAGTGAGAGAATAAAATTAGTTTACTTAGTGGAGTACCATAAAACGGGTGCAAAAGCGGATACTACAGCATGTGCAGGCTATCAAAAATTCGGATGCTATGTACCCAGTAGCGAGCCATTTTGCAAAGGAACATCAGGGGACTGCAAGCATTTTAAGTTACACTGCAATTGAGAGTTTCTGAGAAAATAAGAGGTGGATATAGAAAGGAGGGCCAGCAGCGACTGGAATCTCAGTATATTCAGAGATTAGATTCCAAGGAACTCTGGAGCTTCAATATTGATTAGGAGATGCATATTCATCTTTGATTGGTAATTACATTGTACCTCTGCTTGTTTTTAATGATCCAATTTTAAAGGTTACAATGAGTTTATGTTTTGTATCTACAGGTGCATGGCGGGTGATCATATAAAGAAAAGTACTGATGAGAAAAGTGTAAATAATAATGCTGTTTCTTTAAATGTTTTAAAAACAAAAACATAAACAAAAGTAATATCATGAGCAATGCCAATAGCTCTAACTTTAACAATGCCGAGACCGTTGCATTGTAAATGCTTGTTTTCTAGTGTTGCTGGAGAGCTGCATACTCCCTGCAGTTCCTCCCCAACATTTAAAAAAAAAAAATTGGTGATGTCCATGCCCCTTCTAGGGACATCACCAAAATACAAGGAAATAGCCTTTCCTGGGAATCATGGGGTCCTCCCTGAAGAAGCAGTGAATAATAAATGAGTGGCTGTGGATGCTCATTTATTATTCATGTTTTGGTTCCCCCCCCCCCATTTTTCCTAGGTGTCCCGGTCCCACCTCGGACACACACTGTTTTGTTTTGTATAGAGGGCTGCAGTGGGAGCCCATAGCCCTCACCGGCTCCCTGAAAGTGGCACTGTGGGGCCATGTAGGAGCCCGTGTTTATTTTTAGGGGCTGTGGGGGAGCCCCGTGGCCCCCAGAACCCCACTGGGGCACGCCACAACTTGTTCCACATTTTAAATTTTTTCTAAAGTGGGGTGCCCCCTGTGTTTAACCAGGGCACAATCACAGAGCACCCCTCGTTGTGGTTGCGCGGGGAGGGTTCAGGGCCCTCACAGCCCCGCTGACTCCTATGCTAGCATCCACCGTGGGTGCAGCAGGAACCAGTATTGCTCCAACCCCGCAGGATCAGTTTCCTTTTTTGCCCACGGGGTGGGAGCAATCAAGGCATTTCCCTGCCCGGGTTTTGTACTCCCACCCACCGAGAGCACAAGGCGGGAAATGTTTTGTACTCCTAACCAGTGGAAGAACTTTGCATGTTCCCTGCCCGCGCCCAGGGAAATAGACTGTTGGGGACTCCGGGGTACCATCACTGAGCTGACCCTGGGGGAATATATGGCCTGCTTTTGCTGAAGGACAATGGGAGAAGCATTTAGCCTCGCCAGCTAAGCACATTCGTCTGCCTGCAAAAGAGACAGGATTTGCAGAAGATGCTATTATACTGAGCTTTAGCCTCCTCGTTCAAAGCAGGAATGCAGGTGTGAACCATCTTTGAAACTCAAAATAGGCTATTCTTTGATGCAGAGCGTAGCTTAGCAAGCCAAAGAGATGAAGGTGGGATTGATATCAAATGACAATGCCAATATGTTGCAATATTTTTCGTTGCTCACACTACTCTTCTGTTTGTTTTTAACATGGGAACTATTCCTATTGGATAATATTCTGATTGCGAAATAAACCTTAAAATACATCTTTTGATTCCTGGCGTTCACAAGTGTGCCATTCTAGCATGAAAGAGGATTTGGGTTCCACTAATCCTCCAGGTGATATCTCATAGAAGCGATCATTACCTGAAACTAATGTCACTCAAAAATTGCTCAGTGGGTTGTGGGGTGGCTGCAGTCCAACTGGCTTTCTCACTCATGTTGGCAAAGCCCTCAGCGCAAGGGGTTGTGTAAAGCCTATTCCAGAGCCATATTTTGGAAGATTCCAAAAACATGTCACTAGGTTAGGTGTCGCAGAAGATGAATGCTCTATGAACGTTTGAGTCACTCTAATAGCTCACCTGTCCAGGTGCTAATGCACTTTATATAAAGATCACAGATGGCGGAGTTATATTACAACACCTTAGCTAATAAAATACGAACAACAGTGAATCCCTAGACTTATAAGCGCCACCACTGGTCTGAACGATGAGATTCCATGGGCTCAGCTGGAGGGGAAACTAACCTAATTCCAAGGAAAATAAACTCCTGGAGTAGTGTAATAATCTCAAGGATAGCTGTGATCCCACTGAAAGAAGGTTTAATTTCGTTTTATTGTTCTTTGTTTTATTCTGTTTTCCCTGAACTTAATACTGTGCCTTCATATAGACACCATTCCAGATTCTGAGCAAAATGGCCATTTAACTGTAGGCCTGTCATAATGAAGGCCCGCTCACCGACAATCTTGACAGCACTCTGCATTCCCGCAGACCTGTCCATGTCACCTTGCAGTTTCATATTCTACCAATGTTCAGGTACCGCTTTCTCACTACAGCGCGTCTCCCGTTTGGACTTCAATTCCCATGAGACCCTGGCGACACCCGCCTTACTCGTCATTTGACTGCGCAGCGCGCCAACCCAATTACCTGCTTTCTCCTCCTTCATAGCATAGGACCTGGCAGCGCGAACATGAATTGTTCAGCGGCGGTCTGTGTGGGGAGCTGCAGGTTTCAAAGGCAGGCACTTTACCTTGATGAAGTAGGTGATATTGACAAAAAGAAGCTTGTACACCATACCAGTGGGATTTGGTAACCCGGCTCTAATTATTTTCCAAGGCACTTCTACTAGGGGGTACGCTTGGGAGGCTGACTCACTTAACTGCATAAGCACAGTTTTTTAACTATCAAAGCAAAAGCAACCTCAAAATAGGACAACTAGGGATTCCTTGTGCTTATATTTATGCAATGGCACAAGAATAACGAGCGCCCAATCACTGAAAGCGCTACAGTGCCAATCCCAGTATCCATCATGAATGCACAGCTAAGCTCCCCCCCCCCCCTCAGTTCTACTCTGTTCTCCACGAGACCTTCACCTAACAAGCTAGATGTATTTAATACATGTAATTCCTAGTATCCACAGGACACTAATACTAGTTGTAGAGCAGTATGACTAACTATATTATGCCTCTGTCAAAAAAAAGTGTTTGACTACAGGTGGGTGCCTCCCGCCAGATGTGCATGATTCCTGAACCACCCATTTACAGGGTAAGAACTGTGATTGTTTGAGGAAGCTTTTCATATTGCTGTTGGTGTATGCACTTGTGTGTTCTTTTTAATTGGTTTGACGTGCTTCACTTTATAGCTTTGGTGTACATTACAGCATAAAAAAAAATATATATGGAGGGGTGTGGCCTGAGGCGCCAAGATGGCGTTCGCACTCTAAGAGTGCTTTGGACCCTTCCGTCATCCGCATTGCATCCCGGTGTCCACGGCAGCCATCCGTGATCCCTACCTGTCTGCCGAGAATCCCCGGGGCAGCGGCGTTGTCCTAATGAGCCCGAAGTGCTGAGTAAGAGCTCCTGATGCCGTCCTGAACCTTCGCTTCACAGAGGCCCCGAGATTGCAACATGGCAGTCCTCGGCCGGCGGTGCTGCGGCGCCCTTCCTTTGGCGATGCCGGCCAGAGCTGCCTAATTCTTGGACAGCGGAGTCGTCTCGGGCTGTTCCCTAACCTTGGGAGTGACCTCGGTGGTCTGCCAGCGGGGCTGACCTGAAACTTATCTGGTGCCCCCCTCCGTGGCGTGGCGGCCCCCTTGCACCGGCTGAGGTAGACGTCGGGCTGGGGGACTTCGCCCTCCCTAACTCGACCAGCGGAGGTCGGCTGGTGTGCAGAGGACGCACTCTGGGACAGTGCGTGACGTCCAGGGGGGTCATGTTGCCGAGCGGTGCCCCCCGGCTGAGGTCGAACAAGATCAGGCAGCGGCCGTGTCCTCTGGTGAGTGGGGTGGGGACCGGCTGTCTTACCGAGCAGCGGCGCGGGAGGCGGCACACCCCCCTCCCGCGAGAGGCGTGGTGCGGTGAAGCGCCTCTCAGACCTGTGAGGCTGGTGCAGTCCTGGGGCCTGGCGGGTCCTGAGGCGGCGTGGCTGTGACTTGACTGGGCCCCTATGGAGGTGAGCTGCTTTTGCCTCCGTCCATCTCCACCGCTACGCAAGGGGCTGGGCGGCTTGCATCACCCGCAGGGCCAGAGATAGGCCCCGTCCCTGGGCCCCAGTTCCTGCCCGGTGGGGGCGGGGTGCCCTTTCTTCCTCCTCGGCCACCGGTTCGGGTGGTGGTGTGGTGTGGTGCAGTGGGTGACTCCCTTGCGCAGCTTCCCGCAGGCACACTTTCTGCGCTGCCCAGCCTGCCCTCGAGAGACACCTTCCCGCCGCTGCAGATCTCCTCATCGCAGCGCGCGGGCGGGGTGGGTGGCGTCCCATCCCACAACTGAAGCCCTGACTGCCCGGACGGTGTGAAAGCGACTGCCTAGACTGGGGCAGAACCGGCCGTGCCGTGTGCCAGCCCGTGAACTGGGGACCGTGCCCTTCCTTTTTCCAGGGGCCTGTTAAGGACTTTTGGACTCTTGGACTCTCCATCTTTTCCTCCAGGAGGCCCCACTCCGCCCTTGCCCGACGCGGACGCTCACTGTGGTGATCGCTCCAGCCCCCCCTTGTCGCTGTCCCCGGCCTCTGCTGTCTGTGGGACGCTCCAGAGCATCAGCGGGGTTGATCCTCCCTCTATCTACCCTCCGCGTGGACCCTACACCCCTGCCTGGCGGCCTTTGTTCTGGATGTGGTTACACACTCTCAAATAGGTGTTCAACGGTCCACGGTCTCCTCCGCCTGGTCCTCAGCGTCTCTCTGGATGCAGGACTTCCCATTGAGTATTGGGAGAGACGGGCCTCTAAGTCCACACCGGCTCCTACGCAGACGAAGATGGACCGGTTCACCACCTCCGACCACGACCTCCCTGGGCAGGCGGCGGGGCCCCCTCTAGGGTAGGGAGTTAGACACCATTCTCCAAGCAATTAGCACCTCGCAGGCGTCGGTTGAGGGGAAGATTGGAGAGATCAAAGTGGAAGTATCCCTCCACCAGCAGGACCTCCGTAAGAGCTACTGCGCGAATTAAGGAGGCTGAATCTCGCCGGTCTACAGTGGACTACATCTCACAATTGAAAGAACAAGTGGCTCACCGGCGCTCACATACCAAGGAGCTGCATCGACGTGCGGAGGATGTTGAAAACCGCGCACGCCGCAAAAACCTCTGCCTGGTGGGGATTCCCGAAGGAATCGAGACGAACCAAGTATCCACTTTTGTTGAGGCCTGGTTTGCATCATGGATGCCCAAGGACGCCCTCTCCGCATGGTTCGTAGTTGAGAGAGCTCATCGATCCCTTGCACCTAGGCACAAGGCACAAGACCTCCGACTCTCCTACACTGACATTAAAAAGAAACTGTGCGCCCTGGGCCTACAATACCAACTTCAATTCCCCGCACGCCTTCGCGTCATCTTCCAGAACAAAACCCAATTCTTTGACTCGCCCTAGATGGTGTGGGGACTTGGCTGATGGAGGAACGTCCCCTCTGCCAGCGGCACGATCTGTCCCCCGGACCTACGGGCTCCCAAGGGGCCGCGGTCGCCGGGGCAACGGCGCCGGCAGCACAACCGTTTATTGCAATCTCAAGAATATACAAGTATGGGCCTACAACCTTCCGGCCGGCCGCTAGAATGACAGGAGCATATGACATACGTACAAAAACACTTGGCGTTGCAGAGAAGCAAAATCAGGAAGTATCAGCGTCGTGGGCCACATCACTCTGACCCCACAATACGGTTTCATTTTATACAAACAACACAAAAACCACACCCGCAAGGCAACCCGCAATCGAAAGTAACAACACGTGCTCCCCGAATGGGGGACCCCAGCCATCCACAGGAGTCTAAAGAGGGGAAGGGGAACAGATCGAGGACTGGGGGAACTCCGTGCTCGGGGCTAGGGAAAGGAGTCAACTAAGGGGACGGGGCTGGTGAGGCCGCAGGCAGCAGTGGTGGCGCGCAGATACCCCCGCGGTAGGCGTTCCAGGGGCCCCATACTTTCACCCATGCCCCAGGCTTACCCCTCGCTACATACACCACCTTTTCTCGGAACATGCACCAATCCATGTGTTCTTTCCAGGCCGACACCGCCGGGGGCCTCTGGGATCCTCACAGTTGAGCAATGTCACGCTTAGCTATCATATATCCCAGAGTCACCCATCGCGTCTGCGGAACCGAGTAGTCAGTTGGTTCCCACACATTCAGCAGGCATCTCCTCGCTTCAGGCAGCAGCGCGACATGCGTAACCACTCGCAGGACCTCATGCACACCACGCCAGAATCGCTCCACCTTCGGGCATTCCCACAAAATATGCAAAAAAGTCGCCAAAGCACCACACCCACGCTTACACAACCCATCCCCAGCATAGCCCATACGCAGAAGCCTTGGCCCCGTCATGTAAACCCGATGGAGTATCTTAAGCTGGATGAAGCGAAGGCGAGCCGGTATGGCCACCTCCTTCGGAGAGGCCACCGCGGAAATCCAGTCTTCGTCGTCCAACTCCAGCCCGTCGGCAACCCAAGCCTCGCGGAGGCCAGTCAGCAAGCCCGAGCGGTCATTAATCAATTTTTTGTAAATAAGGGAGATTGTGCTGTCCGGAACGTGGCCATCCAGCACTCTATCCTCCAGGGGGGAAGACTCCGGGATGGAGGCGACGTCTGGGAAGACTGAGCCCAGCGCGTGACGGACCTGCAAGTACCGAAAGTATTCACTGCCCTGCAGCTGAAACTCCGTCTGCAGCGTCTCGAATGTTTTAAATCCCCCCCTCGTCCAGAGGTCCCCCACTTTACTGATGCCGATCGTGTCCCACTTCTCGAAGCCCTTCGAGGTCCACAGGGAGCCCAATCTCTCAGACGCGTACAACGGTGATGCCCGGGTCAAACGGTCCTTCCACCCCATAGCTGCGTTAGCCGCGTGCCATACTCGTACCATGACACGCGTAGGTCCCGTCAGGCGGGGGCCGGGCGCGCCAGAGTAGAGCGCTCGATTATAGTCGCCACCAGGCAGGAGCATCTTGTCCATTTCAAATGCCGGGTTTAAGGCGGGCCTGTAAAGGCCATGATTAATTGCAGCTAGCTGGGAGGCCCAGTAATACCGTTTAATATCCGGGAGGGCAATCCCCCCGTCGTACCATGGGAGCGTCAACTTCGCCAGGGCAATACGCGGCCTCCCGTCCCAGAACAGGCGGCGCTGTAGACTCTCCACCTCACGGAAGTAGCGCGCCGGGACTAAATCCATAGTATTCTGGAGAGCGTACAGGAAGCGTGGCAACGACATCATCTTAAACAATGCCGCCCGGCCGAGCGGCGAAAGCGGCAGGCGCCGCCAGCGCGCGACGTCCTCCTTCAAGCGCTGGAGGGGGGGAAGCAAATTCCGCTCGTAGCGGGCCTCCGGGTCGAGAGTAATGTAAACCCCCAGGTACCGAAACCCCTGTGAGGCAATCTGGATCGGACAGCCCCGCGGGAGGACGGGAGCCTCCCCGGAAAGCACATACACACATTATTTAGCCCAGTTGATGACAAGGCCTGAGTTGCGGCCGAATGAGCGCAAAACATCAACCAGGACAATCAGTGATTTACGCGGGGAGGCTAGGTACAAAAGGATATCGTCAGCGTATAGGGACACGCGGTCCTCATACTCAGGGGTCCAACGGAGACCACGGATGGAAGGGTGCCACCGCAGCCACTCCGCCAGGGGTTCCAAGGCCAGCGCGAACAGGAGCGGCGACAAGGGACAGCCCTGTCGCGTGCCCCGTCCCAGCTCGAATGGGACCGATACTCTTCCATTCACCACCACCTGCGCCAATGGGCCCGAATACAACAATTTGACCCAGCTGATGAACCCCGGGCCAAATCCGAACTTCGCCAGCATAGCCCAGATGTATGGCCACTCGAGCGTGTCAAACGCCATGGTGGCGTCTAAGGACGCCAATATGGCCGGCTCCCGCACAAACGGGACACGCGCGAGCACCCCGTGCAAGCGCCGCAGATTAAGGGCCGTGTTGCGATGGGGAATAAAGCCGGACTGGTCTTGGTGGACCAAATCGCCCACCACGCCGACCAGCCGGTTGGCTAGCACCTTGGCGAGGATTTTGGGCTCCGCATTCAAGAGCGAGATAGGCCGATAGGATGTAACCCGGTCTCGAGGTCTCCCTTCCTTGTGGATCACCACGATTGTAGCCAGACGTTGGTCCGGCGGGAGGGAGCCCAGCGAGTGGGCCGCCAGGAACATCGCACGGAGGTGGGGTGCCAGTACATCCGGTCGCAGCTTATACAACTCGATAGGGATGCCGTTCGGGCCCATGGCCTTGCCGGATGCGACCGAGCGTATGGCGAGGGCAATTTCGTCGGAGGTAGGAGCGGCATCTAACGACACCCTGTCCTCCACCGAAAGGGAAGGCAGCGCGATATCCCTAAGCAGGGCATGGGAATCCTCCTCCGAGCAGAGAGAAACCGGGGAATACACCTCGCGGAAATAATCCGCGAAACAAGAGACAATGTCTTCTGGCTCGGTGACACGCACACCATCCATCCTCTCAATCAGCGGGACCACACGACTCGCTCTCTCCTTTTTATCCAGCCATGCAAGCAGTTTACCAGCCTTATCACCCACATCATACAGTCGCCCCTGTTGCTCTCTATAGAGGCCCTTGGCCGCCTCCGTGACGAGGGCCCTGTAGGTCGCCTGCTTAAGTTGTAGGACATGTAGTGCAGCATCCGTCACCCCACCCCCTAGATCACCCTCCAATTCAGCGATTTCGGCCTCCACCCGGGTCACCTCCTCCTGCTCGCGCCTCCGGGCATGGGAAATAAAGGAGAGGGCCTCCCCTCTAAGAACTGTTTTGAAGGCTTCCCACAGGGAGATAGCCGAAGGGACGGACCCCACATTCTCATCGAAATACCGCTGCAAGGATTTAATCAAATCAGCGCGAATGGTGGGGTCGCGCAGGTACCAGGCATTGATTGGAGCTACCCTGCCCTCCCCCCTCGGGAAGACATCAACGTGCAACAGGAGCGGGGAGTGATCTGAAATACCCCGCGCCAAATGGCGTACCTCTCCTACCCTCCCAACATAGGCCGCAGGGACAAGGACATAATCAAGCCGTGAGAGGCTACCATGGGCGCCCGAGTGGAAACTGTACTGCAGCTGCGTGGGATGTTTTAAGCACCAGCAGTCCACCAATCCCAGTGTATCTAAGAAGCCGGACAGCCACGCCTGCGCCCGGGGGAGGTCCCTAGGGGGGTGACGATCCACGGTCCCAGAAACCACCGCATTGAAGTCCCCCCCAACCACCAGAAGCCCCCCCGGAAGGTCAAGGAGGAGGCGCCCTAGGTCTGCAAAAGTCGTAGACTGTAACCCCGGTGGGACGTACACTGATACAAAGACAACTACTTTACCCTCCATTCTCCCCACTAAGACAGTGTAGCGTCCCCTCTCATCATGGCGCACCTCGTCTATTTCCAACGGGAGCGAGTTCTTCACCATGATGCCCACCCCCCGTGAGCCCGACGTGAAGCCCGAGTGGGCCACCAAGCGATAGCCACGCCGATTCATGGCACAAAAGGAATTACCAATAAGGTGTGTCTCCTGCAGAAAGACCACATCTGGCGAAAGTCGTTTCAAATACTGCAGGACCACACCTCGCTTAATCCTATCCCCCAGTCCGTTAACGTTCCAGGACAATAAAGTCAGGTCCCTACCCCCCATCACATACAGAAGCCATCATTCGTCCCCCCGAGAGCACCTTAAAAACACCAATACAATAAAGGGTTTGCCTTGCGGTAAAAACGAACAACGCCCCACCCCAACCCACCCATCCCAACAGAACTCCCCCCTCCCTGCACCCCTGCATGAGCCCAAACAGCCCCCCCAAAGTGCAGTGTGCCTGTCGCCCCATGAATGATTAAACTAACTAGTCCCCCAGAGGAGGAGGGAGAGCCCCCAAGAGACCCCGTACCACCTCCACAGGAGGGAGACTTAACGAACAGTCAAAAATGACGACAATGTTGTCCAGAGCGAGGCCTACTATTAGTCCCTCAGTCCTGATCCGGCGAGCCCTCCCCTCCAACCGCGCCCCCCCCCACCCCCCCGGCCCCGATCCCCGGGCAAGGAGTCCAACCAGTCCCCGGCCGCCTCGGGACGATCAAAAAAGTGCGTGCGGCCATCCACCTCCACCCGCAACTTAGCTGGAAAAAGCATCGCATACTTGAGGTTCAGGTCCCGTAGACGACGTTTGACTCCGAGAAAGCTCAGTCTCTGCTTCTGGACCGCTGGGGTGAAATCAGGATAGAGGTTTACGTCCATATTGTCAAGTCTGACCGGTCCTTGTTGCCTAGAAGTCTGAAGGATAGCGTCTCTGTCCCGAAAGTTGAAAATCCGGGCAATGAGAGGCCTCGGAGGGGCTCCGGCCTTAGGTCTTCCTCCGGGAACCCTGTGGGCACGTTCCACCGCAAAGAATTTACTCAGCCCCCGGGGCTGGAGATGGGTGAGAAGCAGGTCCTCCACAAACAGGTCCGCCGCCGCCTCCTCACGTCCCTCCGGCACCCCGACAATGCGGACATTGTTCCTCCGGGCCCGACCCTCGGAATCCTCCAGTCGACGATCCATCAGGGCGCTCGCCTGGCCAAGCCGGCGCACCTCCTTTTGGAGGGCCGCCACGTCCGCTGTAAGGCCCGAGGTGGTGTGGGCCAAAGAATCGACCCGGTCATTGGTCTTGGATAAATCGGCCCTCACCAGGCCAACATCCACGTGGACCGAGTCAATCTTTTGCGCCAGTGTGTCAAAGCGCTGGTCCACCGAGGCCTTCATCTCGGCGATAGCGCCCATGACATCTCGCAGGGTCAGATCCGCGGGCAGCGCAGGAGCATCAGTCGGGCCCTCAGGGGACCTACGCGGCACCTCGGGAGATCCCTTCTGGAGGGTGTAGCGGTCCATGCTGTTGGACTGATGGGCTGCGCCACGGCAGGGGACCTACGCGGCACCTCGGGAGATCCCTTCTGGAGGGTGTAGCGGTCCATGCTGTTGGACTGATGGGCTGCGCCACGGCGGGTCGATTTCACCTTTGCCCGGTCGCCATCTTGCTTTGTGGACATGGTTTCAGTCCCCAAATCGTGCCAATCACCTCGGAAAAGGCCGACAAACCAGTTCACGGGCTCCGGGGGGGGGCAACCACAGGTCCGCAGGACGGATCACAGCCGGCGGGCCAGCAGGGCACCCCAACGAGGCCACACCACCGCACACCGCCCCGCAACCCAACCTCGCCTACGCAGCAAGGAGGGTGCAAAAGCGAAAGTGAAAGTGCGGGGTACGCGAGTCGCCCAGCCCTGCCCGCCGCCGTTGATCACTTTGTCTCCGGATCGCCCCGCAACTCCAATCCGGGGGGCCGGCGTGGAGAAGGCCGCAAACCTCAATCGGTGCTCCCGCCGGTGTCCGAGGTCCAATTTGGAAGCGGAAAACAGGTGACACCTCAGCTCGGGCTCACCAACACAGTCCCCTCATCTAGGACAGGATATTTTCAGGATTTATGTAGGAGGTCACGGAGGTCCTCGGGAGCCTCGCACCTACGCGGCCATCTTGGTTGCGCGCTAGGCTCCTCCCCCCTGTCATGGAATGTTAATGGTCGCCTAGATCGGCTTAAACGCATTGCTGTCCTGCGCTATGCACAACGCCTTGGTATAGCAGTCCTCCTACTCCCAAGAAACACACCTGATGGGTAACTGCTGCCCCTTCCTGGCACACTATGGGTTTGATAGAGTGTGGCACTACGGCTTCTCTCAGGGCTCCCGTGGGGTGGCTATCTTTCTGAAACGCACCTTGCCTTTCGTGCTTACACAAGTTACTCACGACCCCCAGGGATTATCGGTGACCCTCTGTGGCTTACTGGCTGGTTTTTCTCTTAACCTCATGTCCGTCTATTCCCCCCTCGATGCTTGCGACAACCCTAAAAACACACTACTGTCCTGCTACCTTACCCCTGGGTCCCACCATCATTGGAGGCGACTTCAATGCGGTTTCCTCTCCGACCCTTGACACGACAGACCCTCGTTCTAGCACTAGAATTGCACAGCAACTAAGGAATTGGTACGAGTCTCTGGGCCTCTGTGATGCTTCGTGCACCTGGCACCCCCACACCGCCCAATTCACCCACACCTCTGCAGCGCTTCATACACAGGCGCGCATAGATGTGATTTTTGTCCCCTCGACCGACTGTGCAGCGATTCTGGATGTCCGTATCCTCCCCAGGGGTATCTCTGACCATTCCCCGGTGCTTCTTAGCACGGGGGCTCCCACCCCCTCGGCCCGCCAAACATGGAGAATGAACGCATGGTTCCTCCAAGACAAGGAATTCAAAAAGGTGGTAGGGACGGAGCTCAACCAGTGTTTTCTCACTAATGAAGGGTCGGTAGCTTCTCCGGGTGCCCTAGGGGAGGCGGGTAAGGCCACCATTCAGGGTGTCGTGAAGGGTCAGCTCAAATGCCAGAGACAAGCACAACTCCGGGAGAGCACCTCATCGGAGGCGCAGGCGTTACGTCTCGAGCAGTCCCTCCCCTATGCCCGATGACACTTTCCGTGCCCGACAACTCACTCATCTTCGGGCAGAGATCCGGGAGCCATCCTTGGATGCTGCCAAGCTCCTTTGGAGATCTTCAATAGCAAGAGTCTACAGCTGGGGTGACAAGAATGGCACGATTCTCCATAGATTAGCTACCTACCCCAGGGCGAACCGCATTATCCCTGAAGTGGTGGATGAGGACGGAGCTGTACACCGCGCCCCGTTGGCAATGGCCTGCACCTTCGCCTATTACTGCCAACAACTCTACGCGGTACGGATCCCAGACCTGTCGCTCTCCACCCTCCTCGAGAAGGGAAACGTACGTTTCCCTCGGATGAGTCGGCCGCCCAGGAAGACCTGGATCACCCCATCTCTCGTTAGGAAATTGATGAGACAATCTCCCTCACCGCATTGGGCAAGACCCCGGGCCCAGACGGCCTTCCCCAAGAATACTACGTGCTATACTACGAGGCTCTCGTGCCGCGTCTTGCCGGCCTGTTCGACGAAGCGCTGAAGAAGGGTTCTTTCCCACCTGAGACAGACATCGCCACCATCGTGGTCCTACCGAAATCTCAGCCACCCTCCAGTCATTGCGCAGACTATCGTCCCATCTCCCTCATCAACACGGAGATCAAGTTGTACGCCACCATTCTCGCCCAACGGCTGAAGCCCTATCTGTCTCTGCTGGTTCACCCGGACCAGTGTGGCTTCATGCCCATGCCGGGTACCCGGCACTGTCTCAGGAGGCTGCAACTGACCTTGGCCCATCGGCGCTTGCTCACCCCATACCTGGCGCTCCTTCTCGTAGATTTTGAGAAGGCCTTTGATTCGGTAGACTGGACGTACTTCACGGACGTGTTGGCTGAGATGGGGTTTGAAACCCATTTTAGAGCGCTGGTTCACGTCCTATATGCCCAGCCGCGGGCGCGTGTCTTGGTCAATGGGGTGTTGTCAGAGGCCTTCCCCATTCGTAGGGGAACAAGGCAGGGCTGCCCCCGCTCTCCCCTGCTCTTCGCCTTGGCGATGGAGTCCCTGGCCTCTCTAGTGTGGGCCGAAGGTCGCATTCGTGGGTGGGAATGGCCCAACATGGAGGCGGATAAGATCACTCTATATGCTGATGATGTTCTGATCTTCTTGCCTGAACCCACCCAGTCTGGACCACACTGCCTTCAGATCCTGCAATCCTTTGGGCAAGCATCCGGTCTTTGTCTGAACCCTGAGAAGTCGGTCCTGGTCCCGCTGCACTTATCTAGAGACGATTGGCAGTCCAACATACCGCTTCCGCGCCAATCATTCAAATACTTGGGGATATGGCTCACTATCCTTCCTGAACTGGGCTGGTCCCTCAACGTCACCCCACTGGTGAAGAAGGCCAAGGCGGATCTTCAGAAGTGGACGATGCTACCTCTGAATCCCATGGGGAGGGTCGCCTTGCTTGAAATGATGATTCTCCCCAGATTCCTATACATCCTCCAAAACACCCCCTTCTGCTTTCCGAGGGCCTGGTTTCGTGAGCTGGACAGTCTAGCCACCAAATTTCTCGGGGGGGGGGGTTGGGAGTGGAGGGCATGCTTAGCCCTGACCCTATGTCAGATCCCCTCCTTTGATGGGGGCCTTGGAATGACACACCTATATCTGTACTTCCTGGCGGCACGTCTCCTGGTTAAACATGATCGGTTCAATGGCGGTTGGTCCAATCCGAGCTGAGCGAACTGGGTCTACCCAAAGTCCAATCACTGATGTCCATTCCATCTCAACTACCAGATGCAACGCGCTCTGTGCTGTTGGCCTGGCGGGCCTCACTGCGCCATACGCGCTGGATACGCAAGCTGACTCAATGCACACCCCTCTGGCAGGGTACTTGGCTCCGAGAGGTTAGTGGGCTGCGAGGTTTTAAATCATGGGAATCTCACAACTCGGGGATGTGTGGGCCAGCGGCCACATGCGCTCCTTTCAGGACCTCCGGACCCGTTACTCCCTGCACACATCTCAGTTCTACAAATATTTGCAATTGCGACATGCCCTCCACATGCATATCACAAACGACACCAGGCTCCCTGAGTATAGACGCCCCCCCCGAGGCACCGACTATGCTGGGAGACGTAGGCAAAGGGGATATTTCGTGCATTTACCGA
Organism: Triturus cristatus; assembly: GCF_964204655.1. Lineage (NCBI taxonomy): Eukaryota > Metazoa > Chordata > Amphibia > Caudata > Salamandridae > Triturus > Triturus cristatus. Next base: position 878,495,941 of record NC_140584.1, on the reverse strand, counting down.
ACCCTGGTCAACAACACCCCCACTACACTGGACAAGTAGAGAAACCAATGGGAAGACTGGGTGGGTCCACTCGACGAAGAGGACTGGTGCGACGCCCTCATGGCGCCCAAGACGGTCACCGCGTCAGCCAAACTCAGACTGATCCAACTATACTCCTTACACGCTGCATACCTAACCCCCTTGCGCCTCCACCGGGCAGGCCTGTGTCCAGACGCATCCTGTACGAGGTGTGGCCATGCTCCGGCCAACTTTTTCTATATGGTCTGGTCATGCCCCCGCCTGGCGTGATTCTGGGGTAATATCGAGGAGTAACTCACAGAAGTCCTGCGATGGGAAGTCCTCCACGTCACTCCTTGCTGGGGATCACAGAATGGGCTGGATGGGTACAAAAATGACAAATTATTTTTCCACACGGCCATGATAGTAGCCAAACGAGATATAGCAGCAGCATGGAAATGTCCAGACCCACCCTGCTCCGGGAAATGGCGTAGGAGGGTGGAATGGTGCGCGACCGAAGATAAAACCTTGTACGCGGCACGAGGGTGTCCCAAGAAGTACCGTAGGGTGTGGGAAAAATGTACTCTGTTCAACTATTTTACCTGTGTATACCTTCAGAGGTCGGGACCTATGAGATGTTATGCTCCTGTAAATGGTAATGACTCATCATCTTCCGTGTCTAATGCTGATTTGTTTTTTGTTTTTTCCAAAACAATAAAATTGATTATCAAATATACATATATAAAACAACCTTTATATCCAATACCACTCTGATGGAGTGAGGTGGCATGTGCCGGTCGGTGACCATCATTGATGCGCCACGCACCATCTCTAGCTTTTTATCTAACATTATAGTATTGGAATTTACATTCACGTTCCTGTACTTTAATAACTCTGTGGTGCATCCATTAATGTTTTTAGGTTTTCTGTAGTAAAGAATCAGTAGGACTGATTTCTAAGCATGGTAGGATTGCCTAGACAAGCAGGAAAGCTAACAGCCCTTCTGTAGGCCTTAGACCCATATGGGTTTTAAATGTGGGCCAAAATATGTTGGCCTCTAAAGGGGTAATTGAGACACGGATACTCAAATAGACCCCACAATCCGTTATTCATGTCTAGGGTACCCACTTATTAAAGGAAATTTCCTGGGGTATACCCAAGACATTTTTAACTCTGGTCTTCTGGATCCCTACTAAAAATCCAGTCACCATTTACATAGGAACTCAATTTTTTGTGGTGTTCACCCTGGTGGTACTACCCTACCAGGGTGTGGATAGGGGCCGATGATGAAGCATGCCACTATTTAGTGGGTGAGGCGTCTATTCCAAAATCTTTGGATTCCCTCTTGGGCCTCTTTTGGAAACATTCAGCCCAGTTGCTGATATGTGGGTGTGATATTGTTACATCCGCCAAGCAATGCTTGCATTTGTGTTTAGTCTTTGGGAGAAGCAGCTTACCTTTGCAAATGTAAATTAGATTTAACCTGCCTGGAAACTTGAAACTAAATATTTTGGTCAATGACTTGTGAAACACAGCTGTTCTTCAATTGAAATATTGGCCTTGCTCAGTAATTTGACGTTTATTTTCATATGAGTGCGCCATTTTATTGAAGTACTAAGCGGGTTAGGAAATGTTTAGCTGTGTTTTAATATTCAGCACTGTTTATTCTTGTGTTTAATTTGCATTTATATAGGGGCAGTGTACCCCGATTGAGGGTTGGGAGGGTTTAAGTGCTTTATGCCAGACAGCACCCTGCTCTGGTCCCCAGGGTCAGTGGTTAATCTAGTGGTTATTGTTGGTTATTGTGATTAGTCTTGACTGTCGAGGAGGCCATTTCATGGATTTAGTCATGTATTTGCAGTGGATTAACTTAGTTGGAGTTGGGACTGATAATTAGTGGGAGTATTGAGTACATGCAGTTTGTAGGTGGGATGGGTAAATGAGCTAGATGAGATGAAGTATTGCTAGGTCATGGGGTCTGGCTTTCAAAAAGGATAGGTTGTGATCTTGGAGAAGAGGTGTGAGCAGTTTGCAGAAATTCCATAATAGAGAATAATATAAACATGCACGTGACTTAGATTATATTGTACTCGGAGAGAGGAGGCATGCAGCTGCCAGAAAGTAAGGAGAGGGCCATTCAAAGTAAAACAAAAAAGACAGGCTGTAATTGGAAATTTTAAGCTAAGTCAAACTTTTCATGTAGGAGTTTCAGAGATGCATAGTGGAGTTTTGAGTTAGCATGCACTCCAAGGATGCAGAACTATTGAAAGGAACATAATTATTTGCATGTGAGATAGTGCTATAGTAGGTGGTTTTGATAGGCCCTATAAAAAGGCGTACAGTCTGTTTGCTGCTAGGCTTCTGCTAAACACTATTTAACCAAGGTCAGCTGATCGGCTAATGGGTGAAGCGTAATTTAATTAGTGGATGCATATATAGAGAAATATTGAGAGCTTCAGGCCGCTGTCAAATGAAGCAGTATCCTCATACTCAAAGCAACATAAGAGAATATATAGGATAAATAATGCAAACATCGAAAAGGAGATTCTGCAAATGGTGGAGCAGTTGTCTTCGGATGTTTAACCTTAAAGGTTGCCTCACAGTATTATTTACCAAAGCAAAGCGGGATCTATTTGTATGCCAGTGGTTTAGCATGGCACAGGCTGGGAATAAGGTCAGATTCCGACAAAGTGGAAGTGGGCGGACTGTAATACTGCAGCTGGTTGGAGGAGATCCAAACCTTGAAGTGAGAAGGGAAAGACCAGACTACCTTTAGAAATGCCATGAAACCTCTTGTTTACCTAGGATATGTAAATATTGGGCTGCCATTTGGTGGACAGCAGGTGTGAAGAGTGGAACTGCAGTTTCTGTATTTTCAAGAAGTGGAAGTTTCTAGGTCAGGCCTTTCTTTTTCTGTACCTGACTGCTGCTCCGGGAAGGATGTTCGAGGCAGGCACAGCGAGCACGTCAAGCGTGCTGGCGCTCCAGGTTAGACCTACCCCTTTGTGCTGTGAAAAATATCCCCCAAAAGCTGTGCCTCGAATGTAGCCAGAGAAAGACTTGAAACAGAAATCACCTCGCCCCAATGTTCAAGCGACAAAATGTTAAACTCGATTTTTTCACCCAACCTGTGAGCATGAGACAAAGTAATCCAGCTGCATAACAGGAAGTTGTCAAAGCCAGATGCCACTGCAACCAGCACACAAGAGACAAGGGAAGAAATGAAGGGGGCATGCAAATCCGCAGTCCAACACATACCGACACCACCCATGAAAATGGCAATGAATTATCTTTCACACATAACTAAATCACGGAAAGGGCCAACAACATGTTTCACTACCTTCTCATACAAAAACACAACATATATGGCTAGTTCAGAAAGCTGTGGAGCGGATATTGCCTATGAGGTTTGGCTAATTCAACTACCTCTACAAAGACAGAATATACCTCGTCTCCCACATCCGACTAAAGTCTCCAGAGGCAGGTAGATAGGCACTCTGTCAACTGCTAACCACTCTGACGTCATCTAAATGTTGTTCACTGCATAGAACATTTCAAATAAATAAATAACTCGGAAAATATAACACCATCAGGGAAGCAATGTTTGTGCCCTGTCACATCTCATCCTCTGAGACTACCCAATGGTAAATTTCAAATAGATTCAGTCGAGTCAGGCCTTAATATACAGAACTTTAAAATATATACATAGGGCGGTGAATATAGTAAGCGAGGGGGACCGTAGGGTCAAAGGTGACGGCAGAGAAACTATGAAAGTGAGGAAACACAAAATAGAGCAGTCTGGAGTGAATTCACTAAATAGACAATATAATATATATGTAAAAGTGAAAGCGAGTTTACAATTCAACCCACTCTGTGTCAGTGTGATGGGGTGGGGGTTCCACTGGTGCCGCAGTGTGAATCAGGCAGCGCTCTTCTGGTACACCAGTAAGCCATGGGTGGAAGAGAAGGGAACAAAGAAGTAAAGCCACTCCACTGTAGACCAGAGCTGTGGGACATGTAGGGAAGAACCACCACGACTCAAAGGGTACATAGTGAATAGTCGGTAGCGCGCAGGCGCAGGAATGGAAAGCGCCCGTGAAAAGTGGACCATTATACCGCTGCAGAACATGGCGTTTTCATTTTTTTCATAACTGTATTCGGTATATATTAGGTGCCTGTTCGACCAAATAAACTTTTTGACTACTAATCACATTGCACACCCAGGTGCATTTGCCTTCTACATTTGGTAAACATCAATTATATTTATATCCGAAACAGCTTTAGAGGCGCAGCTGTGATACGGAATCTTATGTACATGGGATCATGTATTTTCGTCTGTTGTTCTGATACAAACCACTAGATGTCACCGTTGTAGCATTATCTGGCTGCCCTGCATGATCCATGGAAATTCTGAACCTGGATTTCACGTTTATAGCTCATGACACACATTTAAGGCTTTAGCGCACTGAAGCACAGGTCTTTGGTGGTGTAAGTACCCGTGAAAGCAGCCGCGGCCCGTGGAGGGAGTTCCGTGGGGCAGAGAGGCGGGGGAGGGGCAGGGTGGGGGGGTACTAAAAACTGGAATATGGATATTTGGAGGTAAGTAAACAATTAAATAAATAAAACGAATTTCGTAACGTGCGCTGCTTTAGCATCAAGGGGGCGCCGAGAGGCAGGGGCTGGGACAGGCGGTAGTTCGCCTCGCGGCGGACCGCCAGTTCGATCCCAAGATCCAACTACGAGCTTTTTAACTGCAGCAACTTTAATATACGCTATTGGAGCTGGAATTACCGCGGCTGCTGGCACCAGACTTGCCCTCCAATGGATCCTCGGTAAAGGATTTAAAGTGTACTCATTCCAATTACAGGGCCTTGAAAGAGTCAACGAGCGCACGTCCTGAGGGTCCGTGTGCCCGGGACAGGAGTCCCTCGTGCCCGAAGCAGGCTGCCCGATCTCCCCGGCCTGGCTGTGTTGAGAAGCAGTGACCGGCCCCGGGGCCTGGGTTTCGGTCAGGGCCTGGGGCGTGGGAGCCCCCGTCCTGCGGCCTGACAAGTGTCCGTCTGCCCCCCGGGTGCAGAGCCAGGGGCCCGGTCGGGGGTCTCCAGCTCCGGGCCCCATCCCCCGGCCTGCGGCACTGCCAAAGGCCCGGGACGGGGTTCCATTGTGTCCGGGGAGCCTCCCCTCGCTCGTCTGGGTTCAGGAGCTCAGGCCGGGCCCCTGGTCTCCGTCCTGGGCCCTGCCGCGTGGCAGGGTGCCCGGGGCGGGGTCCGGAGGTTCGGGGAGGCTTTCCCTGCGCCTGCGTACCCAGGAGCCCCGGCCGGGTCCAGGGGCCCGGTCGGGCCCCGGGTCAATGCAGTGTGCGCTACGAAATTTGTTTTATTTATTTAATTGTTTACTTACCTCCAATTATCCATATTCCGGTTTTTAGTACCCTCCACCCTCCCCCGCCCCCGCCCCACGGAACTCCCTCCACGGGCCGCGACTGCGTGAAAGTGTTGTTCATGGCCACTGCCAGGATTTATTGCCTCTGACCAACTCTGGAGAGGAGTTGTCGGAAGGTGCAGGCAGTGGGAAGTAACACCCAGGCTTTGATATTTGTTAGAGCCCTGTGCCTGAGCTGCAAAATGTGTTAATTGATTTTGAAGAAAGGCAGCCAGGTTTATTAACGACGAGGCAGATAACAAACCTGTAGCGCAGCAGGGCCTAGGGGTATCGCAGTGCTTAAATGATGATGGGCACACACTGGTTACTGGTACTCTGGCGGGAAGACCCCCGAGCGGTCTTCCGCTGTTTATCTCCTCGGGTCGAGCCCGCCAAGGAGTGCACGCACAGCAGTGAAAAGAAACCAAGTAGTGGAGAGCCCGGGTGGCTCTCTACATCCCTCCTTTTCTTTAGACACAGTCCACCAGGATTCTTCAGAGTTACGGGGAGGTGCACACAAAGTCTCTCAGCCGCTGGCTGGGTGCAGGTTTCGGCCAGAGACCATAATTCTGGCTCTTGGAGTTGGAACTGCCCGCTGCATCCGTTGGGGTTCGGGGTTGAAAGAGTCACAAGTCCTTGGTGTGATCCGCTGGCCACCGGGACAGTCCCTCCTCTCTCTGCTTGCAGGGAACTGGGTGGAGAGACTAGCGGTCCTGGCGAGCCGATGGGGGTGAGGCTCGGGGTGTTCTCCAGACCTCCTGACTCTTCCTGGTCAACACCTGTCCCACTCGTCTTTTTGAAGCTTGACACGTTCCTCGTGACAACTTGTCGCCCTCTCTGAGCAGAGACCATGGTCCCTTCAATCTTAACAATGACCCATTCTTCTGGTTCGTACGGTGTTCTAAACTTCCATCCTGGGTGTCTGTGTTTGACCACGACTCAGTCCCCCATTTTCAACTGCGCCTCTCTTGCTCTGCGAGCTTCACTCGCCTTTTGATTCGTTGATGTTCTCCTTGCTTGGATGGTTTCATTGTCCCGTTCCGGGGGTTTCCATGTTGGGTCAGTCCGGATGCTGTCCCTCGGGGGCCTTTTGAAGAGCAGATGAACAGGAGCACACTTGGTCGTGCTGTGTGACGTCTGCCTGTAGGCGTCAAGGAACTGGTCAAGTGCCGATTCTGCATCTGCACCTTGATCAACAGCAATGCACAGGGCCCAGTTTAGTGTCTGCATAAGACGTTCCACCTGCCCGTTGGCCTGTGGCCATAGAGGAGTGATCTTTCAGTGGCGAATCGCCGCCTTCTCCAAGTATTCCTGGAATTCCCAGCCCTGGAACGGAGGTCCATTGTCTGAACGTATTTCATCGGTTAACCCCATGAGTGCGCAGATCTTCTCAAGGACTCTTCGGACATGCACGAACGCTGTAGATGACACCACCTCCACGATCGGGAACTTTGAGAAGGAGTCAACCAGCACTAGCATGCTGCGACCATCCGGAAGGCTTCCAAAGTCGATGCTTACCTTGGTCCACGGAAGTTCGCTTGGTTCTTCCGTGATTACCGGCACCGGGTCCCCACCAGTGATGGTGCAAGCGTGACATTGTCTCACCATGTCCTCCACCATGGCATCCATAACTGGGAACCACACCTTGTTCTGCAGTCTGGCTTTAGTCTTCACCATTCCTTGGTGGCCGACGTGTGCTAGCTGGAGGATCCGGTGTTGCAGTCTCTTCGGGATTATGATGACGTGTCCCCTCAGAACAACACCCCGGTCTCCCATGCTTAGTTCATGGCCGATTTGCCAGATCTGTTGCCGAGCGTGGCGGTCTTCGGCTCGGAGGGCCTGAGCCCCGTCCAGGAAGTGTGCCCATCCGTTGCTCAGCAGGGTAGATTTCACTCTGACCAGTGTTTCGTCTTCCTCCGTTGCTTGGCTGATCTCCTCTAGCATCATGACGGTGGGGCATGAATCCTGAGAGATCACTCTCACGAATGCTTCAGAGTACGATACATCCACGGTGGACTCCGAGGGACCAGGGACTCACGGTGCCTTGAGAGATAGTCCGCCGGATTTTGTGCACCCGGACGGAAGACAACTTTGAAGTTGTAGGCCCCGAGCTGCACAGCCCATATCTGTATTCTTGGAGGGGCCAGTCTCGATTACCCAGCAAATAGCAGGAGCAGTGGCTTGTGGTCAGTGATCACTTGAAATTCTTGTCCGTACAAGTACAGGTGAAAATGCTGGCATGCCCATTTTATTGCCAGCGCCTCTCTTTCGATTTGGGCATTCCTGGTCTCAGTGTCTGATAGCACCCTGCTGGCGTACGCCACTGTCCTCCAAGTCTCGTGACTGTGCTCCTGAAGGAGGACTACTCCAAGGCCTACTGGGCTGGCATCGACAACCAGCTTGGTGCGTCGCCCCGGGAGGAAGTAGGCCATCACCGTCTTATCCATGAGCGCGGCCTTGATGTTGTTGAACGCAGTATTAGCGGCCACGGCCCATTCCCACTTGTGGTCACTGCGGGTGAGAATGCGAAGTGGTTCTGACAGTGGGGCCAGACTCGGGATGAATCTGCCACAGTATGTGGCCATGCAGAGGACACTGCAAACCTCCGTGGGGGGTCTTTGGAGTGCTAGCTGCGCATATGACCATGGCCTTCTTGGGGTCCACTTGCAGCCCTTCCCTGGTGAAGACATACCCTGGTAGAAAGAGCTCTTTGCTTTGTGGAGGGTCAGACCGCAATCTTGGAGCCACTGGAGGGTGGCCCGGTGGTGAGTGTGGTATTCTTACAAGGTGTTCGAGAACACCAGGATGTCATCGCTCAGGTTGATGACACCCTGCAAACCTGACAGTACTTCCCTGATGGCATTCTGGAAGACCTCGGCTGCCGACGACACCCCAAAACTCAGTCCGTTGTACCTCCTGAGGCCGACGTGAGTTGTGAAGGTGGTGATATATCTGCTCTCGGGTTCGAGCTCCAACTGATGGTACCCCACGTTTAAGTCCAGCTTTGAAAACCACTTGGCTATGTTTAGATCTGCGACAATGTCATACATCGTGGGTGTAAGGTGGCTTTCCCTCTTGACCGCCAGGTTTGGGAGCCTCATTTCCACAAAGAGACGGATTGCTCCAGGCTGCTTAGGCTTGGGATCCACGACCAGCGGGGACACCCATGGAGTCGAGCCGGACACCTTTTCGATGACAGAGGTCTTCCAGCTTCTTCAGCTCTTCTTCCACTTGTGGGCGGATATTGAACGTCACTCTCCTGTGCCTCAGGGCGATAGGCCTCACCGTGGTGTCTATGTGAAGCGTGAACTGTTTCCCCTTCGCCTTGCCAAGCCCAGTGAACAGCGCCGGGAAGTCTCTCAGGATGGTTTCGGTCTGGGATTCGTGGATCTGGTTCGCAAAGAAGACCAGGCCTAGATCCTCCGGCATGTGGCAGCTGAGTAGCGTGCTTTTTCTCCCTTCCGCAAAGTGGAACTGAGCCACCGTGGCGTGCTTCCCGCTGACTATATTGGCTTCGATGACTCCTCGAAGAGGGAGTGGGTCTTTTCCTCCGTAGGTGTATATCCGTGCCTTCGTGGGTGCGAGTGGGGGCCGTGGCAACAACCGATCATACTGTTCCGAATCCATGACGTTCACCGAAGTGCCCGTGTTGATGAGCGCCCGGACAGCGGACCCTTCAACAAGAACAGAGCACATCGGTGGTGGCCTACAGTGGTTGTCGGACCTGCTGACAAAGACACGACAAACACTTCATCATCATCGACTTCCAGGGCGAAGTAACGCTCCTGTGGCGGGTCATCTTCTCACGACTGCGGATCTTCCAGTGAGACTTGGCGCAGGGACAACCTTCGTGATCTTTGAGGGGTCTGCCGGGACCGGCTACTGTGACACACCCTTGCGAAGGGATTTATTTTCCCGCAGTGAGAGCACGTCTTCCCCCTTGCTCCACACACTGCCGTGGTCGGGTGGTCCTCTCCGCAGTTGCCGCATGTTCCTCCGGTTGTCGTCCTCGGTGCCTGGCGAGCCATCGCGGGGCGCCGTTGTATCGCCTCAACCCCATTTTTTCTTTGACGGGCACATATCATGGGGCGTGTGTCGCGTGTGTTGCCGGGGCAGCCTTGTGCAGAGCAGCTTCCATTTCGCCAGCCCGGACATCCGACAGCTCATGAGACCTGTCCAGGATGAAGATCTCGTCCAGCGAGATTCCTGGTTGTCGAAGTATCAGTTTCCACAGCAGCGTCGAGCGGCACCCCTGGATGACTCGGCCGCGTATCTCTGGGGTCGGGGGTTAAGTTGCGGGTCGAAGTGCCTGTTGAGCGTGGCGACCACCGCCTCGTAGTTGTCGTTACCTGTGTTGGGCAGGGTTTCGAAAAGATCATAGATCTCTGTACCGCCATAGAATATATGAGCAGCGACCTCTTCACGATACCATCCACTTCTCTGGTGGCCTTTGAAATAGTGGTTCAGCCGTCTGATCCACGGTTTCCATCGCGGTGCCGCCGTGGCAGGGTCAGCGGTTTCGCTGAATGGCGGTAGCGGGGAGACAACTGTGTGACTGTGGCCGGGAGGTGGTGCATTGGCTTCCATGGGTGGGTTGTCCACTTCGGTCTGATGCGCCTGCTGTGGCTGGCGTGGTCATGGCATGGGCGTGTCTGGGCGCGAGTGCGGTGTCGCTGTACTGACGCTGGGGGTCCTGGATGCATGGTCTGTGCCGGCGTGTATCCACGTGTGGGATGGGCCTGGTGAAGCGCGATGCGCTGGGCTTGCTCCTCAGGTTGATATGGAACGGCCACCCTGTAGACTGTAGGGCTGACAGACGCTGCCCTGTCCTTCACTTTCACCAGTATTGGGGTCTTGGTGGCACTCTCCCCTCTGTGGGCTGCACACACTCCCTTGGGTCTCCCTCTGAGGTGGTATTGGCAGTGGGGCAGGGTTACCAGGCCACCCCTGGATGTGTGCTGGCGGCGCAGCTTCCCCTGCAGCAGATGGGGCACTACAGGACATGTGGAAGGCTTAACTTGCTGCCCTCTGCCCCACAGACCTGCAATTTCACTGGGCGCCACCGGGGGAGCACGTATGGGGCCGGGTGACTCACCACACACAGGCTTGCGACGATCTGCTCCCAACGTGCACCGCCGGACCAGGCACGCTCCCGACAGTCCAGGGAAGCACCGACGGGTGCAGGCCGTTCCAGTGGCCTCACGTGAGCAGGGGATGACGCCGGCCGGAGTCACGGTGCTGGAGGCAGAGCAGGAGACACTGCAGCAGCAGCAGCACAGGAGGCACAGCCCAGGCCGCGGATGGCACTGCACGGTTAGAGGTGGCAGAAAGCGGGTTCCTCAGATAGCGGAGCATTGTGGGTGGGCTCCGCGCACTCCTCACCTGGCAGGGAGCAGGAAGCGGGTTCCTCAGATAGCGGAGCATCGCGGATGGGCTCCGCGTGCTCCTCACCTGGCAGGGATGATGCACTGGGGCACGACCGGCCTCGTCGCCAGTGTAGCGCGGCGGGGCCTAGGGTTTTCAGAGGCCTATGCAGCGCTTAAATGATGATGGGCACACACTGGTTACTGGTACTCTGGCGGGAAGACCCCGAGTGGTCTGCCGCCATTTATTTATCTCCTCGGGTGGAGCCTGCCCCGAGGAGTGCGTGCACAGCAGTGAAAAGAAACCAAGTAGTGGAGAGCCCGGGTGGCTCTCTACAAAACCCAACCTACCTACTGGTACTCACAAATTGCTCATGCAATCTCCAATTCATTCCTATGGGCCTGGAGGCCCATAGGAATGAATGGACCGGCATTCCTTAATTGCGACTCGCAATTTGCGAGTCGCAATTAAGGAATTTGTAGGAATTGCTATTTTTATAGCGATTCCTATATGCATAGGCTTTTGCAATTCCTTAATTGCGATTCCTTAAAAATCGCCATTAAGGAATCGCAACAGTCTTAGTTGATGCATGTGCCAGATAGAGAGTGGGTACAGTAACAAAGCTTCGGCCTGAAGGTAAGTCTCATTTTCTACACCGTTTGGCCCGCACTATCCCTAAACAGCGATTCACGGAGCGATCTTTTCATACCCCACTCACAGATATCAAGAGTTACCGTCCAAGGGTGCGACGCGGCCGCGGTTCAAACACGTTTTCCCAGCTCCATCTATTGCAGAAAACAGAAGAGCGCCGCCCGCCTGGCTATTTGGAGGGATCTAGACTGGAAGGGGCTGTTGCTTCTTTGGCGCAGGCAGCAAGGATTGCTGGGCATGCGAGGCGAGCCCACCGGTCAAGGAAGAAGGCACCAAGAGGGGAAACGTCCTGACAAGGCAGAGCTTGTTGCTGCACCGTGAGCCCCGGTGCCGGGGCACAGTATAGCAGCACCTTTAGGGATTGTGAACCTGGGAATGGGAGGGAACTGCCGGGATCGGAGTTTGCAGACTCATTCCTGCGTGTTTTTCACACATTCCATGTCCTTTGCCACACACATATTCCCATTTTTTTCCCACAAGCAAAACATTCACTGAAGAAAAAAAAGGAGGAGTGGGGTGATCCCACAAAAATGCTGATCCCAGTTCAGCAGGGCCCCTGGAAGAACAGCCTAATCAGGACGAAGCCTGGACTTGTAATTAGCCCCTAAGTCACAGTGACTGGTAGGAGGCCTGCCCTGCCTGGAACCGGAGAGGCAGCTGGTGGGAGGAGGCTGGGACCATATATTAGGTTTCCTCCCCTTGCGCTCTAACAGCCACCACACGCCCAGGAAAGGAACGATAGGTGCTCAGCAATGGTGATGTTGGACACCACAAGCGGGAGGGCAGACAGAATGACAAACGTAGGAGGATTTCATCATCCAGAACAGAAGACCCCATTTCTCATGAGAAATGCCCATCTTCATGGTCCAGGGTCTCATGTGGAAGCCTCATCCGGAAACAAAGAGATGGTCCATCGCTATTATTTTTTGTAAATCTGAGAAATCGCTTGTGGGTCATTGAAGGTGCTGTCGGAAGTGGGAGATGGGGTCTACCAAGACTTGTGGTCCTCCTGACTTCAGGAGGAAGGTTACAAAAGTAGGCAAAGAGGTGCAGGCTCCTTGCTGGCAAGTTGGGGTAGGTAACTGGGGGTTGGGCAGTGTCATTGCTATGCATGATGGTGAGATAAGAAATACAGGCTTTGCCATTAAATACTCAGACTTGTATGTCGTTTGCAGCTAAGATTCACAGGCATCCTCAGAGGAGGCAGCGCATGCGCAGTGATCCCGGTTAGTTTCATGGTGCGCGCACCTATATGGACGCGCTCTGTGGAGCAGTGTTCCTAGCCATCTACTGTGCGGTTTAGTCTGCAGCCTGGCTCAGTGTACAGCTGCAAGGACAGCATTTATCTGGATGCCGTCACGCTGCAGGAGGTACAGCATGGAGTCCTCGCACAGGTCTTTTTCTCCAGCTTTGAGTAGCCTGTGAATACCTTTTCTTGAACTGGTTGGTCTTAAGCCTGGAACTCATGCGGCACCTGTAAGAGTTTATATGCTACCTTTAGTTCAGTGTTGTGTGTGGCAGTGACGTTCCTCTTACCCTGCTAGCACCAGATGTCATTTGCGCTCCACTTCATGTTACCTTGGGTGTGTGAAAAAACAGCTGTGGCTTGTCAGGTTAGTAAAAAATGGTCATGAAACCCCTGTCTACTGTACCCTACCCAGACAAACTCTGGATTAAAACAGCTCTGAGATCCTGCAAACGGTTCTGCTCATACACTGTGCTGCTTAAAATTTGGAAGTCTGGGGGGGGGGGGATCATAACATCTGGGCATAAGCGAATGTACAAAGGAGCACCTCAAAGCAAACGGCATAAGATCCCTGGTGCATAGACCTGGTGTTGTCATGGGAAGTCATGTGTGTGCATAGGTTAGAGTGCACAGGTGCACCGCAGTACATATGGCTCAGTTTCCCTGGTGGGTAAGCACAGTGCTGCCAGTGGACTTTATGCATGAGTGCAGATCTCGGTTGCTAAGCCGCACTGCTAAGCACATGGCTTGAGATTCCTGCTGGGTAAGTGCAGCGTTACTTTTATAGATGGCAGGCTCAGGTCATTAGGGACCCAAGATATGGACATCTCTTGTCCTGGTGAGTTGGGTGGGAAGACATGGGCACCCCGCTTAAGGAAGCAGTTATGCCCCGTGTCAGGTGGTGCCTTTTTTATCCTGACACTGGGTACATTAAAGTACAGAGGACTGCTCTAACTCAAGTCCATTCCACCCATGACCCAGGTATCCTGTGTCTAATGGGTACTGGGGAGAGTCCTGAGGGAATTCTCAGAAGACACAGGGGTAGTTCCTAACTCCTCCCTTGCGCTACAGCCTGGTGATTGTCTCAGCGCACTATTCTCATAGTGTAAGGAAGTGCACTCCCTTACTCACTCCATAGTGTTAGGCAGGTTTACACTTCAAGAACGAGAAGTCAATTCAATGCACAGGCATGAACGTACCCACCAACAGGCCAGCTATCCAGTTGGGACTTTGTCAGACACAGGCGTTGAGCATATCCAGGGCAGCTGCCCTCATTCGCAGGTCTGCACCTGTGTATGGATTCATGTACTGCTTCAGGGGGCAGGTGTTGAGTATGTGCTCCCCTGCCCTTATTTCCAGGTTCTGCACCTGTGTGTACACTCATGTACCGCTCCAGGTAGGTGGGTGCTAGGCATGTGCAGGAGCCTGCCCTCCTTCCCAGGTTCTGCACCTGTGTGTACACTCGTATACTGCCCCAGAGAGGCAGGTGCTGAGTATGTGTGGGCGGCTGCCCTCCTTCACAGGTTCTGCACCTCTGCGTACACTCATGTACCGCTCCAGGTAGCTGGGTGCTGAGTATGTGCGGGCGGCTGCCCTCCTTCCCAGGTTCTGCACCTCTGCGTACACTCATGTACCGCTCCAGGTAGGTGGGTGCTGAGTATGTTCGGGCGCCTGCCCTCCTTCCCAGCTTCTGCACCTGTGTGTACACTCATGTACCGCTCCACGTAGGTGAGTGCAGAGTATGTGCGGGCAGCTGCCCTCCTTCCCAGGTTCTGCACCTGTGTGTACACTCATTTACTGGTCCAGGGAGGCGGGTGCTGAGTATGTTCGGGCGCCTGCCCTCCTTCCCAGGTTCTGCACCTGTGTGTACACTCATGTACCGCTCCATGTAGGTGGGTGCTGAGTATGTGCGGGCGGCTGCCCTCCTTCCCAGGTTCTGCACCTGTGTGTACACTCATGTACTGGTCCAGGGAGGCGGGTGCTGAGTAGGTTCGGGCGCCTGCCCTCCTTCCCAGGTTCTGCACCTGTGTGTACACTCATGTACCGCTCCAGGTAGATGGGTGCTGAGTATGTGCGGGCGGCTGCCCTCCTTCCCAGGTTCTGCACCTGTGTGAACACTCATGTACCGCTTCAGGTAGGTGGGTGCTGAGTATGTGCGGGCGCCTGCATTCCTTCACAGGTTCTGCACACCTGTGTACACTCATGTACCGCTCCAGGTAGGTGGGTGCCGAGTATGTGCGGGCGCCTGCACTCCTTCCCAGGTTCTGCACCTGTGTGTACACTCATGTACCACTCCAGGTAGGTGGGTGCTGAGTATATGCGGGGCGCCTGCCCTCCTTCCCAGGTTCTGCACCGGTGTGTACACTCATGTACTGCTCCAGGTAGGTGGGTGCTGAGTATGTGTGGGCGCCTGCACTCCTTCCCAGGTTCTGCACACCTGTGTACACTCATGTACCGCTCCAGGTAGATGGGTGCTGAGTATGTGCGGGCGGCTGCCCTCCTTCCCAGGTTCTGCACCTGTGTGTACTCATGTACCGCTCCAGGTAGGTGGGTGCTGAGTATGTTCGGGCGCCTACATTCCTTCACAGGCTCTGCACACCTGTGTACACTCATGTACCGCTCCAGGTAGGTGGGTGCTGAGTATGTGCGGGCGCCTGCACTCCTTCCCAGGTTCTGCACCTGTGTGTACACTCATGTACCGCTCCAGGTAGGTGGGTGCTGAGTATGTGCGGGCTCCTGCCCTCCTTCCCAGGTTCTGCACCTCTGCGTACACTCATGTACTGGTCCAGGGAGGCGGGTGTAAGTCTGTGCGGGGCAGAGAGAGACAGAGAGAGAGCTCAGCCCAAAGAGCATCATCAGGGGGAGCTGGGCCAGCAAAAGTTTGATGTGCTCATTAGAGAACACGTGTATGGAGAAAATGTACTCAAACCGGAAGACACACCTACGGGAACGGGACAAACATTCGTGTTCAAGTCTCTTCTTTTCCCAAATAATGAATACCATCTCAGTTTATTTTATTTTCTAAAAAAAAGAGCAATGTTCTGACGTGTTTGGGATTAAATGTAGGCAACGTTTATCTGGACCACATAGCCTCAATTTAAGTATGCCCAACACTGGGGTTTGCTGTCTTGAACACGGATTCTGGGCCAACACTGTGGGTATCAGAAGCCGGTCTCCAGAGGGCTACATTTGGGAATCAGTACAATACCACTATGCACAAATGTTAAAGGGGTTAAGGGTGAAAGCAGAGATACAAATTTACACACTATTTTATGCAGTGAATGCCATAGCTAGCAATTTAAGCACCTAAATACCCCTAGTGGTGACAGTGCTGCGCTTTAAAAATGCTGTTGATTGATTGGTTGGTTGGTAGTACGCATACTGTGCGTAACTATGGCGATTTATATACCAGAGAACTAACTACAAGGCCAGAGAGCACTGTACAAAGGTGGGGGGTGGGGGCAGGACAGGGTTAGGGGAGGAATACTGAGCAGTGGCATATGAGGGTATACAGGAAGGGCAAGGAGGTTACCATGTGGGGATCAAAGCCAGAGTAGTTCATTGGTATTAGACATTGCCCTGAAGATGCTTGTATTGTAAGGAAAAGTATAGGTAAGCGACACTGTTGTCAGAACCTTATCTCTGAAGTGGTGTGTAAGGGAGAATTCACCTTCTTTAATGCCGTGTGAAGGCCTTCTGTTGACGGCTATACACGTCTCCCTGTCATCCCCCCATGTCATAGCGCTACATAAGCTTGTAACGAACATCTTCGGCTTCTCCATCCAGCGCATTCTTCGGTAAACTATGTGCTCAACCATAGAAACACAAGCAAGTTACTGCTGGATGGTTGCACACATGAGGCTTTCGCCCTGCACCACCATTGCTTGGGCACCTTCCTTTGGTCTTCCTTGCCTTTCGCTTGCACCGTGGACATCAATCACATCAAAGAAGTGCCAATGCAGTTGGGTCCTTCGATATCACGTGACTCCAGCTGAAGTATCAGCGCCACAATACATGCTGGATACTAGAGGTAGGTGAATGCCATGATGCACAGTCTCACTTTCTTTATTGACACTGAACAGATAGAAAATTACAAAGAAATGTATATCCACATTCATGAAACTCCAACTGTATTCTGCACATATATCGACTTCAATTAAATTCCTGGCACTCGTTGAGTGCACAGCTGCCTCCAAAGAAGTGTCCGAGGACTAGCGGAGAGCCCTTAAAGTAAGAAGAAAAAAGCTGCTGGTCTACATACCCATTAGACAGGTATAAAAAAGTAGGGCTTTGCTTTGACGTTTGTCTGAAAAAAGATTCTGAGGGACTGCAACGCAAGGTAAGTGACAGAGTGCGCCACAATTTGGAGGCCAGGTAAAGGAAGGATCTCCCACCTCTTCTGGCTATATGTATGTGAGGAACGTGAAGCAGTTTGAGATTGTAAGATCTCAGAGATCTGGATTGGAAGTAGGGCTTGAACTTTATCCTCCAGTAAAGATTGACCTTTATGATTGAATGCCCTTAAGGCAATGGCGAGTGCCTTAAATTGAATCCTCTTGATGACAGGGCTCCAATGAAGATGCCGAAGGTGATGAGACACAGGTGAACACGGAGGAATCTTCAAGATAAGGCGTGTGGCAGAGTTCTCAATTATTTGTAGTTGTTGGGTTAGAAAAGCTGCCAGACCCAAATAGAAGCTATTGAAGCGATCCCGTTTGGCGGTGACCATGGCATGGACAATTGCTTTCCACAAGTCCTCAGGAATGGGGTAGAGCATCCTTCTGAGAGATCTACGGGTAGCAAATCAAGTTGTGGATAATGACTGCATTTAGGGCTCAAAGGTGAGACTGAAATTTAACCTTACCACTGGGTTTCTAGCCATCAGTTCCGGTGGCCACCGTAAGCTAGCTTCCAGAGAGGACTTGGTGCAAGAGTTTTTCAGAGTTCAGTTCGAAGAAGCTTCCCTCCATCCATTCCACCCCTACCTTCAAGCACAGCTTGAAGGAACACAGAGTTAATGGTGTGTTTTCATGGAGGGCCTGGAGGAGCTGGGTGTCGTCCGCGTAGGAGACCACCCAACCCCCCCAGGTATCCACGAGTGTTGCCAGTGGTTTGCCGGAATAAGTGAAAGGTGGAAGGAAGACTGCTTGAGAGCGCTCTGTCAAGAAACAAAGCAGAGCCTGGTCTCTGATGCTAATTCTCTCGATTCTAGCTAATAGGATGGCATGGTAAACCGTATCAAAAATCAAGGACAGATTCAAGAGCATGACCATCACTGCAGAGCGCAGGTCGAAATTGTCCTTAATAAATTCTGATTCCTTGAGTAGGGCAGACTTGGTACTGTAGCCCAAACGAAATCCCGATTGGGAATCGTGCAGAAAGGGGTTGGACTCAATGACGTATGACATCTGCTTGTTGACCCTTTTATCCAAAAGGGGAGAAGAGAAATTGGCCTGAAGTTGCTGAGGACTTTTGGATTGGCCAATGTTGTTTTTTTTAATTTATTTTTTGCAGAGGGAGCAGTAGTGCCTGTTTCAAGCTTGCAGGAGTCGATCCCAATTCAAGAGAATTATTCATCAACTTGTTAATGACAGGGTTAACCACCTCAGTGGCCAGATTTAGAACAGCAGGAGGGCAAGGGTCGAGGGGGGGAAATGGCCTTTACAACGCAGGCTGAGCCACGCATGTCATTTTCCCGCAAGCATAACCACGCATCTGCCTTAACCACACATATGCGTGACTACGGCAGATAGCGCTCCAGTGTCCGGATGTGTGGGGAGAGGAATTGAAAGCATCAGTACAGGAAGCTCCAGACCCGAATAGGTCAATGGGGCTAGGTTTGGAGGGAGTGTTTAGGGGTGGGGTCCGTTTTAGGGCTCAAAGCAGGGGGTCCGGGGTATTTTTTGTAAGGGAGCAGGGTTTTAGGGCTCAGGGTGTGGGGAGGGTTAGTTTTAAGAGCTGGGTTTGGGGGAGGAGTTTTTAGGGGTGGGTGTCAAATTTACGGCTGAGGGCAGGGGGGTTTGGGTTTGTTTTCTTTTAAAGGGGCAGGGTTTATGAGCTCAGGGCGGGCGTAGAGGTAGATTTATGGGCAGTGCTGGGTAAGTTTTAGGGCTCAGGGCATAGTTCGTCTCAAGGTGGAGCTTAGACCAAAACAGTGGCGGCTCCTCCGCTAAGATGGAGGAGCGTCGCCCCTCTGCCCGTTGAGAGCAGTGCAAAATAAAAATAAAATGATAATAACAAGAAGTTTTATTTTTCTTAGCGTGACTCCAACTCCAGCCAGGTCGTGCGGGTGGGGCGGGCTTCCCCACTTCAGAGGGTGCAGGAGTGGGTTACACCCCCACCCCTCCGGGGCCGTCCAAACAGTCATGCGCACTTGGCATGTTCTCCACTAGGCTGTGTTGCACAGCCCAGTGGAGAACATGGCCAGCCTTCCACTTCCTGCCTGAGAGGCCGTTTAGGCCGCTCGGACCAATCACGACGCTGCTCCTGCAGCGTCATGATTGGCTGGTAGAGTCCATGAGACTGGGTGCTACTGGTGCTTTGCAGGACTATGGGAAAGACTTGCAGCAGCGGCAAAGAAGGTAAGTCTATTTTTTATTTTTAGATCATGCCTCTCCCCTCCCGCCTCCCCAACCCCGTACAGAGACAGCCGCCACTGGACCAAAAGGGAAGTTGCTACCTGTCACATTTGCTGTGATGTCATTTGGTGGAATGTATAAATTCCCTCTAATAAGCAGGAAATAGGAAAGCAAGGCAAAAAGAATAGATAGGAGTTAAGTCGTCAGAACAAAACAGGTAGAGGGAAAGGAAGTGAGAGAAGTGGAGAAAAACATGCTGGGAAAGATAAAGAAAAAACATTTTGAGTGGAGAAAATAGGAAAGCCTGAATGGAGGATTAGAAAAGTTATAGAAGGCGGTGCATAAATAAGATTGAGACATCGCAGGCATTTTTTTATTACTTAATGTTTAATAAGAAGCATGTTTCAGTAGTCATGAAAATAAGAAAATGAATTGCCGACCCACAACAATAATCTCTTACTTGAAAAGCAGGTTGGCAGAGTGTGCTGCTGGGTGTGGGCTATGGTCACCAGGATAACGTGCACATGACCTTCAGACTCTTGTCCTAGGACACCCTACAAACCTGTTTTCCTCTCTGGGGTAGGTTAGTGTGATGAAAACCTGCCCCTCAGAACACAGTGGCTCATTAAATGTTCTTCGATGTAACAAGATCACACACAAGCTACCCTGACAGGTGTATTAACAGACAGGCTATTAGTGACTCAAAAATGAGTAGCTGGGAGCAGGTGTGGATTCTTCAAAATGATGCAGGTGAGGCTGGGGTGCAGAGTCCCTCAGAATGAGTGGCCATGTGCAAATGCCCCAAAATGGCAGCACACGATGGTGTGTGTAAATCACAAAATGGTGTGTCAATGGAATGGATCATTTAAGGAATGTCATGGGGTAGGATGAGATGTGGAGCACGGACTGGGATTGGTAGAAAGGGTCGGTGATTGGATGGAGAAATTCTTACCAGTGTTGGGGCTTAGACCTGTCACTTTTGCTATAAAATAATTTCAAGTAAACAATACATCCCGCTCCTAACTGGCATAAAGGAAATCAGGGCACTAGTGAGGCAAGAAAGGAATAGACAGATAAGGAAAAAGAGATGGAACAATAAAAAGATAATACATTTGAAAAAAAGCAGTATGAAAAGAGTGGATAGAAAAAGTTGGGAATATGGAGGAAAGCGAGCAGAAGAGAAGTCCTGGAGCAATGTTGCCATTTTCACAAGTAAATGAGTCTGCGGGCCACCGGCCATGGCCCACACAGTAAAAAGCAGGTTGCAGACAGCACTGCCCTCCCCACTGGCTGAGCACTGAGCTTTGAGACAGTCATGCTGTGAATTTAGTATTCCAGACAAGAAGCAACCAGCCTTGGTTTGACTTTGCTCATCTCACTGAATACGGCTCGTAGTTCTGCCAGGCTTTCACCTTCTGCTCTGCCAACACGGGGACCCGTGCCAGAAGAGGTTTCTGCCTGAATGCTAACTCCCCGCCAACACACATCGCTGACCCTACCGCCACAAACCCAAGAAAAAGAATAGATAGTCCAGATTTCCGAGACGGTGTAGTTTAGTGCTGCTGCCCTGCCTCCGATAGGGTGTTTGTGCAGTGCGGGGAGCTGAGTGATCATTAGAGCCCAGAACGACCCCTCTAGATGGGGTTTTAAGTGCTTTGATTTTAGACCTCTATGAGCGAGGGGCTCATCTCGTGGCACAGGTCTGGAGGACACTCAATAAAGACTAGCCCAAGCTACAGACGTACACTCATATCGGCCCTTCAGTGGACTCAGTGAGGTGAGATGCACTGACCCAACCTACTGCTCTGCGGGTGCAAGCTCCCCTCGCGAGCCCGAACGGCTACCACAATCCACCGCAGACCGACACATTATCACAGGCAGCCTCACCTGGTAGATTAAGTGCTCAGCGGAAGGAGTGTGAACTCTCCACTATCCTAACCTCTGAAGACAGATCACACTTTAATGATTCCGGAATAACTTCTACTGCTGTAACATGGGAGAAAGGAAGGCGAGCAAGAAAGCTCAACAGATTAGGAGAAAGAAGGGCAAGAAACATGGACAGAGAAGGATAAACTAATTTACTAAGAGAAAGAGAAGAACCACGTTTTAATCCTGGCTTCTACGCTTGGCCAACCTGTAGGATCTTGGGCAATGTTGAGTCATTCGGTTCCTTTATCTGCCGAAAGGAGAAGGGCTGTGCACTTCGCAATAAGTATTACAGGAAAAATAATAATAACAGCGCTTTACGAAGACACATAGTAGAAAAGCGCATCAAAGCAGCATCCGCCAAGCACATGTCCTATTCAGTTCCACATTCTCAGTTTTTGAAAAACACCAGTATTCTTTTTAAACGTTTTACGCTAAAGCAACTGATTGTTGTCTCTGGCCAAAGTTTGCAACCTATTCACATATGGCTCTCGGAGGCTTGTGCTGTGCTTTTTTGGTTGATTTGTTGCCGTATTGACCAAAGAGGTGTATTGTGCAGTGGCTCGTCACTTGCACCCCACTCAAGTGTCTACGCGCCTCAAGTGACTATTTTTAAAAAATGATTTCAGGAGTACAAATATAAATGTGACCGCTTTCATAGTCTTGAGATTTGCGTACTCTTGTGATCAGAGAGTAGTTTAGGCAGTTTTGGGGTATTGTTGAATGTCTGTTAGTATTGTTCACGCCACAACAGACATCGCCGTTATTCATTCACAGCTGGGCTACTGACCCTAAAAAAGGTTTTACTTGCCAGGACTAAGGACACATATTTTGGTATTTATGTGAAGATTACATCACATTTAACACACACCGCTCAGTTCTCTGGGTACAGAATTGCATGCCATGTTCAATGGATTATTTTCCACATTGCTGTGCAATAGGCACGAAGCAGAGCACCCTGCAATGGCTGGCTCCAGCAGGCCCAGCTCTGCACCCTGGGAAGTCTAACATTAACCCCTCCCTGCCCCTTGGTGCTGCCCCATTGGGTGTGACATCTGCTCTCTCATTAGCCCAGGCAGATCACCAGAAAGCAACACTCTGGAGCCTTTCCGCCCCATTACCACCCTATGTGCAGGGTATGACTGTTGGGTAGGCGGGGGTCTCGCTATCCTCCAGTAACTTTACAGCCCAACACACAAAAACTCCAATCAACAGTCCATTACATCCCTGAAAACATGGCAATAAAACACGGCTGTGGCACGCTCCGAAGATCGCAAACCATATTATGTATCAGGCAGTTAGAGATCTCTAGGGGGGTCCAATAACAAATATTAATCCCATTAACGAATTGTGTGAAACAAATTAGGCCCTTTATGGACTGCAGTGCACTTTCTGCTACCAAAAGCATCCCAGTGCAGAGGTCGTTCCTATCAAGAGCCCCGTTTATGCAAGTCAGGGGTTTATGGTCCCTCAATATGCTACCTGGGAGTACCCTGGAAAAAAACACCAAATTATGTGTAACATACAAAACACCCAGTCATCCAGAGTCACCGAGTGAAGAATTTGAGCCATGTGCCCTTCCTCACTGGTGTTCGCGGGTTTATGTTTCGAGATGGGGCTCCTCTCCTTTCACACAGAGTTTTTGGTTACTTAGCTGTGTAGAGGTGTCTGAAAAACTATGTTGGTGTCTACATTCTTAGGCACGTGCAGATCTCTTTGGGTCTTAGGTTGAAGTTTTGTAGCCAAATTAGGTATACTGAGGTTAGGCTGTAGATCCGAGCACTCCAAAGCAGCGAGCATTCTCCCAGAGATGCACTTCTGTATCTGTTCTAACCGTGTCAAGCTTGGTGGGTGTTTCTTAGTTAGTCTGGTCTCTCAATTCTAGCTGCCATTCGCTTGTAGGCAAAACTTCACTCCTGTAGAAAAAAAGAACGTGAGGTCCAGAACTGACTGGTGGTTTTTATAGCGCCAATATGGGCCGTAAAAATACGCCGCTGCTTACGCACTCGTATGTCCACTTATTTTGTAATAGTTGGGCTCTTTGCACAGAGGATAAGGACTCTGATTCTAGGACTTTAGATGTAAAATTCATTTTGCTCATTAAGTAACCCAGAATCAAGGACAGCTGGGACTGCCCATTAATGGGTTTAGGTGCAGAATACCATGCTAGGAGTTTAGGCTCAGCATACCACATTCGTCTACGGCTTAAGGCTCAGTATACTACTGTATTAGACAACGGGCTGAGGCTCAGTATGTGATATTCGGCTAGGGGTCTAGACTCAGTACTCCATATTAGGTTACAGGTTTAGGCTCAGTATGCCATATTCGGGTAAGGGCTTAGGTTCAGTATATCTTTATTGGCTACGGGTTTAGGCTCAGCATATATTCGGCAAGGCACGCAAAGAAAACTCTTACTAATTACTTATGTAATGAGCATTATTGCTATAAACTGAAGATCAACTTAAGAAGCTGCACTGAAAAACTGTATGGAAGGCGGTCCATCACTTCTAACCTAAATTTATTTAAGGGGAAAGGTCTTTGAGGTTCATCAATTTTCAAGGATAATGAATGAAAATTAAACCCTTGTACCTGGATTCCGCCTTAGGGACACACTACTGAAGCAGAGACTGGGCCTCCCTCAAGAGAAACAGGAGAACCTGGGGCCATGACAGACTCAGGCGGCTTTTTGAAGCGACAATTTGGGCCTTAGATTCGCTGCTGCTTATTTTGTAGCGAAGGGCTTTACATTTGAAGGCAGTTTTACGCAATACCTGCTGTTCTCTCTCTACAGTTCCATTTGGCGTTTCTTCAACAGCCCACGGATAGAAACAGTCATGGTCCCTGGAGGCCACGACGAGAGATTCAATCCTTTCTACCTACTTCCTAGACCTCGGAATGGATAATGCATAACAGAGCAGGATGAGCTGTAAACTTGCACAGAAAACTGCGTTTCCAAAGCGTATGAGGGAATGCGGGTGGCAGATAGGGTGACCAACCGTTCATAAATTTCATGGACAGTCCGTAATTTTTGCCTTCTGTCCGTTACAATATCTTTTAACAGATGCCATTTGTCAGTAATTCTGCTGATTTTGGGAGACAGACAATACTTTTGTGGCTTTCACTCTCAAATGGTTGCCAAGACATTGTGTGGAGAACCTAGGATTGGCTTAAAAGCCTTCAGCCAATCCTACTGCTCGCTGATTAACTGCAGGACTGTTCTCATTGGCCCTGATGCTTCAGGGCCAATGAGAACAGCTTTAGGGCACCAGCCTTACATTACATTAGTACGTGCAGAAGCATGTTTTCGGTTTGGTGTTTAGAGGGTATGACACCTGCATTTCTGGGAGAGTGACGTCGTTTGCCAGGCCAGCAGACCCTCTCAGCTCCAGCCATGGGCTCCATTGCCCCTTGCAAAGAACTTCTCAAACGGTCGGTAAGATGAAGTGATATGCTTTCCATCGTTCTTTTACATGTCTGTGCGTTTATTTCCAGATCATCGAAGTTTGTCCGCTGTTTTCACGGTGCCCCTAGTGTATTCGTTCCTAGGCTCTCTCTAGCTTTCTCTCGCCCTCTTCATCTTCAAACTATGCCTCACTCTAGATAAGAGGAACGCTTGTTAAACACTTGTAAACAAGATGAGGGGATACTGGGCCAAAGTTAATGACTTCAGTCACTGTCTTCCCCAATTACAAGGAGTCACGAGATATTGGGCCCAAAATCGGGGAAATCATGCTGAACATGGAATTACCAAGTTCAATTGTACATGTATTTCCCGATTTGAGGCCTTGTGCCTGCACATTCAACAGAAACACATTTGTTTTTAGTGTTTGCCTTTCTGCACCCAGTAGAGCTGGAATCTGGAGAACAATATCCCGTCCAACATGAAATGGGCCCCTTACTCTTCCTGAGAGCAGCAGCAAGATATCATATCACTATCACAGTGTGTTTTTTGGTACCTGTTGTTTATGATTCAAGAAATCTCATCAAGGTTTCGTCTCTAAAGGTGAAGATGTTCAGCCTAGCTGTGAATAAATGTTGCATGCTCATCCTGCCTCGGTTTGTCGTTTATCAGCTATTGAGCGGATGATAGATTGCCTGGCTTTAAAAATCAATATTTGAAAAAACCTTTTCCGGTGGGCACCACTTGGCTCTAGTAGAATTGCCCGCCACTTGGATGTGGTTGGGCAAGAATATTTGATGCTGTTTTGCAGATCTGTATCTGTAGGAGTCTCAACTGACTTTCTTACCTGTTCTGTCACTTTTTCACCTCTTTTGCCTGTCTTCCACCTCTCTTGTAACCCCTTGTCTGTCTCTTTCGCACCAGTTTTAATATGAGGTCCATACCTCTGACCTGTCCTCCTTCCTGCCTCTCCCCCAGCTGTTTTTTTTCTAACCTGTATCTATCTTCTTATCACCAGTTTCTCTTTTTCTTTCTCACTATAAACGACATACCTGTCTGTCACTTCATCACACTCTCAATTGTCTCCCTTCTTTCATCTGTACTTTCTCACCTGTCTACTACCCCACCCTTTCAGCGGTCTTTATACCCTGTCTCTTTATCACACCTCACTCACATCGGCCTCGCTTCTCTTCCTGTCTCTCTTCGGCATCTGCCTCTATGTATATCACAACTCTCATACTGTCATCCTATATCACCAGTTGTCCTCTCTCTCTCTGATTCTTGGCTGTCTCTTTCTCACCTGTCTATGTGTATATCACCTATTGCTGTCACCTGCCTTATTCTTTTTCACACGTCTATATTTCACTTACACAGGTCGCCCGTCTCTTATGTATTTAATCCTTCTCTCTATCACACCCCTATCTTTCAGTCTCTCACCTGCCTCTCTTTAGTGTCCTCTTCATGCTCTTCCTTCCTTATTTTCCCCTCATATTCCGTCATAGTTTTTCTCTTTTACGCATTTCTCCCCCCTCTGCTGTACTTCTTATTTCGTGCTCTCTTCACGCGCTCAGGGGGTGGAGGAGTGACAGAGGCTTCCTTTTTCTAGGGTTGGTTCCACTTTCAGAAATAAATGTTTTGCAACTGTGTAGCTTGGCTAACCACCGGCTCATGGTTAGCACTTTCATGACTTTACTTTCAAATGATGTAGCTGAAAGGTAGAGAAAGCAAACAAGGCTCATTAGAGCTTTGTATCACTCCTGTTTCTGGCACCGCCCCTACTCCGCTGAGACCAGGGGGTCACCGTTGCACCCATAAATGATGCCTATGACAAAACCTTGAAAGTTCAAGAACACTTCTGTGGGAAATTTTATATCAAGGGAGTTCAAGAACACTTCTGGAGGAAACTCTTTGTCAAGGGATTTGCACTCCAGGTTTCCAAGTGCTGTGGGTGGGAGTGTTGATCTCATGGCTATTCCCCTCAAAAACATCAAAGTTTCCGCATTTAGGCCGGGTGCAAGTCAAATAAGGTTGTGTTTCTGGTTGAGAACTGTGGGCCAAGACAGTCCGAACTCTCTGGGAGGTGGCTACCCACAGAAAAATGACAGTCCCACAGAACATATGAAGCATGCTTATTCTCCGTTCTCCACTATCTGATCTAATCATGTGCAGAGATGTGGAGACCAGAGTACAGTAGAGGCAGAAATCCGTTCTTAAGAATGGAGATTCTTTTGAGCTATCACAATTGAGACACTTCAGGGCTGTTTATACGCTGAATATGTCAAGTACGACACAGGCCCAAACAGTAAGTAAATCATTTCTCAGTAACATTTGGGAGCGACTCGCTGTGGGGATATGCAAAACCAACCCGTGTATCATGGTTGCCCCCCACCCTCACTAAGACACCATAGGAATGGACAGTGCTGCAGTTACGCAGCTCCGTCTCCTGTCAGCACCAGGGAGAGGGCTCGGACCTCAGATTCTGCGCATGCGTGGCCACACCAGCGGCAAGGATGGAAGACATATGGACAAGGAAAACCCAGTTCACGAATAGGCAGATTTACGTTATGTATACAAGTCCTTCCATTTCTGACAAGTTAGGCATTTATGGTAAATGAGTGCAATAGTGTGCCCAGGAGGGTAAGAGCTGTCTCCAAGGAGGTGTCGCGACGTGCAGGGAGTTGCAGGGAAAATGCCAGAATTCCCGCACATTTAACCACACTTCTCTCATGGATATCACATAAACACGTTTACTGCAGACGTGCAGAGGCTGATATAAGCTGCCTGTGAACCGTGGAATGCCCAACCTCCAATAGTCCGCTTGCCCCGCTCTCAATCAAGGCCTCTCATTGACGTAGCTCTGCTTCTTGCGCGTGACCGCTGCCGTAGCCAGGTCTCAGCGCGCGTTATCGCGCCTGGAACGAGACTGCGCATGTCTGAGTCAAAGTATGTCATGTGGTGTGCCTGCTGGTATAGTCAGGACTAGGAGCCCAGGCAGCGCCCCTTCAGCAATACGCTGCGATTCAGACTCGCAAAGGTGCTTTAGTACAGCACGTACCTTCTTAAAACAAACACCCCCACGAGCTTTATAAACGCGAATCAAACCAGGTGCTGTTTTTCAGGCTGCAAGCAATACAAAAGCATGTGCTGAAGTGGCTAAGCTACGGACCTTGGGTTCGAATTCTTTGTGTGATCCTGGACAATTCGCCTTATCTCCCTGTGCCTTAATATAAGAATAGTAAATGTTACCGTGTTAGATGTAATGTAGCTGTCATCAAATATGTAAACGTGTATACAGCCCTGCAGCTCCTCAGCTAAGTTTATGCTATATAAATATCAACTTAATATCATCCTGAGGAGCACAAAACAAGCAAACGTTTAGAAAAGAAGGGCACAGGTCCCAAGATGGAAATCTAATCAATCGAGACAGCACATTATTTATTATGCTAGTTTGTTTTATCATGAAGTGATGTTAGCCACGGATTAGGTCTGGATAGACCTGGTGTTTATGCCTTCAGATGGCTTAATGGGGGAAACAATTGATATGGATTCACAGGAAGGGCGATGTGCCAGGGACCTTTGATAGGAGCAAACAGCACATTATAGAAATCATCAGATATGAAGTCAGTCATTATAACAGGCCAATAGCCTTATTTGCGTCAATATGTAAATCCCTTTTAGACCTGACAAGCGTGTGATTGTGCCATTCATGGAGAAGGCATTGTGTTCTATACCTACTTTAGATTGTTTTGTGTCAGCCTTCTTAAGCCATTGGTTTCTTTTGCCTTGGAATCTAAATTGTCAATCACATTTTGGATCAGCCAACAGGAGTATTTTATTAGTGTCACCTTTATTTTTCCTTTCTTGACTGTTCAGGTGTGCTCCTCTGCCTCCACAGGAATGCATGAAGAACTATTTTACAGCACACAAACGACCGGCTAGGACTAGGGAGCCAGCACGGACTAAACATCTGAAAAGTGGGTGCTACCAATATTCAGATGCTTTTGACTGTGGTCAATCAATCTAACAATCAATCAATCAGGGAATTATAAAGCGCCCAACTCACCCATGAGGGTCTCAAGGCGCTGGGGGGGCAGCTCCGGATTTATTTATTTATAAAGTTTTATATAGCGCGAACTTGATCCCGAAGGATATCAGAGCGCTTTACATTTTGAGGGAAACAGAAAAGTACATGAGTCAATAAGGGAATAGACATTGGCATTGAATGAAATATTGCACACATAAAAGAACAATTATAAACCTGGGATAGGCAAGGAAGGGCGGGTCGCTGAAATATAGTGACAAGGGGAGCAACTACAATAGTAAAATACAAGATTGACCACCAATATTGTAGTATGTCCGAAGCCATTAGAGCTGACAATCGTTCCTCTTGTTAAGGTAAGAACTTCTTCATGAAGAATCTTTTTGTTTCCCGTTTGAAAGCAACCTTGGAGGAGATTCTACGGATTTCTGGTGGAAGAGAGTTCCAGAGTTTTGGTGCAGATCCCGAGAAGGCTCGTTGGCATGTTCTCTTTTTGCGGAAGATCTGGGGTTTTAGGAGGAGGGACTTAGCACTAGCTTTTGCGCAAGGTAGTTGGGGGTTTTGAAGTGGAGGGCTTTGTGCGCTAAGCAGGCGGGGACCGGGGAGATGTGGGCATTTCGCTTGGTGCCCGTTATCAATCTGGCCGCAGCGTTCAATGATGCCTTTAGAGGGGCCAAAGTGTATTTGGGGAGGCCACATAGCGTGGCACTGCCATAGTCAAGCCTCGGTAAAACAAGCACTTGGACCACTTGCTTGAAATCTGCTCGAGGTAGGAACGGTTTGAGATTCCTGAGTGTTCTTAGAAGATGGTTAGCTCCCTTGCACACATTGCTAATATGAGTCTTCATATTCAGATGTTAGTCCAGGGTGATTTCTAAAGATTTAGCTGAGTCAATAGTGTGGGGGGAGCATTTGAAGTCTGTGAGTTGGTTCATCCAGAGGTCAATATTCAGAATGTGTTTCGGGGGAGAAATGAGGAGGAATTCTGTTTTGGAGGTGTTTAGCAGGAGGTGGTTCTCAGTTAGCCAATTTTGAGTAGTCAGTAGGGTGGAATTGAATGAAGTGATGTTATCGGGAGAAGAGATTTTCAGGTAGACTTGGGTGTCGTCTGCATACATATGGAAGCGAATGTCCATGGATTTTAGTACATTAGCTAATAGTTCCAGGAACAAATTGAAGAGAATGGGTGAGGAGGAGGACCCTTGGGGAACCCCCATGGTAACTGGGGATGGCTGGGAGAGAGAGTGGTTCGCCTTAACTCTTTGGGACCTGTGTTGGAGGAAGGGCGAGAACCATTGCAGCACCTGACCAGAGATGCCCATCCTTTGCTCTAGAATAACGAGGAGGTTGTCGTGATTGACAGTGTCAAAAACAGAGGAGAGGTCGAGTAGGATTCATTTAGATCAAGAATTAGTAGGATGTCATCCATCACGTGAGTGAGAGCCGATTCAGTGCTGTGCCCACTACGAAAGCCAGATTGGTGTTGGTCCAGGAGATGGAATTTTTCGATGTGTGCACATAGTTGTGACTGGACGCATTTTTCCAACAGTTTGGCTAGTGTGGGGATACTTGAGATAGGGCGGAAGTTGTTAAGATCTGTACTGTCTGCTGTAGGTTTTTTTTTTAATATCGGTGTTATCTGGGCCTCTTTTAGGCATTTTGGGATCGTACCTTGTGACAGAGATGCATTGACGATCTTTGTCCAGATGGAGGAGATTGTATCCTTAATTGCTTTGAAGATGGTGGGTGGTAAAGGGTCACTGAAGTGATTAGATGGGTTGATACTCCGAATAACATTTTTGATATCATTTTCATTTAGGGTGGTAAAGGTGTTCCAGGAAGCGTTGTGCTTGATACGCCAACTACAAGGAGCAGCCTTGTCTGGTAAGGCCAGGGGGAGTGTCGGACCATTGGGTGTTAATAGAGTCTTCCTGGTTTCTAGATCAATGTTAATAAGTCTAGTTTTCTCTGTAAAAAAGTCTGCCAGGTCATTACATGAGGGAGGATTGACATCTGAGGCTGGTTGGTTCGGGGCTACCACAGATTGTTGTTTAACCAGTTCAAACAATTTCTTGGGTCGATTAGCCGTTTGGTTAAGTTGGGATCTGAAATATTCTGCCTTGGCTGCCTTGATTTGTTTGTTATAAGAGCTTCTAGCTGATCTAAGGATTTTTAGATGGTCCGTGGATGGAGTGGATCTCCAGGAACGTTCGATGGCCCTTAGATTGCGACGTTCCGAGTTTAGGTTGCCATTGAACCAGGGTTTAGATATTTTTGTGGGTGCATTTTTTTTTGTAGTGGAGCCAAATCGTCCATGATGCTAGAAATTGAAGAGTTATAGAAGTCTGTGAGTTCATAGACTTCGTGCAAGTTCACTTGAGGAGAGAGGGCATGTTTACATCGGGTTGCTAGGTCAATGGTATTGATTTCTCTGAGGTCTCCTTTCCAGATCTTTGGTTTAGTTGTTTGAGCCTTACTCCGTGATACCTCCAAGTTGATATGGAAGGAAATGATGTGATGGTCCGACCAATCGCAGGGTATGATGGAGTCCAATGTGATGGTGGGTCCTTTGGAGATTATGAGGTCAAGAGTTTCCCCTTTACTGTGGGTAGGCTGGTCACATTGTTGAACCAAATCGTGGTCCTTCAAGAAGGAATTGAGGCACGCTACGGCTTGGTCATTAGGGTTCGACCAATGAAGGTTAAAGTCACCAAGGTAGATGTGGGACTGTACTGAATCCACATTATCAGAGATGATTTCCATTCATTGTTCAATGAATGGGAGGTTGTCGTCCGGGGGTTGATAGAATGTATGTAGTTTGCAAACCAGCTGTTTGTTACTGGAGATGTTAAGGCAAAGGTATTCGCAGGTTAATGGCGAAGAGGACTCTGATAGGGAGACCGCGAGCGTGCTTCGGTGTATACAGGCTAGGCCACCTCCCAGCTTCTTTAGTCTGTCCAGACGAATTATGTCATGGGTGGGGGGCACCAGGAGGTCTAGAATTTGAGTGGACGAGGGTTTCTGTAAGGATAAAGATATCTATATCATTATGTTGTATGAGGTCGAAGATCTCAGAGGCGTGTTTGTTGGCAGACCTACAGTTGAGTAGTATGCATTTGAGTGTAGCCAGAATATGGGGGGGAGGAGTCTGAATGGTGTTCACTCTCTTGAGGTTGTCATTGTTTATGACTCTGGGGTTGTGGTAGGGTTCTCTGTTCGGGTTAGAGCGAATAGTTTGAATTCTTCCATTTGGACTCTTGTTGATGTCCGTGCTGGAAGAGTGGGACTTAAGGAGGCTGTCAATTTCATTGGGCGCAGGACAGGTCAATGAGCATTTAGGGTGAGAAGTTGTGTTATGCAGGGTAACGGTATTGGGGATAGTAGGGGAGTAGGGATGGTCACGGAGAGCTGTGTCGATGGCAGTGGCGGGGGCTCTGGGCCGGTTTGGACTAGAGAGGAGGGGGCTTAACAAGGGGAGATATTCAAGTGAGAGGGCTTTCAGCACGTGTAATTCGCTGGAGAGAAGGTGCAGTTGGAGGGAGATATCGTCCAAGCGTGCCAGAATGTCTGGGTGATGGGAAAGGGGCAGAGGTTGAGTGTGGAGATCTGGATGGGGGAGGGTGTCGAAGTGTGTTAGAGGGATCCAAGGCGGTAATGGGATATTCCAAAGGAGAGGGTTGGTTACTGAGTAAAAGCGGAGTTTCGGAAAGCCTAGACCTGGAGGTTGATTGAGTGTGAGGATCTGGAGAGGCGAAAGGGTAACTATGTGTGTTAGAGGTGTCAGAGTCAATAGTAGTAGAAGCCAGAGGAGGGGGTTTGTCATTGAGTATAAGAGGTGATCCGGGAAGCACTGACCAGGACGTTGGTAGTGTTGGTAGGGTTAATGGCCTCGCATTATGTGGTTCGAGCGGATCAGGGACCGGCAGGGGAAGGGTAGTGGGTGAGGAGGGAGGTAAGTCTGAGGAGGACATGGGGGCATCGGTTTGGAAAGACCTTGAAGTGGTTAGTGTTAGATCTTGTCGTAAAGAGGATGAATTGTTAGTCAATAAGCGTTTGATCATTAGAAAGAGTTTGTCGAACCGCTCTAGGTTTCGATTGGAAGCTTGAATGAGAACGATCCCATTGTTGTAGATCGTAATGGTGAGATCTACTTTGTGAATAGCAGAGGGAGTTATAGAAAGACTAAATCCATGGGGAGTTTGCCTTATCTGTTTGCACTGGAAAAAGGATAAGAGAGATTTTCTCCATTGGGCTCTCCTGTTCGTGAAGAAGATTAGGTCCGACATGATGTTGCCATTAGACATACAGAAATAAGTATCTGATATAAGTGTTTCCGGGTTTCTTTTGATTAAGTTGTGTGAGTTTTTTTGATGCATTTTTAGTGAGGTTAGGGGGATAGGTGATCATATAGGCACTGAGACCCACTTGATAGAGTGATCCCTCCGTCGGGCTGTTTGTGTTGGCTTCCATGGTGAGCACAAATTGAGGAGACAGTGGTGGCAGGGACGAATCTTGTCACTCAAACGTTGTCAAAGGCTAAAGGATACTAAGTAGTTCCATATCAAGGTCGAATGATGAAAAAAAAAAGCCATTCCAAGATGTCCGCCATTCGGTTGAGACTTGCTAGTTTTGTAATAGTAGTCCTTTTTTGGATTTAGTGCAAAACCACACGCCAAGTCCTATTTCTATGGCGATGTCTAGGGCAAAGTTTTGGTAAACATGGCGGTGATAACAGGTTATAATTCCCCTCAGGGCTACAGGATAGGCACCATTTTGAGAATAAGTTGGTTGAAAGTAATGGGCTGGGAGACTCAAAATGGAGAAATTCTCCTGTGGCAACCGGACTCCTGTAAAGAGCTCAGAGACATCAAAGTGACCTATTTAAAGTAATCGTGCCATCACGGGCAAAAGAGCACAAAAGTTATTGCATCAGAAGACTGATTTGGCAGTGAGCGGTCCCTTTAAGCATCCCAGCCTCGGAGTCAGCTGCAAAGTGTGACTCCACTAGGCGAGCGCTGGAGCGTACCGCTGTAGCGCACCCATCCTGCAACTAGGCCCACCACGTACGGAGCGCTTTTTGATTTCAGCAGGACAGCCATATGCCTCTCTGTCGGCAGACGGCGCGACGACACTAGCAGTGTCCAGGAGGACGGGCACACCGCTCCAAAGCCGTTCCCCAGATCGGCCCACGACTGGTGGCAGGCGCCGTGCTTGCAGCGATCGGAGACTCACCAGTATTCTCAATGATGGGTCCCAACTTCGTCGCTCCGGTGGTCAGCCCACTGCAGTCAGCAGGCGCTGGGGCCTGGCGAGGCGTTCCCGGGCCGGAGTCTCGTTCCCCGGGAACACGTCAGGCCTCCGCTGGTTGCTTCCTTTGTCAAGAGTGCGTGCCCCAAGCGGTGAATTGACTTCAATGGCCTGGAACAAGTCCAGGCTGGCAATGCGGCGACAACATCCTGATGATCGTCGGGCAGTGGAGGCTCCCCGCCGTCGGTCAGCTGGGGTGAGGCGACGATCCAGTGGTAGACGGGTCGCCGAAAGGCAAGTGGGGTTCGTGAGATACTCAGCGTGTCCCCGTGTGTTGAGGTGGAGAGAGGATGGACAGCAGGGCGATGGGCGAACAGGTTACACAGGGATATCCACCGGTTTGGTGATCCCCAACCCGGGGCTCACTAGAGGAGCTCCTGCCCCGTGGCCATCTTGGAAACCGGATCAGTCGTAGCTTCGGATCAGTCGAAGAGCCAGGTCTTGAGATCCTTCCTGAAGCTTTGCAGGGTTGGGGAGCTACCCAGAACACAAAAAAACTACTAGCAAAGCGAATTGTTTAGCCAATGCTTGTTTGAATACTGTAATCTCGCTCTACCCTGTAGTCTCCCTGGTCTGCCTCTTGGCAACTGACCCTCTGTTAGGAAAACTCCTACAGCAGATAGGGTTCACATGCTGCAGCCCCCCCCCCCCAAAATAGGGTACTTCAGTGGGCCACCCCGTCCTCACTAAAGAGTTTCCATTTCAGTTTGTTAGGATTTAGCCCAAAATGTTCCTTCTCTGCTACATCTTATGCCACAAAAGCACTACTATTGCCGCACTGTATGTACTCTTCTTAGTACCTTTGCCAGGCATGTGATAACGCTAAATGCCTGACAGTTTAAGTTTCTTATTACTCTTCAGAGCTGGTTCAATCCCCCGGGGCCGCACGCCAGGGCCTCGGAGTACCTAAGATCTTTTACTGTAGCTAGTGTACGTGTGCTGCACAGGCCCCCCAGCAAAAAACACGCAGGTGATGGACGGAATGCAGAGCAAATCAAACATTCTCCCCAGTCAATAGATCTGGGTTAAATCCATCATTCCTTTGCTCCCCATGCCACACAGAGCAGCACAGCTCTGCTGTTTTAATTCTTAGCCTCCTGAGTGCTGGGGGGGGGTTAGTCATTGATAGATATATAGTTTATATCGTTTCTAGCGTTATTACCTTTGAAAGATGAAAGACTGAGTGGGCCTACCATGATTTGAACCCCTGACCTTCAAGTTACACACTGAAGTCTATATGAATGCATTAATCCAATGTGCTATCTCACCAGGTGTTGAATTTGAAATCCGGTGCCCTGCATTTAAAATCTTCATGGAGCAGTGAGTCAACACCTTAAATCCCCCAAAGTGGCACCATTGCGTAGGCATTTATATAGTGCTTTTCTACATCCGGTGAAGTCCAAGGCGGTTATTGATCCGGTTATTGATCCAGTTTTTGCTCACAAAATAAATCACCCATTCACCACAGACAACTACTTGGGGCCCTGCCTTCTTGGGTTCACTGCCAGCCTTATGCACCAAACATCACAAGCTACTGACAAAAGGTGACCCGTAGACAGAAAATCATTTGCTGGGCTAGAGGTGGGCATTGGCAGAGCTGGCATTTTACAATACGAGTAGAGGCTAAGACCCTGGCAAGCACTTGGTAAACACAGATGCCCGCCCTCCTGCGATCATGTGGCAGCCAGTGTTCTCTCCGCCAATCTGGCATATTTACAGGCGCCCTTCAGAGGGGAATCGATGCACCAATTTACTTCTCTATCAGCAGCGTAATCTATTGCACCCAGCTGGCACGACCCCTTGTCAACTTCAATTATGTCACGCGGAGACGGGCAAGCGGGGTAAACGATGAAGCACCACAGAACCGGGGCGAGGGGGGGTTATTACAAGGTGCATCGCTGGATGCCTTCTCCCTGCAGCCCCTCCCTCTGCAGCCACCCCCCGCCCCCACCTGCAGTGCCACGATAGCAGACACACAGAGGGCTGAGAATGAGGTATGCGGCAACACACGATGCTGCAGTAGAAAGGGAATCACTTAGCACTCCAAAGTAGGGCGACTCCTTTCCTGTGAGCGCCGGGATTTATGTGTTTATGTATTTTTTTTTAATACTTGCCTTTTACTTTCTCACTCTGTCCAAACGCGTCAAGAGTGAGCCATCCTGCCAGGGTGCAGGAATAGCCAAGTGACCATTAACAACTTGTATTTAACATTTTAAGGGACACTTCACAAAGAATGAATGCCTTTACAATTCAAGCATTTACCACGCATATGCCTTTACCACACAAGGTAAGTATAGTTAAGGTAAGTTAACCCCATCTTTTTTCTTTATGATAGTGGGGGGTGGGAGGAACATCCCAAACTGCCCTTTTTTCAAATGACCATTACCACCCAATACCCATACCCACTCCTAAACTCTAAATATACCCATACCACCCTATTCCCCTATCCACCCCTAAACACTATAAATACAATTGCCACCTTATACCCCTAACTTCACCTTAACACTAAAAATCCCCTTGCCACCCTATACCACTGCCCACTCCCCATCCCCAACCTTTAAAAAGTGGGTGCCCTGGGTGGGCCAGAGCACTTGCACTACAGGCCGGGCCCCAGGGGATGGGGTCCCCAGAAACGAAATTGGCCTGGGAGGCCGCAAGACTCCCCCCCCCGCCCCCCTTACTTTAAAAAAAAAAAAGAATAATACAGTTTTGGAAATGAGGCAGGCCCCGGGTCCATGGAGTCCCAGGGTCCGAAAATGGCTCGTGAGGGGGACCGCTCAGCCCCTTCTCTTTACATAAAAAAAGAAAAATGCCAGGCCACGGGGAATGTGGTCCCCGGGCCAAAACCAGCCCAGGGAAGGGGTGCCGTGCAGCCCCCTTACCTTACAAAAAGAAAACGAAAAAGATAGTAAAAGTTACAGCAAATCGCCGGAGGCCACACGCACTGACCGTTGGGGATTACGTCCCCTTGGATCCAGAGGGTCCTTGGGGGCCAACAAGCCCTCCTGTTACCTTAATTAAGTCCCACACGATGGGATTACTGAGAGGTCTTTGAAGGCCACGCCTTCTTTCTCCACCACTCTGCAAGCAATCACACTGGTGCGCTGCTGGTTGGGGGGATGAAGTCCCCTTGCCTCCTGAGGGCCTCAGGACTAAAGTGGACCTCTTACTCCAACCAGTAGTGCACCAGGAGGTGCGTTTGCAGAGTGGTGG
This sequence comes from Triturus cristatus, assembly GCF_964204655.1. NCBI lineage: Eukaryota > Metazoa > Chordata > Amphibia > Caudata > Salamandridae > Triturus > Triturus cristatus. The sequence goes on along the minus strand of NC_140584.1, from coordinate 878,458,799 downwards.
AAAAAGGGGGCATGGCCTCCGAAGACCTCTCAGCAATCCCACTGTGTGGCACACTGGACATAACAGGAGGGATAGTTGGCCTCCAAGGACCCTCAGGAGTAAAGTGGACTTCATGCTCCAACCAGTAATGTGCCAGGACGAGGTTTGAAGAGTGGTGGGAAAAGGGTGTGTGGCCTCTGAAGACCTCCTAGCAATCCCTCTGTGTGGGCCTTACCGGAGGTAAAACGAGGGCCCGTTGGCCCCCAAAGACCCTCTAGATCCAAGGGGACTTAATCCCCAAACAAGATTACTGAAAGGGGTAATAGAGCTGCATGAACGAGACCACCAGTGCCCATACATATTATAAAACAACGCAAACCGAGTTGGCCAAAGGCATATCTGAAGTAGCGCTGATACTCCAGTAACATCCAGTCAAGACCATACATCTTTTCCGTCTTGGTGCGGCCAGGACTCCCATACCAGAAGTAAGCTCTTAAGAGGCCAGCATTCCCAAGACCAGGCAGAAGAATCTGAGCACATCTCAGCCACGGAGGTAGCTAGTCAGCCCATTTTCAGCCCTAATCTAACAATTCTGCACTTCATTTCCCAAAGTCAATGGGAAGCCATACTAATGGCATATTGTGTGCTACACAAATGTTAATTAACAAGAATGTGAGAGCTAATGACCATGGAGGTCATCATTTCAATTTGTTATTTCTCCTACAGATCAGGTTCTCAGTTTCCGAGAGTCTGAACCTCCTGTGTTGCTACGCTTCTATCCGAACGTGTAAACCGCTCCTTTAAGGAGGGCTCTCTTCTTATCTATTGTCCTCCCCATGTAACTTGCTCTAGATGCTGCAGTGGGCCTGACTAGCCATCTTACTGCCTGACTTGCTCAGTCTACTGAATGGCTAGGACCTAATGTGTCAAACTGGGTAAAGTCATCTGTGTAATGCAAAACCTAGGGGGTTGATGGACGGAGTGTTGAACATTGCAAGCACTCACCCCCAGTCAACTGATCTGGGTTTAATCCATCATCATTCTTTAGCTCTCTCCACCACCCCAGTTCAGACATGGCCATATGCAAATCAGACTTGATTCTGCTCCTCATGGGAACTGTCTAGCCGATTGCTTTGCATATGGCTGGGTCTAAACTGGGGTGCCATTGTAAGCAGGAGAACAATGGATTTATCCCAGATCTCTTGACCTGGGGTGAATGTTTGATTTGTTCCACATTCCGTCCATCATTTGTGTGTCTTTTGCTATCGCATCCTAAGTGCGCTGGGTATGCCCAGACGTCTGTCCTGGGCTCACTGTACCACTGGATTCAAGCTAGCCTGGCTGATGAGGAGTGATATCCCGAAACCAGTCCCACGATGCTGGTTTATAATCAAGGAAGGCCGTGGCTTGGCAGTTCTGGCTGGACTGTTCTCATGAGGCCCAGGGTCAAGACTGATTTGCATATGGCTGGGTCTAAACTGAGGTGGCATGGTGAGCAAAAAACCAATGGATTTCACCAAGATCTTTTGACTGGGGGGTGAATGTTTGATTTGGGTTGCATTTTGCCCATAATTTGTGTGTTTTTTGCCATCTCATCCTTCATTTTTATGCAAACAGCACCCAGCTGTATCTAGAAGTAATGATGCAGCATTGTTTTTGGTAGGTGTTACTCTCTTGGGGTCCCGGCGATGTCAGAGGTTAGTAAACATCAATTGTGGCTGGTGTCCTGGGGCCATAATACTAATATACTCCAACTGGATGACCAAGTGCTCCCTTTTTCGCACTTGACTCTGAATGTAGTTTACACAATGGTAACAATTAACAAGGACCATGTCAATAAGCAGAAAATTCTGCAGAGAAAATGAGGTTAGGAAACTAAAACCAGAAGTCTACAGCACCTTTCAGGCAAGAGAGAGGATCTCAAACAGTCGTATAGCATATAGCTCCTAAGTGCTAAGCACTGTAGCATCAGTTAAAATCAGTCCTATAGCTAACGTGATCCGAATTACGGTCGGTAGAATTTTTATGAATTTCTATCAAAACTACTCTGGATTACCCATGGATGCACGATCCAAAAAATAAAGTACCTACTCCAAGCTTGGGAAAGAAAACAGGCTCCTTTGGGTGGATTTGGTGATATCTGGTTAGGTGACTAGTTATCAGTGTCTGGCGTGGAGGTACTGTCCACTAAAGTCCAACAGCACAGTAGCAACTGGATTACCAACTGGGGTAAATCGCTGATCATGGTTTCAGTACACCTTTTTTGGGTGAGGTTAAATTCAGGAGGCAATGTCTAAGAACCAAATGATTCTGAGATACCCACAGGTCCTACAAGGACTCGGTCACTCACTACCACCACCGACAGTGCCAAGACAAAGCTGTATACTAAGTTAGCTGATTCTGATGGGTTCTTCAAACAACAATATCTCTGGAACTAGTAGGCATAGGAATGACAAATCCAGAGGTTACAGAATCAAATAAAATTCCTGTAGCTACACCGGCTTTTCTGGTATTTCGCCTTTCTAGGAAACCAGGCATGATCAATCCAGATGTTGATGCATTCAAACTGGAGGTGCATGACCCTGACATAAGCACAGCAATGTAGCCCCCACAAGGTATTTTGTACTCATCCAGGAGAAATAGATATTGACCTTAGACAGGAGGCCAGATTTTTTGAGAATACATACTTGGGCAGGAAGAGTCAATGAACTAGTTTCTCTCTGGCATGGTAATTCGCGGCTAGTTTAAAGGGATGGTGGACCTCCTCCAGCAGAGACAAAAGGTATCAAAAAGTGAAGAAAATGAATGTGTATGTGAAGGCTCCCATGTCTGAAGTGGAACCTGGGCGGCCTTGTACAAAGAAGAAGAAGAGAGTTTCCCAGGTATTACCAAAAGGGACCGGGTATATATAGTGTTAAAAAATAAAGATTTCCCTTTTGTATTGTTCAAAGACTCCTGTGGTGAAATCAAGACAATTAATTTGTTTTATTCAATGTTTGATTTCATATAATGCTCATGATTATCGACAATAATTGTTAATAGAATCATTGTGAACAAATACTATTATCAATGCTTGTCTTTTATGTAAATGTCTATTATGATGTGTAAAGTGTTTTTAATGGATACAATATTTTAAACAATTTTTGATATAGGTATTTTTAATAAAATAACAATACATTTCAATTTCGTGGTGCTACAGTTCCTAATATCTCTTTTCTTTGGTCCATTGTATATTGTATATGATTTCACCACAGCAGCCTTGTACAAAGCCATTCTGCTCTCCAGTATTTACTCAGGGACACAAGAAACCAAACATATGGACCAATTTCCACACACATACGTGTTCCAGATATGAAGTAAGCAAAAGGTTCCAATTTGGGGAGACTGTGTAGGCCTTACATAGAGGGGGGCAATAGGCCTTCCCTCCAGAAGGACAGAGGAACAAAAAATCCTGCACTCTATCTTTGATCTTGCTGCCAACACTTTCAGACTCAAACAGCCCAGTTAGATAGGACAATAGTCACCGTCAATTAGAGGGAAGCACTTTGGGTGTCACCTCAACATCAGAACCCCACTCTAAAGTGCCACATCATTATAAATGTGTGGGCCGTCAGTGGCTTTGCACGATTGTAGAGCTCACAGAGAAAAAAACAGCATAGAGCTATCCAAAAGCATCCAAGGATAGAACATAGTGTTACCAAATCATCTATAATATTTTCACACTAACAGCTGCACGGGTGAAAAGTTCTAAATTTGTATAAAGAGAAGAGTGGTGCTGTTATGTTTCTAAGTGCTTGCCCAAGACAAGTACTGGTCTTATGTCTAGAAAACCACCTCTTTGTTAATTATAGGTCATTAAATCCACTCCCACAATATAATGCAGCACTATATCCTCCACCCACCACTACATGTGGGATATTACATTATCTCAAGGGGACGGGGCACCAATACCCATCCTCTTTTTTCAATGCATTCAACTTAAAATGACCCCCTTTCAAAATTAAACCAGTGCTTAATTTATAAGATAATAAGAAACACTTCCCAAAAGTTCTCAGAACCCTGCAGCCGGTGCTTAAGAATGCCACGCTGTGTCATCTTGATTCCACCTCATGCCTCTTTCATCCACCACCAGACACTCCCTGTCCCTTTATCTCACTTTTGCAGGTTCTTTCACCCCTGCTTTCCCCTTTGTCACTGTTTCTCCGTTTTCTCTTCCTCCTCCATTCCTTACTTTGTGCGTCTCTCGCTCTCTTTCTTTGGGTAAAAGTCTGATAATTAAAAGTAAGTGCCAGTCCCCAAGAAGGGGTGCCGGTGGGCCCACCTGCAAACATCGGCTCAAATTAAGCCCTGAATTATTATTTATTTATTCTTAACAATGTTATGTCCTAGGATGTTGTGGCAATGATGTAGTGGGGTATAAACTCTTTGCTTGACACAAATATGTTCTGAAGATTATAACAAAAGAATGATCATTGACAATATATTTTTTCTAGAGAAAACAATTCTCCTGTGTTACTGAATCCTATTCCATTCATCGTAACTAACCCTGCGGCCCCCATGTTTTTTCTTGCTGTGATAACATGTGGGTGCTTAGGACGTCTAAGGCATGTAGGAAAGTAGGATCTGCTTTTGTGGTTACCCCCACTTTTTGCCTGGTGCTATGCTGTTTCTGACTAGTCTGAGCAGGATCCTGCTAATCAGGGCCACAGTCTCTGTGCTTTCGCCCCTGCAACAGTTATGGTGAGTACTTGGGTACATCACAGATTAACATAACATAACATTGGCTACTGGTGTACCATTATAAGTCTCTAGTATATGGTACCGAGGTACCCAGGGCATAGGTGCACCAGGGGTCTACCATGGGCTGCAGCATGTATTATTTCACCCATGAGAGACCACTCAAATTGTGACTACGGGCCCGCCCTTGCAGCCTGTGTAAGCTGGTGCTAGCACCACTTACGAAAGATATAGGTTTCCCTATGTCTGAGGTCACTGCACTTAAAACCTATCTGTCACCCCTAAGGCAGGACTTTCAATGATGAAGGCAGGGTGCGCGGGTCTAAGTGTGAGGGTGCCCCCGCATGAGCAGGACTCCCCTGCAACCTTTGGAGCCCATTCTCCTGGGTTGGACGTGCATCAGCCATTACGATACATAGAGTGGCCAACCATCATTACGCAATAACCATCTCTAAACTGGCTGCAACAAACCCTGTCATGTTTGGTATCAAACATGTTGGAATCATACCTGAATCCATACACTGTAAAACTCCTCCGAGAGGCCCTCAATGCTCCTGGTACCAGTCTTCAACACCCAGGCAGCACAACATGGCTGCTGCCGACCAGAGACAAGGTTCTGCCCTACTGCTGCTGAGCCAAGCTCCAGCAGGGGAAGGCAGAAAATAGGTATCCTGCTACAGGGAGGCGTTACCACCTCTCAGACAGTGTTTAGTGTATTGGAGACGAGTGGGAGCGCTTGCCAGCGTCACTCAGTCTGCTTGAGAGGCGCATTCGGTGCCCTCCTTGCTTAGTCCAGTTCAAACCAGCCCAGGAAGCCATTGGCTCCGGTTTTGGAGCGAACTGGACAAGGGGCATGGGCGTATCCTTCCCACTGTCCGACCCCTCCCCTGGGTTGGAACCCTGAAGGGTCCCAACCCTTTCCTTAGGGTACTTAAGGGCTTACCTGTAAGTGGGCCCCTAGATTCGTTGTGGGACAATATTCATATCAAGACACCACTTCTTCGATTGTCTGGGCACTCTGGACTTCGCTCTGGGTATCAAGACTGCAATTGGGAAGATTCCTGCTGATCCTGGTCTCGTCGCCATGCTAGTCTGCTGCAACGTCCGTACCTGTGTTCTATACAGGAACCTTCCAAGGCCTGTGGACATCCAAGACACCTGAAGGAATCTCCCTTGAAGTTAAGAGTTCACTTCCCTGCATCTGCAGGCACCGCAGCGAAGCTGACCGGTCTGCTGATCCTGAGCGCCTACGGACTCTGAAAGGCTCAGCAACACAGGTGGTAGTTCTTCACATCCCTCGTGGCCTGCCTTGTCCTCTCACCGAGTTTGAGGCCAGTATCCCTTGTTGGAGCCGCAGGAACCGAACCCCTGTGCACTGCATTGACTTGCCATTGCAATGGCTTGTTGGTTTTCTTCTTCCAAAATCTTTGGGCTTCAAGTAGCCCCACTCTCAAGCATCTCCTGTGACCAAGATCGTTGTCCTCACTGCATCACTTGCACCGTGGGCCTGTATCCTTGGTGAGCTGCTCGAGGTCCTCTTGAGACTCCAGTGCCTCCGGCCTGTGGGTCCTCTTGAGGGTCTTCTTCGATTTCAGTAGGCTCCACTGATTGCTCGGGCCTGCTCTTACACCCCTGCTGTGGTGACTCACCTGGGCCTTGCTGGTCTCGACACTGCACCTTCTTCGCTTTCCATGTTGTTTGCGGTTGCCGAGGCTTGTTGGTGTTCCCAACGGACACCAACCCCTCAACTCTCGACATCTGACGTGGGACAGCTCGTGGTCAGCTTCTGGTCTTCCACCGCGTAGCCTGGTCCACACAGCTGCAGCTCCAAGGTCACTGTCAACACTCCTGCAACACCCGACATCAGTGGGCACACGACTTCCGTGCCCTCTGGTCACTCCTGAGTGGCATAGACTCTGTCCCCTCTACTTGCAGGCACTTCTCATCTTGAATCCACCTTCGGTTTCGACCGGACACTTTTGCGTTCTCCAACAGCGGCATCTTCCTGAAGTCCTCCATTGAGTTTGACTGCGGTTTCTGACGCCACTTCACACCTATGCTTTCGGCTTCCCTGGTGTAGGTGCCCTGGTTCCTAGGGTATCTATGGGTGGGTTGGCTCTCCAACCTTCTGTCTTCCACTGGGTTTCTTCTGGGTCCACTGGGAAGGGTACTTCCTATTTAAAGTTGCAACCGCGACTTACCCGTTGATTTGTATTGAGCCCGCGGTCGTGTTCCCACTCTGTACACGGCCTCCTTTGGGCTCCTGGTTACTTACCTCAGGTGGTTCCTTGGGTCCCCTGCACTTCTACATCTTCTGGGTACAGTTTTGATTTAAGGCATGGTTCCGATACCACTATTTTAGTATATGGTTTCATCTCCCCCTGGCGACCACTGTGTATTCGTGCTACTTACCTGTTTTCTTTGCAAAGTATTGTGTGCATTTTGTATATCTCCGGGTAGGAGATACTTATATGCGTTAGTGAGTGTCTTATAATAAATACATATTGTTATAAATACACTGTGTGGTTCTTTTTCACTTAATATATACCAATAATATTATGCTCAGGTGAAACAAGTAGTTTTACACTCCTTTTGGACTAAGCCTGAAGGCTGTTTTCCACAGCTACCACTTAGAGATCTTTCTAAGGTTGTCTAAGACCACTAAAATCACCATAAGGGTTGTCTGGATTAGTACAGGGTGCCCACTTACATAAGTGTGCACCATATACTAAGCCAACTTCTCACAAGGCAGATCTCTGGAAATCCACTCAAACAGCTTTCAAGCTTCAAGGTGTTCATAATTCCATGGATCATCTGGTGAGTATTTACTGAAATTTGAAATCCATATCCTTCTCCAAGACGTTTTCATTGGTTGGCAACGGGAGAAGAGGTGTTCAGTCCTCTTTATTGAGTATAATTTTATTTTGGGTCTAGGGCCACGTACGCAGATTAGTCTGTTTGAACCTCAGTGAATTAAAGAGGAGCGGCAGCGTTCTGACGTTCAGCACCAAACAGCATTTTATAAAAACTGCATATATGTAAATTCATCTCCCCTCAAAGCGTGTGCTGGGGGTGGGGATTCACACAGCTCTAGAAGTTAAGTCATGCCCCAAGATCTTGTAGACACCACAACAAGCCTGGAAAATCTTCAAGAACAATCCTTTCCAATATTGATCCTTCCATTCCATTGCCTACTTTTTCAGCATTTTATTTGTAAGGCAACAAGATGCGATTGGGTATCTCGTATACATCATTCATGCTGGCTTTCACTCATTCAAGAACCACCCATATTTTCTTTACTTAAATATGTTTGTAAGCATGGATTAGCATCAGTGTCTTGTTGACTTTGTTCCCAATGCAGTTTGCTCAGTTGTCCCCTGTGTCAGTCTTTTGACACATCATCAGTGTAAATGCAAACACCGCATCACACTCCGCACTGATGGCTTCAGTGTTGCTGCCTACTAAAGCACCTTTGCTCTGAGTCCCACATTCAGCATCAACTCTTTCTTCGTTCCAGTATCCTCTGTTCACAAATGCCACCTACACCAGTGCAACGTTTATCATCCATAACCAAAGACATCGCACAAAAGCCATACCAGCACCACAAATGAACATCAGCATTGGAGCGCCACTGAATATTGAGAACAGAAATGGGAAATGTGTACATCAAATCACTTATGTACATCCACAAATGCGTGCATCATCATTATCGTGAGACAGCACATACCCTTCAGGAGGAACATGAAAGAATATTCCCACTGTGGTACAAAAAAATTATCAAAACCCTCATGATGGCACATGCCAACCAGGATTATTGAGCTATATAATGTGCCAATTGTGTCTCGCATAATACTGACCAGAATTACTGTGCCTGAACATATGCAAATATTTTCAAGCAAATTACTTACCAAAAATTTCTTCCACAAGATAGGATAGATCGATACATTTTTATTGTTTCAAGTTATTTAAAACCATCACAATACAAAAACAACATTCTTTTTAAAAAAAACAGGTAGGAGGCCTGCCAATCTCCCGAAGACTCGGGTACAGCTCATTCTCCCTGGTAACCTGCAGTCTCTCAGCCTTGCCACAGACCTGGCTTGTTCTCTGTGGACGACCTGCCCAGGGGCTCACCTTGCTCATCCCCTGCCTCACCTCCCCATTCGTAGATTTTTCATTTGCAACCTGGCATTATCGCTGACAAGGGAAGGGCGGGCGCTCGCCCAGCCATCTTCACTCTTTAGTGCTATTCCACATAGGCCAGCGCTGAGCTAATGCCATCAAGGCTTTATCGAGCATGAAAATAAACAGGCTCATTCGAGACTATTGAATGCGGTTTTCCTCATCTGTGTGGTCCTTTGCAGACGGCAGGACAGCTCCTAATCAGTTAGTCCAAGCCTAGAAATGAGACAAAAGCTTTGGCGAGTGTCCCTCGGCAGCAGCATTTCAATGAATGGAATCCACTCTCTTCCCTGCTATTAGCCAGCAGAAAACCAGCCTGAGCAGGAGGAAAGCTGCAACAGAACTGCAATAGCCACACATCACGCATGAAGTAGGCACACTGGCAAGCATCGCCTCAATTGACATCTGCACTGAAATTCACAAATGTGCACAAGCCCTTCGGAGGCGGAACACGCACAGGCATCTGTTCTGCAATTAAAATGTCCATTAAGTGGCATGTGAAGGTCAACACAATTATTTTAGCACAACATAGCAAGAAAATGGGCAACTAAAAGGCATACACCAGCTCAGAACACTGAAGAAGCACCATTTCATCTCCCTGGAATGTTTATGAAAAGGCCTTTACAACAGCACTAGGCCAAGGGACAACTCAGCTCTGAACCTACATTGGATGACTGGGCAGAGGCAGCTACATTAGGGAGGAGTTGCCACAAGAAGATTAGCCCAAATCTTTATAATCAAAGGGGCCCGGGCTAGGTGGGTCCTAGGTCAAGGCAGGGCAAAACGTCATTAATATGCCAAGATTCCTACAACCAGCGAGCACTGGTGCAGCTGGAACCTGGAATCAGGCGATCCACGGAATCACCCAAAAGCGGGCACCTGAGTTTGACCTCGAGGCTCGAGCCCTTGATGACCTCACGTGGATTCGCTGCCCTGTCTGGAGGACGGCGGTGCGTAGTGCGCGCGCGCTTGCTTCGGAGCTGTCCTGCCCTCGGCGCGCGGGGACGCAGCGGGCGTGGGCCAGCATCCTGCCCGGCACCTGGTGGCAGCAGTGTCTGGCTGCTCTTAATGCGAGCGGATCGATCCTGCAGCCGCTCTGTTGTCAAGGGCTGTGGTTGACAGATAAAACCGCGGCTTTATTTGGAACACACGACCACAAGCCGTTCAGTAAAAACACCGGGATCCTGTTTCTGTCCAACTCCCAAGGCAGCGGGACGGAGCGTCTGCGTCCTGTGTAAACTACAACTTAAGGAGCTGCGCCGAAGCAGGCTTCGAAATGTTGGTGGGAAGCTGGGAGTTGATATCCCTGGGTACCTGCTTCAGACAGAAGTACTGCTGGGCCTACTGCTTGCCGTGCTGCTGAATGAAATGTTGCCAGAAACAAACTCTGCCTGGTCTTAATTCTATCTCCTAAATCTTTCTTTCTGTCTTTTTATCTCACTCTTGCAGGTTCATTTAATCCCCGTTTCCTCCTTTTGCCACTAAATTCCTGTCTTTTTATTCTTTTCTGTCTCTATTTTCAGCCTTCCTCACTTGCTTTGGGTCAAGATTTAATGATGAAAAATTAGTCTCTGCCCTCACATGTGTGCCCTGCCCATCACCAGCCACGCCTCAATCACTGCTCCGACATCTTCAACATCAATCTCAAAAGTACTCCCCTGGACAAGCAAACAGACCTGCTACCAGGAGAGGCAAATTTGTGGCATGTGATGTACAGTTTGTCACTTGTCAGGGCACTGGATTCGGCATCTCCCCTCTCCCTTTCTCTGATATCTCTCACGTCCTTACGTCCAACTGTCATACATCACTCAACGTTAGAAAGCTCAAGGGGGCAACACTTTTGGTTCCAACTTTGCAATACAATAAACCGAGTAAAGCCAAGCAGTTAATACAGAAAGGGTCTCTTCTTAAATTATTACTAAATAAGGAACGTCTCAGTGGCAGACTGCCCTCCGGATGACCCAGGTGCATCTAAGTTAGTAAGAGCCCCAGGCCTTCAACCTCGTCTCAGGCGTCATCAGCACCACCTTCAAACTACACCCCCACCCCGCCTGAGTCAGATAAAAAGTCATCGTGCAAACTGGGGCCTCTCATAGTGTCAAGTTCTCAAAGGCATTTCCACCTCGAAGTTGAACTTACGAACACAAATACCATCACTTACTCACATTTTGTATTCACAAAACATGGATTTATTCTCAAGAATGGAGTTCCTCACTGGTGATATTACAACTTATAATGTATTATTACAATTGAGTAAAATTGCTGATATGGGACATATTTGCGGGTTTTCCAAGGCAGGGATGGCTGCCCGAGTGGGTAAACATACGAAATGCATGAGTTTTTGTGTATTCACGAACTTCTGGAAGGTGTAATCCCTGCTGAATATGAGTGATTCACTCTTGTCAAGGGGAGGTAATTCATGTACAGATTAAGAATCAGATGGGGTGGGCCCCCAAATTGGTGACACTATGCTGGAAAGCATTGCCAAAAAACACTGAGGGGGGAAAAAACGTTTAAAGTACAAATACGGATGTGTACACTTTTATAATGGTGCCCCAGGGGCACCACCTTGGAAGGGGGCCTTGGGTTCCCTAAAATCTCCAGGCATTTCACCTGCAGTCACTCCCTGCATCCACCTGCGAGGGAATCCTGCAAAGTGAAGCCAGTTAATGGCCTGCAGTGATAGCAGAAGGTGGCTACAAAACAGCCATATACACACTTTCTTTTAAAGGCACACTGTCGCAGGCTGTGCCGGAGCACCAAAGAAAGGATGAACCTCGACGCAAAGAGCGACAGTGTGCCTTATCTGTAATTCAGGCCCAGAATCGCCTGCGCTACTCAATGGAGGCCGCAGTAAAACTGCCCAAATAGACTCATCTTCCTGCTGCCCTCAGGGAAGCTTCGCTTATTCTGTCGTGCAAAGTACACTAGGAAATGGTGGGTGGCACAAGGCTCCCACAAAAATGAGACCTACAGGGATTCATAAATAAAAGTTGGCAAGCAATATTCGGTGCAATGATGAATACGCTCATAGCCTTGGAGCACAGAAACAGAGAGGGCAATGTAAGGTGAGCTGCCACTCAGGAGAAGGAACGAGGAGATATTTTAGCCAACCAGCTCAAAGACGACAAACACCAGCAGAAAAACCTAACTTTTTCTCCCAATGCTTAGGTCACTTGAGAATAATGAAATGCAATACTGAGTTTAGGCTTAGGATCATGTAAGAAGAGTAACAATCCATGGAGAGGTACCAGGAGAGTAGAAGGCCTTCACTTGAAACAAAAACACTCAAGATTTTGGTTGTATTGTGTTGTTGAGATGTAGAAGATGGACGAAACGACAGACACAAATTATTACTTGCAGTAGCGTAGTCAATCACTTGTATAACGTAGGGGTCTTTTAGAGCATGTGCTCATAGCACAGGAGAATGCCAGCTTAGAAGAGGCTCAACAGCCACACAAGGAGGTTCTGCACAGAAAGAGTACTACACACAGCTAGCAGCCTTCAGACACGAGCGGGAGGCCAAAATGGCCGAATACAGTAACTCAAGAAGTTAGGTGGAAGATAGAGGTAAGCAATAATAGGTAAGACCAAAGGTAGAGCTGGAGGATTGTGTTACAGCAGGTAGGTGAATGACCAAAGTGATCGGCCATGGTAGCAGTGCTTAATTTGAGCCAGTGGTTTCTAATGCTCAGCAAAAGTACTTAATCATCAACACGAGCGCTATAGTTTCATGAGCACCAGTTAAGGATGCACTCATTTTGGGTAAGAACGGGCAGATTGGATGATTTGCCCTGAATCACAGGATTTTGAGCCGATGCGGAGACTCGAACCTGGTTCACCAGAGCCGAAGTCAGATGCTCTGGCCATTACGCCACATCCTCTCCCCACTTCCTGGTTAGTAGTTGCCTCTGTTTTAGGCCATGTTACAGGAGAAATGCGCTGGTGCAAGCTGTGTCCTAACGAGCGCCCCAGCACTTATTTTCTTTTTACAAATTAACAACTGCATGGTGGTCGCCATCGCTGTGCAATCTATGTATATGGTAGTTCATTCATGGGTGAGTTGCCGAGCGATTGTGCTGAGGCCAACTATTGGTTCAAGTTGTATATTAGTCTCTTCCTTGGAATCAGGGGTGCACATGGGACAAGGATTGAATCTACAGAATCAGAAATCCAATCTCTGACCTTGTTCAAAACTCTCAGTTACTCAATAGCATCTATACAAATTTGGCCTTCAAATTAACATTAACGTACAAGCATCTTTTACAGCTGGCCCTGCCACGTAGCTCACTGATGCACCATACAGGTAGACCCGTCTAAGCTGATCTCAGAGCCCTGAAGTGGTCATATGCAATGCAGCACTCCACAAGCAGGATCATGTGAAACAGTGTACCTCAAAACGTGCAAGTCCTCTTCAAGGGCAGTAGCAGAAGAGCACCCTGAAAGGCAGGGCTGCCCTCTCTGGTGCCTTGCAGTCAGGAGTTGTGTGGTGGGGACAGTCAGTTGTTGGTGGCAGGTTGTGGACATTCACAGCACTTGTGTTTCTCGTTTCCTCTGCACTGCTATGGAGGAACGAGGCACCATTACTCTCCCGCTGCTGCCGGCACTTGCGTGTGAGTGGGTGGTGGTGGTGGTGATGCGATGAGGCAAGGGCTAATGCAAAGTGAGAGATGTCGCTGCCGTAGGCTTCGGGTGGGAGCACCGCCACAGTCACAACCTCCACACACACATCAGCAAGCAGCGTTGAGTGGGAGGTGAACGAAGATAATAGCACCCCAAGAAGAAAGCAGCGCGTGGTGAGATCGCGCGAAGTGTGGGAGTCTCCACGAGATGCCAGCAGAAACCCAAGAAGAAAGCAGCCAAGAAGCTGAAGAACTGTCACTCAAGGAGGCAGGGGATTTCAACTGAAGGCTTTCTAATATTCAAAAACCTCCCACACAGACCTACTCACTACAGGTATGAATGGTGCAGGCACGTGCTTGGAATATCGGAAATGTACTTCATTTGCATTACAGAAATGCTGGAACGGCATGGACCTAATGAAAAAAGAAATCCGGTAGCTAAACAATTCTCATTGGCTGCAAGTCAATGTGGGGGGCGGGAGGGGAGATTCAGATTGGTCAATCAACTTTCACCACAACATTTTGAATACGAATATTTGGGAACCTTAATCTAACCAAACCGGCCAACATTCGGCCCATTCAGGATATTTAAAGCTGCGACTGTCCCTTCGTGTTTATAATTCTTTTACTAAATACCTGTAAACAAGCATTAAAGATTGAACTCTCCAAAGATGCTCGGCCTATACCTTACTTTTGCTGGCAGGTACTGCTGATAAAACAATACTTTTTCAGATTAAGTAGGAAACCTAGGTCCTACAGCTGCCAAAACAGGGCCTCACCAGACATCAGCAGTGTAGATCTAGGCCACTAGGTGCACCCAGCATGCACTGCGGTGGGCATCTATGAGCAATGCATCAAATTGTAAACCCAATCAGACTTTGGCATCTATTTGGCAGGATGGAATCCGCATTCCCATTCAAGCATAATCCCCCATGCCACATGACGGGTACTAAGGCATGCCTTTGCAGGGCCCACCACCGGACATAGGCTCCGACAGATCTTCAGGGTCAGTTCCAGGTCCCAGAAAATGACCAGCAGCACTTGCGCTTATCAGCTACACTTCCCAGAGACCAGGACCAAACACTGTTAGCTGCCTCGTTTGAACCATTTGCCCAATTCAGAGAGCAAGGTCCAGTGCTGTTACCTGCATGTTTTGTGGAGGGCAGGGGCTCGTGCTGGAGGCTGGCAGGTGTCCCTGGCGGATTTGTAAGTCAGCTTGGGGCTCACTGTGTGCCAGCAGATTATGAGGGCGCTCTTCCTTTGGAGATTCGGTTCTAGGTGAGACCATTTGCCTTTTTGCCACAACACCCTCTAATCCCACCAAAAAGATTTTTTTTAAATCCCTTTTCAGCGACTGCCATGGTAGGTACGATGGGCTGGGGCGAGTGGTCTACAATAGGAGCTTGCAAAGTCTGGGACTGCGCATGTGCAGAAGAGCTGTTTTCAACCCACCCCATTTGCAAATTGTCAATATCTGTACATGGGCACCTGCAAGGTAAAAGCACCCAAAGTCAGTACATTTTTCTCAAATAAAGCAGCCAATATCAGGATTCATTGATTAATGTTTTAAAAGTGTAGTTTTAACCTAGCAACACTACAACAGGGCACGCCCCAGTAGAAGGGGGACGCAGAACACCAAGAGAGGCAGAAGACCGGGATCAATTCAAGAGGAGTGATTGATGCAAAGGAAGTAGGAAGAGTAGGAGGTTTACCAAGCAGGTGGTCAGTAGGCCAGGGAGGGATATGGACCACGGAGAAAGGAGTTGAGGAAGCACTGGGGTAAACGGGAGCACTCATCAAAGAACAGTGCAACCTGGAGGAAAGACTGCATTGAGGTGTGAGGTGTTGTATCCCTTAAATCAAAGACAGAACACCATACAACATTTAAATATTTTTTTCCTTCAATGAAACCAATCAAGCCTCTCTATGGAACACCGACCTCCTTCAAACCTTCACCCTTTACGGATAGCACAATTACCGCCAATGAAATGAAATAATACGCCTCGTTAGCAAGCCAAAGTTTCTGGAAATTTTGTTTCCCTAAACTCAAGAAAGCCAAAGGCTCACCTTAGTTTAGATCTGGGAGCCATCCACATTTTGAAACACATCAAAATGTTTTCGTTGGAAAACTTGTAAATAAAATATTTTCAAAATGATGCTGAAACATCTCTAAATGTAATGCAGTTGGAAACTGCCAATCTGTTTTTCAGTCAAAGTAGAGTACCAAGATCACTGCACAGAACAAGAACTTCATTTATGGATTCACAGACGACACACTCAAGACCATGAAGAGCAGCCACTCCGGAGCTCTCTTGCCCGTACCACATCTTCTACAGCGCAGCAACCCCCAATGCCCCGAGCTTTGCAGCATCATCAACTGCTCCATCGGGACGCCGCCTTTTTCACGATGACTGGAAACATGCCAAGATCAACCGCCTGCTGAAGAAGCCATCTGCTGACCCGACAGACCTCAAGAACTTCAGACATCTCCCTGCTTTCCTTCCCAGCCAAAGTCATCGAGAAGACCATCAACGCCCAACTTTCCGAAGTTCATTGAAGTGAACCATGTCCTGGACATCTCCCAACCAGTCTTCCAAGGCAACCACAGCACTGAGACCTCACTCCTAGCCACCACAGACGACATACACTCCCCCCTTGACGGGGGAGAAACCGCAGCCCTCATCCTGCTGGACCACTAGGCCGCCTACGACACCGGCATTCGTGACAAGGCCCTAGACTGAATACACTCCTTCCTCACCGGCCGAACACAGCGAGTCACACTACCGCCGTTCCTTTCAGAACCCATAGAGATCAGCTGCGGTGTGCCCCAGGGCTACTCCCTGCACCCCACCCTCTTCAATGTCTACATGGCCCCCCCTCGCTGCCATCGTCCAAAACCACGGACTCAACATAGTCTCCTGCGCCAATGACACCCAGCTGATCCTCTTCCTCACCCACGTACCCAGAGCCGCCAGAAACAACTTCCACAGCGGCATGAAGGCCGTTGCCACCTGGATGAAAGATAGTTGCCTCAAACTCAACTCGGACAAGACTGAACTACTCATCTTGGGCCCCACTCCCTCAGTTTGAAACGATTCCTGGTAGCCAAATGCATTGGGACCTACCCCACCTCTACAGACTATGCATGTAGACTCGGCATCATACTGAACTCCACGCTCAGAAACAGCCAGATAAACACCGTATCCTCATCATGCTTCCACACACTCCGCCTGCTTGGAAAGACATTCAGATGGATCCCCACTGAACCCAGAAAGATGGTCACCCACGCATTCATCACCAGCAGACTCTACTACGGCAATGCACTCTACGCCAGCGTCACCGGGAAACTCTTCAGGAAAACTGCAGAACGGTAAAAACGCCACAGCCAGACTGGTCGTCAACATCCCCGCCATAGCCACATCACCGAACACCTTCGAGAACTACACTGGCTCCTAGTTAACCAAAAATCACCTTTGAGCTCCTCACACATGCCTACAAAGCCATCCACGACGCAGGACCTGCATATCTGAACTACCCCCTCTCATTCCACATACCCACCAGACACCTACGCTCCGCCCAACAGGCCCTGCCCACTGTACCAATGGATCCACAAGACCAGAACCGGAGGAAGATCCTTTTCCTACCTCGGCACCAGGACCTGAAACACCCTGCCTCTCCACCTCATTCAATCCCCATTGCTGACCCAGTTCAGGAAGGATCTCAAGACCTGGCTCTTTGACTGAACCTCTGTGCCCAGACGTATCAGCAGTTCCCCCCACCCCCACGACTTGAGACCCTTACGGATGAGTAGCAGCGCTATATAAACTCCTGACTGATTAGTTGATTTTCAGAGCTCCTTACCACCTAATTCAGCAAGCATGCCCACACCAATCTTTTGGGTGACTTCAACCTCCCAGACAAAATTAGCACGAAAAAACAAGATACATCCTCCTCACCATTATTGACGCACTCAATGTGGTACAACACTTCACGTAACCAACACATTCCAATTGTCACATCCTCAACCTCTATTTCTACTTCTCGGCATCACCAATAATACAATGCAACCCATCCATACCCTCTGGTCTAAACCAACCACCTCACCACCCCAAACTCCACGTTCCGTGTACTACCAACAAACCAATGTCAACTCAAAAGAGAACATCAAATCTTCATACCCTTCATAGGCATCTCTGAAAGCTTAAACTCATCTCTCACCCTGTCCAATTCCACTTCCGTCACCAACTTGTTTTTGGAAAACTATGTGAATATCCACACAACTTTGAAAACATGCATGCGCAAGCAAACCCCTTCAGCACCATGGGACTCTAATGATCTCACCGACAATAAATGCTCCAGCAACACAGGCAGGAAAGAAGATGGAAGGAAAAAAGAACTCCAGATTAAGCTGAAATCCTGCAGTACAACACATAGACAGCTCATCAGATCAACCATAGCAAAGTGCTACATACCAACATCATTGATGAAGCCACCAACATCAGCAGTACACTCTTAAAGACAATCAAGCACATACTGACCCTCCTGTCTCACACTCCAAAGGCATGTACAATATCAATAACCTCTTCTTCAGTAAAACAAAATACATGCGATTCAACAGCACACTGGCAACATCAAGCCCTGCTTCTCCGCTCACACACACCCCTTCTACTAGAATCATAAAATAGTCATCCATCAAAGTCCTCTCTCTCTCAGATCTTGCCAACATACTTAATCCCCTTAACTCACTTTGAAGACCCCTTACCCTTGTCCTTGACTGAGGCTCATTCCGGGGAAGCTCTCTCTCATCCCTACTCGCCACTGTCAATACCTCCATCATTCAAGGCATTTTACCACAAGTTATCAAGTAAGGTCAGTTCCTCCCACTTTTAGAGAAGCCTACACTAGATCTTGATAAATTCACCAAGTACCACTAATCACTTACCTATCCATTATTAGCAAGAGCATCGAAAAAGCAGTCTACACGCAACTCGAAGATCACATCAATGCTACCATCTCCTGCATGACAACCAATCTGGCTTCTGATCAAGCTGCTGCACAGAGACCACTTATTTATACATTGTAGAGAACCCCCACCGGACCACAGATTGAAGTGTCCACTGCCTCATGAGATTGCTGAAGCTCTCAGCTACCTTCAACACAGTCGACCAGCCCAACCTCATCCACAACCTGGAGTCTCAAATGGAATTCACTGGCAATATCCTTTGCTGGTTCTTGTACTACCTTTCCAACTGACACCAGTTGGTTCACATTGGCACCTCCAACCTTAAAATATCCCTATTACCCTCAGAGTACTCCGAGCCTCCATACTACCATCTTCAACCTCTACATGGAACCACAGCATGAGACCCCTAAATCAAAATTCACCAATACGCCTATGATACACAATTCTATTTGAAAATATCCTCAGCTTCGGACATACAACATTACCAGTCATTGGACATGTTAAAACAGGGATCAATATCCAGTGTCTACTTGAACTCAACCCCACCACAACAAAATACCTCTTATTTGCCAAGCAAAACAAGCAAGATATAGTACAAACCTGGCTCAATGAACCTGGATGGTTTAGACCCATAATTTGCGCCAAATGCAAAGTTATATGAATCCACCATTGACACCAAACTCACTCTGAAGGAACACATTCCCAAAAAAGCAAAGTTGTTCTGCTACCAGTTTTCTCTTCTAAAGAAAGTGAAATCATTTCTTTGAGAAAGCAAATTCAGAACGGCTGTTCAAGCCATCGTACTGGTGCCAATGCCCCGCTTTAGGATCCCATGCAGACCCTACCCCCAGTTAGCCACATCCTACAATCCACAGCAGGTCTCATTCAGAGCCTGAAGAAATATGATCACATCACCCCCATCCTGATGAAACAACATTGGCTCCCCTTGCCAGACTGCACTCTCTTCAAAACCAGTTGCATCATCTACAATGCCGTTACCACTGGCACCCCACTTATCTTGCAGACAAGCTCAATGTCTCTGGGCAAATCCACAGCAAGGACACCATCCGACTGGAGGCCAAGAAGTGTTTTTAAGAAAAAAAAAAAAAGACAGAATGGTATTTCCTATCTGCGCACACAGGATTGTGAAAAATATCCCTGTACCCTTGGTACCACCCCAATGCTGCTCACATTTAGGAGAGTTGAAGACGCATCTCTTTAATGAACACTACATTGCAATGCAGTGACAGTAACACTTCACCGCCAAGAATCCAGCTCATTGGCTGTGTGATTGCCCATGACCTTTTAGAGTGCACTTCTGCTCTTTTGACTAAGTTTGCACTATACAAATACCATATTCATACACTGCAGGTGCTAGATGGTGGTCAGTAAGATCAATGTGAAATGGACAATTGCCTCCGAGCTCTGCTAAATGCAGCTGCAGATTTTGAGACTGTTGATAAAAGGACCTTACTTCTCTCCCTGCCCTCCAATAAGACTGAAAGGTTGTTGTGCGCTTGTTCCCCAACCTTTACTCCACAGTCCAATTTGTGCAAACTGAAACCTCACAAAGTCTGACTTTCCCTCTGTCGTGTCTTGTCTCACAGTTTGGGCTAGACTATGTCTTTTGGGTTTTGCCTCAAACTGGTTTACTTGTGATCAGTTTGAGTCTGTAAAGCGAACATGAGGCAAAAAGCAGTAGAATGGAATGCTGTTTAACACAATGACCAGTCATTAAGATTAATCAAAGCATGAACTTGTAACACCTTTCACGGAGCATACGATAACTAGCAATGCTTGTGATTGGGCTTGCTGGAACAAGAAATGTTATTGGACATACTGAAAATGTCTGCTTAGCTGTTTAATTTGCACACTCACCCTTGCCAAGTGGCCTTTAATTCCTATAGAGTTCTGGCAAGGAAACTTCACCAATGAACTTTGCCATCCTGTCCACTGCCAACTGAGAAAAACAATAATATATTTGCTGGAGATCCTCCTTTTATTAAAACTGAGCTATAATTTTAGGAAACTGAGCAATCATTCCACAGGCAGTGGAAATCTCAGGGGCTCTCGTTATACTCTAAGCGAATCCCCTCACGTTCTGTGATAAGCAAAAAGTAAATTTTAGGGCAAGAAAACTATCGAACCTCCAAAAATATTAAATCTTCAGACAACAATCACATCCTGGTGCAAGGGACGTTTAGCGCAGGGGCAGCTCTTCTGCTAAAGTGGAGGAGCATCGCCCCACTGCTCTGAGAGTAGAACAAAAGAAATAGAAAATCATAACTTTGGGCCTGATTTCGATCTTGGTGGACAGGATTACTCCGTCACAAATGTGCTGGATAGCCCGTCCCCCAAAGTACAATTTCATTGTATCTTATGGAACTTGTAATACGATGGACTGGATATACATCACGTTTGTGATGTGATATCCCATCCGCCAAGATCGTAATCAGGCCCTTTGTTATTATCATTTTATTTTTCTTTGTTATGGGGCTGGGTTAGAGCGGGGCTGGACTGGTGTTGGAGTCTGGGAGGAGTGATGAGTGCAGACTCTCAAAGTGCACGACTGCTTGGTTGGCCATCTTGGCCTGATAAAAGCGTCATGCATTACACAGCCTGGTGGGGAACATGCTACGGCTCCCAGTCCCAATCTTAGCGCCGAACCATGGTGCTCAGACCAATCACAACACTGCATTGCAGCATTGTGATTGGCTTAGGGGAACCAATCTCAACTTGCCAGGAAGAGACGGAACGACGTAGAGGCTGCAGCCGAGGAATGGTAAGTGTTTTTTTTTTCTTCTCCAACCCCCCTCACCCATCGGGCCCTGCCAGCCACCACTGGTTTAGCACCACTGCCCATTTTAGACATTAAAATATAATCAAGCAGAGTTAATTCTGACTCCTCATTTAATTGTTGGCCTCTCATCCCCAGAAAGATTATAAAGGGAGCTCAAACGTTGTTGAATCTTTGACCTCTAGCTAGAAAGCTTTCATTTTTATTATATATATATATATACTCTACCACAGGTACAGTGATGAGGGAAATTCATGGTTTTAAATATGTGGCATGGTTCTGGACAGCCTCTGCCATCAAAGGTGATCCAAGTTCGTACAATCATTGCCGCTCGTCAAGAAATATTATTTTCTGGGCAAAAGAGAACAGTGTGAGCTCTGAGTGCATTAAACTCTCCACCGTCACTAAGGTGCAAAAGGAGCAGTGCAGGAGTACACAACACTGGCCTCTCAGCTGGAACTGCCGAAATGAGGACCACCTGGAAGGACTAGTAAGGCGTTATTCCTTCAGTCGAACAGGCATGAGCCCAACTAGAATAGCAAATTAAAACCACACAGGCTAACAAGTAAAATTAACAAAACAAAACCAAAGTCGGCTTCATTAGATTCAATTTAAAACCTAAGCATGAAAACCTGTTTCTATCTTACGCCAACCTGCAAGCCATCATGCAGCCTGACCACCAACCGCTGTGAATTCATAGATCCAGTGCCGACGATAATTAATGGACTTTAAAGTTCAAAAGAAGAAAACAAAGGGCCTGATTTAGATCTCGGTAAACAGGTTACTCCGTCACAACGGAGATGAATATCCTGTCCACTGAAATCAAAATCCCATTATATCCTAAGGGATTTAGATTTCGGTGGATGGGATACCCGTTGTGACGGAGTAGCCTGTCCTCCGATATCTTAATCTGACCCAAAGTCCTATAAATTGATTTTTTGATTTGATAGCGGAGTGGTCGTCAGGCAATTATGTGACCATAACTAGAGAGCAGTTTTGTTTCCGCCCACATTTAAGAATCAGGAGTACAGGTTTTGATTGGGAAGAAGTTGTGTGCTTCCAAAAAAACAGTGCACGTCCTCCACTCAGCTGTGATCATTTTGTTTATTTATCCATCTGGATAAGTTTGAACTTTCAGGGGCATACACATGACACTGGAATGCTAATACAGTGTCTTAGGTAACTGGATAATTTATGTATTTTTCTCTGGCAGCAGCACAGATGGGGGTAGGGCAGTCATTAACCTACATGTAGTTTTAGGTCTCACTTGACAGTGCAAGTGTCACCTGACCTTTTAAGGTACACACATATTATTCTACAGTTCTTTGCTTCCACATAAATACATATCTATTCCCATGCTATTTACAATGTTTCAGATTACCGTACAACATTCTTTTAAAGCCAGACCTTTGGCATTGCCAGTGCTTGTTTGTTAATTCTGAGAATAAATAATAAGCAAAATGCCTCTGGTGAAAGCAGGTTTCACTCATCACCCATCAGGCCCATACCCTATTTTAATTTCAAAGCCAGAAGCTCTCAGATAATTCCACAAAGTGGAAACAAAAACAGGGTTTGCTGAAAACCCCAGGTGCTCGAGATATAAAATCTGTGCCACACTGTTAAACTGACCAGCCACGTAAATACAACAATAAGAAACCTACACTTGCTTCCCATTCCCCAACACTGCGCCTTTAAAACGGGTTGCTTAATTTTTAAATCTCTACATGGTCGGAGCCACAAATTCATAGATAGCCTCCTATGAAGGTACACCCCTTCGCGTAACCTGCGCTCAGCCCATCTCCAGCTACTGACAACCCCGCTTTCAAACTAAAGCGACAAGGGGGATGCAGGTTTGCCTCCCTAGCTCCTAGACTGTGGAACTCCTTCCCGCTAGAGATCAGGTCATGCACTAACCTTATGCGTTTCAGGAAGAGTCTTAAGACATGGTTGTTTGTGCAGGCCTATGAATAATCTTTCCATTGGCTTCGGCTAATCCTAGACTCAGCGCCATGAAACCAACCGGTGTACATGCGCTTTATAAATCTCTTATAACATAACACGACATCGTGGGCATGTTGGTGAGGTTAGAACAGGTCAATGAAAGACACGGAGGGAAATTAACTGAAAGTTCTAAAAGAAATTAGGCTAACCAGTTTCTGCCTGAACATAGCCCCTTCTGTGCTATGCAGTACATGCAACTTATGCTTCGTCTTTTGTCAGCCCATGGTTAGATGGGAAATCACTGGCACAAATACTACCCTAAAAATATGGAGTTTGTCTTAAAGTGTACCTGGGTTGTCTGAGCCGGGGCCTCGGGTGCCTGACTAGCGCACAGCTGCGCAAACAAATGATGGACTGAATGCTGAAAAAAATCTAAAATTCACCCCCAGTCAAGAGATCTGGGTTAAATCTATCGTTCTTTTGCTCGCTATGCCACCTCGGTTTGGGCCCAACCATATGCAAATCATTCTTGACCCTACTCCTCGTGGGAACAGCTCAGCCCCAACTGCCAAACCGGGTCCTTCCTGGACTGGTAACAAGCATCCTGGGACTGGTTTCAGCGTCTCACCAATAATCAGCCAGGCTAGCTTGAATCCAGTGGCGCAGCGAACTAGGGATGCACATCTGGGCATACACATCCACCTTAGAGCAAAAAAATGCTGTGCTCCTCATGGAAACAGTCCAGCCCGAACTGCCAAGCCAGGTCCTCCCTGGACAGGCATCCGGCATCCGGTGTCCAGTTAAGTGTATCCACCCTCATCGGCCAGGCTAGCTTGAATCCAGTGGCACAGCAGGTGGACTTGGCATGAGTGAGGAGCCTGGGTGCCTACCATCTTATATGCCGAGTTTACTTTCTAATTTCGGGTGATGCCCATCTTCAATAATGCCGGCTTGATTCGAAAAATATATAATACTTTAGCTTTTCCACAGTAGGTTTCAGTCTTCCATCGGTGATTTCTTCCAGGCAAGATGTAAACAGCTGCTGCACGTGCCCCATATTAGCCGTAATTCGGTGGACACAGAATACTGCTGCTCTTCCGCTGGCAAAGGGTGACCCCATTTCACCCCATTATTGAACGCTCTTCGCTTTCTCTGAAAGCTTTGATGTCTGTACATCCTGCTCTGCACAGCAGAGGTCAAACACTCCCACTAAAAACAGAAACGCTGCGGGTCAAACCGCATACTCAGATCAGCCGATAGTTGGATGCTATGGCGGGGTTGAAAGTTGGGGGGGGTCTTTGAGTACGGAGTGTCCCAGGGAAAGTGACAGGCGCAGCCCTGTCTTCCCCCGTGAAGTCTCGTGATTAGAGGAGGCCAGGCATGGAATAGGTAGGGGAAGGGGGAAGTTTTAAGGTTAATACTTAAGGAGTCAGGAGAGGCGGAGACAGACTCTTCCTGACTCCTTCGCACCAAAGCAGGATAGGGGAAAGTTCTGGCCATCCGCTACCCTACACAATGGGGAGCGTGGTGGGGAGGACTGTTGAACAGCGAATGCCACGACAGGGCAGGTTGCAGAGGTCTCAGCAGTAGTTGGGCGGGGGAGGGGGGGGGGTAGAGAGTCAGAAGCGGGCGTAGCCACCCCTAGGGGGGGGGGGGGGGGGGATGGGACGAATGAAACAGAGCACAGGCAAAGGAAGCCGGTGTGCAGGATTCTTGGAACAGGACAAGGAGGCTTCATTGGAGGATGCTTTGGTAGGGGAAGTGAGAGAGAGATTGGGACATGGAAGGAGGTCAGTGAGTGAAAGGGGAAATAATGATGCAAGTTATGGGGCTTGGGGTGAAAGCTTGGTGAGAAGTGAGAATTGTTGGGTGAAGAAGGAAAGGAATTATTAAATATGTTGGATGTTGTTTTGTGGTTGAATAACTGTTTTGGCAACCCTGCCCTAATATAATGCCATTTTACGGTTCAAAGGTGGTATGATGTCATTTGAAAGAGGTGAGGTAAAGACGTTTGGGAAGAGTGACCTGCGGTGAGCGAGCATAGCGAGTGAGCTCGACTGTTAGAGAGCTCGGGGGTCCTTGCCCCGAGAAAATGTTGAACAAAAAAGAGTGGCCATATGGTGCATTTTCAAGCACATTTGAGAAAGCAAAAGGGTTAATAAGGCAACTGTAGGAGTTCCTTTAATTAATCCTAAACATGGGGAATGTTGGAGCTGGGATTCTCATTTGTTAAAGCTCTGCAAAGGGGAAAAAAAGCGCTCACATTTGTTGCCATAATAATGACTTATTTTTCTGCCATATTGCAGTTGTTGTTAAAATGCTGGTATTTATAATGTTGTAAAACACAATGGCTATAATAGACCAACGCAAGGAAACTCGTTTAATAGCACATAGAAGCTGTGTGCCAGAAAATAAAGTGCCTTTTTCATTAGTTATGAGACTCTTCCAGTGGAGTGCAGCGAGGACAAAATGCACACTCTGCACCAGTTAACAGGCTATCAAAATGTACATTTCAGATGGTAAAATCTGACAGTGTGATTTCCTCACATTACATGCCCGGGAGGGGCCATCACACGATATGAAATGCCATCCTCTGCCTGGATTTTTCGAAGGTAGAACTAAAAATTTCATAATTATTATCATTTGAGTTTTATATAACGCTAGCTAGACCCGAAGGTATCAGAGTGCTTTACAGGTCATGCGAAGACCAAAGAAAAACAATCAACACAACATTGAGGTAGTTTACAGTCATAGTTTAACAACTTAAAAATCTTGGGCAAATCAAGCTCACCATGACTTTCACTATACTTATCTACCAAAAAAATAAGAAAGCTTTGAAATACGTTAAACTACATTGATATCAATCCCTACACTAAACAAGTGTCTTGTCACCAGACACTCACAGGAGCGTCGCAATACACACCCGTCGCGAGCAGCAGCACCTGAATCTTGTTCTCCTGCACTTTGAGGGTTCTGAGGTATGATCTTGTGAGAGCACTGGTTGCCTCAGAGTGAACAGTTGATTAAAAAAAACTACTGGGTGCAAGTATAGTATTTGGCGTTCACTTAAAGAAAAGCTCACATGAACCAATTAAAACGTGTTTTTTTTAAACCATATCAAATGTTTCCTGTTGAAACAACATTTTAAAGCCCACCCCTGCGAATGCACACTTCTCTGTTTTTTTATGATTAAGGCTCCCTGTTAACTGTTTTTACGGATTTTTACAGATAAATACAGACAGAAAACAATGTGTTTTCTGTCTGCATTTATTTTTAAAAGTGGATAAATACAGAAAATGGTGCTCCTTTTAAGTGACTATCCATGCTGTGTTTGATGAATTATAGGCCAGCAGCTGAGCGTATGGACAGCATGGGAAATTAAAAAACAGGATGAAATGTATTTAAATAACAGCGTTTGTAAACATACATTTATGGTATAATGCTAGTATTTACTAGTGGATGTATGGTTATGTAATATTTGACAGCTTAAATAGCTAAAACACGACAGAGATCAAACTAAGAGTGAGTATCTATCAGTTAAATAAATATGGAAATGTACAGTTTTTCAACTCCATTTATATGCAACACACAAAATAAATATGAATATATACAGATAAAATGAACAAATAATAAATATGGATAAATACAGACGGAAATGTAAAAAAAAAAAAAAAATACCATAAAACCGGGAGCCCTATTTATGATGTACGGAAGCGTACAAGTCCCCCCTGCATCAAAGAGGAAGAGAATGCACGCTCCCTGGGGGTGCGGGCTTCAAGCTATGTTTTTAATGTATATGCTAGTCTGCCCAAAAAATTTGTATATCTTCTATACAGGGCTCTCTTCCTTACCAGCCAGCTTTCAGACGCCAACGAAAGGCGGAGTTGTCTCTTCCTCGGAATCGCTGTACGGTGAACAGTGGCGCACTTTGAATTGATTGCAATATGCAGGTGGGTCATGGCAGACTGAGTTAAAGGACGAGTAGTGGGAGGTCGGGATCAATGTCTGCGTGAGGGAAACACACTGGATGGCAGCCTTTGTTAGTTTGAATTTCATTCAATTCCTACATTTGCTCGTGTTACATAGAGTGGAAGTTGTCATCACTTCTTGTTTTCTGTTTTCTATTCTTTTAAAACGTGCATAGGATGAGAACATGTCAGGACTGCAGGATACCCCAAGGTGCCACTGCTCTTCTGCAACAGTGTACCCTGTAAATTCTTTGTTCATTTCTACCTTGAAACCGGTACGGCCCGCACTCCTCCATCAGCGCAAGGCCTGCCGATGGCAGGGCTGGGAGAGGCCAGGCCGCAGTGAACAGAGGCCGGCGGACTACTAACACTTCAAATGGTGGGAGCAGGGGGAACCACCGGCTGAATAAAACGTACTCAGCCCCTCAGGTATGATGTCACTGGGGATCAGCAAGGTGCCTCATCGTGACCAGCTTCCAGACCCCCTGTTCTGACTCTTTATCCTGAGTCTTCCTGGATACAACATCTACCTGCACTCTTCCCCGTGAGACAGTCTTGACTGCTTCTGAATCGCAGAGCCCGGTGATAGCCTAGCAGCATCTCCCAGCCAATCCAGACGCTGTTGCACAGCATGAGAGCAGCGCCAGGATTGGCTTGAGCAGGCAAACTTGCTGCTCATTAGGAGACTGAGGGTCTGCGCCTTTGAACAACCCCGATCTCCTAAAGTGCACTAGGGTGAAGCCTTTAGAGCGCATGCCGGGCTGGCAAGAGAAAGGAACCAAGGCAAAATATCAATGGGGAAACGCCCCTACACCCTAAGGCAGGAACCACCCCTGGTGATATGGCATTTGATTATTTCACGAAACCACTATCCTATGAGACTCAATCCTCTATGAGAGAGATTCCAGTTCACCTCATTCTTCACTGCAGGGTTAGCAAGTGGTTTCTCATGCAGCACTGTTTCTACCCGAGTTACTGTAATTCACATTTTTGTGCCAAGTCTAATGTAGCGGCACAAGGGCTGCTTAAAGTATAGCACAGCATTAAAAGTACACTTCAAATTCTGCTGCTGGGTCTCTTTGAAAAACATCCAATTAAAATTCATCCTCCAAGAGTGGAGCATGTGTTTAGAAAGGCGGAGCATGGCTAAATTGTACTGCTTTTCACATCTGAGACAGTCCAGGGAGCACTCATCGATGGCCTTGTGGGTGGAGGTCAGAACTCTAAAGAGTGAAGTGTTTCTGGGGCAAGTGACTTCGAGGACGGAGTTGCATGCTCTTTCTAGCCTATTTTGTGGGAATCTGAATGGTTTGAAGCTAAATTATTCATTTAGATTGTTTCCTTAAAGCTTCTAGTCAAGAAGGGTTCAGACAAACTCCTCTTTGCATCAGAACCAGTCATGATCTCTTACCCAACGGTAGCAAAGGGGATTCTGTAAACACCCGTTAGTCTAAGTTAACACGAGGATCTTCTGACAGCCTGAGATACAAGGTTAGCGTAGGGACCAGTGAAAGCCTGATATACAAGATTACGCAGGGACCAGAAAAGCCTGATATACAAGGTTAGCGCAGGGACCAGAGAAGCCTGATATACAAGGTTAACCTAGGGACCAGTGAAAGCCTGAGATACAAGGTTAGCATAGGTACCAGTAAAAGTCTAATATAGAAGATTAGCGTAGGGACCAGAGAAGCCTGAGATTCAAAGTTAGCGTAGGGACCAGTGAAAGCCTGAGATACAAGGTTAGCATAGGGACCAGTGAAAGCCTGAGATACAAGGTTAGCATAGGGATCAGTAAAAGTCTGATATAGAAGATTAGCGTAGGGACCAGAGAAGCCTGAGATGCAAGGTTAACCTAGGGACCAGTGAAAGCCTGAGATACAAGGTTAGCATAGGTACCAGTAAAAGTCTAATATAGAAGATTAGCGTAGGGACCAGAGAAGCCTGAGATTCAAAGTTAGCGTAGGGACCAGTGAAAGCCTGAGATACAAGGTTAGCATAGGGACCAGTGAAAGCCTGAGATACAAGGTTAGCATAGGGATCAGTAAAAGTCTGATATAGAAGATTAGCGTAGGGACCAGAGAAGCCTGAGATGCAAGGTTAGCGTAGGGACCAGTGAAAGCCTGAGATACAAGGTTAGCATAGGGACCAGTGAAAGCCTGAGATACAAGGTTAGCGTAGGGACCAGTGAAAGCCTAATATACAAAGTTGTTGTAGAGCACTGTGATAGCTTGGCATACCAGGCTGGCGTAAGGTAAATTGTGATATACCTACCAGGTTAGCTTCGTGTACAGTGAAAGCTTGATGCACCAGGCTAATGTATGGTAGGATCTAGTAAAAGCTTGATAAATCACGTTAACAGGGGGTACTTGATCATGTCATCATAATCCTGATAAACCTAAACAGAAGCCAGATGTTCAAGTCGGCCTGTACAGTGCCTAGAGTGTAGCAGCAAAATACCATGCACAAAACTAACAATCTCAGGAGGTTCTCTCTTGCTAACTCTCTCCACCTAGAATCCCCCCTCCATTAGAAAAACCTGAAGCAAGCTTCCCAGAGAATGATCCAAGTGTCTGGAACTCTCTACCCTGATAACAAATCCATCCAAAGTCCCAAGCAGCAACCTAACGTCCTACTCTTCCAACAGCACTTCCATACTCCAACAGCTCAGCATACCTTCAATGAACATCTGCATTATATATACCAAGTCACAGGAAAGTTAAGTGGACTGACAGCCACATGTGAAATAGGTACTGCCGTCCCAAGTTCTATCCAAATTTGCGCATTGCTTGAGAATTAAGATCCATCCCATAGGAAACCTGTACCCCCTTTCAATTGCCTGTGTGACACCTTATTCTTGTTGGGAAAGGTCCTGATGAAGGTGGTTAACATGGTGTGTCAACCCACCAAAACGCGCGTCGACCTCGTGTGTCCAGACCTTATTGTTTTGGTTATCTAATTCTGCTTTGGAGACGTTTTACATTCTTGTGTTTCCTTTACACCCAGATATGTATATGTGTCTTGTATGATTGTGAACGATTGTGAGGAATGAATGAGTCTGACATAAGATTGATTATTAAATAGGGGGCTAACATGTTTGTACCAATTTTTGTATAAAAAAACCAGAATAATATTTGTATAAAAAAAAGATTTTTTTTTTATTTTATCTTTACAAAAAAAGGTAATTAAATGCATTGGTTATGAAGAAAAAAGTTAGTAGGAATAATAAACAAAAATCATGTATTTGTATCTTATAACTATGTAGCTTTGCACATGTACTCACACCCATACCATATTTAATCATTGGTAAAGAAATATAGGTCAAAGGGGAGCATTTTTATCCTAGTTGTTCATCTACATATGGATAACAGAGAATAATCCTTTACCCTGGCCCCGCATCATTCAAACTGTGGAACACTAACAGTGAGGTATTGAGATCAAACTTTCAATGACTAAACTTCCCAAAAAGTTTCCCTGTATCGTTTTATTCTACTGGATGACTAATTCAAGTCTGAGAACACGTCTTGAATTTGCTTTTTTCAAATTGTCTTTCTCCTGCTTAATTAACTCAATTATGCTACATAGTATTCTCCATCTTTTTGTAAAATTTCCAAATCCTAGGTACAGCACTCTGCCATCCTGGTGGGCCTGGTTTGCATTATACAAAACTAGAAACACGCATATCAATTTGAAAAGAAAGCTCCAGGCAGAAGAAGGTGCCTTTTGACAGCTGATGATGGATGTGCAGTTGTCAGATATGCTAAACACCTTCTGGGTCTTTGTTTCCATTTTTTACAAAGTTGCTGGACCTTTTCTCTCACCAGCTGGAAGAAGCTGTAGCATAAGACCAAATCGACTCACAAGAGCCTGGATCAACTTTTTGATGGGCCTCAGAAAAAGATGCCGCAGGGCAGTGCTGAAGACTGCTCACTGGAATACCACAGTTGAGGTTCTGTGAACTTTAGTATCCGTAAATCATGCACAAACATTCAGGCAGAGCCTCACCAGCAGGCACAAATAGCATGCAGATACCCTACTCCTTTTAGGCTCTGTGTATTGAGTCCGCTCAATTAAAACTATATACTTAATCTTAAGTCAAATACGATTTGGAAGCAATATTTCAGATTCACAAGTTTCTAAAAAAATAAAAAAATAAAAATGTATATTTTATATATATATATATATATATATATATATATATATTTAGTATAGAATATATATATATTTACACATGCACAGATATATATATATATATACACACAGATATATATATATACATACACACACACACAGATATATATATATATATATATTACCTACTGGCGGCCGCCAGTAGGTAGTTATAGTTAGGACCACGTTTCCATAGGAAATCCGCAACATTCTATTTTGAATAACTTTGGCGCCGGTTGACGAATCCTCGCGAATTTTTCAAAATAGGTGGGGCGCTACGCTACGCTCCTACCCTGAAAGTCTCGGGGGGATTCGTCAAGCGGGGGCTGAGATAAAAGGGGGGTCCCAAAACGCGTTTTTCCCATGCATTTTTCCATAGGACCTTTAGACACAGCTACAGCCCGAACGGCTGAACAGAATTACTTGAAATTTGGCAGAGAGGTAGTCCTCAGGTCAAGGAAGTGCCTTTTGTAGGTTTGGTGTAAATCTGTTCAGTAGATTCTGAGAAAATAGCCTTTAAATCAATATATATATCTGAGCCAGCGTACGGTGCGCTTACGGTGCGCTTACCGTACGCGTACGGTGGCGTGCGCGAGCGTGATTCTGATTGGCCCTTAGATCTTAGTAAACATTCGAATCGGTCGAAACCAGGAAGCGGCGGCCGCCATTTTCTCTCTAGCACTCTGACAGGGGGTTGAAAAACCAAGTGCAAAAACATGTAAAGGGGCTGTTTACACAGCTCCCAAGCACCTAGCCATGTCGAGGGAGTCCCCAACGATCCCCCAAGTGAAAAAAGGCAATTTTAATTTTTTCGAAAATTTCGCCGATTACGCTTACCGTACGCGTACGGTAAGAAATAATAAAAAAAAGCTAAACAAAACATATATTTTACCTGTCACAACGATGCTCATCATATGTCCTCCATGTGCGCACGGTGCGCGAAGCGCATCGTGCGTTTATGGCCCATCTAGCGTAACGTGGGCACGCGGTGCGCGAAGCGCACCGCGCGCGAACGGAACGAACTGCGTTAAGTGGGCGCGCACGCCACAAATGGCGTAAAGTAACTTAGCATTTAAAAAACCGCACAAATTCACTGAAAAAACCATAGGTTTCACACACGTTATAGTTAGGAATTAGCATTTAAAAAACCTTGCAAATTCACTGAAAAAACCATAGGTTTCACACATGTTATAGTTAGCTGGACATTTTACTGATAAAAAACCAATGAAATTCCCCCGTTATAGTTACTGTAGGCAACTATAACTCACGCGACCGTAATCCTCTGCTGATGACATATGTGTCTTTATGAAAAACAAATATTTGTAATATATGTATAGCTAAAATTTAATGGAAGAAGACATGGGCAAATAAGTGTCTAAATACAGTATTAGCATCAGCAGAGGATTGCGGTCGCGTGAGTTATAGTTGCCTACAGTAACTATAACGGGGGAATTTCATTGGTTTTTTATCAGTAAAATGTCCAGCTAACTATAACATGTGTGAAACCTATGGTTTTTTCAGTGAATATATATATACACACAGATCTATAGCTATATATATGTGTATATATATATATATATATATATATATATATATATATATATATATATATATTCACTTAAAAAACCATAGGTTTCACACACGTTATAGTTAGGAATTAGCATTTAAAAAACCTTTCAAATTCACTTTAAAAACCATAGGTTTCGCACATGTTATAGTTAGCTGGACATTTCACTCGTAAAAAACCATTGAAATTCCCCCGTTATAGTTAGTTCAGCTAACTATAACTAGCGCGACCGCAATACACTGCTGATGACGTCACATATTACATCACTCATGACATGGTCAGTGACATCACTCATGACATCACTGATGACATCTCAAATGACATCACTGATGACATCACTGATGACATCACTGATGACATCATCCAGTGAATATGTGTCTTTCTGAAAAATAAATATTTTTTATATATGCATATCTAAAGGTTAATGGAAGAATAAATGGGTAAATAAGTGTCTAAATGGATGTTTTTTTTGGTAAAATTAATTGTATAAATGACTTATTAACAGTATCTTAGTGAATACAAGTATTAGCGAGTAATGTTTAAATATTTAAATATCTGTATGAGTGTCTCACTTTGTGTATAAGTGGCTGCATGGGTTGGTGAGTAGCTACATGAGTGTGTATATGGGTTATTAGTTCGTTTTTAGAGTATCCGTATGAGTGTCTGTATGGTTCAGTGGGGGATGTTACTTAGCGTATAGATGCATGAATGAGTGACTCACTGTTTGTATGTGTTTTGAAGACAGTATGTGAGCAGGACAGTATGGGTGGATGAGTGTGTGTATGGGTGAGTAAGAGAGTGAATGACTGTCTCAATAGTGTCTTTATGAGTAAGTCCATATGTTTTAAACTAGTATATGTGAGTATTGATGTATATAAGTGAGGATATATGAGAGTGAGAGATTGGAAGAGTTCCTGTATACATAAGTATGTGTTTCTATAAGTGATTGTTTAAGAGTAAGTATGTGTACGTTTCTGTAGAAGTAAGTGTAGTGGTGTGTGTATTGCTGTATATGCAAGTAAATGGATGTTTATTTGCATGTATGAGTATGTGTGTGAGTAACTATGTATGAGTGTAGGTGTGTAACAGGATGTATAGGTGTATGAGTACATATGACTGATTACAAGTATGAGTGACTATATAGAAGTGTTGATGAATGAGTGAATGCGTATGTAGATTTTGGAATTATTGAATAGGTAGTCATCTTCTGGGAGTGAGGAGGAGAGCTTTGTGCCACCAAGACAGAGGAAACAAAAAGATTCATTTATTTGGAAATATTTTACTTTCCCAGAGGGCCAGAAGAAGGTGAATGCTCCTAAAGTCACCTGCACTGTTTGTGGAGTGGTCTTATCAAGAGGAGATCCTAAAAGAAAATACTCTTTTAGTATCTACTCTATGTTAAGGCACTTTAGTGGAGTACATCCTGTGGCTTATTCTCGGGAGTGTACTCGAGCTGCAAGAGACAACCCTCCAGCAGCTCAGCCAGCAGCTCAGCCGAGCACTTCATCTGCGGCCGCAGCTTCACCTTCTTCTCGACCTCTTGATATCCATCCTCTAATCCAGAGGGTTCATATATGGTGCAATATGTGCAATGCTGTTCTCTCTTATGGTGACACCAGCAGTAACCTGATAGAGACCAAGATACAGCAGCACACATGCCCCACCCCATAATTTATTTATTTTTTTGTTCCTCAATTAACACAACGGCTCTTTTTAGAGCCAACCAAAATCTAAAAACTTGCACTTGATTTTTAATTCTATTTTTTTTAATGATTTTTTTCTGCCGTGCGCGCACCCCGCGATTTTTTGAAAAACAAATAAAATGGTTTTTTCACCCTTCGGGGTCCTTCAGGGACCCCCTGACAAAGGCTAGGGGGTCAGGAACTCTCTACCCTGCCCCCTTTTCACGTTCTCCACCTTTCTTTTTCCCTGTCACACACACAACACACAAAATGGCGGCCGACACTTCCTGATTTCGACCGATTCGAATGTTGACTGACATGTAACTACCAATCAGAATTACGCTCGCGCACGTTATGGTGCGCGCACTGTGCGTGCACGGTGCGCGCACCGTGCGCGGCTATAGATACTTATGTACTTTTAACTGCAATTTTCTCAGGAACTACTGAACAGATTGACACCATATATGCAAAAGGCACATGCCTGACCGGAGGACTACCTCTTTGCCAAATTTCAGCTAATTCTGTTCAGCCGTTCGGGCTGTACCTTCCACTAAAGGTCCTATGGGAAAATGCATAGGGAAAACGCGTTTTGGGACCCCCCTTTTTTCTCAGCCCCCGCTTGACGAATCACCCCGAGACTTTCAGGGTAGGAGCTGAGCGTAGCGCCCCATTAGTTTTGAAAATTTCGCGATGATTCGTCAACCGGCGCCAAAGTTATTCAAAATAGAATTATGAGATTTCCTATGGAAACTCGGTCCTAACTATAACTATTTACTGGCGACCGCCAGTAGATAATATACACAGATATATATATATATATATATATATATCTCTAAACGGCTGTGGGTATAGTTTGTGCTGACAGGGTTCCCACCAGATCAAGGTACATAGAAGTATAATAACCTCTCCCTCCTTCTTCATTTCATAAAAAGCACAAAGCTCGGCAGAGGTTTTGTGTCACTTTGAAATAATGGAATCCCAAAGGCCTGGCTGGTATTTGGCCGCACTCCTATCACCAGTGTAGTTTGCAGATGGTTTAGGGTTGGTGCTCACTAACAAAAGCAAATATGGATTTCAGAAAAATAGACACCTGAGGTCTCAGGCCTCACTGCAGGGCAAGAACTAGATAAAGAAATAGCAACATCTTTGTAGATTCATACAGAGCCAGGTGGGATCTATGAAGTCTTTTCTTCTGAACGCAAGCAGCTGCCCATGCACCTCGGCCATGGCTACCAGTACACCCTCCTGTTCCAGTACTGCATGCATGTATAGCTCTGTCGATGCAACACAGCTCTAGTACAGACAGTTATGCCATCATTGGGAGTTTGTGGAGTTTTGATAAATCGCCTAAACCCAGACCACTAGCACAACACACTATTCCAATATATGGGACATGCAAATATTTATTAGGGCACCCTGATCTGGACATCTAGCATCCTGAACCAAGATCCACCAGGCACCGCATCTTGTGCATCCGGGGCTCCCTGAAATAAGGTGTTTTGTCTCCGAGTTGGCGAGTGCTTTTGACATATAAGAAGTCCACTTTTAAAACCAACTTCTACTAATTTTACGTGTGTGCGTGCGAGCACGCGTGTTTGTTTTAAATGCCAATCTACAGTAGCAGAGCCAGATTTTTAAAAAAGTGTATTTTATGGAAAAGGGCTAATATGGGCCGTAACCAAGCACACTTTACATGAATCTGCACAGCAGACAAACTAACCGACTAAGCAATGTTAAGTTCACTGACAATATATGGGATAAAGTACCCCCTGCTGTACATTATGCAGATACCGCTTTTCACTGAGGAGCTCCTTTGTAAGGTCACAGAATTCCAAGGTGACTTACAATATCTTTATAATGTATGGCAGGTGGTACTTTACTCCTTATAATACATGCTTACACCATCACCCTTCCTACAAACCGCCTAAATCATTAGTGTGTTGCTCTTTCATATGCAGGACAAACATGTTTCAAACACATCATTTTAGGTTAAATCTCTGGTGCAAACTTAAACACACCAAAAAGCAGTTTGATTTGTGTTGCAAAAAGATATTAGAATTTGTTTAATACAGGTCAGATTTTAACCAATGTTGTAGCTCAGAATGTGTAGAAACATGCAGAGAGATCCTATCTTTCCTATAATTTCTCAAAGTGTGCACAGAGTAAATGTGTTCCCTATATGCTTATCACAGCTAATGTAGAAACAAAGAGCATAAGAAAGAAAAGGCAGGTTTGTGTTCTTTAAAAAAAAAAAAACTTTTAACTATGCTCTATGCAGATTGCCGATATTGTGACTTAGAACTTAACAATAATAAGTTATTACATTAAGCGGCTTCATTTCTTTATTACAGGCGATATGTCGCCTGCAATAAGGAAATCAGAGAATGCCTTTATACAAGGATTGCAGGATTCCGTATATTATTCACAATAATGTGTGTTACAGTGACTGGCCACAGTAG
Source organism: Triturus cristatus (assembly GCF_964204655.1). Lineage (NCBI taxonomy): Eukaryota > Metazoa > Chordata > Amphibia > Caudata > Salamandridae > Triturus > Triturus cristatus. The sequence goes on along the minus strand of NC_140584.1, from coordinate 878,421,735 downwards.
GGAACACCTCCCTTATTCACAGAGCCTGTATAGTAAGGCCAGCAGTAGTTCATGCTTATCCTCACACACACATGAACCCACAACACTGCCAGCGGCACCACATGCAGCTCTCTCGCAATCACGCACACTTAGACCGAGATCAGTAGCAGTGCAATCTCTGTTCTCAGGCAGGAGCATAGCTATCAACAGTGCAGCAAGTGCAGTGGTACCGGGGTGCAAAGGTCACAGAACTCCAATTATGGCCGTATTTCATCGACTAATCAGTGGAACATGGGGCATATGGTGTTGGTTTGCACTGAGGTCCATTTTACACAGGTCATGCCACTGAAAACAGGTCAACATAGGCACTGAGAGTGCAAACTTCACACAAATCACGTGCAATACTATCAAAAAGAGGGTGAGTTTCTCTCAAAACAAGGTTAAACCAGGCAGTAGGAATGCATGGTTTATTGACTTACACTGACCAAATGCTCCAAGGGAGGCAGCAGTGCAGACACCGACCAGGACTGCAGGAGCAGCAGTAGGGCAAAACTTCCCTAAAATACACCAGACCAGTCAGGAAAGGAAGCCTATGCCAGCAGTGAAGTTAAAATGTTAACTTTTTGAAAAACAATAATTTGTCATTTCAAACTGCTTACCCAGATGATCTGCGGCACGTTCAAATCGAAGGCCTTCAGCCAATTTCTTTGGAAAATTTTGTTTCAAGATGCAGATTTGGTGTCGTTTTTAAGTCTCACCTAGGCAGCGCTTGCGATGTCTCTTTGAGACATGCTGGATCTATGATGTGGTATTGAAGTCAATGGGGTGACCATGTGTCCCTCGGAACCTGGGTAATAATGATATAAACCACAAGTGGTTCCGTTGGGGTAGAACCAAACATTTCTTTTGTGGCCTTAATTCTTGAGAAGGATTATAATGATAAAATAGATTACCATAACATGCACACAACAAGAATTCACAGTAAATGAACATTCCTTATTGCCTTTTAGTCAAAAATGTGTTTTTATATATCAAATTTTCAAATCAGCTGACAAACAAAATTCAACATATAATAACTTAATAACAATAGCACAATAATTGGTGACTAGTGTGGGAAATGGTGAAACAACCAAAATTATATCAAATTCATACAAAACAAGAGAAAAACAAACACAAAAAGTATCTGTCCTGTTTTGAATTTCAACAGTAACCTGAAATGTCTACGCATTTATGGTTACAGTGACTCAGGACATGAGAGAACACTACATTGACGTTTCGACCGCGGTATCTGGGTGATTTTTTAATCATCAAGTAGAGTCTTCCTCAGGACAAGATAAAACCTAGTGTCAGCCTAAACACCAAAGGAAAGGAAAGGAAAACGAATTTAGCCTTCCGCCACTATGCTCCTACTATAATTGGAGGAGTTAACTCATCTTTCCTTTTGGAATACTGGGGTCTCTGGGCATCTAATCATGCTTTATACTATTATATCATATGACATGCACACACTTTTCCAATATTTATTTTCCTTTCCATTCCTTTGGTGCATAGGCTGACTCTAGGTTTTATCTTGTCCTGAGGAAGACCCTACTTGATTCCAAAATCACACAGATACCGGGGTCGAAATGTCGACGTAGTATTCTCTCATGTCCTGAGTCACTGTAGCCATAAACTCAGACATTGCAGGTTACTGTTGAAATTCAAAACAGCACAGAGACGTGTTATGTTTTTGTCTTGTTTTGTAAGAATATGATACAATTTTGGTTGTTTCGCCATTTGTCACACTATCACCAATTATTGTGCTATTGTTATTAAGTTATTATATGTTGAATTTTGTTTGTCAGCCGATTTGAAAATTTGATATATTAAAAAATCATTTTTGACTGAAAGGCAATAAGGAATGCTCATTTACTGTGTATTCTTGTTGTGTGCATATTATGGTAATTGATTTATCATTTGAATCCTTTTCAAGAATTATTGAGGTCACAAAAGACATTTTTGGTTCTACTCAGCGGAACCACTTGTAGTTTGTATCTATGATGTGGGCTTGTAAAACACTCAGCTCTTTCATTGGTTCCTGTTGCTGTCCTTTACAAATGCTGGTTTTCCATTGGTGAATACACTTAGTAGTCCCTCCATTTGGAATTTTGTATCCACCCATGAGTACTGCCCTCATACATGTGTTCTAACTGTTCAGGTTATTTATACTTCGAGAAAACTCTTTTTTTAGCTGGCCTGCCTCTTTTCTTCTTAATTGTTCTGTTTGCTTGTACAGTTAAAATTCTGTCCCATTATTTGCTTGCCATTGCTTTATCTCCCATTCCTCACCGTCATGCCACTCACAGCATTGCTCGCAGGCCCCCACCACCCCTCCATGGCCACTGCTGTTTAGATGTTTTTTTTGTTATTTTACAAATGCTTTTATTTATATAGTGCACCTAGCCACGGGCTGGGGGAAATGAAACAATCGGCCAATCATCACATGATGTTGAGCCTGACAGCAGACTTGAACCTTGATCCCCAGCTCACCAGACGGCTGCTCTCACTGCTGTGCAATATCCTTTGCCTACCCATGTTGCGGGGTGCAGTGCCATATGTGGCCGAAAGAGGTCCCAAGGGACACCTAGTGACAGCCTAGGGGACCTACCCCTCACAACACTACTTGTTTTAACGTGAAGTCAGAATTGCAATTTTCACTCCTAGCACTAGGGCAACATCGCAGGTTTACTACATAAAAAACACAATGGAGTTCTTAATTTCATTAAGGTGGGGAGGGCATATTTATTGCATAGGTAAAAATGCACTGGCATTTATAATGCCAATTGCTCCAACTCCAACAAAATGCGAGACCTATTGCATTTCCAATGCTTTTTTCAAAATGTTCTTGTCCCCCCACTCTCACAACACCCCTAAGACACTTGAGAATACAATTCTGAATGCCCCTTTAAAACGGCTTGTAAAACCTATGGCTTTTCAGATATTTGTGGATTCTTTAGCTGTAAGATGCTTCATCATTTTATTAAACATAATCTCCCTGAAGAGGGGACAATCGCCTCACCCACACCCCACCTAGGGGTGAGCCAAGGCAGATGAGTGCAGGCTCACTCAGTGGTATTTGGGGCCTTTTTCCCCCCTTCTTTTCCATAGCTCCTCTGATGCCACAGTTAGTGGAAGGAGACATATGTTGAGAACATGAAAACGGGGTGAACCCCTGGGGACTTCACAGAGAAGTGAATAGGACTGTGCAGGCAGAGATAAACCATTCCATGGCAGTTAAGAAACAGGAGATCCCAGCCATGGCCTTATGCATTAGTCCAACCCCACAAGAGGAAACACAGATAAATGGGGTACAGAGATGTTGCAAGACTCCATGTTGGAGACTGGTTACTGTGCAACTGCCTCGTCTCGCTATGTTGTTGCTTGAGATATGAGGACTCACTATTGGAATTCTATACAAGAGGAATATGAAAAAGTTCTGAAAAACTTAGGCTTTAGGGCCAATACTAGAATTATTAATTATTCCTGGTACTTGCAACCCAACTAGTTCTTGTATCCACAAAACACTGACAGAGAATAAGAATTATTGTGCGAGGCAGTGTATATTTTTCTTCAACCAAAAGAGCAAAATCAAAATGGCGTATTAGGAAGAAGGATATTAGAAGGAGATATTGAGGTGGAAAAGTGCAGAAGAGATCAGGCACTGTGCATGCTGCAAAAGAGACCTTGCAAGCATGAGGAAAGTGCAGCCATATGTAAAGGTTGGTAGGCAGACGGGCAGGCTTTACACACTGACAAACAGCATGAGTGGAGTCAGTGTATGGATTTGATAAACAGGCACAGGTTATCCTTTAAACACATAATTGTATACGGTGCAGGCTCTGCTGCATGTTCAAGTATTGCCATCACCCATTGAGTTTATCGATCAAGTCCATAGAGAAGGCGAACTCACAGTTCGCACATAATGCGCCGCCAATAGCACAGGGGACTGCTCCACTTACTCCCATGTCTATTGCACTAAAAGCCATGCAAGGTTCTTGTTAGACCTGGCACCATTGGTGTGGGTCTCTCTGCCATTTTTGCTGTTGCCTCTGATGCTTTTGCTGGTTTTAGATGCTTTGGGCACTGTGCCACTGCTATTCAGTGCCACCGCGCAAGAGCTCCCTATGTTAAATTGATGTATGGATTAGTGACTTCATGATTGGCTAATTTGGTTTGTCAGACCCTCGTACAGTGCACTGCGTGAACCAGGGCTTGTAAATCAAATGCTGCTGGTGGGCTTGCAGCACTGATTGTGCCACCCACCGGAGCAGCTTGTAAAGTGTGTCTCAGGCCTACCATTGCAGAGCCTGTGTGCAGTCTGGTACTGCCATGCTAACTGGGCAAGTGCACCCACTTGCCAGTCCCCAAACCTTCCCTTTTCCACATATCAGACATCCCTAAGGTAGGCCCAAGGGCAGGGTGCATTGTAGGTAAAAGGTAGGACATGCACTGATGTGTGTGGCATGTCCTAATAGTGAATTACAGCCATTTTCGTTTTTCACTATTGAAAGGCTACCTGCTCCCATTGGACAGATTGGGCAGTTTGTTTATAACACCTTATAATCATAACTGACCTAGGGGACATGGAACAAAAAATGAATTTAGTATACCTGAACTCAGAATGATAAAGTACATCTTTTAGTGAAGTTGGTTTTATCATTCTGTGTTTGAAAATACCACTTTAAGAAAGTTGGTATTTTCTTGCCTAACTGTCCAAGCCTGCCTCTGCTAGGTTGTGTATTCCGTGCCTGGTTTCTGAGTGACAGGGGCTGGGGGGGGGGGAGGCAGGATACAGGGTGAGTCAGCACAAGGCTGAATAGACATATCTGCATGAGGAGTAGCACCTGGGCCTGAATAGGGCTCTGCCTGCCTTCCACAATGCTGGCTCCACCTCCTGTGGTGTTCCTTAGGACTCTGGCCCACACTGACAAAGGAAGAGGGTGTACACTGGCAGGATGCACCCATAACTGGTTTGGACTAGGTATAGACACTCTCTGCTTCCAGAGACAAAGGATTTTGGTGTATAAAAAGGGGGACCCAGACCCCAGAACTTTAGATCACTTCTGGGAATCAAGACAAACCTTTTCTGAAGAGAAGAACCAGGAAGCTGAAGTAGGAGACTACCCCTGTGCTGTGTGTTTGGGGGTTGGCCTGCAGTGGTTGCTTAATGGCCAAAGAAAGGAGAAGAGGACTGAGTGTGCTTTTCATCAACTTGAAGAAGAATCTCCAAGGGCTTGAACCTTGAGCTTGCCTCCTGCCTGTAGTCTCAGGGATACAAGACTTCACCAACCAGCTCCCCCCTGAATTCCCTTGCTGGGAATTAAAGTGCCTACTGTTGTGCTGGGTCTTCTGAGAGACTGCGTGTCACTGGGAGCTGGAAGCGCAACTCAACGATGAGAAGCGTGTCACAGCCGCAGCAGTTTCCATCACATCACCAAGGAAGCGTGCCGCCGCTGTCGCCATCGCATCATCGAAGCGCTTCGCATCACCAGAGAAGCGTGCCGCCGCAGCAGAGGTCACCGTCGCATCACCGGAGAAGCATGTCGCAGGGCCGTCGGGCGTGCACACATTGCATCAACGTTGTTGCATCATAACCAAGACACCATTTTGTTGCATCGCACCAAAGAAAAGTATTGCATCGTGGCGCCATCTTGTCGCATAGTACCAGAGAGCAGTAAGAAACAGACGCATCTCCTCCCCACACAGTAAGGAAGCGAGCATCAATTCCCCTGCGCAGCAGTAAGGAACCGACGCATCCACTCCCCTGAGTGTAAGGAACCGACGCATCACCTTCCCTGCGACCCTTTTGATTGCTTTGTGTTACGCATCCAAGGTACTTTGAGAGTAAAGTGTCGCATTTACAATCTTAAGAGAACTGAGCTATTTCCTACCATTTTAAAGTCTATTTTTGAGTACAGTATTGTGGATTTTTGTCGTTTGGTCTTGTGATAAGTCTAATAAAGAATACTTATTTTTATAATACAACCTGTGTGGTGTCCATCTGTAGTGTTGTCACTGTATTACTGTATGTGTTCACAAATGCTTTACACACTGCCTCTGAGATAAGCCTGCCTGCTCGTGCCAAGCTACTAAGGGGGAGAGCAGGGGTTATTTTAGGAGTGTAGCCCCTTACCCTGACTAGACGCAAGGGTCCCTATTTGGTCAAAGGTACTTACCTCTGCCAACTAGAGACCCCCAAATCTAACAGTTCTGTTGTGAGGGACAGCCCTGGGAGGGTCCTAACCCACTCAATGTGTACTAGACTAAACTTAGAGGGTGCTGCGATTCTGTGAATGTATGAATGTGGGCCTAGAACAGAAGTCCTTTCAGTATCCACCTAGATAGTGTCGGGTTCGGGCACTCGCCAAAGGTGATGGTAAGGTTATTCCTTGTAAGTAGTACAACGAGCCTCTACTAATAGCATTACCCTCTCCTATTTTTACAGTCGGAAATACATGTTTTCACACAGCCTCAATGATGGACTGGGTTTGTAGACAGACGTTATCAGTGAAGCTGGGCATTAGCTTTGGTGCTGATTTTTAAAGGCCAAACAGACCACTGGAAAGGGAAAATTCTAGTTAATCAGGAGCAATTAAACTGCTTCTTGAGCTCCCAAAATATGATCCAACTTCTCCATCCACAGCATTCCAAGCCGCAGATGATGAACTAATGTGTGTGAAATTCGGGCAGAGAGGAAGGTACAACAGTCTTCTGAGAGGTTATTGTTTATGTATGTATGTGGTATTTCTATAACACAAACTTAGCCTGTCAAAGACCAGCCAAAAGTCAATGAGTGATAGAACGGGTAGCTGGATTGCAGACGGTTAATGCATTGTGAAGTAGTGCGTCTTCAACTCTTTCCTAAATTGGAGCAATAGGACGGACCTGGTGGATACGCGGATGTTGTTCCTAACCCTTGCTGCACAGAGAGCATCACAGACTAGAAGAGCTGTACTTATTTTGGAGAAGGGAAAAAGAACTGCTGTATATAATCTTGGAAGTTGAAGATAGCATCTCTTGGTGAACATCCTGACATGGGGCTCAAAAGCCTGCTCTCGGTCTACGTTCAAACCAAGTTGTTAACCCTCAGAAGAAGCCAGTACCGAAATACAGAAGGAAGGCATGGTTTGACAAAAGTGAGTACTCATTACGTCTAAAAACAATGAGCTGGAGTTTATAACAGATAATTTGCAGCTTTCTACCTCCCTCCATGGGTTGGGTTCGGTTCAAGCAAGTGGTCAATTATGCAAAATTTACAGAGTTTTTTGTCACTCGAAGATAGAGCGAGTAGCACCCGCACACAACTAGCATCTGCTGAGCAACGGATTGTGTAGTGACCGAGAAGTCTCATATGTGATCTGGTACAGGCCCCAGCTTCACACAAGGCACCACTGGGAATGTCTCCCCAGACTACTGAAAAGCGCAATGTGCTAAGCAAATACTGAATATAAATAACAATCCAAAGGGAACTACTGAATCATTGAGAAGATGGGCCATATGAAAATCACCAATAAGTACATCTGGTTCAGTTCACCAAAAGTCAGCAAAAATGAGTCATGTTGATTTCTCCCCTCTGTCACCGGGTTTTAGCCCATGTCTACAAAGGAGTGCCATCACTGACCACAGCAGAATCTCCATAAGTATTTGAAGTGGTCTTATTCAAAATGTTGTGGTGACTTCCCAGGACAAAAGCTGTGCGTAGGCCAAGGGGCAGGAGTATAATTCATTCTTCAGGACCGCTGTACATAAAAGAATAGCACATGCTGCAAGCCTCTTGATGATATTTAAAGACCAATCCAATTACAGCTAGCAAGCTACCGACATTTCAGTGACATCGGTGACTAACTGGAAATTTGTATTTGGTCAATCACTGAAATGAAATACAAAGTTATAAAACGTGCATATACTAAGTTGCATCAAGGCACTGTACCCGTTGAAACCATCAAGCCCGGGAAAATAAAGAGCAATCAGACTCGAAAAACCCTTGCCCGTATGAAGCGAAGTCTGGACACCTTTTCTAAAGGCCAGATGATTCTCCATCTCTACTAGGTGGTGAGATAGGCTGTTCCACAACTAAGCTGTTGCCACAGAAAAAGATCTGCCACCCCATCTGGGCCGACAAATTCTCTGGACCAGCACGAGGTGTCATTTGGCTGAACTAAGCCTCCTAGTTGGAGAGTACCAGTGAAATTAAGATCTAATAAAGCTGGGTGCCAAGTTTTATAGGGCTTAATGTGCAATACAGAGGAAATTGAAAATGATCCTCTTCCTCGCCGGAAACCAATGTAGCTTACGAAGTTCGTAAGGTACAGATTGAAATTTGAAGACATCCAGAATAAGAGAAGCTGCTGCATTTTGGACAATTTGCAGTTTTTTAAAAAGAAAATGTATTAACATTCAAATAAAGGAAATTACAGTAGTCAACCCATGAAGACATTATGGCAAGAACCACTGATTTCTGTGATGTTATTGTAATACAAGGAAAAAAATTCCTTAAAGATAGAATAATATTGAAGCATGAGGCCACCGTACAACTCGCCTGTAGATGAAGGACAATTGCTCATCAACAATTGCCCCAAGATTTTGGGCAGACTTAACAGGGGAGAGTGGAGCCCCCAAAGTATGGAGCCACCAATTGCTGCTCCAAATCAAAGGCTGGCAGCCAAAGATGATGACCTCCGTCTTTCTTGCGTTTAATTTGAGACACTTATCCTTCATCCATAAAAGAATAGCCTTTATGCAGTATTTAAAATTCATGGCTTCTGAATGTGCATCCTCCGTAATGGTCACAATAATTTATGTGCTGTCTGCATAATACCTGAAGGCCATAAGACTGAATCAACTTTGCCAGAGAAAAGACATACAGATTAAACAGGTAGGACTTTTTTTTTTTTTGCATATTTATATAGCGCGAACTCGACCCGAAGGTATTGGAGCGCTTTACATAGCACCGTATTTACATTACACATTCAGGCACAGGGAGATTAAGTGATTTGCCCAGAATCACAGGATGTGGACGCAACCTCGAGGCTCGAACCCTGGTTTCCTGCACCAGAAGCGGCAGCGCAGCCGACGGACCACATCCTTAAAGAGGATCCTTGAGGCACCCCACACAGAACAGAAAATTATTTTTATGTAAACTGTCCACAAATTACTGTCTGTGATCTATCTGACAGAAAAGATTTTTAAAGAGTCAGGGCAGTACCATTAATACCAAACTGAGACAGGTAAGATGCTTGGCTCCATGATGGTTAGGTAAAAAAGGTTATAAAAGTTCATTGATTAATGCAGACCAGGATAAATCCCTGTCCAAATGTGAAGTAACAAAGCTATATTCCCTCTTGTTACCATATTTTATCGTTTAGCAAATCCCCTTCTGGTGCGGCTTAGATTAATAACAAAGTAAAGAGCACACTGTTGTACAAAATGGCTTCCACAGGGTCATCTGTAAATTGTTAGGCATTGTCCTTTGCTCAATTTGAAAACAAAAAAATAATTAGATGATGGGCAGGGAGTGAAGAGATGGTTTGTTTCATTTGACACTTCCACAACTACGCCAATGCACAACAAGAACCTTTTTAGGGGGCGGTCACACATGTGCCGCTGCTTCCTGAGGCGAGGAGGTGTCTGCTAAATGTGTGGGAGCCGACTGATTACTCAGTGCCGCAGACGTGGTGGGTGACTCTGGGCTATATGGTGGCAAAGCGTGACATAGCGCAACTGTGGGGCTCCCAGAGGTCGCCAACGATCTCGGCATGGAAGGACAACATGGATTGGTGTATGTTTCGGGAAAAAGTGGTGTATGTCGCGAGAGGTAAGCCTGGGAAATGGGTGAAAGTGTGGGGCCCCTGGAACTCCTACCGTGGCGGAATTTGTATCCCGCCGCTGACGCCTGAACTGGCACTGGCCCCGTCTCCCTAGTCTCCTTGTCTCCTTGGTTCTGGGTACGGAGTCCACTTTGTCTCTGCTCTGGCCTGTCCCCCCCCCGCTTTTCCTGTGTACCGGTAGGGTCCTCCCCGGGGGAGCGCATACTGCTGCTTCGATTTCTTGCTGCCTTGTGGATTTGTTTGTTGTTTCTTATATAAAAATGGAACCGCCATCTGGGGGGTCCGGACGGTGTGGCCGCCAATGTTTTTTCTTTCCAACTCCTGTGATCTCTCTCACGCTGCAGCGTGTGTTTCCCACTTGTATCCTATGCTCTTATCGTTTGCTAGCGGCCGGCCCGAAGGTTGTAGGCCCATTTTTGTAACTCTTTTGACTTCTGTAATAAAGGTTTCAAAAAAAAAAAAAAAAAAAAAAAAGAACCTTTTTAGGTACTTCTAGCTCAGTGCAGAATCAGAAAGGCGAGCTCTTGTACTACTGTGGAATAGCCATTACTAACAGTGTAGAAAGATAACCTCTAACACTACCTACAGAACTATGATTTTTCCACAGGTGGTTTCAGAATATCTGTGCTGTGATATCCAAGTCAGCCACTTAGCTAGACCACTGGAACTTATGTTCTCTAGAGCTACTTTACTTTGGTAGCCATTTGTCTTTTGCATTTGCCTCAATTCTCAAAATCTCAATTCTCAAAGACGCAACCTTTGTCTGTTTCATGAGAAGCAAATATCAAGATGTCCAGGCTTGGCGGTGGCATCCTGGTATTGCCAGGATTTGATTATAACAATAGAGAGGATAGCATTGCCCAAAATCCTACCTGTTTGCCATGTCCTTCCTCATCTTTCCTCCGTTGTCTCTTCATGCCGGAACAGGGAAGCAAGAAGCATCCGGCTCCTGGGCTCCCCATAGCCAATCAAAATGCTGCAATGCAGCACAACGATTGGTCTGAGCGCCGTGGTTCGTCGCTCAGCCAGGGACTGGAGGCCTGGGCATGTTCCCCACACAGGCTATAATGCAGCCAGCCTGGAGAACATGCAAAGTGCGCATGAATGTTTGGCCGGCCAGAGACGGCCGGCCAAGCATTCATGCGCACTAGGAGTGGGCAAACCACTCCTCCCCTGCCCTGCTCTGAGAGCAGAGCAGCCCCATCCCGCCTGCAGAGCTGCCGCAGCAGGGGATCATCAAATGATATTACCAACCAGTTATCATTTTAGGTTTCCTTTATTTACACTGCTAAAAAGCAGTGGGGCGACACTAGCCAAAAGCATTCTTTGAATGTGGATTCTACACACATTGTGCAAACATACTTGAGAACTCAACTTCTGCAGCAGGACTCTCTTTCATGTAGATATGTTGGCTGGTGTATCTTTTAGTCAAGCGCAATTCTCATCCCTTTGTGGAAACTACTGAATGGTCACTAAAACAAGAAACTTCCGTGTGCGTATCATAAATCATCTAGGAAGAGTTTACTCATTTGGAATTGAGCGATGAGGCATAGTCCCCTACACTTTACTCTTAAGAAGCAGCAAACTTTGACATAAAATTATCCTTAAGAGACAGGCTGCCTTGTGGAAAGGATACCGTAGAGAACTTAGGAGCCAGTTCTCTATTGGCCACTAGAACTCGGGCCTTGTACCGCAACATCTTTTAGCAGAAAAGAGAAGCTCATTGGTAACTTTTGGCAACTGCTTGTTGATCTCTTCATTGACATGATAGGACTGTCCATTTGTAAGGTACAAACCCCAGCTGAAATAGCTTTTTGGGAGCTCAAACAATTTCATCATCATTCACTGCACCAACTGCGAACAGTGCAGAAGGTCATCCCCTCCATTTGAGCGACATCTTCTTGCAGCTTTTAACAAGATCAGCTGGCAAACAAATATAGAATTCCACTAGACGCGTCCTGCTTCGTCATGCTCGACACAGCCCAGGTCACTTATGACTCCTACCTGCAAAGCACCCAGAAGGGTTAACTCATGACAGCACTCCTATGGGATAGGTTGGGTGCAGTGGCGGCTGTTACTGACCGGGGTGGTGAGGTAAAAAATATATAACACTTACCTCTGCATGGCCGACGTTCTTCCTCCATCGTCTCTCCTCTGCTTCTCTTCCTGACTCCTGGAAGCAGGAAGCACACAGGCTCCTCTGAGTCAATCACGATGCTGCTGTCACCAGCATGACAGCCCGTGGCGGCTCCTCTGCTAAGGCGGAGGAGCGTCACACCACTGCCTTCCAGCACGGCAAAAAAGGAAAAATAAAATGATAATAACTAAATGTTATTTTATTTTTCTGTGCTCGGGCCATTTTGTGGAGTGGGGCTAGGGTGCGCGGGGGGGGGGAGGGGGAGGAGTGGTTTCACCCTAAGTGTGCATAAATGTTTGGCCAGCCCTCTGGGGCCGGCCAAACATTCATGCACACTTTGCATGTTCTCCACCCAGGCTGCATTACAGCCTGGGTGGAGAACATGCCCAGGCTTCCATTCCCCATCTGAGCACCGAAGCACGGCGCTCCCCCCTTCATCCCCTCCCTGCCCCACTACTGATTCGTGGTAGTAGCCACGACTGATGACAGCAGTGTCATGATTGGTCTTTGTGGCCTGGTTCGGCGCTCAGACAGGGAGTGGGAGCCTGTGCATTTTGACTACCACGACTGTGCAATACAGCCAGGTGGAAAACATGCCAAGTGTGCATGACTGTTTGGCTGGCCAAACCATCATGCGCACTTAAGTGCACATATTTCCTCTTTCCACTGCTCTGACAGCCCAGCCCTGCCCAGGCCTAACCTGGCTCGCACTGAAAAATAAAATGATAACAACATTGTATTATTCTCATTTTATGTTGCACTCCTGAACAGCAGCAGGGCGACACTTCTCCACCTTAGCAAAGGAGCCGTCGCTAGGTGGGTTGTTCCAAGTTCCACCTTCTCTCTCTGGGGCTTCACCTTCCAACCTCTTCTCTAACACTTACACGGGCCAGGGGAAATGTCATTGACCAATGTATCCCCCCAACTCTACTAAAAGCTTCGGCTGGGAACATCTGCAGACAGCTGTTGGCCTGACAACCTAAGGTGGAAAGAAGCCTGGAAGTGGGAACTGTTGGGTACACAACAACATGCAACATTAGAATGAACATCTTGGGTCATACAACTATGCAAAGAGAACTGTCATGATGACACAAGTTCTTCTGTACCCTTATCATCCACCAACACTCAAATAGGTCTCCGATATTACAAGAGCGATGACAGCCTGCACATCTGAACATGCGCGCAAGGTCATATATTGTACCTGGGGAATTATGACTCGTGTATCTCCGCACATCACTTAAATCATGATCGCTGTACAATGTCTTGTACTGTTTGAAATATGACTCACAGACCTTGACACATCAATCACCCATTAAACCATCCTCTACACCACGTGTTATGCCACAGGAAACCAGACGTATGCTCTTCCTAACATCTACCAACTTATAACCAGTGCACAATGCCAATCATTAATCACAAGAAACAAGGCCCACGACCTCCATCACATCTCACATCTACCAACTTAAAACCAGAGGCCAATGACGTCACTGGCCTCCAAGGCACAGCTCTGCATTGTTTTTAATGTACACAGAGGTTGCATATCTTAAATGTCCACGACATACATGTCGCAGGTTCAAATCGCAGAAGACAAAACGCTGAATCTCATTGAACCGAAGTTGATTGAGTTGCGCAACAACACCACCAATTACTGAACACCCAGAGGCTTTTCAGTTTGAAGTGTGTGCTCCATAATTAGCCATTACAGTCGCAATTAAGCGCACAAACATATCAATTACAGCATAAGCCATGTTCCAAATAAACAGTCAGCACAAGCAGCTGTCTCATAACCTTGAAGAGATTAAACAAATTCCCAACTTGAAGCCAGTACAAGCAAATAAGGAGACAAAGAATTAGTGATAGTAGCTATTGTTTTATAAGTGTGTAGAGTGAAACAGCCTTCTCAAGAGGACATCTCGCCCACTAGATATAGGCCTGTCTGAAGCTACTGACCCTCAGCCATACTATGATCACACCTCCTGCAGCTTACAACATCTGCACAACTGACCTGATGGCGGACAACCAGAGACACTGCGTATTTCACACCAACGGCCTGAAGGCGGGGAAAAAGCTGACCGATATTATAAAGTGGACAGTAAAGTACTATAGTGAATCTTACTTTTCAGTGATAGTATATTGAAAAAACTATTAGCGCATTAGAGAGTCGCAGAATTGTGGAGAAGGTCCGGATTCCAAAAGTGCTGCAAGGCCATAGGCATTATAGTAAGGCGCTATTCTATACCAATACAAATAATCCGAATTTCAAGGACCGATATTTGAAGGGCTCCACTCGAGCACGCAGAAACAGCAAGCAGGCTGCCAAGATATTCAGAATACAAGAGCGCATTTTGAGGCAATATTTTGTCGCCCTGCCATCGTTTTATAGACTATCTTTGAGGCTCATTCGCGGATTGGCACCAAACTGGGTGCAAAGACGCACACAAGCCCACCCCAAATGTCCAGACACAAATCAGAACTGCTGACACAATGGGGCTCATTAGGACAAGCTCTGCGCGCGCGCTTATTTGGACACACCAATTACCGAACCATCACAACAAATGCATGGAGGCAGTGTTGGTCCTGGCGCTGCGGATAACAGGCTGCCTGCAGCCTCCGCGGCCCTGCATCTGTGCCTTTGATTTGAAGCAGATATGTGCGGAATGGGGAGTCTTTGCAGGTTTCTTCTGTGTAGAGAGGTGGCTTTCTTTGGATTTGCAGCATTAATTATTCGAACAACTCGGATATTTAACAGAAGACACATTTCCCTAAACGCCTCATCTAGCCGGGTTCATTTTCTCCAGTTGGTTAATTCTGCCAATGACATCACATTCACTTTTTCCTTGTGGTAGAGTAAAAAAGGATGGCACAAAGTTATTCTTGTGGTCAAGCCAAAGAAAGCCCACTGGAAAATGAATAATGTAAGTTTTGCAAGGGAAAGCAAGCGCAGATCGATACAGAAACGTTCACTTAATGACATTACCTGGCAAGAAGCGCGGTCTACCTTTTAGATACATAAATAAACGCGGCTAGAAACACTCTCGTCAGCCCCTCGTACATAATCTACCAACCGGGAACACCTCGATCTCAGACCGGTGCCCACCACCATACATATCAGGGTTGAGAACTCTTACAATTCATTCATTCAGTCAATCAATCAACCCGCGATAGATCAATAAAGAAGGCACGTACTGCTGTAGAGAGTGTCTATCCAGGAGAGACGGGCCAGGCCTCGGTGGCTGGGGGGCTCCATGCTGCTCTTTGGGGCTCCCCTCAGCGCCCCGGTCCCCCACTCATCTCCCAGCGCAGGGGCGGGCTGCAGGGGGCACCACGGGCACGGGAGGCTGACGGACTCCCGGGAACGGCTGGGCTGTGGCGGCGCACGGAGCAGCGACTGCGGTCCCACAATGAAGGATGGCTTCGACTACAGAGGGAGGGGTCTTCAGGGAGGGGCTGGGGGGAACGGGGAGGGCAGGTGGGCTTCTGGCGGGATTTTCTTGAAGAGGCTCCGGTCTGTGTGGGGGACTCCACTGGGAAGCAAATATCTATCCCTCGAAAAGCGACAAATAACGGGGAAATGTGGAGGGCTGGAGATGTACAATACATCAGTCATTTAGAGCTCGGAGCCCTTCCCCATCCGGAAAGGGGAGGGGGGGGGGCGAGGGGCACTGTTGTCAGGCGCCCCCGTCTTCTGTACACCGCTGCTCAAATACCCCAGGGGTGCCTCCACCCCGCCCTACGACTGGGGCGGTGAAAAGGGGGCGGAGGATTTGAAGGCAGGTGTTCCTTCAAGATGAGAGCGAGCGCAGTCCGGCCAGGAACAGCCTCCCACGCATCCACCCGGGAGG
The DNA here is from genome assembly GCF_964204655.1 of Triturus cristatus. Taxonomy (NCBI): domain Eukaryota; kingdom Metazoa; phylum Chordata; class Amphibia; order Caudata; family Salamandridae; genus Triturus; species Triturus cristatus. The sequence goes on along the minus strand of NC_140584.1, from coordinate 878,405,911 downwards.
ACGCTCGGTGTCCGTTATCTGTGATGCTGGACTCTGGTACCCACGGGGTGTGGCCAGCCTCACAAAACTGGAAACAAATGCGAAAAAGAGCCATCCGCACCCCAGCCGTCTCAAGTTGATGTGTGGTTGATAGGACTGAGGGAGCAGCGGGAGGGGGCTGAGCGGGTGGGGTGGGGGTTCTGCTGAGACTGACAGATGGGCAGGAGTTTCCCCTCCAATGCAGTTGGTAATTAGCCCGGTCTGCTTCGGCAGCATCCCAGTTCCCCCCTCCAGGCACCTGCTGGGGAATAGAGCCCCCTCCCCTGTCTGCGATCACAACAGTGAAACGCATTTCAGATGCACCAGAGGGCGGGTGGGGGCAGCATCAGTGGGCAGCATCAGAGACACGACTGGCCTCGGGCACAGGCGGGATGGATTGGCAGATCACTATTTACGAGGTTTTGTCTGTGTCTCCCTTTCTGCAGCTGGCCAGGGCACCGCCATGCTTTACTATCTCACGTTTTATGTATAATATTTATAACACTTCTTTCAATGTAGCGCCACCAGAGCATTGACTTTCTTCTCTGCACTCCTGTGTGCTCTCAGATAACTACAGAGTAAGTTTGACAGGAGCGGGTGGAACTCGCAGGAATCTGTTGCCAAAGGCCACAAAGCCAGCACCAGGACAAACAGCGCCAGGACTTGTGTGTAGATATTTTGAACCAACCATGATGGTTGGTGTTCGAGTTAGATGACCACATCTCGATTCCATGCCACCAAGAACACAAAAGCCCAAACCTGCCCTTTGCTCTCACAACCGCTGTAACCCTGTAGTTGTTTTAATAATCTCCATTAATAGGAAAAGAGGATACGGCTGCCAGGCTGCGCCATGATGTAAAAAAAGAGGCCAGGACTGGAACAATCTCTCCCTGGTGCATTGGACTCGCCAGTCAGCTTTTATATTTTGAGGACAGCCCAACGTAGAACAGTGTTGCAGATTTTCCCTAAAGATACCGCATTAAACACAGTTAATTGTACCTAAAACTGCTGAACGCTATAACTCAATAAATAGAGGCCTGAAGGAGCCTCAATGTGGCACCTGGCGTCCTCTGAAGTACCAAACAGATAATACATACAAATACAACAGGAGAGACGGACTTAAACTGGTAACACATACAGCAACCTTGTCACAGGGGATCCTGGACAGCAAAGCTTGACATAGGATGTCCGCTCTGAGGAAGCAGAGAGGAGGTATATGCACAGATTTTAATATAGTGCACCATGAAAGTCAAGCATTTGAGAGGAAAATTAGCTGCAACCTTCATGGACGTCAATGCACAAAAATGCAAGGGGTAGCGAAAGTGACTTGGCACGCCATTTGACCTTTACTTTGTGTGTGAGACAGACAGACAGACACACCCCCTCCCCCAGCATTTTTTACTTACCTTCCTTATAGGGTCATAATCCAGCTAATGTTCTCCAATTTTTATTTTACTAATAGTGAATAATGTTATTCACAATTTGTAAAATAAAAAAATGACAGAAACCAGGCAAGTGGAGCTCCAACCAGCGTCCATTAGGAAGAGCTGCACTTATGTTCCCAGCACTGATTTTGCCACCTCTGAGGCCAGGGATCGCAAAAGGAGTGCCAGGGGAAGCAAGGCGCAAGCCAAGGGTCGCAGCTGCGATCCCTGGTGACCCCTAACTGACATCCACGGCAACCTTGGAAGTGAAAAAGATGAAGGTTTTTCTCACTTTGCACTCATATTTTCTTTTGTTTTTGATCATGGGCATTGTTCTCAAATATGAGTAATAGGTTATTGTAAAGCAACATTTTTTCTTTCTTAGGTGTCATTTCTGAAATTATACTTTAACACATAACCCTGTAGTACACCCTAATCTGCCCACTCCAATCCATGCCAAACCACCCCACCTCACCCCACACCAATCCTCCTCACTCAATCCAATCCACCCCAGACCAAACTAATCTACCACACTCTAATCCCAACAACTCACCTCAATCCAATCCACTCAAATCTACCGCACCTCAATCTTCCCAACCCACCCAAATCCAATCCAAAACAATGTGCCCGCTCCAACAAAAAAAACCCTGCCCCACTCCAATCCAAAACAATCTGACCCACTCCAATCCAAAACAATCTGATCCACTCCAATCTGACCCACTCCAATCCAAAACAATCTGATCCACTCCAATCTGACCCACTCCATTCCAAAACAATCCGCCCCACTCCAATCCAAAACAATCCGCCATCCGCCCCACTCCAATCCAAAACAATCCGCCCCACTCCAATCCAAAACAATCCGCCCCACTCCAATCTGACCCATTCCAATCTGCCCCACTCCAATCCAAAACAATCTGACCCATTCCAATCTGCCCCACTCCAATCCAAAACAATCTGATCCACTCCAATCTGACCCACTCCAACCCACTCCAATCTGACCCACTCCAATCCAAAACAATCTGACCCATTCCAATCTGACCCACTCCAATCCAAAACAATCTGACCCATTCCAATCTGACCCACTCCAATCCAAAACAATCCGCCCCACTCCAATCCAAAACAATCCGACTCACTCCAATCTGACCCATTCCAATCTGCCCCACTCCAATCCAAAACAATCTGACCCATTCCAATCTGCCCCACTCCAATCCAAAACAATCTGATCCACTCCAATCTGACCCACTCCAATCCACTCCAATCTGACCCACTCCAATCCAAAACAATCTGCCCCACTCCAATCCGACCCACTCCAATCCAAAACAATCTGACCCATTCCAATCTGACCCACTCCAATCCAAAACAATCTAACCCACTCCAATCCAAAACAATCCGCCCCACTCCAATCCAAAACAATCCGCCCCACTCCAATCTGACCCATTCCAATCTGCCCCACTCCAATCCAAAACAATCTGACCCATTCCAATCTGCCCCACTCCAATCCAAAACAATCTGATCCACTCCAATCTGACCCACTCCAATCCACTCCAATCTGACCCACTCCAATCCAAAACAATCTGCCCCACTCCAATCCGACCCACTCCAATCCAAAACAATCTGCCCCACTCCAATCCGACCCACTCCAATCCAAAACAATCTGACCCATTCCAATCCGACCCACTCCAATCCAAAACAATCTGACCCATTCCAATCTGACACACTCCAATCCAAAACAATCTGACCCATTCCAATCTGACCCACTCCAATCCAAAACAATCTAACCCACTCCAATCCAAAACAATCTGACCCACTCCAATCCAAAACAATCCGCCCCACTCCAATCCAAAACAATCCGCCCCACTCCAATCCAAAACAATCCGCCCCACTCCAATCCAAAACAATCCGCCCCACTCCAATCTGGCCCATTCCAATCTGCCCCACTCCAATCCAAAACAATCTGACCCATTCCAATCTGCCCCACTCCAATCCAAAACAATCTGACCCACTCCAACCCACTCCAATCTGACCCACTCCAATCCAAAACAATCTGACCCATTCCAATCTGACCCACTCCAATCCAAAACAATCTGACCCATTCCAATCTGACCCACTCCAATCCAAAACAATCTGCCCCACTCCAATCCAAAACAATCCGACTCACTCCAATCTGACCCATTCCAATCTGCCCCACTCCAATCCAAAACAATCTGACCCATTCCAATCTGCCCCACTCCAATCCAAAACAATCTGATCCACTCCAATCTGACCCACTCCAATCCACTCCAATCTGACCCACTCCAATCCAAAACAATCTGCCCCACTCCAATCCGACCCACTCCAATCCAAAACAATCTGACCCACTCCAATCCAAAACAATCTGACCCATTCCAATCCGACCCACTCCAATCCAAAACAATCTGACCCATTCCAATCTGACACACTCCAATCCAAAACAATCTGACCCATTCCAATCTGACCCACTCCAATCCACTCCAATCTGACCCACTCCAATCTGACCCACCCACTCCAATCTGACCCACCCACTCCAATCTGACTGACCCACTCCAATCTGACCGACCCACTCCAATCTGACCCACTCCAATCTGACCCACTCCAATCTGACCCACTCCAATCCAAACAATCTCACCTACTTCAATCCAAAACAATCTGCCCCACTCCAATCCGCCCCACCTCAATCCAATCTGCACCACCCCAATCCAATCTGCCCCACCCCAATCCAATCTGCCCCATCCCAATGAAATCCCATGCCAATCAAATCCACACCAATCCGATCTATCCCACTCCAATACACCCTATCTCACCCCACTCCAATCCCCTTCAATCCAGTTCACCCCACACCAATCCATTCCATCTCAATCCAATCCTCCCCACTGCAATCTAATTTACTGAAATCTAATTTACCCCACTCCAATCCACCCCACAGCACCCCATGCAAATCCATCCCACTCCAATCCACTCAAACAGCCACTACACACCGCCCCACTCCAGTCTGCTGCAAAGCCTGGCAGCTGGCCCGGCCCTGAAGCCACCCCCCACCATGCGGCGGGGGGTTGGCTTTAAGTATGGTAATACAATAAAACTTATGTTGAAAAAACAAGAAATTCACTGAAAACAAAACACAAAGGTTATCGTTCTAGTTAGTTGTGATAAAAAGATTGATTTTTGTTTTAAAAAAAAAAAAAACCTTAGAAATTCACTGAATGATCAAAAGGTTAAAGTAACTTTATAGTTAGGTGAATATGTCAGTTACTACATTAATGTTATGAAATAAACAAAAACACAGGCATTCGCTAGTTATCGTTAGTAGACCATGTTCTATGACATCATTCATGACATCACTGCTGGCATATTAAATGACATCACTGATGACATCATCCAACAAGTGTCCTAGCTTGTTTCATAGTTTACATAATAGTGGGTAGCTATCCTATTACTTTTCTACCTATTGCTGTACAGCCTGTGTCAAGGTGTGTCCACACTGGGCGTAGCAGCACAGTTTCTTTAACTAACAACACATACCCCAAGAAATCAAACTGCAGCCATAGCAGCCATGGCCCGTCCATATTTGTGAAGGGGTCCCTCCCCCTCACCTTTTTTGTGGAGAAGAGTGTAAGTCGAGCTGAGTAAAGTTGAGCCTGACTCTTCTTGTTCAGGTCCGACAGCCAGGAGCTAGATATGTGCTAGATGCCCGGGCTCCTGGCTGCCTGAGCTGAACTGTGCCAGGCTGAGGGTTTCACAGCCCTGGGGCGTGGCCTCCTTAGCCTGGCATTAGTGCCTTGAGGCCCTCCCCCTCGTGACGAAAGGGAGCATCACGGATTGCCTCGGACCTGGGGTGCCCTGCGCTAATTGTCAATCAGTGACGCCTCGTCACAGAGCGGGGTGGGGCAGCAACTCTCACTGACCCCATCCCACTCTGTGACAAGTGAGGTAGTGCTGCCTCCCCTCACTGGCTGACCCAAGGTAAGCCAATGAGAGGAGGCAGCAGTCCCAACCTTCCTGGGATCTCGAAGCTTTCCTCTCGGGGAGGTGCAGGGCAGGTACGTTTTATGTTTTTGAATGTGTGATGTGTGCATACATGTATGAATTTGTTGTGAGTGAGTGGGTGTGAGTGTGTGCATTTGGGAATGCATGGGTGTGAGTGAGTGAGTATATATAGGGACATGTTGGTCCGCATGACCCCCCTTCCCTTTAAAAATGACCGTCCGCCACTGCTCCATAGTCGTCTCATTGACAATGTGAATAGAATCGCCATACACATGTCATGTCTCCTGTGAGATCTTTCATATGACCCGTTGTCACATTGTAGGTGAAGTTAGAAGCATTGCATTTGGTTTGCAAGTTATGGCTTTTTATAGCTGTTGTGCAAGGTATAGATTTCGGTACTATCAATAACATTTTTTTTAGGTTTTTGGGGTTTTAATTTGTAAACATAACTTCAACTGCATTTTAAGTGAATAGGTACATACATGTAGATTTAAACTAGGTTACATAAGTAGCTATACAGAGGTGGAACCTTCGTACCCAGCTCTTAAACATAACAAATGCATTTCCCCAGATAGAGAGCCTGTCTTGACCCTTTCCCCATCTGCTCTGCAGGAGCTTCACGCTGCGATTAGAGGAGAATTTTCTCTTCTCTTTCAATAAAACCCAGGGCCGGCTTTAGCAATGGTGGCGCCCAGTGCGACAATGTTAGTTGGCGCCCCCAATGGCCACCTCCACCACGGATTCTCTCACTAGCACCCTTTAACAGTGACCAAGTCTCCATAACCACTCTCTCTCAGATGCATTGAATTCGTTATATAGCGCTACTCATACCAGTAAAGTATGTCAGAGCACTTTGCATCACACACACATTACACAGACAATCAATCATACTTGTGTAAATCAGTGTATAGGAAATGTTACATAAACCAAAGGACTAATGGCCAGATGTATCAACATTGCACTTTGTGAGTCCTTAATAGCGAATTTTACCGATTCGCTATTAAGGACTCGCAAAATGCAATGTATATAGGTTTTGCATTTAAAATAGCGATTCCTACGCATTCCTTATTTGCGACTCGCAAATTGCGAGTCGCAAATAAGGAATGGCTTCCCATTCATTTAATGGGAATTGCATGCGCAATTTGCGAGTACCCAATAGGCACTCGCAAATTGAGCATGCAATTTCAAGGGTGCAAGGCTTCCAAAAGGACACCCTGTTGCACCCCTGAAATGTGCATGTGTGCACATGTAGCGCACATACATGCCTTAAGGGCATGTATGTGTCTCCACATGGCACTTTGAAAAATGCAAAAAAGTGCATTTTTCTAGGAAATCGCAAATTACCACCAACTTGAAGTTGGTGGTAATTTGCGATTCCTTAAAGCAATATCGCAATTTGCAATAGCTACAAGACTAGCATTTAGGGAATCGTAAAATGCGATTCCCTAACTGCAGTCGCAATTTAGGTAATTGCAAATAATTGCGATTACCCATATTGTGAATTCTTAAAGCTTGATACATTGCTAAACGCTTTTTGGATATTTCAAACAGGCCGATTCTGCGAATCGGCCCTTTTGCGATCGCAAAATGCGTTGATACATCTGGCCCTAAAAGTGTAGGAGTCACATGTCATCCATACTGGTAGGCAGTATAGTTTAGGAGTGCTTGGTGTGGAGAAGCACAAACTCAGAGTCGAAAAATAAAGAGCATTGTTGGGAGTTTTCTTTAATAATAAGAATCCATTTGTACCCAAATTAACCCTTTTTGCAACATTAATCAATGTTCTATACTTTGCAGAGTGTGTGCAGTTCTATGATGAAAATTAATACCTCACTATTCTATATTAGGACTTAAAGTTATAAATTGCAAGTAACAAAAGGATGGCTCTTTTAAAAGTGGTAACCTGCTGATCTATTTACATATTAAGCGTCTGTGCTACCTTCACATAAGTCAAAAACCTCAACTACACAAAAGTCTGATGGCCAGGAAGAACATTAATCACAGGAGTTATCTTGACATTTTTGTGAGGCCCCCTAATTGCAGGAGGAAAGGAATTGGGCAGCAGGTGCTTTAAAAGCATAATAAAGTTGCAAACAGGCGCCCCCAGGAAGCCAGCACCCGGTGCGATGGCACCGGTCGTACCGCCCTAAAGCCGGCCCTGATAAAACCTATCGCCTGGAGTGGTAGATTACCTGCCTTCTTATTTGTGTTTCACTTGTGGACTGTACTGCATACCTGTGCCATTGTTAGACGTACAGGTATGCAGCACGTGCTTACTCTGGGTGTTGCTGAGTCACGTTCGGCCCGGAGAGCCCTTACACCCAGAGTGCACTACGGTTGGGCAGTGGAAGGGGCATCGCCGCAAACCCAGAGCGCCTCTTCCTTCTCGTGGCTCCGCGTGGACTCGGGGAACGGGTCTTCCCAGCACGCGCGGCTTGCCACAAGTCGGTGCGTAAGGGATCAGTGCGCTCGGTTACAAATACGAATTCTTTCTCAAAGCTTGATATTTCATAGAATAAAGTGCGCGAATCTGAACACAGGCTGAACCCAGTGCCATTTCACGGCTCAGTGATGTCATTTCCCTTTTCAGGCCTTCTGGTGAAACTATTCATCAGTTCCAGAGAGTGCTTAAGTGACACGCAGGAGAATATTATTAATAATTCGTTGAGTTATAGCACAATTTATGAAGTGAATCGCTTCAAGGCGTTAACGGTTTTAAAAAAACACTTACTTAAGTTAATGGCACTTACTTCATCTACCCTGTAAGGATGACAGCCTGGGTAAACCATCTAACACTAAAATCTTTGATTTTAGGTTTATGGAGTCTTATTCATCTGATTTTCTGATGGGGCAGGAGGAATGTAATTTAGCCTGTGGAATAAATACATGTTTTACTTCATTACATAGGCTACATGTTTAAAATATTACACACTCACTGAAACCTTCAAACACTTGGCTAGCTTCAGTAAAGCTCACAGCTAGACATATTTTACAAAATTCAAGTAAAAGTCAGTAAAGACCGGTAATCGCGATTCAGTGCCGCTTCTGAACTCCGTTCCATGCAGAGATTCTCCCAGTTATCAATTTAGAAATTGGAGCAATAACCACACACTTGTTAAAAGAATTAAAAATCTGCAGCTTTTTCCTCACTTTAAATGTTTACATTTCCATTCGTTTTTTTAAGGTATAATCTCAACAGTAATACATTTTAAACTTAGGTCAACATATTTCCCATCCAGAGTCTTGCTACCATCTACTGTGATCAGTGTGCAGCCCTTCAGCTCCATCAGAGGGTCGCCATATCTTAAGGACCCCTGGCTATATTCTTCAATAGAGAGAGACTTTCAAGGAACCCACCCACACTCTGGAGGGTGAAACCTCTGTATTTTCAATTCTCAAACCACAACTTCTCTAAAAAATCAAGTCGTTGGCTTTCAAATTTGTTTCCTATCCTTCACATACATGCCACAGCTCACAAAACTAATCAAGCGGCTGAAGTGGCATCTTTAAATATTTAAATACACCATTTTCATCTCTGACAAATATATTTTGCTTTGTGAAGCCAAATGGACAAGAAGGGTCTCCGGCGGGGGGCTACCGTATAGAGGATATTATTCATTCCCATGTTCAGTTTTTTCCTGTTATAATCAAGTGATACAGTTTGCTATGTTGAGTAGATATTCTCGAAAATACATATTACTTATGGATTTACAAGTGCAGTGTATAACCAATGTCCGGATATGCACAGATGCCACAACTGGATTCCAACAGTCATCGCAGCAGCAGAGCCTATATTCCCCTTTAATTAACTATATTACATTGTCCTTGGTGCCCGGAAAAAAACCCACAAGCGATTAACCCATGGGAACACAAGGGAAAGCAAACAGGCAAGGGGGCTATCAACATAAACCACAAATGCAGACGCGGGAGCCATGAAGCATGGAACAGCACCGTGTTGACAGAAGAATACATATGTTAGTCGAAGCCCAAGCAACTGTGAGAAACACAACTTCTATATCAGATTTGTAATGGAGATCCGAGATCCAATCATATCCGTAACTGTAATACATGTACTTCCCTCGAGATGCTGAATGCAGAGAATAGTTTTATTTCTTGGGCTAAACCACAGTAGGGAAGAAGGCCTCTTCCCCTGCCAACCAAACGGCGAATTGCTCTGGCCTTGAATCCCATGACCTCAGTGGAATCAATAGCCCGTCCAACTGATGTCACCTAGTTTTGCACAAGACTCCGTCCTAACAAATCCCCTCTCTTTCCTTTAACATCACAATGGAATGATAACACATATGCATAACATGATAAGATATCAAAGGTGGACATTGGTAAAAATGATTAATGAGAAATCTATAAAATGTAATAATGACAACATGTGCATAACAAAATATAGTTTAAAAATGAACACTGGTGAAAAAAGAACATTGAGAACAAGGATAAACAGGCCACAAATTATCTTAAAGCCTTTACACTGACACAATAGTAAAGTGACAATACGTCCTCCTTTTCACACGGAATCATTCAGCCTGACGGGAGATCGCCTCACACTATGGAGACTTGATCCCCCTAACTCTCCATTACTTTCCACAAATACACAATCCCACACTCTTGATCCATTATCTGCATCCAGTCTGGCATCAACACTAGATCTCTTTACAACATTCACTCGAACTGTTTACAGTTTCAGCATCGCTCATCAACATCAGCATCGCTCATCAACATCAGCATCCCTCATCAACATCAGCATCCCTCATCAACATCAGCATCCCTCATCAACATCAGCATCCCTCATCAACATCAGCATCCCTCATCAACATCAGCATCCCTCATCAACATCAGCATCGCTCATCAACATCAGCATCCCTCATCAACATCAGCATCCCTCATCAACATCAGCACCCCTCATCAACATCAGCATCCCTCATCAACATTAGCCCACTAAGCTCTTCCTCTATTAATTCAGGACTTATTGCTTTGCTATTTCCATGCTTTTTATACAATCCCCCTTCTTTTTCTTCCACTTTCGACAATTTGACATGGTTGCTTTGCACGCCACTGATTTGATATGGTCGTTTGAACACAGACCCGCCCCCCCCCCACACTCATTCTACTTAGCTTCACTTTAACCTAATCTCCAATTTTCAGCCATCTTCCGTCATTTTTAGGTCTCGCCTGAGCCAGCGCTTTAGCGCTGCTCTCGCGAGAGCTTTTGTAAATGGGGGATTTGGAAGTGCAAACTAGTGCTTTCAGGCCTCCAAATACAGTGCATGTGCGCCGGGCGCGCGCACCATTTGGCAGCCTGTGTCATTTATTTCGTGGCCTCTTTGATGTTCTCAGTGCGCCGCGTGGCCACTGAGAACATCAAAGCGGCCGCAAAGGTGCTCACCATATGCCATCCTGCGTGCCTCTCTTCCCTACCCCCTCCCTTATCCCACTTCCTGCTTGGTTTTTTTTTTAACTGCAACATGTTTTTGTCAATGTTTGGAAAAGGAATCATGTGCAAGTCACACATATATAAACACATATTTTAATTCACACACACAAAAGGGCACACAATCCAGCTGCATAAAGCAAAACAAGCATTGGCAAAGCCAACAAGTCTGACTTGTATGTGCTAACACATGTAGTACAGGTATGCACACATGCAATTTGCATGCAATAGCCTCCTTAGGTCAAATCTTTTGTCTTTGCCAATGCTTGTTTGATCCGGCAGACACATTTCAGTACCAGTATCCTGGAAACAATGGTCCTTCCCAGGCAGGTTATTTTAGAAGATTTACCGCCTACTGGTGGCCTTAAAGGTCCTGTGCTTGCGAGCCGTCAGTGTGTGTTTACTTCAGATCCAACTCCTCCAGCATTCGTCCACTCCAGGTTTGGCAGCAGGCTTGGTGTCACTGTGCTGAGAGAAGACAGCAGCGTGCTGGCCTCGCCTCCTTCATCATTAGTGCTCCCCGCGAGCCACGACAGAGGGAGATGCGGAAGCCGACGAGAGCGCGCGCCACTGGCTTGCTTGAAGGGAGCCCGTTTTCAGTGACTGTGGGCGTGTGATTTGTACAATTAGATGCAACTTGAAACGATTCAGCTCTCTGAACACTCATTCGATTTTATGATACTGGCAACGGAGGAGTGAACTGACATAATTTTGTTGCGTTTCCTTAGCAGCACAAAAACAGAGGCCTTCAATTTAAAGGAATAGCTGAATTATTTATTACCCAAGTCAGCAGTTCTCATTACCGACCTCGGAAGGCTGATTGGCTGATACAGCTAAGAGTTTGATGGCTTTCAAATCCGTGATTAAACTACTTCGAACCCGCTCATCGACCCACCAAGCAATCTAGGCCTTTTGTTTTTTTGCATATTTATATAGCGCAAACTCGACCCGAAGGTATCGGAGCGCTTTACACGAGCACCGTATTTACATTGGCACGGGGAGATTAAGTGTTTTGCCCAGAATCACAGGATGTGGACGCGACCCCGAGGCTCGAACCCTTGTTTCCAGCACCAAAGTCGGCAGTCTAGCCGACGGACCACATCCTCTCCCCTGATATTTTGACGTGGCACCGCTCTGTGAGTCACCTGTAACTTTTGTAATGCAACCCATTGCAATATTACAGACACACTACACATCACAACAGGTGTATTTTGTGTTAAAAAAGCTCTCTTTTATTTAAGTCAGTAGTCTTGATATCAGCACTGGAAGAATGAAAGGATGAATAGGCACAACGCTTTGCAGAGAAACAAACTTATTACTAAGGTGCAGATTTACAATTGTGCAGACAGCGTACTCTGTCACAGATGTGGCGGAATACCCGGTCCCCCAAAACCTTGCCCCTTCCACCTTATTTAGACTTGGGTAGACTGCCAGCTTCCGTTGACGGAGCCGCTGTAGGCTCAATTGATGGAAAGCTTCCGCCGACGGCCTGATGGAGAAGGGGCCATTAGAGGAAAGACTTTCCACCCCTCCGTCCGGAGTACCCACTGAAATGTACAATGCGCCCAAACTATCACCAGCATCCAGGTAACCCTTAACATCCATCACTCCTTTCACTAATTGTTAGCCCTCTCAACAACTCAGTTTCCTTGTTGGTTATATAGTAGTGTACAAGATTGTTTGATATCACATTGTATTAAAAGTCTCCTCATTTCATCTGAAGATAGTTGTGTTTCAATGTCAGTTACTAACACTTGGGGAATACCGTCTGTTGCAAAGATACACCTCAACATGTTAATGGTTTTGGCCTGGTCTTATTTCATTGCATTTAGTCATTATTATTTTGAAATGTCACCTTTCAACTCAAACAATACCATCTCCACACGCTACAACGTTTTCATTTTCTATAATCTCATCCTCTGTATCCCCAGGCAAAAGTAACTATAATAAACAGTAAGCTGGCATATTGTTCCAACCTGGAATATGCCTGTATGTTTGTAATTTGGCAGCTAGTTTAACCAACCATGCTGATATGTTACTTGTAGCAACAGACTGCATTTCATTGAGTAATGGCTTGTACTGTGTACGCAAAATGAAATGTATTTCCCACACAAGTCTTGAAAAATTCCATGGCCAATGCAGTGGCAAATGCATCTCTCTCTCTCTCTATAACTGAATAACAGTTTCAAAATATGTTGACCGTTGAGAGGTAAAGGCCACCGTATTTTTCGGACCCTTTCTGGGTTTGGACAAATAGTACCCCAATTCCTAAATCACTGCAATCTACTGTGTTATTGGTCTTGCGTTTGATGTCAAAAGGTGTTCATATATTAGCATCTGCAATATTTGCTTTCACTTTCCCAAATAGTAGATGTTGATTTCTAAACCTATCAAAAGATCACCCCCCTTTGCAACACTGATCATACTGGTTAAGTCTTGCCTGCAAAATGTCTCACAAATTTGCCATTATATTCCACCAGTGCCATAGAATACCTTAATTCACCGTCATCCCGTTGTTCAGAGGCTTTCTTGATGGCTTGAACTAAGTCATTCTTCGATTTAACTCTTTGGGCACATGTTGTATACTGCAAATATTCTATCTTTTCCTGAAGAAATTGTCATTTTTCTTTTTTCAGAGTCATGTCTGCTTTTCCCAACTAACAAAAACCTGTTTCAAAGCTAAATTGTGTTCTTCCACGGTTTTCACAAACACCAAAATATTACCCTGGAAATACACAACCTGATTTTGATTTTTAAATATGTCTGACATCCTTCTTTAACCCCTTTGATGCGGCGCCGATTCCCGCTCAGCGCTGACCGTTTCTTGCGCGGGCGTGGTCATGATGGAACGGTTCCGTCATGAGCACAGCTCAACCGACGCTCATGACGGAACCGTTCCGTCATGAGCGCCGAAGGGGTTAAAAAATACTTCCTGCAGGGGCAAAACCAAAAAGAAGCCGATTAATTTGAAACACACCCTAAGGCAGGGGTCTTCAAACTGGGTGGCGGGCCTCGCATAGGGGTGCCTCAAATGATCCCACGGGGGAAGGGGGGGAGGGGCTGGCTCTAGCCAAAAGAAGTATTATACTGATAACTGCTTTGTTTTCAACTGAAAAAATGAGTGGTAGTAAGCTGCTCTGTAAATGGCCATCACTAACATCTTTTGTCATTTATATCCTGGAGGGGGAAGGTGTCAAAAGGGAAGGGAATCTAACCCCCTCAACCCCCCTTTCTAATAATCACACTGTGGATACTTTTACAAGCTAGTAAGGCATGCCTGACCAGAAGAGTATGTTCGGCAATAATGCATTAGATTCCGTTTTTGAAATGGTAATAGAACATAAGCGCAATGTATAAATAAGTCTAGCCCTATTTAAACATTAGTAATTTAATAGAATAATTGTGAAAAATGTTGAGGTTGGGGTTCGATTATGGTTTTTTTGTCACTGAGGGTGGGAGGCGAGGACGGCATTAAAAAGTTTGAAGACCACTGCCATAAAGTGTTATGAAGACATTCAAAGATTTTAATCAGGATGTACTTTAATTTGATGGTATGCATTCCTGAGATCAATCTTCAAGAAATACCGCACTTCCTTTGACATCAACGCCATCTCCCCTATGCTTGGGAGAGGAAAGCTGTCAATTACAATGTTCTAATTCAAGCTTCTAAGGTCCACGCAAAACCTTAACCTGCCAAATGTTTTTGTGATCACCACAGGAGAAACCCATTGCGTTGACTCAACATGCTTGATAACACCCTCAGGCACAATTTCTTTAAGTATGTCTTTTACATCTTCTCTGATCACTATAGGAATTCTTCTGACTTTGTGGCTCACTGGTTGAGACCCTTCTTTATGAACAATGTGATGAACATACCCTCTTATCTACAATTTCCTTCACATTGGTTCCCCCTAACCCACAACTTGGTCCTGTGTTCTTGAGTTTATAATGAAGGGCAGCTCAAATGTGTGTACCCACTCTAATATCAGAGGACCTACATTGATCACATACAACTTTCAATGCATTTGCCTTCCCCTGTAACTTATTTCTGTCCACATATATCCCAACATATCAATTGCACCTCCTTTGAAACCAGTGGGATTTATGTATTTGGACTCTAAGATCACCCCTCCCAAAGTATGTTTCCCATAAATCCTCCAGTACAATAGAGAGCATGGATCCAGAGTCTACCATGGGGTTTACATTCCTATCATTTAATGCAAACCTTTCCCTTGTTTCGGCAGGTCCTTCCTCCACCATACTCCTATGATCCCACACTCTCTCAAAGGAAATTACCTCCTTTCAATTGGTTCTATATTCTCTCTTGATTTATTCTTAAAGACTCTGTCAAAGTGTTCTTTCTTTCCACATCTCCTGCAATCTTTGTCTAACGCATTACAATTAAACTCTTCGCTACAGAAAAAATCTCCCACTTCTATATGCAAGGCTTGTTTGAAGAGAAGCCCTTCCCCAGCACCATGCCAGCCCACTAGATATTTCCTTTTCCACTTTCAACCCTCTCATCTCATATTCACAATGTTAACATTTCTCAAGTGTCTCTTCTATTTCATATCCATTTGCATTGGTGGCAACACCACTTTATTATCATCTGTTGTATTTAAAATCCATCTCCTTATTACAGACCCTTGACTCTTCAACTATTTTGGCTATTTTGATAGCTTCTTCAAATTATTTTTTACCTTATCATTTCTGGGTCGTATCATAACCTTCAGATCGATCATACTCAGCCTATTGATGCTCATTACTGTACAAATTAGCCTCCTGCCTGTTGAGCCCATCAGGTACAATACCGGGTCCTCTGCTTTATTCCCACTGTATCACTTCACTAGGAGACATTTTGGCCCTTGATTTTTTTTCTGTCCTTTTAATGCAGACGACACAAAAGTAGCCTTCTCATTTCCACCTCACTCCACATTCAATATAGGCAGCCTCACAGCTATCCATCACTGAATGGCAATTGGTTCCCTCATGCTAAACCCCTTTAAGTTACAAATCGTATAGCTTCCTACAAAATGAGCACCCACTCATCTTCAAGACCCTATTTGTTTTCCTGCTGACACCTTTATCAAAACACTGTTGGCCGGAAACCTTAATGTGCAGTTCAACTCAACTGTGAGACTAAGACCTTTCATCATTAAAAAAAAACTATTGCTATCAAACACCACCTGCTCACAATTCAGAAAATATGTTTCAAAATTCCCTTCCACAAGGCAAAAATATTAACATTTTCATTTGTCTTGACAAGTTAGATTGCTGCAAGCATTCTGACCTATATACAAGGTTTTAAACATTGCCACCAAGGACATTCAGTGATCTGCCCAGGCACATCTCTACCTCCTGACTGACTACATCACAAGATTGATTAGCTTTCAGCAAAAAACACAACTGATATCCAAAGTATTGGCCCTTGCCTCCAAAGCCCTTTATGAGCGATCCTTTAACTGCCCACCTCATGCTTTACCCACTATGTACCACGACACAACCTTTGCTCAGGTAATTTAATCCTCTTTCTTTCTCCTTAACCTTCTTGTTCTGCATCACAGTTCTGTTCTTTTTATCTACTCGGCCCATATCACTGGAATTAGCTCTACCCAGATCTTTGTCCAATCTCACCCTCTTCAATCTTCAAAACTGATATCCCTTGGTGGTGGTGCCTTACTTTATTGCCTAGTCTTGAATTGCCATAAAACTAGACCTACCCATATCTGAAAATGCTGCAAGGATGATGGAAGACACCACGACTAATCAATCTTCAGGAATTTAGGCAGTATTTGAAAAATATTAGAGTTAAAATGTTTACAGTGAGGGAATGGAGCTAACTGTGCCTCGGAACTCCCTCATACCTCCTCAATCCTGGGGACCTGGAAACAGCTAGAAAATGGCAGGTGATGGCTCTGCAGTGTATAAAATCTAGAGGTACCTTCAGGCATGCCGCTAGTGACCCTTTTGGCTCTCCCCTACTCGCATTGACTAGGGCAAGCAACTGGTGGTTCTTTCACAATGGCGGCTGCAATCTTGGGTGCTTCAGTTGGAATTGGGACCACGTTGGGCTGCCTGTGACAGGGTCCTACTGAGTCCCTAATGGGTGAATGATCTGAACTGTCACATCGGTGTTAATGTTCTGCAGATTTTACCGGCACCACACCAACATACCTTTTGCAGTCATGGAGGGCTGAGGCACAGGCTTAAGGAGAATGGACGACTGAGGCTCATGGAGCTCAAGACAGCCCGAGCCAAGAATCCTGGTGGAAAAGCCACCAACTCATGATTGCTTGTCATGGGGACTAACTTGGATCCGATAGGTCTCTCAGATACAGAACTTTGCGACTTTGCCTGCACCCGAGCACTGGCCTAGGTTTCTTTTCCAATAAGTTGCCTAAATAAGACAAGGCTGATCCCAAGAGGGAGAAATATGATTTGTTCTCTCTTAGACAGTCCCTATGCCAGGGAGACAACAAGATGGCCGACACACAGAGTGGAGCTGTGGAATCTCAGGGTACGCATTGATTTTATCAGCCTTAAGAGACTTGCAGTAAACTTCCAAAGATATTAAAGAGAAATTGTTATCAATAGAGGCCTCCTTGGTCTTGATGGGTCAGGGATTACAAAAAAAGGGGGGGGTCATTCGCGAAAATGTGACAAGGATGCCTAATTAGAGAGTTCAGTGGTGGAACAGCAAAACAAAATAAAAGAAGAGATATTTCAAAGAATGCATTGCTCCATATGGAGTCATATGTCGAATGGTTAGACGATCAGTCTCCTGCAGCCAACATAGCCTATTGTGGGTACTAAAGCGCTCTTCAGGAGAGGAATACTGAGTTACAAGGATCCAGAGGTTTTTAAGTTCAGAGTCCTCTCTGTGGACGGTTTCCTAAGAGTTCTTGTACAAAAAGGTTTATCGGTTGTCCACAAAGGGCAAAAGCAGCTGCAGGGTCTCCAGAAACCAGCTATGCCTCATATCACTCAATGACCGTGTCTATGCCTTGGAACCTGTGTAGCACTGTACTGTCCTTCAGTTAGGTTTGTGCAATTTAACTTCCATCTACATACGTAAAGGGAAGAAAACTTCTGAATGTTTGTTGTGCTAAAACTCTGTATGAGGCCCGTCCTCTATTTAGAAAGAAAATATTGAAATAGATAAAAAGAAGTAGAAAGACAGTGGGTCACTTTTACTGTGCACAGTCAAAATCTTAAGAATGCGGTGGAACATATTCCCTTTGCTTCCTAAAGCATCCAATAAAACAGGTATTAAAAGTCCTCATCTGTTCCAGATTCTCCCTCTAACTAGGTGCCCCGTAATGTTTGGTGCAACCTCTTCCAATAGTGCAAAACTTCGTGGCACGATTACTTCTGAACTTGCCATCCCATGTTGGCGTTTCTTCCTATTTGTCCAGTCTACACTGGTTTGATTAGCAAGGTTTGATTTACTTATTAAGCAACCCATAATGCTGGGCCTATATATCTCTGGAAAAAGTTCACACAACTCATATTCCTATCTCACCCCTCCCACCCCAACCGACTCTTTCACTCAGCCTTCAGCATTAAACTCACTGTTCCACATATAACCCCCCCACCCATCCCCCCCAGGCAGGATAGTTGCTCCTTTTCTTCACCGTGGATATCCGTGCCTCTCAGCAGTAGTATTCCTCTACTTACAGGTTGTGTCTTTAGTGCCAGGAAGTCTTTGAGGCATCAATCACGCTCTTTAATACTACCCATCATCATCATAGGGAATATAACTTATGTTTTGTGCTCATGCCCTTACACTTCACCTTTTCCTCCTCAATTCTCTAGAAGGAGCTCAAAAATCAAGTCTTCTTTTTGTGGCTGATCATCACATGGATAGTGAGGTCCAGGGAAAACCCTTCTTTAACAAGCAGACCACTCATACGCGTTGGTGGAGTACCAAGGGTGTGCCTAAGGTAAGAACTATTTCCAGAGCATAGTCGCATTTCCTTTCTTCAGGATTTCAAGATTAGTATTGATCTGGGGGGAAGGTTGGGGGGTCGAGGAAGTTCAGCAAATATTTGGAAAACACACAAAACTGGCATCGGTATCAGCAAACTCAGAGGCACTAACAGGGCAGGCCATGCGTTGGATCCAAAATTCCATTGAGTAGACCGTAATGGTGCAACAAATATGACGATTACTTCAAGTCATTGAAAAAAAGGTTTATAGTCAAGTTTTTTTTTTAAAACAGTCCAAACTAAACGCATCGCAGTGAAAAACTGGAATTCTGAAATAAGTAGCAAAAAAAAGAAGAAAAAAATCACGATATTGAAAGGAAATGAAGACACTCAAAGCACCTGGCACTGAGATGCCCCCTCAAAGAGTTTGTTTCTTTCAACCCACAGCAAGAATTCGGACTCATGTCAGAAGATCTGCACACAATTGATGCCACAGAAAATGCCATTCCTGCTCATTTGACCCTTTTTTGCATGAACAATTGTATCGATCAGGAAATAGTCGGTCATTCCACTTAGGGGTTACATACAAACCCCAAAACGCATCAAGAAGGTATTTAAAGACAAATGGCGAGATTGAGCCAAGAAGCTTTGCAGCTTTAATCTGCAGAAGTTAAACCACGGATTCCCAAAAGACATCTACCATCTAAGTATCTGCAAAGCTGATGGCCTCCAAGCAGATGATAAATATTTACATTTCTCGGCATCTTTCTCCTAAGAAGGTGGCATCACTGCTTTCCCACCAAAATCATTTTTAAAGGAAGTCAGGCAAGTGAGCCTCATTTTCCAGCATCAATTTCAAAAGGAAGCAATCTTTGGATTTTCCAACATCCTTCTCTACAGGAAGTGATATCACTGCATTTCCCAGCGTCCATCTCTAAATAAAGTGATACAACTATTTCTCAGCATCCATCCCTGCAGGAAGTGACATAACTAGTTTATATCTTTCATTTCTTGCTTCCTCCTCTATTTTAGACAACTCTTCAGGGCTTGCCATCGCCAGGGCACTCCCAGTCAAGGGTGGACACAGACAAGATGATGATCTTGTCTATGGGTTCTATTTGGCCCTAATAGGAAATCAATCATCATTTGTAGAGCACAACACTGTCACCGCTAGGGGTATCTGGGCTCTGGGGTGCGAGGTCTCCGTTGAATAGCTAGGTCTTACGTTTCTTTCTAAGTCTGCCAGGGAGGGTGCTGTTCGAAGGTGGAGGGCTGGCCGTTCAGGGTGTTGCCAGCAATGTAGGGGGAGTGGCCCCACTGCAACAGATGAAGGGGGGTGCGCAAGGGCTAGTGAAGGGGAGCGCAGGTGTCTTGCCGGTAGATGGAAGTTAAGTCGGTGGTTGATTTAGGCCGGTCCTTGATCGTGTAGGGCTTTGTAGGCATGTGTGAGGATATTGAACTGGCATCTCGTCATGCTGGGGAGCCAGTGGAGGTTTCTGAGGTGAGCAGTGATGTGGTTCCATTTGGGGAGGTCCAGGATGAGTCTGGTTGTAGTGTTCTGTATGGTCTGGAGTCTTCTGAGGAACTGGGCTGATATGTCAGTGTAGGGAGCGTTCTGGTGTTGAACGGGATCCATCTAAAGATTCAGCAGAGCATGCAAAGGGTGAAAAGCCAAAGGAGGTGACCGCGTTGACTTGTTGTTTCATGGTCAGTTCACTGTCGAGGATGACGCCTAAATTCCGTGCATGGTCTGTTGGCATGGATGTCCGTCCGAGTTCTGCTAGCCACCAGCTGTGGTCCATATAGATGTGTTTTTCCTGAAGATCACTACTTCTGTCTTATCTAGGACCTAGAACCAGAATCCCTGCTTCAGGTATACAAGCTGCAATATGTGCCTTGCAAACATCACATTTTACACCATTCCCACCTAGACCACGCAAAACACATTCACCTCATTCGCACATCCAACCACTCTAACCTAATTAACATACATCTCACTACAACTCACACCCCTCTCACAACAAAATACACTCAAACGATACTCATCAATGCACACTCTGCAGTCATACACACTCCAGACATTTCCAACACAACCTAGATGCACTCCATCATTGAAACCTACTCCATACCTTCTACCACACACATCCTGGACATATTTATCCCTGATTGTAATGGCATCCAATGCATAGACTAAACCCTCAAAGAGGAGGGGTACTAGTATTTATACACAGGATATCTTGTTCCTGCACATTTAGCAACTCTACACAGCTAAGTCATTTGCGATCTAATCCCACCACTTCCTTCTTTCAACCTCCAAAGCATTGCCTTTACATCCGATCTACAGACTACCCAGAGAAAATGAGCTCAGCAGAAAATACATCTCGGTCTCATCAACTAAGTTTCCATCCAGCACATTCTTCTGAGACTTCTCCTCCCCTGCACCATGAAATGCATGAAGGAAACATTTGATATACTTCTCAACACACTGGAAAAAAACAACTCCTCAATATCTCAAACCACTCCAAATAGAACACAATCAAACTCATCCTACCAGCATCCCCTACCAGATAAATATATTCCCCTGGATTTGATCAACTATTTCAACATCCTCTTCACCTTTGTATATATATGCTACACCTCAGAATCAAGAACAACTGAAAAAAGGAAAAATATCCTTTCTCTCCATCAAAGATATTCGTCTGGAAAAAATCCAAGTAGAAACATTTCCAGCCCACAACAGACTTAATTTCTCTTCTCAACAGATATATAAACCACTATGAAAACTCAATCGACCAAGTTTAAAGTCTCAGCACCGTGGTACACTCAAGAGCCCAGTAAAATGAACTTACAATATGAAAACGGAAAAAGAAATGGAGACAATAAAAACTCCTGAATCACATTACCCTACTCAAAACACCCTGTTCTAATTGCTGAGCCCTCATCATCACAGCTAAAGACTCTTACTACAAGACCGGCATCAGTGAGACAACCGCAGTTTCAAGGTTTTCAAACACTGCACCCATCCTTTTCAAGAAGTCACCGATACTGCTCAAGTTGACATATACAACACCCCTAACCACCTCTTCACAGGAAGATCAACAAACGTAGATCCAACATCAATACCATTTTCATCGCGGCAGCTTTCAAAACAGCAGACCCTCCAGCTCTGATCAACATCCTGAAAACTTGCATGGTATTTTGGGACACTGTCTTGAAATAGTTCATATCCTACCTCACCAAACGGCATCAATGTATGCACATAGGTTCCACAAGATCAGCACATCAGGGCTCCCATGCTCCTGCTTATCATTTTAACCTGCACATGGAACCCCTCACATCCATTCTTGCAGACAGCAGCGTCAAGATCCATTAATATGCAGATGCCACTCAACTCTACATAACAATATCCTTGCCTAATCATAGACACTCAAATCGTCCAACAAACTCCTACAATGTTGGATGTCAACTAACTTCCTGAATCTATACCCCATAAGGACTGAATTCCTGCTGTTTGCCAACATCATCAAACAACCCAGATGCATGCCTGGCTCTACAAAGGCCATAATAATCCACTGGATTCACACTCATCTAAAACCTTCCATTCAAACTATATATTGCTAGGTAGTCCAAGACTGCTTAGCTCAAACTCTCCCTCTTGAAGAAAATAAAAAGCTGTTTCTCCAGGAACACTACTTCAGAACCATTTTCTACGCCTTAGTTCTCTTCCATCTGGACGGAGGCAAAGCCCAGCTCGGCATTCCACAATACTACCTTAGCACCCTTTACAGAAATCCTACAGGAAGTGACAGGGCTCATCAAGGAGTCAAAGAAAATCAATCCCGTCACTCCTTTCATAGGCTTTCCCTTCCAACCAACCCTGACCATCTTTAAGACCAACTGTATCATTTATATACACCACTGCTTTCCAGGTAAACAAGATAGCCACATCTACGGGACAACACCACACCAGGAGCCTGGATATTGTCAGACTGGAGACAAAACAATGCAAGAAGCCAAAAAAACGAAAGTGAGCCTTCTCCATTCATGTTCCCGGAACAGCATCCCTATCGGCATCAGTTCAGTGCCAACTCTACTAAAATTCAGAAAAAACCGAAAGATGCCTTTTCAAGGAACCCTAACCCCCTCCCCCCCCATACCTGCCAGTCTACTCTTGACTTCCCCTAATGTCATGACCCCTCTTCAGCACTCAGTTGCTCTCCAACTCGGTCTGCACTCTACAAATACATAACACAAACATACCCATATATAAGAAGAGTAAGTTCCACCCTTTTTATCTTGTCTAGTGCCATATAATGGAGAAGGCGAACAATCTGAAACTTCACCAACACAACACAGATTATGATGGTTGGAGAGTCCTGCTTTTCTATGGTCAGAGCAATTAGGACTAGGGAGCAAGGGCCACTCCCCTCATATGAATAAGGTTAAAGGTCTGAGAGTAATATGAGATGCTGAGTGGTCCTTGTTTCCACAAATTTCCAGCCTGATTAGCACCAGTTTATACCATCTTCGTACTCTTAGAAAGTTTATGCACCAGGCTGCCCAAAATCAGGTACAAACAACACTATTGATCGTACCGTCAAGCTTAGATGTGTCAAATGGTGTCCAACTGTTTAAAAAAATTAAAAGGCTCCAAAACGCGGTACAGCTACCCAGGCTTATGGTTACGAATTCAAATCCTGCACAAGTTACACAGCTCTATACTAATCAAGGACCTTAATTTCTGTGCATAAAATGATTATTGTATCCGTAAACTCCACCTTTGTGCTCAGTGGGAAAAGTAACCTTGGTCATTCCCCATTTTAATACGAGCAAAAACAGTGAGCCGGTCTTCTCTATGCTTGTGGCACATATTTATAACTCTCTGCTGCTTCCAGCAGTTTGATGCATCATGTAACCCTTCTTCGAGGTCCGAAAACATGTCAAAGGTTTAGCCACCCTCCCTGTTCAGTCTACAGGTAGATTGGATTATCTGTTTTCCACCTGGAAGCTGTTGCAGCACTGAAAACTGCACTTTACAAATGCATTTAATATAACAAAGATCATGGAAGAAAAATAAGAAAAGATTAAAAAGAGTGAGAAAGAGACTATAACAAATGTATAAAGCACAAGTGAGAAAAAGAAGCCGGAGAAAAAGAAGACCAGATAAAACACAATATGCACAACAAAGAACTAAAGAACATGCAAGACAAACTCTTTGTGCCCTGCCTGGATGTATTTTTGAGTGACAGGGGCTGGGGATGTGCATTCACTGGAGACAGTCACATGGGGTGCTGAGGTGTGTCCTGCCTTTCCTGGGTGACTCATAGTGGGCTGAATAGGCCTGGTCTGCATTTAGAGTGGTGGGAAGAGTTGTCACCTCCACCTGAATAGGGCTGTGCCTACCTTTCACAATGCTTTCTCCACCCCCTTGTAGTGTGTCCAGGGTTGGGGATTGAATGGGGGTGGTGGGCACTTCTAAAAAGTGTTTGAAGTGCCCCCAGAACAAAGACTTGTGGAGTACAAGTACGGGGGCTGTGCCCCTATATTGCAGAGACACTGCGTTGGACTTGTAACCAGCCGCTGCTGGCTCTACAGACTGCACCTGGCCAGAAAGAACAGTTATGCTGCCAGGAGGAATCGCCATTTAACTCCCTTATCTGTTGTGCTGACCTGTGGCCTGCTGGGCTGCAAGAAGGACTGCCTGCTTCCCTACAAGGACTCTGTGTGCTGGCTTGCTGCATCTATCCTTGCTTGGTGCCTCCAGTGATCTCCCAGGGCTTGGTGGCCTGTCCTGTGGTTGTGAGAAATTAGCACATGGTGAGCCCTTTAAGATTTTACTTATTTAGTGCATGGGAGCACTGTATGATCCACTTGTTCATTGCAAAGTAACTGGTTCAACATCCCTCCAATCAGCTTGTGAAAAGCACTTGATTCAGGAAATGTGTTAATCCTTGCAACTAGGGAGATTGAGAAAGTGCGGGAGGAGCACTTTCCCTGCCCCAAAGGAACATCCAGAGGACATCGCGTGGCGAGCACTCCTCTGCTTTATCTGTGCGTGGGCAGTGCATCAAGCCCCATGAGAAGCACGTGTGGAGTGCAGTCGACCAAGGAATTGAAACTGACCAATTGGAGCACCATTGGTCAGTTTGTGTCCTTGCTGCCTGTAGTCACAGTGCGACAAGCAGCAATTGGTGTGCCCGAACAAGAACCTCCCCCCTCCAGGTGAAGCCTGCCTGTTGAGTTGCTGCAGCACCCTCAACAGAAATGAACCCCTGGGCTGGGGTTCCGGTGTTGCCTAGCAACACCAAGGTCACTGTGGACGGGGCCCAGCCGCTGTGGAAGGCCAGGATGAAGAGAGCAGAGCCGGAGACTTGGCTCTGTGTCCTGCTGCCAAAGGGAGGCCTCATTCAGCGCCGCAGCACTGAAGGAGCCTGTGCAGCTCGAGGCCGGTTGGTGATTGACCCGTCGCATCTGTCATCCCGGCCGGAAGAGGCCATTGTGGAGTCACTAATTCTCACCACATTTGTTCGGCAACTGCACCGCGTGTCTGGGTGATTTTCTTATGCAGAGAGAAATGAGGTAGTTCTCTCCACCAATTTGGGAAGTGTGTGCGCCCTTCCCTTCCACTTGCGACCTACCTTTGGGAGGGGCAATTGCTCTGTGGTGGCATACCTTAGGAGAGTATTTCCGACTCATAGTGCCGGACGGGAAGGAATCCTCCCCGGAGATCCTCGTCCTGCTGAGTATGTCAATATACATTTAAAGAATATTGTCAGGACGCAGTGCCCTATGGTCTGGCATTAACTACCTTATCAAGTGCAGAAGGCGGTCCTGCGTGTCTGGGCCCCATATGCTGGGTCTGGGTACCGTGGGACGCCTGAGAAAGGCCCAAGTTGGCGGTAACTAGGTTATGACTGCTTCTATGGTGATTCATATGTCTTCATGTTATGACCAAACTGCTGCATATCATGTCCTGAAGTTCTAAAATATGTAGTTTTTATCCCTACAGTATCAGGGTAACGGGTATAATTCCAGGATCTGCATATTATGTGCAGGGATGGTGATTTTAGAACATGTTCAATTATGAGTATTTACCCTATTGCACTATCTATGTTGATCTGACCCTTGCCTAGGGGCAAAGTGATTTTATGATTTATGTGATGTAAAGGTTTTTAATGTACAATACAAAGGGTATGTTTATAAAACCTTGTGTGGAGTCTCTTTTTGTGGTGTGCCTAGTGTCTCACTGGTGTGTGTTTGTGTGTTGCGTAAAGGCTTTACACATTGCCCCTGCGATAAGCCTGACTGCTCTTCAAAGCTACCAAGGGAGTGAGCAATGGGTTATCTTGTGTGTGTAACTCCCTTACCCTGCCTAGATTGGTGGGTTCTGCCTGGCTTAGGTGCATACCCTAGCCAACCAGAAACCCCATTTCTAACATACAGACCATACACAATTTGCCTTTTTATGGTATAATTCAAAATTAGAACTATAAAATATTGGGAAAAAAACAAATGACCATGTGCTGCTAGAGTAGCATGGACTAGAGCACACAGGCTAGAACAGTAAACGCCTCGTCATCACGTCACATCAGAGCAGCGATTGACATACTAATAAGGATGATGTTTCCTGTCAGTTAATGCCCCACCAGATTAGTCCAGACCACCTCGGGCCTTAACCAAAGTTAAAGTGCATTGAAAGAACAGGAAATACAGAGTTCTAGCTCCATTCCTCTAATAATGAACTGTAAAACATAGATATTAACTGGCTGTCAGAAAGCCGACACTGCCTACTTACGAGTATGGCTTAAACTAAAAATGTTCAAAAAGCTATGACGCAGTCAATGCTGGCCGTGTCATATTGCTTTTTAAACTTTTTTTTTAAACTTTAAGTGGGAGTGAAGGAGGGGAACTACAGGCACATGGATGAAAGAGTGCATGTCGAAAAGTAAAAGAAGAGTGCCTGCAGTACAGGAGCCTACAGTGGAAGGCCTCTGACCACTGGAAGCAGCACTTGGTCCAGGCTCCACGTCAGGACGGCAAGACAAAGACTCGACTCAAAGTCCAGGAGGAAGATGAAGGTGAGGAGGAGGTGCTAACCAATAGCAAGCAATAAAGCTAGAGTGATGTGGGAGCCAGCCAATAAAGTGTGGTAGTAAATAAAGTGTGGTAAGTAACTTGACATAGCAGCTAGGTGGGAGCCAACCAAAAGCAAGTAATTTTTTTAATACAAGCAGTTTTGCAAGCGTTCTGCAGGCAAAACCTAAAAAGGAAAGAAAGATCAATAATGAGAAAGCAAAAATAAAGGCACGAAAGAAAGGAAGACCCACGCAAGGCAAATCAAGAGAGAGCCAAACAATAATAAAAATCACAGAGAAAGTGGAAGGCACAGTAGGAGATGTAGGTGAAAAGGGATATGGTTACACTGGAAAGATGTTGAGAAAGATAATAAACACTGGTGAATGCAGGGATAGGGCAACAGTCAGTGTAGGTTTCACAAAAATGACCGTTTTTTGTGTGCAGAGTGGTACCCAGAAGACTTTTAAAACAAGTAGCAAAACAATGCAAAGCTGGGAAACCCTGAATCTGAAAGCTACGGGCGAGTAAACTCCCGGCTAGCATGTTCAGTTGCATCAGTCACGGTGTGATTCATGTCTCCTCTAGTCTCATTAGAATGCCGAAGACCTAAAACAAATTCTAAATGCATTCTGACTCTGTAAGCAGTGAAGCCCACTCAACTGGAACTGTGAAATGCACTGACAGTCAGTTCCTTCATTCCTAACCCCCAAGCAAAAAGCGTTAAAGGCAGCAAAAGTGTCAATCTCTGGGAGACTAAATCCGCTGGAGACACGGTGCCCTGTAGATTCAATAGGCCCGTGTTGCCGCCATTTTCACGACGGCCATTTCTGTGTATGAAAAAGTAATGGACCCGGCGGATTTCTTTGTAGAACCACTGGGACACTGTAGAGAGCTCCAGCAAGCCTGTCTGCAGGGCTATGTGGACACCTCAGCTGGTCCCTTATTGTCCAAACCTGCCCTCTGCCACGGCTGCTTGAAAGGCAAAGCAAGCTACTATAGCTTTGACACACCACTCAAAAAAACGACAGAAAATTAGGTGGCGGTAGCAGCAAAACAATGCAATGCTCACAAGGTACCCTAACAAAATGGTCCCTCAGGTTAGCTTGAAAAATTGCATAAAAGGTCAAAAAGCTTTAACATGACAGAAATAGTCTTACCTTTGTTTCTACAGATTAGAATGTGAGCCTTGTAGAGAATCTCAATTAAAAGTGAAAGCATTCTTAATTGGTGCTGGATTCATGCAGAGCCGCTTGTAGATACTGAGGCCTCAACGCTCCAAGTTGGGTGGTTGTGCTCCACGACACCTTTCTGCGGCCTCTAGAGCGGTGTGGTGGTGCCACTGTGGGTGTTCCACAGGTATAGTCCCCATCGTGACAAGGGCTGAGGATCCCATTGACCAAGACTGGCGATGTTCTTGGCAATGACGGAGGCTCGGCTTGGCACGGACACCAGCCGATCACCCCTTTCACTCACATAACCTGCCATCCCAAGACAAGAGAAGCTGACAAACCACACCGAAGCTCTAAAGATCATGATTAAGGAGCAGAACTCTGAAGCCCACTGCAATGACCCTCAAGTGGCGTTCGCCAGCAGGGTGCCTAGGGCTACCTCACAGCAAGGATCGTCCGCTAGTCTAAGTTTGAACTAGACATTCAGGGGACCTGTGCTCAAAGAAGCTCGACAGGCCTAAAAGGTCGAGGCTGGAGAAAGCTTTGTTAAAAAGGTACTCGGTGCTGCCATGGCTATTTTGAGAAAGGGGTTAAGCCTACTGTCCTGTGGTGTTAGGTTTATGGTTCATCAAGTAAGTGGGGCTGCACCAGGTTGCCCCGATGATATCCTGAAAGTTGAGGAGCTCTTGGGTATCCATGACTAGCCTCTCTTAAAAGAGATGATGGACTGAACAAGATCACTCAGAGAAAACTCTGAGCTCCAAGAAGAAATCATAGGGGTTCGCTGGCCTTCGTGGAATGGTCCCAGGCGGGTGTCTATAGGCGTCCAAGTTCCTTCACTATTAACTAGCTTTCAGCTGAAAGGAGATCTCCTATGTTACCCTTAGCTTGAGGCTATTTCTCTCTTTGAGACAAGATGACTGAGAATGACGTTTCTCTTTGGGCATCTCCCCTTTGGCAGTCAGCAGGTACATTACCAAAGGAAACTGCATTGTCCAAGCTCTGTTACTGCTATGATGGTTAAATCATGTTCATGTTTTGCCCTAATATGGAAGGCCGATGTCATGATAGCTGTTGTCTTTTTTGGCAACATTTGGTCGGTATCTTATGCAGTGTATTAATGCAGTCTTCGCTTGGCGCATTCATCTTTGTGGTGTACGACTTCTTGTCTCACACCTGTAAACAGTAAGCAAATTGAATCCACTAGATACCCCGAAAGCATCGAAACTGTCATGAGTTTCTGACTTCTGATCATTTCACTTGTTTTGGCCTTTTCGTCCAGCTGTTGTGTGCAGGCCAGAGCTTGTTTCAGCCATGTGTGCAAGACTACAATATAATGCACTGTACATAGATAAATACTTCTTAATGTATTGTCTATCATCTTGTATTTTACAAACCTGTACTATAAATTCATAATTTACAGATTAAAACAGAAGATTGGGTGGTGCTATTCCAGGCTTTGGAGGTAAGCCCCTTCGATAATAGGGACATAATTTTAAATTTCTCCCCGGGCCACGCCCCAGACGACAACCATAGTGCAGTAATCATTTTTTGCTAAATTACCATTTCCCTGAATACAGTTACTGAAGAGTACTTTTTTAGACCGAATTGTTATTATTTACATGCACTCCAAGAATCCAAGCCACTTGGGCATTTATTGATAGAAAGACCAATCAGCTCCAGGTTTCCTCAAAACACGCGCCGTCCAATCCACGTGATAGGTGGGGAAAGTACTACTAAAACACCAACAGACCCCCCAAAGTATCTTTCCAACAACAAGATCATAAATCAGCCAAATTCACCGAGCCATTTCCCCAATATGTGTAATCTGTGCAAAAAACACATTCATTAACACCACATATAACAAACATTGTAAACACCGCCTATTGTGTTAAAAATGACTCTTCTTTTTTAAAACAAACATTGCTTTTCTTAAAATCATCTTCTCAATGACAGAAACAAATGTAAGTTCGCATAATTTACTACTCATAAAAAATGGGAAGAATGACAAAAAAAAGACAATATTAATCAGTCTTAGAAATATTCACAAAGTGAATATGGCCACTGTACGATTATGCATGGATATCTCGTATACAGTCGTTTAGTGCAGAGCTGTTGTGCGCCAAGGAACAGTCATCACTCCCAAATCTACCTTCTTTGAGACAAGAGGAGTCCCTGACCTCCAAGTGAGAATCCTAACCCCCCATCCACGCCCACGAGAGCCTGGGGCTCCAATCTCATTGGCTGCAAATACAATCAAAGCGTCCTTTGAACACAGTGGAATTAGCATTCGTAGAGCGGGAGCTTTCCTCTGGGGTTTCCTCTTCCGAGTATTCCTCTTTGTAGAGTCGAAATTAATCAGCTCATTTTTTCAACTTCGTTTCCGCAGATGCTCCCTCCAGGCCGGCCCAGCGCACGGCTCAGTTAAAGTCAGTGGCAACAAGAGAGACTCTTGTATCTACGAAAGTGTAAGTAGGCTCATGATGTCAGAGCAGAATTTGTAAAAATAAATTAAAAAAAAAAAAGTTCCAGGGCCCTCGTCAGGAGGCAATTGCAACTTGCACCACCCAGTGACAGCTACAAGTGTGACAAATGACACTATTTCAGGCCCCCTAAGTTAAAAGAATGGCTTTGGCGGCAATTATTAGTCGTTTTTATGTATATTGAACTAATAAACAACTGTTTTTGCTCATCTCTAAATGACACAAACAGCACCACTATGTGGCAGTCAGTGATAAGTGCTGGTGTTGACAATTAGGTGCCGGTGCCAATCACCGGAAACCACCTGCTCAAATTAAGCACTGCATGATGTCCCAGGCATGAATAAAGGAAGGTGATGAAGAACAGTGATATAGATTAGGAGGGAGTTAGACAGGGAGAAGTGTAAAAAAAAATTCTCCTGTGAGGAATTAAGTATGCCAAAGCATCTCTCACAGCTTCCAAGTGAGAGGAGCATGCGAGTGCAGCACTCCCTCCCCTCCCAACTTACAGCTTTCATGAAAGATATTATGGGGAAAATAGAGAGGTCGGCAGGAAGCAGCAGAACAGTGGAGCGAAAAGGAGAACGGAAAAAGGAGAAAGGAGGCCAATTGGGAGAATGGAACGATAATGAGGGCAAGGAAGAGAATAGAAGGGAAAGGAAAGAGGACAAGAAGAAGGATAGACTAAAAATGATAACATAATAAACAAGCATTAGCATAGCCAATAGGTCTCGCCTTTGGGACCTTATAAGTGTACAGGCACAGAGTACCAGCACTTCTATTTTTCCATTTCAAGCACTGCTTAAACCACAAATAAAATCGTGAAGGAGGCATCTAGTTTTCCATAATCCTACTTATGTTGAAGATTACAACACTCCAGGGCTGACAAGAGTAGCACCCACCTGAAGCCGTGAACTATAAACCCATGAGAGAGAGAGAGAGAGAGAGAGAGAGAGAGAGAATATATATGTATGTGTGGGCAATGAGTGAGTTCTTTGCAATTTGTTGTCATTGTTTAACATAAAATAAATTATATAGTTGTATTGTTGTTTTAACTCCACACCACTACAAGTGAAGTAAGAGCCAAGCAGGTAACATTCCCTGAGTAGTATGCAACATTATAAATATATCACATTAATTAATTAATTTAAGCCTCATCGATATACAACACTCTTGCCTGCAGAGTTTAGCTCCATCTTGACAGTGCTCAGTCTGCTCCGCGGTACTTTAAGCATAGAAAATAATGTTCAGAGACAGATTCCTTTACTTAGAGCCCTGTTTTCCAGTTATTGTTTGGGAGGGTTTTGTGTCTCCCATCCTAGATTATTTAAAACATAGTTATTTTGAGAAAAACCAAATTTTTCCCATGTTTCAACCATTTTTCTGCCCAGAAGTTGTTGTTTTAATTCAACAGTAATTGAAAGTCTACTAATCAGGCCTCGGCCACACATGTTCTGATCAAAGGAGCAACTTTTTTATTCTTAAATGTGATTCCTGTCACTCTTCTAAAACAAATGTCTGTGCTCTGGGTTTCTGAGCAGTTGTACAGAGAGCATTTATGATTTGAATGAAGGATGTACTTTCCCCACTTGCACCTTCAAATGTAACATGTGCTTGAAATGTGTTTTTTCTCGAGCCAAGGTGCGGAGTATATTCTGAAATAAGTAACATAGATTAAAAATTAATTTTCAGAAGAGTCACACTGGTTTACGATGCAGACAGAATCACCATATGTACACGTGGAAACTTAAAATGCACGTGACATAAAAGGGCCTGAAGATCACAGGTTTCTCTTGGTGAGTAGGGGCCTCTGCGGGGAAGGCCCTTTTCAATGAAATCCCAGCGTACGCACAAGTATCATTAGTGAACAGCTAGAATCTACGAGAAGAAAATAAAGAGCCCTTTATCCGTGCTTCTTTCAGAAAGTGCTCACTCAAAATAAATAAAAAGTCCACCAAAGGTTGTGTGCGCCTCTAGGACTAACAAGGCTGGTTAGCAGCATCACACACCGAGGCTTGAGGGGTTCTTCTACAATGTTTAGCCTGTGAGCGCATACTTACTGTTTCTAACATGCTGAGAAGTGGCTGGAAGAAGGGTGGCACTGCTTATTTTATCCATATTTGTAGAAACTGCAGAGCTCCGTGTTTGCCTAGTGGAAGTGTCAGATAGCATGAGAAATATTCAAGCGTTTTTAAGTCCCTAAGCACGCCTCTGAACCATTCACGACACAATGGGGTGCGAGAGTCACCAAAACTAAGGATTTCTGAACTGTTCATCTACTTATGAAATATAAAAAATAGCAGCACCCCTACCCGTAAATAAGGTGCCAGGGCGCTTCAAAATAAACAACGGAGTTTGAGGTTTTCTTAAATTATGAGAGGAAATAAATCAGCCCATGATGGAAAATGAGAACAAGCTCGCGCGAAAAGCATTGGCCACGCGGGCGTGAAAGTTAAAGTGATCGCGATGCACTTAATTACCCATGACGGAGAAAAAAGACAGATGGCAGCAGCGCGCGTGCATGCTCACGTGTACGGAAGCATTAGGCCACCAAAAGCCTCAGGTAGCACTTTGAAAACCCCCTTACTAAAAGTCGAGCAAGCAGCGAATGCGCTGCTCTAGCCTCGACCTAAAAAGCATATGAGCAAGATGGACAACAAGGATAAAAGAGAAGTAAGAGGTAATGGGGAAAAACGTTAAGAAGATTGCGGAGAGGATGAATGTGGACGGGAAAGGAGGCCTAGACCAAGGGTGGAAGATGAAGAAGTGGACAACGTTGTGCATCAAATAAATAGGCAGGCGCAGAGAGACAGAACAGAGTATAAGGGCTGAGAATCCACTAGCAGAAATTATGAAGGAAAGTTGGATGGGAAAGTAACAGCCTGGAAGCAGCTAGAAAACGCAATGGAAGCAATGGATGAGAGCAGCCTGGTCTGGGAATAGAAGAACAGCCACCCTCTTCCCCCTCCCCCGCTCTTACCTGCACTGGGTAGCAAACCTATGCGCCCCCCGCCGCCCTCCCTGCCCCGCCCTCTGGTGGCAGTAGGTCTAGCTACACCACTGTTCTCCAGTGCGAGGCCGCAGTCTATTCGTTCTCTCTAGGGGTGCCTACAGTTTCTCAGAGGTTGCAATTCTTTCGTAGGCAAGAGACTGCAATCGGTCCTCCTCTCTGGGGGGGGATGGGGGGGGGCGATATAGCCATTCCCCAAAAGTGCCTGAATCGAGGTTTCTTCTGCAGAAAGAGGAAGCAAACTTTCTCCTTCCCTAGGAAAAGGCGGCTGTTTCCTCATCTTGAGGGAGACACTGCAGCTTTTCTCCATCTCTAGGGAACGGCTGCAATCTCTTCCTCACTGGGAAGAGGCTGCAGTCTTCCTGTAGGCGGGGCCTGCCATCTCTCTCCTGCTCAAGGGAGATGCTGCTGTCCTTCCCAAGGGTGGTTGAGTTCCTGATTCTTCAGTAGGAAGAGGCTTCAGTCATTCTCCTTTTATAGGGAGAGGTTTCCATCTTTCTTTTTCTGTATGGAGAGGCAGCCGTCTCTGAAGTGGCAGCACCTTTGCATCTTCTTTAGAAAGAGGATGTTGAATTTTCTTTTGATTTCCAGTTTTATATGGGACATGGTTCGAAACTGTCAGCCGTCTGCATGAATCCATGCTTCTTCTCAGCAGCTGTGGGGAGTTGTGTAGCTCCCCCTTCCGAGTGCCTTGGTAATTTCGTTTTTCTTGCTGTGTATGAAAGAAGCTAGAAAAAGTTCCACAGTGGCTGGAGTGCCAGGGATGTTGTCACTTCTCCTAAGGCAGTAGGCCAGGGAGATGTTCATTTCCTGTGCTAAACTATGCTTCTACTCCCCGAGGATTGTTGCCTACTTGTCTACTCTTTGGCAGCAGAAACCGTCAAATAGCTCCACAAATTCTGTGTAAATCTGGGACCACATTTACCAATTACCAATTCAACCACAAGTGCTACATTAACCACATGCATGGGTTAACATGGCTACATGTGACCCTGACTGACCAATTCACAGTGCATGGTAAGTGTCCTGAGTGCTCCTTGGCTGGGTAGAGACTGGTTAAGACTTTGTTCAGCGATCGGTTGCTCTCCAAATTGGTTTGTACTCTACAGCCACGACTGCGTGCATACATTACTCACCCCCCACCCCCGCTGCCCCATCTATACAAGTTGTGTTATAAAACCAGAAGGAGTTCCTGTCACAGGTGATTATTGTTGCTCCTCTGAGGCCCACCACATTTGTTTTGCAACCCTTTTGGGACTGTGATGGCTAATTGTGATACAAACCTCTGTAAAGGACTTACTGTCACACAGGAGGGTCTCATTTATACTTTGCACCTTTACACCCAAAAGTCTTCCTTTGTTTGAAGCCATGAGGGGAGCAGAGCCACCTCTTCCTCCTACTCCAGGGGTAGTCTAAAGCCCCCGAGCACCAGCCTGGGCATCAGAAGGCAGGCCTTTTCTCTCTGTTTATAGGGGCAGCCCCCTTCTCTGTCATCAGAGGGAGCGAGTTCTTGCATCGTCAGGAAGGAGATGGTTCTTCCCCTTCACAAACAGTCTTTATCCCTAGGGTAAGAGGGCAGGAGCCCCTATCTCCATGGAGCAGGGCAGTGTGCGTCATTTCCTCCATCTCTAAGCAGGGCACGTGGCCTCGTTCTCCCACTCTAGGCAGAGGCCACAGCCTCTTCAGCGATCTAGAGAGAGGGGCAGCCACAAAGCTGTACCTCCCCAGGGGGCCGCGCCGCCTGGAGTACCACTTCTAACAGATCCCACACCAGCCAGGACCCTGCTAGCACAGGGCATTATAGAGCATAAGCGGGCGGTGACCAATAGAATGCCACACAACAAGTGCCCCACAGGTGCATGGGAATCAATAGCATAAGTGGGCGGTGCCAAGCAAACAACGCTACAGCCAATAGCATACTAGAAAACCATACGCATGTTGTACAAAACCGGCTCCAAAACTAATAGTGTCCTCTTTGCACAGGACATTTCTACAGCATGAGCAGGCCGTGCCCAATGGGCACCTGAACCACTAGTGCCCTGCTGGCACAGGCAATCTTTAAAGCATGAGCAGACAGCTGAACAACTGACACCCAGCTGCGTAGGAAATCTCTGTGGCATATGTGTGTGCGCCGCTTAATGTATAAAACAAAATAAGTGCCAGGGTACCCATTGCTACTGCCAGCGTTGCCAATGACAGTGCTTACACGACAGCTTATCAGCACCCTGCTACCATTATGGCAATTCAGAATATTCCAGGCCCCCAAAGCTATAACACGGGTTGGACGGCAGATATTCGCTGTTTTTTATGTATACTGAATTAATAAACAATTGCTGTCTAGCACATCTCTAAATTATACAAACCATGTGGAAGCTAACATAAATTCCGGTGTTGACAATTAAGGGCTGGTGCCGAGCACCGGAAAACACCAGCTCAAATTAAGCACGGAGTGTGTGGTAATAAACAGATTTCAGATCAGAGAGTACCACACAGGAATCTTCAAAGCTTGTGCTCACTACATGCAGCAGGAACCAAAGAAACCGCAGGGACCGGGATACTCCAGGTGATAAACATGAAGTGGCAGACCCAGGGCCCCAGGAGCAGGGTTGCAGGCTAAGAAAGAAACAAGGAGGCCCCTACAAACAGTGCACGTGTGCAAAGAAAAGAGTCACAGCCTACTCAGCAAATACTTGTCTGATGCTTCCAGCAGTCAAAATCAGAAAAGAAAATCAGAGCAGCGAAAATTAGGGATCCGTGGTGCGGGGCTACAGGGGAGCGGTACAAAAGGGGGTGGTGATGGACGGAGCATCAGAACCAATCAAACACTCACACCCAGACAACAGATCTGGGTTTGATCCATCACCGTTCTTTAGCCCACTCTGCCACCCCAGTTCAGACATAGCCATATGCAAATCAGTCTGACCCTGTGCCTCATGGGAACAGTCCAGCCCGAACTGCCAAGCCATGTCTTCCCTGGACCGGAAACAAGCTTCCTAGGACCGGTTTCTGGCATTTCAGCCGTCTTCAGCCAGGCTTGCTTGAATCCAGTGGCAAAGTGAGCAAGGGACTCACGTCTGAGTATACCCTGCCAACTTATGGCGAACAAAGCGGTACAAAAGGGGGTGGTGATGGACGGAGCATCAGAACCAATCAAACACTCACACCCAGACAACAGATCTGGGTTTGATCCATCACCGTTCTTTAGCCCACTCTGCCACCCCAGTTCAGACATAGCCATATGCAAATCAGTCTGACCCTGTGCCTCATGGGAACAGTCCAGCCCGAACTGCCAAGCCATGTCTTCCCTGGACCGGAAACAGGCTTCCTAGGACCGGTTTCTGGCATTTCAGCCGTCTTCAGCCAGGCTTGCTTGAATCCAGTGGCAAAGTGAGCAAGGGACTCACGTCTGAGTATACCCTGCCAACTTATGGCGAACAAAGCGGTACAAAAGGGGGTGGTGATGGACGGAGCATCAGAACCAATCAAACACTCACACCCAGACAACAGATCTGGGTTTGATCCATCACCGTTCTTTAGCCCACTCTGCCACCCCAGTTCAGACATAGCCATATGCAAATCAGTCTGACCCTGTGCCTCATGGGAACAGTCCAGCCCGAACTGCCAAGCCATGCCTTCCCTGGACCAGAAACAAGCTTCCTAGGACCGGTTTCTGGCATTTCCCCCTTTTGTACCGCTTTGTTCGCCATAAGTTGGCAGGGTATACTCAGACGTGAGTCCCTTGCTCACTTTGCCACTGGATTCAAGCAAGCCTGGCTGAAGACGGCTGAAATGCCAGAAACCGGTCCTAGGAAGCTTGTTTCCGGTCCAGGGAAGACATGGCTTGGCAGTTCGGGCTGGACTGTTCCCATGAGGCACAGGGTCAGACTGATTTGCATATGGCTATGTCTGAACTGGGGTGGCAGAGTGGGCTAAAGTACGGTGATGGATCAAACCCAGATCTGTTGTCTGGGTGTGAGTGTTTGATTGGTTCTGATGCTCCGTCCATCACCACCCCCTTTTGTACCGCTTTGTTCGCCATAAGTTGGCAGGGTATACTCAGACGTGAGTCCCTTGCTCACTTTGCCACTGGATTCAAGCAAGCCTGGCTGAAGACGGCTGAAATGCCAGAAACCGGTCCTAGGAAGCTTGTTTCTGGTCCAGGGAAGGCATGGCTTGGCAGTTCGGGCTGGACTGTTCCCATGAGGCACAGGGTCAGACTGATTTGCATATGGCCATGTCTGAACTGGGGTGGCAGAGTGGGCTAAAGAACGGTGATGGATCAAACCCTGATCTGTTGACTGGGTGTGAGTGTTTGATTGGTTCTGATGCTCCGTCCATCACCACCCTCTTTTATACAGGGGAGCAGCATACAAGGGCTGTAAGAGTAAACAAGGAAGAGGTACATTTGGAATAAAGGGGACAGGTGTGGGAAGGTCAAACCGTCAAAGTCGGGGCCAAGGGGAGATCATGGAGCGAGGCAGAAGACAAAGCAGGACACTACAGTAAGCAGCAGACAGCTGAGCTCATAAACTGCAAAGCAGCAACTCAAGTGAGGACCCAAAGTAATACAGGCCCCTCAGACACGCGTCACAATGCTGGAGAATGAAGCATTAACAAACAAGTAATCATAGCTGCTGGAACTGCAGCTGCAGCTGAAAGGCAAGTGTAACCAAACCCTCCCTGCTCATGCCAGCACAGGGGGAAGCTGGCCCCAGCACACCACAGCTGAGAGCAATTACGGTCTCTTCTCCAGCAGCTCTGAGCATCAAGGACTGCATACAGATACCAGAGTACAGCAGCTGGACAGAACCAACCCTTGGAACTCAATGTGGTTTCCATATCCTGGTCGAAATGCGTTCTAAATACTATGTTCATGTTGTACACTCACAGCAGTGCTCAAATTACTTGCAAATTCTGGAATGACCTCTTTCCCTGCTCCATGGAACACACGGTGATTCAACAGGGCAATAGCCAATCGTGTCAAAGGCGGTATTGTTCATCTGCCCTCTCTCAGTGATGTCACGCCATCACGCCCTTTGACAGCATTGCCCAAACCCAAGGAAGGTGCTAGCTGCAGGTACCTACCATCTAGTCACAGGGGCACCGCATGATGATGACCCAAAAGGCTGAGAATTTGAACTCGCCATTCCCTTTTTAATGCGCTCAATCTTTGCATTTGCCTATTTTCGCTCACTAAATCCCACAGATTCCATGTGGACAGCTGGCCAGTGATCTGCAACAACACAGCCTCTCTTTCAAGTTGTGTTTATCTTACCAAAGTGAATTGTTGAAAAGGTGGGTGAGAGGGTTGGCATCACTATAAGTGCAAACAGTGTTGGTGTATTAGCATATTGTGTTTTGTGCTACAAGTTCTAATGCAGTCGGGAGTGGCAGTAGAAAAGGATGGTTAGATGATGGGGCAGTAAGAGTTTCCTAGAAAACATAAATGTTTGCACGCAAACACAAGCACAGCCAATTGGTCTCCCCTATGCAAGATATAGAATTTGTCAATGTTTCAGCCATGTTGTACAGCAGCGTGGTTGGAGTACAGCATTTCTTAACATAAAAAACTTCTATGATGAGGTCAGTGGTGTCCGCATCATAGTTGCTTTTTTCTTACAGGGGTGTTGGAGCAACGCAGACAACATAGGGAGGGAGGATAGTTGGAGGAAGTAATAGACAACAACAGAGGGAGGGATGCTGGGTGGGAACAAGCAACACAGGCAAAAACTGAAGGAGGGGGTGGGTGGGGGCAACAACACAGGCAATAGTAGGAGGGGGACAGGAAGGGGCAAGTAAAACAAGCAATAATGATGGCAGTAGGCAACAAAGAGGGAGGGGAAGGCAACATGGAGAGCAACTGGGGTAAAAAAGAGATATGACACGGCCAGTGGTGCTGGGTCATAGCAGTTTTTTGTTATGACAGGTCGGGGGGAAACAGGCAACAGAGGGAGGGAGGACGGGTGGGGAGTGAAAGCAATATCGACTACAACGGAGGGAGGGTGGATCGGGGAAAGAAATATAGACAATGGAGGAAGGGAGGGACTATAGGGACAACAAGACTGACAGCGGAGAGGTGAGAAGTACACAACAGAGCCAACTGAAAAAGATGCACTCTTGTAGAGTGTCCTCAAACAAAGAAAGAAGTAGCATCTATAACAAGCATTTGCAATGCAATAGGTCTCGCATTTACACAAGTTTAAGCTATTGGCATTGTAAATGACAATGCGTTTTATTTATGTTTCAAAAACCAAAAGATAAACAAAAGGCATTGTCATTTACAATGCCAATAGCTGAAACTCCCGTAAATGCGAGACCTGTTGCATTGCAAATACTTGTTTTGGGGAGTGGGGGAGGGTGCTGCAGCACCCCCAGCACCCCTACGTCCAGCGCCTATGGCAGTGCTCGTCTCTGTGTCACTCAATAGGTCGCGCATCATAGCCAGTGCTGTGTACATCACCATGGTACTCTCCAAACCGCATGCCACATAGTGGACCTCTGCACAGCACCGCCTGTGTGTCCCTGCCCCAGCTGGCGCTGCTGAGGAAGTTCTTGGCCCTCCACCACCCGTAGGCTACCACCTGCGCCTCATCCCTGGTGGCCAGTGGTAGGCAAGTCAACGCCATCTCCTCCTCCTGCTTCAACACCCTCCGCATGCTCCGCAAGATCTACAGATGGATCCCGACAGATACAAGAAAGACAGTCACCCAGGCCCTCGTCAACAGCAGACTTGACTACGGAAACGCCCTCTACGCGGGAGCCCCGACCAAGCTCATCAAATGACTACAACGCATCCAAAACACCTCGGCGCAACTGATCCTCGACGTACCACGACATGGCCACATCACCCCCCACTTGAGAAACCTGCACTAGCTCCCCGTCAACAAGAGGATATCCTTCAAGTTCCTCATCCACACACACAAAGCACTCCACAAGACCGGCCCAGACTACCTCAACAGACGGCTCTCCTTCTACATCCCCAACGGCCAGCTCCACTCCGCCGATCTCTCACTTGCCACCGTCCCACGCATCCGAAGAACAACTACCGGCGGGAGATCCTTCTCCCACCTCGCCACCAAGACATGGAACACCCTCCCACTGAGCCTACGACAAACCCAAGACCTGCTGACCTTCAGGAGGATACTCAAGACCTGGCTGTTCGATCAGTAGCGCCCCCCCCCCCCCCAGTGCCTCGAGACCCTCGTGGGTATGTAGTGCGCTTTACAAAAAAAATGATTGATTGGACCTCCCAGATGTGTCTACCACTAAATGCGTTTATCCTTTTCCCAAGAAACACATTCGAAGTTGGGTCTTTGCAATACTCCATGTCATCCGTACCATGTACCACAGCGGCAGAGGTACACACAAACGTCACTCTCGGATTCTACCTACACATTCTGGCAGTGCCAGGCATGTGCCACACAAGGCACCGTGCCACACACTGTTTCTGTGAAATCTCAGTTTCGAATCAATGGTAGGAAAATAGCCACCCTCGACCTGTGTCTAGTAGTCATTTAACTGATGCAGAGAAGTCAGTGTGTGAGGTGGGGGCCATCGAAAACGGCAACGCCATATAGCACTCACATACTAAGCGTGTGCGCCTTCATTCACCTGTGTGCACGTGCATTTTTTGTGCGCACTTTCGTGAATGAGCATATTTTAGGTTTATGCATCTGTGCGGGTTCGAATATGGGCGTTTGTTTGCCTGCACACTCACTGAAAGAGCCGTGAAAATGTTCTGTCCCGGTACGCATACACATGGGCACGCGCACCTGAGCCGAGAGAGGAGACAACGTGTGACTATCAGCTCTCCCAGGAAAGCTGTCAAAACGGTAGGATCGCACGTCACGGCTGCACCCGCCCTACAGGCAGGGCAGAGACGCACACATTCCCGCAAGGAAGATTATAATGGTCAGAGTGTCACTGCCCAGGGGCCAAGGAGGAGTTACGATTCTTCTTCACGGCTGCAGTTTATCAACTCTTACTTTTAAAAATCTGTTTCTGTCACTCTATCAAGGGATGTTTCTGAAACAAATTGACTTAAATGCTTTTTATTTCACAGCATCAAACGATATTGAATGTTTC
Organism: Triturus cristatus; assembly: GCF_964204655.1. Taxonomy (NCBI): domain Eukaryota; kingdom Metazoa; phylum Chordata; class Amphibia; order Caudata; family Salamandridae; genus Triturus; species Triturus cristatus. The sequence goes on along the minus strand of NC_140584.1, from coordinate 878,364,276 downwards.
TGTGCCGTGTGTGTTCTTAACTAGGCCTCAGATAAAACTTTTCTAGATGAAACGCCAATTACCTTTCACCCAAACTGGGACCTCTGGTGGGGGATGGGCCTGCGTCTCATGTACTATTCCGTCTGAACTGTCTGCCTTGTGTATATCAGGGGGAACCAAAAGGCACTGCCCTGGGGCTCCGAGTCGAGTATTTATTTAGGATCGCGCAAGCTCGTCTAGATAACCAGAAACAGACATTTGCCCTCAAGACAGCCAATCGCATGTTTCTGCTGTCAGTATTGGGCGCAGTGCTGTGGGCGTCCGGGTCCCACTCCTGATGGGCTATTTCACAAAGCCGCTTTAAGAGATCCGTGGAATTGCATCAGTATGTGGCCGACGCAGGTGGTGTTCTTATAAAGCTTTGTTCCGTTTACCACGGGAAAAAACACAAACTTGTAATAAAATTTAAAAAAGGAAGCATACCGGGCCTGGGAAAAACATTCACAGAGGGTACATATCATCATATAAGCCTGCCTCAAAACGCAGGAGGGGTGGAATAATGAGAAGAGGGGGGAGAAAAGAGGATGGTGGAATTTGTTCTTATATAGCAGTCTTACCTCAAACCTGCCATTTCCAAGCACAATAAATAGCATTTGTAGCTACCTCTCATTTTCTTGGCATCAAGCTACCGACTTTAAAATGATGAAAGTCTTCACTGGCCCTTCATCTTCTAGGTATCAAAACACTTTTATTACTCTGGGGGACATCCCTAGCTGAGAATACTTGCGCATTAAGAAAGCCAAACTGCTTAAGGCTTGCGAGGACGTCAGTTGCGTGGGGCATGGAGCGCGGCTAGATGTGTCCGGGGCTCCCGTGAGCTGAGGGAGCCCCGTGTGTTGGAGAAGCGAGGCGGGAGCCCACTCCGCAGAGGGAAGTCCAGCAGGAGCCCACCCCCGCCTTCGTGAATGCTGCATGGTGCGGCCGGAGCAGGATTTCAGGCGGGGCTCCTGTGAGCAAGACGGAGCCCCGCGTGTTGCTGCGCCAGTGACTGGGTGAAGAGGCGAGTCCCCGTGCCATTGAGAAGACCAGCCTGGGAGCAGCGCAGAGTCCCCACAAGAGTCGGTGACTGGGGTTGAGTGGGAGGCATGCTGGACGCCGCGCATGGACAGGACATGTGCACGCGTATGGTGCGAGCAGGAGTTGTGTTAAAGACGCGAGCCGTACGCGTCGACATCTCCCGTCTGTGACGCTTTAGCACAGACAGTCGATGTGCACGCGTACGGCTTGCGGCGTTATTACAACTCCTGCTCGCACCATACGCATGCACATCTCCTGTCCGGGACTTGCCGTACGTGTGCACCTGTCCTGTTCACGCATTGCAAAGAAAGTCGGCAACAATAGGTCTCACCTATGAGAGCAACGCATGGCGCTGCATCGCTAGGCGAGACCTAAAAATGATGACTGGAAGGACCCGGTCCAAGGTAAAGATAAACCCATAAAGAAAATAGAAGCCTACAATTGCTGACCAATAAAAAACAAGCAAATTAGAGTGACAATGAAGCCAACCAATGATATACAATGGGCAAGCTCTAATCCCACTCAAAATAAACAAAATGTCTTGAAGGGACATCACATGCTCTACCTAGGCGAGACCTAATGAACAGACTCAGAAAACCCTATATTTCCTCTTCTGAATTGCACTGCTGTTCTGCTTTTATAATGCTTTATCTGGAAGTTTCTTGGCTATTTGTTTATTGAGAATCTCCTTCGCTTGCCTTTGCCCCACCATGAATGTGCTGATCAGTGACTGGCTGCCATGAGTCAGATGGACACAACCCCTGACAGGGCAGTTTCTCTATTAGGGCTCTGGGGCTGCGCCCCTCTGAAATTCCTACTAGTTTACAACAAAACATATTAAATAGGTAGATTTATTTAGAGATACAGCCGTATCCCTAAACAAATCGATGTATTTAATTCTGGCCTGCGCCACCTCACTCTGAAGCAGGAGAGAGAAGCCAGGCAGTAAACGTGCTTATATCAACTTTCTGCAATGTGACCCAAAACGGAGGACTTACCTTTCTAAAGCCCTTCATTGCCATTGTAGTCTATCTTGCTATCAACTGTAGACCAGTGACGCTGGCAGCATCATGGTTTTGGGTGTTGGAGTCTGCATTACTGCATGGGCCAGACATCCATCATTTAGAGGCACTCATCCCTCCCTTTCCTATTCATCACATAGTAAGACTGAATGCAAGCACGGGTGATTAGGCACCTTGTCCTCGGTAATGGTAAGTGTTATAAAGCTAATCTTGTGTTATTCCTATTGTACTGAGACACCTAGTCACGCTAACCTCCCTCACTGTGACACCCCAGGCCCTGGCTGCAGCTCACTGGCCCGTTTAGAAGGGGAGCTGCTGGATTTGTTCCCCCGCAAAATTGAGCCAAAAGACGAGCAGGGTTTTTGTTCCCTTGCAAAGGTGATCCAAATATCTGAGTCAAGCGTAAAGGGAGAAATATATGCTTATTTTAAAGACAGCTAAATGTGTATGGTGTTAAAACTGGCCTTATCTTCATGCCCTTAACATTAATGCGCAAAACATGAAGTGATTTACGAACAATAAATGTTAAAAAAGTTAAGCTAATGCATGTCTGTGACTTAGTGCCTCTTTATTTCACATGTTTTACTTAATCTTGCATTCCCCAAGAGTGTTAGCCATTTAACCTTGTTGTGCTTCTGTATTTTGTTCTTGCATCTTATTATTCTTGTATAGTGCATACTTTGAGTCGTGCCAGGTGTTTATGAGGGGCTTTGATTGAGAGCTCTAGCATGGAGGCTGAAGGATAAGCAAAGTGCCTGTCAGTGGTTTGGCCTCTCTGCAGAACACACAGAATAATAAACATGTATTCCAGTTGCAATTGAAATTCTGTGTAAATGTGTGCGTAGGTGGTACACAAATGTCAAAATATTTACAAGGCAAAAAATCCAAGAAAATAGAGTGCTAAAATGTGAGTGCAAAGAATGTTCAGGAGTGGTGAAGTGAGGGAGATGCAAGGAAGTGCATTTGGGGAGAGTGAAAAGAGGGTGTTGAAGGGGAATTAGATGAGGTTAAAGATGTGCAGATGGACGAGATGTGCAGAGAAAAATGTCATACATATTTAAGATTAAGCACACATAACTGAAGGCCACTCCTCCTTCCATTAACATCTCAGAAAGAAACCAAAATACCGGTCGGGTGGCACACTATGAGAATCACAGACATTTATTATACATGTTCCCTTTAGAGAGCCCCAACATTTACATCCCACTTAAAGACCAATCTGCAAATATTTCTATATAACTGATTGCAGTCAGCAGCTGTCAGCGCTTCCCGAAGACTGGTAGAGCATTTTCTTCCAAAGTGGATACAGCTTGCAGTTCAATACACTGGGTAAACCCACACTTTAAAGGGCCTGAAGTTGTTGCTCTGTTCCATTTGCACATTTCAGTAACTGTTGAGCATATTAATGCGGTAAGATATGGAGCAGTTTTGTTTTTGATGTACTTAATATTTCAAGACCATACATCCCCACTGATTTGTAAACCGTGCTTTCTCACTAAATGTATTTGCTTTAAAATCACCATTTGTTGATCTTTTTTCAATTTATTCTCAGGAGGTGGACCTCACCCCCCCCCCCCCCCCGCACCCAATTCTTGTCCATTAAGCTTGCTCTCTTTGCTCGCTACATAAAAGTCATACCCAATCTTTACGCCCCTCCACTTTCAAATGTCACCAGCCACCATTGATCCCTGGTCATGCTGCAATTGGTAGGGCTTAATTACATGTTTGTGTTACATGGCGTTGGTCCTTCTGATAGAGAATATCTCTAGGACCCTATGGGTCTAAGAGTAGACAGTTAAAAAGCCTTCCAGGTAAACAGGGTCTCCCTGTGGTAAGCCCCCCTGTTTGGAGCAATAAAGAGCTTTGCCCAGAATCCTGGTCCAAGAAAATTGCCTACTACCTTTCCTTTTAGCAAGAAGAACAGAAGAAATGTCTATCGCAAGAAATACACAAAACAATTCCCTTCTCCCTCCATTCTTGTGAAGTGGCAGCTAACGTACTAAATGTATCTCAATACACTGTGCTATATATGGTATGAAGTAGCCCCTGCTGTACCTTATAAGGATACTGCATGTCACCCAGAAGTTCTATAACCATATAGAGGAACACGGTCGAAGGCCGACTTCCTTTATAAGATTATGGAAGTTCGAGGTGACCTGCAATATTCTTATCATGTATGGCAGGCAGTACTTTATCCCATATAATACACAGTCACACCTTCACCTTTCCCACAAACCACTTAACATATAGGTGCATAACTTTTTTATGTGAAAGAGTGAGCATGTTTCCAAAAATGAATAAGAATAAAACCTCTAGTGCAAAATGTAATGCATCAAAACCCTGTTAGATATTTGTTGCAAACAGATAAGCTATTTAAAACAGAGCAGGGGAAGGAAAAGCAACCTTTTATTTGTGTTACTTTAAACAGCTCCTTCAGTTATGCTGCATGACCTCCTCTGCCTTTCACCTCGGCTGCTGGCTCTGGCAGCAGGCATTGTGACGTCAGAACTTGATAGCAATAACTTCTAATAACTTAAAATAATCGAGTTCTGACATCTTTTCTTTAAAATCGTCAACTGAGTGTGTCACTGGTCCAGTGTTTCATTTGAGCAAGATGGATTCTGGTGCTCCGCACCTGCACTTGATTGGCAGCATCTGCACTGATGACGTTCTGCCACATGGTGGAGCTGTCAGTCTAATTCAGAGATAAGCACAACAGCTGGGTTGTAGTTCAATATACAATAACAAGCATTGGCATAGCCAATAGGTCTCGCCTTTGGGACCTTATAAGTGTTTAGCCATGCAACAGTTGCATAACTAAATACTTATAAGGTCCCAAAAGCGAGACCTATTGGCTATGCCAAGCGGTCTTGCGGCCGGGAAAGTGATCGCGATTGCGATCAAACACCAAAGCGGCCTTGCGGCCACGAAAGTGAAACTGAACGTGGTAAAACGCGGTGCGCGCGCCCGCGCACATGCACTGTAGCTCCAGGCTGGCCTGGCAGCACTTTTTGGAGCCCTCTCAATAAGTCTCGCCAGACCAGCGCATGCGCTTGGTCAGACGAGACCTAAAAATTACTAATACCTGCCGCCCAAGTCATTCTTTTAGCTTTGGGTGGCCGGGAATAGACTGAATTGTCACACTTGTAGGAGTACGATGGTTATTAGTTGTGTTAGAACTGTCATTGGCAGAACCGACAGGGGCAATGAGTGGTGCAAGCTACAGCACCCTTGTGATCAGGGCCCTTGCCACTTTGTTTTAACAAGTTAAGCACTGCGACAAGTTGCCAATTATAAAGAAATCAGAGATGTGCACACAGAGATTACAGAATCCCATGTATTATACAGACATTAGAGACAGGTGAATATAGGGGGATGACAGAATCCCATGTATTATACATAAATTGGAGACAGGCGAATATAGGGGGATTACAGAATCCCATGTATTATACTTAAATTGGAGACAGGCGAATATAGGGGGATGACAGAATCCCAAGTATTATCACTGCTATTTGGTAGAAAACCTATAGACTTAAATAAATAAAAGCTGCCCCTTTGTGTATTTACTTCTCCTAGTGACTTTTCCAAGAGAGCAGGTAGCTAAATCACACTTTACTCACAGTTCTCTTTCTTTGAGTTTTTATAATTAAGAACCTGCAAATCACCCATGGGAAGACCCGCACATATTCTGTCCTATGGGAACGGAGTAACTTTAGCCGTAGCTCCTCCGCTATGGTGGAGGAGCGTCGGCCCCATTGCCAGCAGCCTCAAAACGGCAGGAAAGGAAAAATAAAACCATAATAAACACGTTTTATAATCGTTTTCTTTTTTCTTTCCTGCCGAGTCTTTGGAGGCGGGGCCAGAGGAGATGACAGGTGCAGGAGGGGTGGTGGGCACTGCCTTCAGCACGCATGACAGTTTGACCAGCCGTCTCAGGCCGGCCAAACCATCATGCGCACTGAAGCCTTCTCCATTCCGAGTTGCGTTGCTAGGTTGGAGAGAGCAGGTACAGGCTCCTAGCCTCACTGGGAGTGCAAATTCAGAGCGCTCAGGCAACGCGGCCGGTTGCAGGTTTTAAAAAATTTTTTATTTTGTTGTCTACCGACCCTTTCCCACCCCTTCCTACTCTTCCACAACACCGGCAGCTACTGAGTAACTCTCTACTTTGCTCTAAATTGGAGTCGGTGACATCACAAATATCTCAGCCACAAACAGTCGTTACCCTGCAAAGATTAAACATCGACAGCTAAAGAAAGGTCTACAGTGGGGTCTTTTCGGAAACCATTCCTTCTACCCCCGGGTGAACTATCAGAGCAAACCGGTGATACCAGGCGCCACCTGGTGGACAAGGAAGGGTGCTCGGTTGGCAACACGGATGCAGCTGTCCATTCCATCCCTCAGAGCTCAAAGTAGCGGACAAAGCAGGAAGGCTGCTGAGTCAGGCATTATACATGTACGCCGGAGACAGAATTATCGAATGGAAAATAAAACTAGTTAACGTCACATCCCAAGGTAAGTTGTCTCGCCCTGACCTGAAGGGACTATAGGTAGTGTTGGAATCCAAATGCACATATATTTTTAACAGATGGAATAAAGTGTGTTCACATATAAAAAAATGCATTAACAACGTAATATAAACAAGGATACCGGTGCTCGGGCCTTCCTGCACAGATGTGGTGTTTCTGCGAGTGGATACATTCAACAGCTGTCGGATTTTTACCTTTTGGTGTTATCTGCTACAAGACCGTTTGCTTTAAAAGAGGATTCCTTTTAAAGTTGCAATACTATGCAACAAAGCAACCGACTGGAAAAATTAAGCGCTTTATAAATGAAATTTAAAACTGAAAAGACAAGCGTGCATGAACGTCATTGAGGGAAGAATATGCAAATGACGGACTTGGAAAACATTCCCTCATTCTGCATCATTCACACCTAATTCGCTTTTCTTTTCATCAAGCATTTCCTTTGAGTGCAGCAGTACTTTGGTGCCATTTAGACACTGATATATTACACACTGGTGTTCACCATAGTTCTGGTTCAACCGCACTTTCCATTGGAAAGGCTTTTTGAACCTTCCATCCAATGTGACCCCATGATGGATTTGCACCAAGTTTTCCATTCACTTCTCGTAGTCAGCTAAGGTCCAGCAAAAAATATATATATATGTAAGCGTGGGTGAAACAAAATGCGTTTTCAGCTTTAAGATCACACAGGAAGAGCCGCCTACGATAGCTCAGTGGCGCCGCGGAGTGGACTGGTGAGAAGCAGGCCTGGCCTGGCTACCGGGCATTTCTAAGTAAACACTGCAAAACCAAATGGTTTTAAAGTATGCTTTAAAACCATTTATTTAGCTTTCTTTATTTAGTAGTGCATACAGGTCCCCACCCACAAAATCAGCTCCCACTGCAGTGAAATCGGCCCCCAGCTAGGCAGCCCACCAAAACGCCCGGTATCCAGTCCGGCCCTGGTGAGAAGCTGGTATGAGGCTCGGGATGTTCGGCCAAACATGGCAAAATAGGGAACACATGGTGGGGAGACGTCGATGTGGCTCTGTGATACTGTATTTATGATTGCATTGTCTAGTTGGAGGTCATGTGGGCCCACCCTTGGTGCAATATTGAATATTGCATGCTCTGTATAGCAGAGTGGTGGTGACTGTGAACTAGATGTGACTGTGACCTAATATATTGGTATAAAAATCAATAAAATTGTTTCTAAAAAAAAAAAAAGATCCCACAGGAAATGTTGCTCGATCTTACAGACTAAACCGCTTTACAATTTGCCAAACTTGTCATTAAATTAGAACTGTACGCAGAGAGTTTGTTTAGTTGCTGTAGTGTTGGTAGTTTCAGTTGTTTTTTTAAATGCACACGTTAAATAAGTTGTTTAGCAGGCTTTAAAGGGAGAACAGCTGTGCTGTCTGACATTCAGGATCAACCGCACGTTCAAAAAGGGGAATAAGTCAAGGGAATCACATTAGATGAGGGAGCCTTTTCTCATGTTGTGCCTTTCAGATAACCTTCCAAAATTCGTGATCTGATTGGCCGTCGCAACAGAAAAAGGGCTCTTGAAGAAGCAATTTCAAGATGCTAGCCAACAAAAGGTAAAAGGTCATATCAGGGGTCAAGGTGGCACCCTCTGATCCCCAGGCCACAGTAGGGGGGTGGGGGAGAGAGGATGGGAGGGGCAGGGCGGGTGGACTATTATATGCCCCCCAGAGAGTAAATATATATATTTTTAAATCAAATAAGTCACAGGATCCGCACTTATCTAGACACCTAAAAATCGAGGTCGGTGTGCATGGTACTAAGGTGCAGACTCCGATTGGCATTCTAGGGACTGAAGATCTGCAAATTCTGAAAATGTACTGTGAAATCGAGGCAAGTTTCACGCCATGTGTCAAAAACTTCTCAATCCCTTGCATCACAAATATATATATATATATATATATATATATATATATATATATATATTTATATACATATATATTTATATTATCTACTGGCGGTCGCCAGTTGATAGTTATAGTTTGGACCGTGTTGCCATAGGAAATCTCAAAATTCTATTTTGAATAACTTTGGCGCCGGTTGACGAATCCTCGCGAAAGTTTCAAAACTAATGGGGCGCTACGCTCCGCTCCTACCCTGAAAGTCTCGGGGGGATTCGTCAAGCGGGGGCTGAGAAAAAAGGGGGGTCCCAAAACGCGTTTTCCCCATGCATTTTTCCATAGGACCTTTAGTCCGAGCTACAGCCCGAACGGCTGAACAGAATTATGTGAAATTTGGCAGAGAGGTAGCCCTCAGGTCAGGGATGTGCCTTTTGAAGGTCTTGTGTAAATCTGTTCAGTATTTCCTGAGAAAATAGCATTTAAATCAATATATATATCTATAGGCGCGCTCCGTGCACTTACGGTAAGCTTACCGTACGCGTACGGTACCGTGCACGAGCGCGATTCTGATTGGTTGTTAGATCAAAGTAAACATTCGAATCGGTCGAAACCAGGAAGTGTCGGCCGCCATTTTGTCTCTCGCAGTCTGAGGGGGTGAAAAACAAAGGTGGATAACGTGAAAAGGGGGCAGGCTGGACAGTTCCTGACCCCCTAGCCTTTGTCAGGGGGTCTCAGAAGGACCCCCAAGGGCAAAAAATTGATTTTAATTTTTTTTTCAAAAAAATCGCCGAATGCGCGCAGCGTACGCGCACGGCGTAAACTGAGAAATTCCGCGAGGAAAAATTCCGCGAACTTCGCGTAATTACGCGTACCGTGCGCGCACGGCAAAAAAAATTTTTCAAAAAGGAAAGCTTAAAAAAAAATAAAAAAAATTGTGAGGTAAGGTTGGCTCTTAAAAGAGCCGTTGGGTTAATACAGGGATGGAGGAAAGAAAGAATGGGAATATTAGGAGCGTCTACAAACGTGCTGGTCTATCTTATTGTTAATATGGGGAACACTGGTCTCCCCAAAAACAATAAGACCAGAACACGTTATACACCTCATTACAACCCTCCCAAATCGAGGGTTAACGTCCAGAGGAGCAGAAGAAGGTGATGCTCCCACCTCAGAGGAAGGGCTCAGCTGAGCTGCCGATGATGTACTCGGCTGAGCTTCTGAGGTTGGGCTCTGGTGACTTACTGAAGAGTTTTCTCCAGTATGTCGAGCAAAGGTCCTGGGATGTCTATCCCTAAGGTGTCTCATCATAGAGTGATTTCCAAAGGAATACTTCTTCCTTGGATTTCCTCTAGATAAAACACGGTCACAAAGTGTGCAAGTGACCAATGGAGCATTGACCTTTTTCTCCCCCTCTGGAAAAGTAAAATACTCCCATACAAAAGAATTCTTTTGTTTCCTCCTTCTCTGGATAATGGTGGTGCTGCTAGCCTCACTCTCAGAAGAGGTCTGCTGTTCTGCCATTGTATCTCAATGTCAATTCAGCTCCTTCTCCTAGGGGATCTCAAGCAGTAATGAGGGGAATGGGTGTGGTGTGGGAAGTTTCTGGAACTGAAAGTAGTTTCAACCAATGAAAAGTGTTCTTTGTGGATCACATGACCTACCGTGCGCGCTCCGTAAGCTTACGGTACGCGCTCGCAAACAAGTACGCATGCGCAAACGTGACGCTTACGGAGCGCGTACGTAAGACGCACTCGCGCATGCGCATTACACGCCCCTGTGTAACCACGACGTTGCTTCCGCGTGTACGCGTATGTCACGTACGTATCACGTAAGCGCGCTGTACTTATGACGTGCGGAGCGCGTAGCGTCAGCTTACCGTACACGCATCCTATCACGTAAGCGCACCGTACTTATGACGTACGGAGCGCGTAGCGTCAGCTTACCGTACGCGCACGGAAAAAAATGCATAAAAAAAAAAATTAACCATTCCATAATGCAGGATATAGTACATATATTATTTTATACATAGGTTTACAAAAAATCTCAAAAAAAAATTTGCATTTAAAAAACCGTACAAATTAACTGAAAAAACAATAGGTTTCACACACGTTATAGTTAGGAATTAGCATTTAAAAAACCTTGCAAATTCACTGAAAAAACCATAGGTTTCACACATGTTATAGTTAGCTGGACATTTCACTCATAAAAAACCAATGAAATTCCCCCGTTATAGTTAGTGCAGGCAACTATAACTCACGCGACCGCAATCCTCTGCTGATGACGTCAGATATTACATCACTGATGACATATGTGTCTTTCTGAAAAAAAAAAATGTAATATATGTATAGCTAAACATGAATGGAAGAAGACATGGGTAAATAAGTGTCTAAATACAGTGATGTAATATCTGACGTCATCAGCAGAGGATTGCGGTCGCGTGAGTTATAGTTGCCTGCACTAACTATAACGGGGGAATTTCATTGGTTTTTTATGAGTGAAATGTCCAGCTAACTATAACATGTGTGAAACCTATGGTTTTTTCAGTGAATATATATATATATATATATATATATATATATATATATATATATATATATATATATATATATATATGTTAATCAGGTCACAAAGGAATAAAAACACATAGTGAGACAAAGTCAATAATAATGCCTGGAAAGTAAGGCCTCAAATTGTTTTATTTTGCAAAGGGATTCTAGAATGGAATCTTGGAGGCACAAAGATTTGTTTTTCTCACGTCAGTTAAGTTGTACTGCGGGATGAACTTGAAATTTGACCTTTGCACTAAGGTAATAAATGTATGTATCTGAGTTTATTAGTACACTTATTCCAAATACATGTTACATGGCATGGCCACATTTACTTTCACTGGTATGACGAGTGTGTGTGTGTATTGTTTTCATAATGAGTTTTTGTACTGTTCGATGAATCTGCACAAAACGTTCCACAGAATCTACACAAAAAATTCCAAAAGCAAAAAAGTACATCCACTTTGGGTTCAGTTCCGATTTTAACTCCCATAAGACTCTTTACGCCTTGATACAGAAAACACAGTTGAATGAAATTACAATAAATTTGGCATGTAAGTAGAACTTTACTCAAGGAAGTGTATTTTCAGCCCTAAAAAAATCATTACAATTTTACTAGACCTGCAGTTCTAGTAACTTGAATAATCTACTCGACCTAACTAATGTACTAGACCCATAAGAGGGTCTTAAATGGTGTGCTCCTAAGCAAATATTTATGTTACATAGCCGTCATTTGCTTCATTATCACGAGATCACCTTCAAATATGTGAGGTCAGCATGTCTGCTATACAAAAAACCTCTTTAGTTTGATTTAATGGACTAAATGTTTGCTCCACATGTAATAAAAATCTAGTTCACATAGGGTACACATGACCCCTGCCTTGCTTATTAGTTTACTAATAACATTGCCATCACAGCAGCAGCAATAATGTTACTCATTTCATGTGTTAAAACTCACTTTTAACAAATATATTACTAAAGCATGATGTGGCAGTGCAGACAGGACATTTTCTATTGAAAAGGCCACAAACTTTCGCACTAACATGCAGTTTTACTGATAAAACTATGTAGCATATAAACAATAATCTTAGGAAACTGGATTTCAGCAAAAATGTTTATCACATCTGCCTCCACATCCTCCGAAAGACCTTCAAATGGATCCCCCCGAACACAGAAAAACTGTCACCCACGTACTCATAACCAGCAGACTGGACTACAGAAACGCCCTCTACGCCGGCATCAACAAGACCCTGCTACACAAGCTCCAAACCATCCAGAACGTAGCGGCCAGGCTCATCCTCGGGACCCCACGACACGAGCGCATGACGCAACACCTCCTAGACCTACACTGGCTCCCAGTCGAGAAGAGAATAACCTACAAGCTGCTCACCCACACCTACAAATCCCTCCACAACATCGGACCCAAATACCTCAACGATAGAGTCAGCTTCCACGCTTCCAAAAGAACTCCCCAATTCGCCGACCTCGCCCTAGCGGAGATACCCCGTATTCGCAGAAGCAGAACAGGAGGAAGGGCCTTCTCCTACCTTGCAGCCAAAACCTGGAACAAACTCCCGGTCAGCATCAGACAATCCCCTAACCTGCACATCTTCAGAAAGGACCTCAAGACCTTGCTCTTCAATTGATCCGGAGCTGCCTACCACCCCCTCCCCCCTAGCGGCTTGAGACCCTAACAGGTGAGTAGCGCGCTTTATAAACCCTTGATTGATTGATTGATCACTTGCATACCACCAAGGAAAGTTTTATGATTTGTTTTCTGCCTTTTCAAATCTTTTATTTCAATCAGAGATTTACAAAAAATGTGCTTTTATATCTAGTTCGCTAATTATATATTTAAATGTGTGTTAGAAAAATAAACCTGACTTCCTACAGCCTCTAATTTCACACTCATGTCCAGCACGATTTTCAGACAGTTCTCTATACAAAATCCTCTACTTTACATTCCCTGAATCCAAAGTTAATTGTATTAAGATGTAAACTGACTTTTGACCACTGTCTTTGAAAATAGAGCAAATGTGTCAAGATGAACACAATATTTTAAGACATATTTACTGCTCATTCACTTTATGAGTGAACATAACACCTGTTCTTTGTCAGCTCTCCAGTCTCCAGAAGGGGCCAGTAGGCCCTAAAAATAACTCGCCCTGATCAAATCTGACTTGCCATATCGAGCTGGCAAGCAGATTTTTCGAGGCCTGATTTCCTTGGATTGGTTTAAATCTGTTCAGTAGTGTTCTAGAAATTAGTATTTAGGAAGTGCTCTAGCTATGCACAAAGATGCTAGATTTTAGAAATCCGGACTGTTAATCCACAGATCTTCATATTGTCTCGTACGTTGGTATGTGAAATATCTTTACACTTGAAACTAACCCGGCTAATAGTCAAGAGGCCTATTCAGTGTGTTTTTAGCTCAATGTAAGCATTTACCTTTAGTAGCTGGTTCGGATGACATACCTTTGTTCATAGCTACCACACTGGATAGCACGATGCAAAGCATATCTGGATATCTGCATTGAGTAATGTTCTATTTGTTACCACTGATAAGGGAGAGAGTGAGACACCAGGACTCACTCAAGGCCTCACCTCTGTCTCTGCACTCAATTATGGTAATACATAGGATACTATATGGTAATACATAGGATGCTATACTTTGCACACTTGCTTATATTCCAGTTTTAATATTTAAGGGAACCAAGATGCAGCGAGGTAAGAGAGGAGGGTCATATTTACAGGCCAGGGAGAAGCATAGTCATTAAACCACATCACCTCCGAGCAGGGGCTCGCTGGCCTATTGTGAAGACAGGAAGGCTTGCCTATCACGTGCCTCATTGTGCCACAGCACTACAGCCATTTCCCTGTGCTCCAGCCAGCTTCGGACTAAAAGGGGGTACCATGGAACACATAATGCTTGTATTTGTATTGATGCTGCTTGACTTTTCTATAGCGACTGAAAGCTGTGCAAAGCTGCTCACTATCAAGAAATGATGAACACAAACCACTACTAAGCACCAAAACCACAATCTTCACCCAAAACGAACAAATGAATCAGCTCCACATCCAACATGAAGCAGTTCCGATTCCATGAAGTGTCTTATTTGTTCTTTAATTTTACTCACAAAGTACGCATTGATAAAAAGCAACAAAAACAAGCATTGGCATAGCCAATAGGTCTCGCTTTTGGGACCTTATAAGCATTTAGTTATGCAGCACAATATCCTTACATCAACAGCTGCATGGCTAAACACTAAGCAGGGGGATTGGATGGGAGTCTATCCCAGAGGCTGAAGCTGAAGGAAGAAGGAGAGGCGACGCGACACTGGAGGGGGCTGTCGGCTGAAGATATGTTTTTATTTAAAAAATAATATATTATTTCTAAAACCCCCAAGCGTGCTCCCAGGCGACCTCGTCCTGCGCTCTCCCTCCCGCCCTACCACCTTTTATTTATGGTGGCTGCCATTGGGCAAAAGCCACAGGAGTAAAAGTGAGGAGGAAGGAGGGCAAAGGCACACAGATGGAGGGTGAGAGAGGGTGGGTAAAGGCAACACAAATGAATGAAGGGAGAGAGGAAAATATGAAGGAATAGGTCTGTAATACAACTAAAACAAAAAATTCAGAAAATATAAGTGAGAGTGCAAAAAAACTTTCTTAACTACTGTGTAGCGTGTTTGAAACAGTAACAAAGACAGAGATACGGAGAGAAGGGTCGAAAGTCACAGGGACGGAGGTTGGGGGTGCAAAGGCAACACAGTGGGAGAGAGGGCAACATGAAGAAATGTCATTTCTGCAATACAATTAAAACAACAAAGTCAGAAAAATATAAGTGACATACACACTCCGAAAAGAAACTTTCTTAAGTCTGGTGTAGTGTGTTTGAAGCAGTAACAAAGATGGAAATACTGAAGAAGGTGTCAAAAGCCACAGAGAAGGAGGGTGGGAGGGAGGAAGGTGGGCAAAGGCAACACGGACCAAGGGAATGAGGGTGGGATGGAGGGTGACTAAAGGCATACCGATGGAGGGTAGGAGGAAGCGGGTAAAGGCAGCACAGTCTGATGGAGGGAGAGAGGCAGCACAAAGGAATATGATGTCTGCAATACAACTAAAGCAATAACAGTCAGAAATTGCAAGCAACTTGCACACTCCATTTGGTATGAACAATGAAAAACCAAAGGGGATGATGGACGGAGTGTTGAACATTGCAAGCACTCACCCCCAGTCAACTGATATGGGTTTAATCCATCATCCTTCTTTAGCTCACTCCGCCACCCCAGTTCAGACATGGCCATATGCAAATCAGTCTGACCCTGTGCCTCATGGGAACAGTCCATTTGGTATGGCCTCTCATTGTAAATAAATACCTCGGTGAGACAATACTTCTGTTGAACAAATCATTGCGTGAACTCCAGGTCGCGGCTTTAACCCTGCTGTCTGACTAAAACCTTTCCCTGTCCGAGATGGATAAAAGGAGTACCACTGGGAGCCAATTCTAAATGGGCCTATAATAAGGAACGGTTTGCCCAGGGATCCTAAATTTAACAGTACACTCAAAATCTGTCCCTGTGGGTACTGGGTGGGAACACGCAGATTTGGGTTGAGGTCGAAGGCTGCCACAGCGCCCTGGGTTGAAACTCAAGCACTAAGGTGTCTCACACCAAACAACGCAATTAGACCGTGGGAATGTCAGACAATTGCACCAAGTAAACGGCATCAGATAACAGAGACCATGTCATTAGGGCTGTTTTGATATGTATAAACATTACAAGCTTCCAGCTTCTCTCACACCGCACAAAGGCTTCAGCTCAGCTCGCTGCTGAGAATGTACATCCTTTAACTGTGCCCTTTCAGTGGAATCACACATTAAATCTGAGTATGAGCTTACTTCTCCCCATTTCACTCTTGTAAATAAAATATCAGGATAATCACATTCAATGCCATTGTTTATGCATTCTATAAATACGTGAAACTGCCAAAAATATACTCGCTGCCAAACTGTATGTGTCCTACATATAGAAAGGATGGGTTTGTTTACTCACCGCACTTTCAGCGTCACTCCCTGTCCTCACCCGTGTGGAGCCCATATTTACGAGATGCAATTTTTTTATGCACGATTACATGCAGAAACACCTAGCGCCAAGCTGACAAGTCTAGCATCAGTTTTATTTCTTAATGACATACTTTCATAGGGTTCGTTCATGCCGCACCAAAGAGAGGCGAAATGGACACAGTTAAGCTAGATTGCGAGAGCACACTTGAAGCTCATCTCGCTGTGGCAACAACACAACAGGCTGCCATTACTGCGCACCACTCTAGGAACAAGCCTCGAGTTGTGTGCGCGCACGCGCTAAAAAAACAAGCGGCCATGCGGCCGAGAAAGTGTTCGCGATCAAACATCAAAGCGGCCGCGAAAATGATCGCGATCAATCAAAGCGGCCGTGCGGCCGCGTAAGTGAAAGTACTCTCGTCAAGCGCGGCGCGCGCGGCCGCGCACATGCACTGTAGGTCTAGGCTGGCCTAGTAGCACTTTTTGGAGCCCTCTCAAAAAGTCTCGCCAGACCAGCGCATGCGCTGGGTCAGGCGAGACCTAAAAACTATTGCTAGAATAGTTGGCCGATTTTTTCAGATCTTGCTGACTGACAGCGTTATCTGTGTGTAGTCAACATACATATTGTATCTAATATATCCATTACACAGTTAGAGTGCCCTTTGGGTTTGCCTTTTGCTCATGATTTGATTACTTTCTAGTCTATCTCTGAACTCTTCTCCTGGTGCAATGGTTTTTCGCCCTAATCTTGCTTGCCCAGTAAAAGAAGAATTTCTTTCTACCAGGTTTTGATATTTTTCTCACCAGATTTGCATAAGCTGCATCCTTCCAATGCTGATGTCAAAACCTACGACTGCTATGCATGAGGGACTAATTTCTCACACTCACTTTTCCCTGCTCCCCCTTCATTTGCCATACCCACTTTATTTAAAAATTAGCCCACAGCACCCACTTGCTTCCCAATCCCTCTTGCTCCATCAGTCTCTCCCCACTGTATCACCAGGCGGTCAACTTTCAGTAGTTTCCAAACTATTCCAAGACGGTCGCCTGAGCAATCAGAAGCACAGCAACATTCTAGAAGGGAAAAAAAGCATTTCGTTGTCATAGCGTGATTCGTTGGCTTCACCAATGCTTGGTTTATTTATGGAACCCTGTCTTGATTATTGTCTTTAACCATAATACCTAAGAAAATCAAAACTCTATAAGGGACAGACAGAAGGCTTCTCCACCTGACCAAGTTGATTAAAAAAAGTCAGCAACAGCCATATCTTGTTAGTGTTACCAGGGGATTGTAACCAGCATATCTTCATACTACCAAACAGACGTGTCATCAACGTTTTTTAAACCTGGAATCCAAGCATTTTCTATTTCAGGTCCTCTATGAAGGTCCTTGCTTTTCTTGTCGGGTTCTGTATTCAAGAGAGATCAGGGTGATTACCTATTTAGATGATTGGCAGATTCACATCAGTTAGTAGATCCAGACCCCTCCCCCCCCCCCGCCCGAGGCAGGGTGCACCATTCATCAGGATAATGGTTGGATCATTAACTGCCAGAAATGCCATCTTCCTCAGGTAAAGGCACTACGCAGTGGCGTCATTAGGGTTGGTGTCACCCGGTGCGGGTAACTCATGGTGTCACCCCCTCACGACTAACGACATGGACCTCCTCCGCTCCGAGTCCGCCAGTGGACACAGTTGGCAAATAACAGGACCATACAGAATCCTTAGAAACGTTTGTAAATGTAGGTCCTATATTTACAAAATGTGCCTGTTAACAACAGTGTGATAATGACTCATTAATCAGGTTGTACAGTGGGCTTCCTGCTAGTCAACAGTTTATTGGAATTTATAATATCATAGGTATGGTACTTTTTACTGGTGTGGTGTTCCCACTATCCAGCAACACGATATATCAGTGGTCGAAGTGGGGGGAAAAAAAGTAGGGGAACTGTGGGCGGAGAATCAGAGGGCGGGAATAACCCAAGCATTGGATCAGTGGGCAGAGCCAGAGGCGTGGCGAGAATGCGCAAACATCCCAATTTTTTGTATTTGTTTGGTTTCACTGCCCAGTTTTATCAACCAATGGATACACATGATTATTTAAGGTTATAATGAGTTATTGACAGTAAAATGTATTCACCAAGTGGGATATGCTTCTAATCACAGAATGTCCCCAAATACGATAAAATGTGGAAGCACAAGCCATTTGTCTCCGAGCCATGGAGTTTCTGTCATCAGCACTTCTCCCTTTGTCCACAACAGCAGTTCAAACATGAATGGCTAAAAATCCTAGTTTGCAAATGTTTTCTAAATAATAATGGCTCTACCATATTTGCCTCATAATGCAAGATCTGCAGCATGATCTGACCATTTAAACTAATAAATTGTTTGTAGCTCAAACGTATCAAAAGTTAATAAAAAATGTGACTTGTGTTGCTGCGGAGTAGATGACAGTTAATAGCTCACTTTTCTATGTTAGGATTTTAACTTATAAACTGCAAGTAACAAAAGGAACTCTGACAAAAGCAGTAGCCCACTGGCCTATTTACATTATGTGCACTTTGTGATCTGCATGGTACATGTTCTTTGCAGCAGGTACATTTACCCTCCGAGCTACCTTTCTATGAGTCAAATCTTCCATTAGACAAAATTCCGATCTCTCTCTACGAAGAACATTAATCACCAGAGTCACCATGGCATTTTTATTTTTACAGAAAATTGCTGGAGCCCAGGAAGGAGGCAGCAAGCGCTTTTAAAACCATAATATACTTGCAAAAATGATGCCTCCACCTAAAGTCAGCACCTGGTGCGGTCACACCGGTTGTACCGGCCTAGAGCTGGCCTGGCCCTTCTCAAGGGTCCTGTGATCTCAGTGACAGTGTCACTGTTGTTCTAGGGTGTGCTGCTTCATAGGCCTGCCCTCAAGACTGGAGGTGAACTTCAGTATGAATAGTGGTGGACAAGCCTTGAAAGTTAACCTACACTTGTCATACAAGGGTCCACCTGCTGGTGCTACGACACCGGGGCTTCTAATGTCTGGCGAAGCCTTCTTCTCTCCTCTGTTGCCTCCATACAGTGGGCATTTTGTCATGGTTACTGTTCACAGATTTGTTTCAATTTTGTTCTATTTAACTCACTTTTTTGTTAATGATGTGTTGTTTCATGTTAGTGATTCAATTTTAGCGCATGCATCTCTGTTCCGGCCTCACCCAGTTGGCGCCGTGGCCCTTCCAGAAGGCCCCGACTTGTCCCCGCTTGTTTTATTTTCATGAAGGCCACCTCATTTCCCTGGCATTAAACACCACTGGATCTGATGGGTCCCACAAATCCCCACGTTATTTATCGATTTTTGTGGAACACATTCGAGCATTACACAATTTCCCATCATACAGAAATAGAGAAGGCTGTAGTTCGAGGTGCAGGCCTTAGAGCAGATCCATAATTGATGCAGGGAGGTTGCCCCGATGTGCATACAACTCGGTTTGCTGGTGAAAAGTTGCTGAACTTAAATCATTGATTCAAGATCCGACTTTGTTAATAATCCTGAAGCCAACTATAGGAGCAGAGGCGTAGCTAGAGCTTGTGGCGCCCGGGGCTATCCCTCAGATTGCCGCGCCTGGGGGGGGGGGGGGGGGGGGGGTTGCTGGGGAAAAAGGACGGCAAGCACTTGAAAGAGGACCGAGAGACACGTAGTATCGCCGCTAATAATTCCCTCGATCATGCAAGTTACATGCACATACATGGCACGGTCTAAGGCTACACAGTTGAATACACCAGTGACTGGCAGTACAAAAGAGAACACACAGACTGCATGATCTATCTGGGGACTCATAAAAACCGCATGTGACATCCATCAGAGAGCTGCGTGAACAATTACCTGGTAATCCCCTCAGCACAATGCAAACATGCACATACATGACACTGTTCAGGGATCCATCATCTACAGCTGACATTAAATGACCATTCATCATGGTCCCCCCATTAAAGCAGTGCACTTTGTGATCTGTAGGTACATGTTCTTTGCAGCAGGCACATTGACCCTCCGTGCTACCTTTCCAGAAGTCAACCCTTCCACTAGAAAAAAAACTCGGATCTCTCTCTAGGAAGACCATTAATCACTGAAGATATCGTGACATTTTTATTGTTTCTGAAAATTGCTGGAGGCCAGGAAGGAGGCAGCAAATCTTTTTTTTTAAACCATAATACACTTGCAAACACTACGCACCCACCCGAAATAGGTACCCTGTGCGGTCACACCGTTCGCACCGCCCTAACCTGCTCAAGGTTCATGTGACCTCAGTGACAGAGTCACAGTGACTGGATCACTGTTGCTCTAGGGTGTGCTGCTTCGTAGGCCTGCCCGCAAGACTGGAGATTAACTTCAGTATGGATTGTGGTGGACAGGCCTTCAAGTTTAACTCACAATTGACACCACTAGGGTACACCTGCTTGTGCTAAGACATCAAGCCTTCTAAGGTCTAGTGGGGCCTTGTAAGGTCTAGCATGGGAATATGCTCCCTCAGTAGAGTGGTCTGGTGGACTGGTCATGAAGGCTGAACCCAGTTCCCCAGTTCCAAATTCGACAGCTCTGGCCATAGTGCCACATCCTCTCCCCCACTGAACACCATACTGCCCCACTGAGAGAAACTCCACTGCCTTCAGCTACAACCTAATTGTGCCCGCTATAAACACTTGGATGTGGGTGGCTCAATTCAAATTATGCACTTGATAAGAGTAATATGCTACCTAAAAAAAAAAAAGTAGAAGCAACCACTCATAGGGAATGCAAGATTAAGTAAAGCATGTGAAATGTAAGCAGAAACAACATGGTTACCTTAACGATCTCTCACTCACTATTCAGAAATCAGCAAATGGTTTTACCTGAAAAGTTAAGGACATGTCTACAGGGCCCTGAAGGGAACCGTTTCAATGTCCATTGCTTATATCCTTACAAAACGTAAGCAGTATGGTTTAAAAAGACCACATCCATAAACACAGAGCCATGATACACATTTTGTTTTCCAATCCACCCATCAACCAGGTAATGCAGTACCTCCAGGAATGGTACACTTTCCCACCTGGGGACAACAATGCTGTTCAAAGAAAGACGAGAAAACAAAAGTAGCGCTTCACTGGCAAACTCTGTTAAGTGAGGCTGATGTGTTTATATGTGAATAAAACCAATCTGGCCACTTTGCAACCACTCTGTCTTTCTTTATTTAGTTATGTATTTATTTTCCATGTTTCAAACCTTCTATTTCTCTCCATCCCGCTGCACTTTGGAATAGAAAAATGTCAGAAAAAGGGCATGTCCCGCAAGAGTGTTTTTCTTTTTTGGATCCATTTCACAGGGAAGCAACTAAATGAAAGCAGGTCTCTGTAATTACCAGGAATTTTGTGCCGAAATTGACCTGGAGAAAATGGAGGGGTGTCGGGTGTGATATTTGTTGTACCTGGTAAGTGGTAACTACACTACACCGTGCAGAGAACTTTGCAGGAGGAATTATAATTACAAGAAGTGTGAATAGGCAATAGGCCACAGGCCACTGACTCACCTGCTGAGTTGGTGGCAGACAGGGGGAGGGGGGGGGGGGACTACGTCGGTCGGCGGCTATCCTTAAACCAGGCTCCTGTCCTTGGAATAAAATTAAATTATAGTGGCGGTCAACCCTGAGACGAGACCTGCTCCTCGTCCCTCGTGATGCCAAGTCACGCGCACTTGGGGCCCAATGCGCATGCGGGATTCCCGTATTCAAAACGACATCACTGCACCCCTCTAGTGACGACGTCACTGCCGAGGCGCGCAGACGCGACGGAGGAGGAGACAGTGCGCACTGCGCACAGGCACCTCCTCCTCCTGAATAGTTAGGTTGCGTCGTTGCGTTGCTCTGGAGGTACAACAACGGACCTTTGGTGTCACCCCGCGTGAGGGTGTCACCCGGTGCGGTCCGCACCCCCAGCACCCCATAGTGACGCCGCTGGCACTACGTTTTCTTTGATATCTTTTCCACACGACATTTGTGCGAGTACACCTCCCTGAAAGAAAGAGCAATAAGACATCCACTCTTTTTGACAGGGCTAAAGCGGAAGGTGAAGGCCTCAGAATGAGAACGGTTGGTTGTCAAGGGGGTGGCGGCAGCAGCGGCTCCAGCTGCAGCGCCATGGCCAGCTGCTCCTCAAGTTATAGATGAGGCATCTACTATGCTTCTGAACACCCTAGGCCGTAGCACATGACTGCTGGTGCCAGTGTTACGGAAAGTTACAAACTTGATGTATCAGTGGTACCGCCAAGCAGAATGGACTTTGCTGTACTTGTTCCATGGATCATCACAACAGATGCCAGACTCCAGGGATTCTAGGGGCAGGGGCACTGGGACACATGTTCGTGCAAGACAAACGGTTAGTGCTAGAGGCCTAGCATTCATAGAAACTGGGCCCCGTCTGGAGTATCCTAGGCCTTCCTCCAACATCAATGCATTGCAGAGCTCATCAAGACAGACAATCAACTGCCAAAGGTCTACGGCTCCCATCATGGTGGACTCGGACCAGCTCCCCTCGATTTAGCACATTCCTGCACTTTTCATACTTCTTAGCAACAGGCTCGTTTCTCGTGTCTGAGTCATTCTGATGTAATATGAACATGGTACAAATCGATCTGACCACCATAATGTGACTAGCGCTATTGTGATTAAAAAAAGAGAGATTACAAGTGAAACTCCTTGGGGGCCCTAAAACATTAGGAAATGTAGGGATTGTAAAACCCCAAAAGTTGTGGAGAGTTTTTAAGGGCAAAATAAACGTGTAGTGGTAGCCCATTTTCAGTGTCTACAACAACACACACAAGAATACAACATGAGAGGAGGGAGCGATGCAATGGCCCATGATAAGAGGGGAGGCAATGTGGGCACAGTGAGTGGGACTTGGGTGAATGTCAGGGGCAAAGGTGACATGGAGAGGCCATCAAGGAGGAAATCAATTTAAGAAAACAGAGAGTGGCCAGAAGAGTGACCATGGGTCTAGTGAAGCATGGACTGTGTGAAAAGACAGGAGATGGGAGGCAAGAAAAGAAAAGGAAAGGGTGGGCACGATGAGGGGAGTGAGAGAGTTGCAAGGGGATATTTTGAAGCCCATAAAAGCGAGAAAAAGAAGAGCTAAAAACAGAGACACTGATGGAGGGAATCACACAAGACATGAGAGAGGATATTCCCATCAAAGAGAAAATACAATTTAAGTGCTGGAGGGCATTTAATATGATTTGCATTCTTCAGGCACGCCTTAAAAGGCGGGACTTGGCACTAAAAAAACGGCTGTTTGCATTTGTCAGCGAAAACCTTTGTCACAATATATAGAATTTTATATGGGTAACAGCGAATTACAGAGATGTTTTACAACAAGAGGTTCTGAGTGACGTCAAATAGACTACACGAGTGAAGCTCATGTTGTCTATGATGTCACTCTGAACCCCTCAGTGAAAAACATCCCCGTAATTCACTTTCTACACATCTATTATTTTATGTTATGTATAGCTCCAAAATCGTCTTCCCCTGCTTTGAATTGCTAAGCAGGGGCAGAGGAGTAAGGGGGAGCCATGCATACCACAGCCTCTACTCCCTGTGCCAAATGTTTACAAAAACCTCACCTGATATCTCTACCCAACCCCACCCACCTTCATGGCCTTCCTTCCCTCTCCTGCAGCTCTGCTTTCTGTTTTCATTCAATGCAGACAAGCAGAGCTGCACTGACAGGCTCTAAGAGAGACCTGTCCGCCTGGCCTAGAAGGCATCACAACAGTGGGGAACCAGTTTTGTTGCCAACTGTTGCTATGTCATAGCAGTGAGTGATGGCATTTAGAAACTGAAAGGTTCTCTATGAGAATCATACATAACAACATGGAAACTTAACTTGACTCTATTCCCCACCCTTTGACAGCTCTGACCATACACGCAGACACTAGCTCTGTTCACCCGAGTTGACTGGAACGCCAAAGACTAAGATTTGAGATTTACCAATCTGGAGGTTCTTGTTCATGGGCTCTGCTCCCAACCCAACCAATGTATCTTTGATACCATGACGTCAATCATCCCCTTAGGGAATAAGGTAACCAAACTCCAGTTTCATATGCGTAGCAAAGCTCTATCCTTGCACAGCTTCAAACACAAATTTCTCCCGGGGCCTACCACGGGGTGCTCCTGGTTGCACTGCTGCAATGGGGAATAACCCGGAACTTGAGAAAACTCACAAAACAACTCCAACTGGTACAGAAATGTGCGTCAAGACTAGTATTAGGTCTGAAATGATCAGACCACACATAGCACCTGCTTTGTACTCCTTGCATTGTCTCCTCCTAGAACAAAGTGCTGTGCGTGATGCATACAGAACAGTGGCGTCAAGGCCCTAAACATCAGAGTAACCTGTTCCATAATCACACACCAGCTCACAACCGGAGATCGCTGACAGACAATACAACTGAAACATATTTGAACCGAATGGCTGCAGGCAAGAAACCGGAGGAGAGGGTTGCCCTGAAGCATGGAACAAGACAAGTGCACCTCTTTGACAACAACAACACTACACCAGGTTTAGAAAAGATCGGACAAGGGCTCTCTTGCTTCAGGCATTCTGTGAACAGAGAACAAAAACTCAATGTAGAACCCACACGCGTCTGGACTTTCCAAACCAGACACATGGTTAAAATAAAAAAGGTACAGGAGGCGGAATGAGCCACCCTAGCTGGCCTCCTGCCAAAGAGGCTGGAATGTGAAGAAGCGAAGCTGAGGACCAACAGTGCTGTGAAGCGCCACTGGGTGCCACAGAAACAGCCTATAAATACATTGCTCCATAAAATGAAAAGATGGTGAAATAGTGATGTTAATTGCTCAAGAAAAATAAAAAAAAATGTAAAAGTGACGACTCTATCCCAAAACCTTCACTAGATATTCAATGGAATAGATTCCAGGTTATGGCGCTGTCCTGCAGTTTGTTGACCAGTTTAAGGACCACTAAGAGTTCAGCACCACGGACAGCTCTGGCCCTATGTATGGGCCCCTTTCACGGATGGACGACAAGTTTAAGGCCCATATCGCGGTTTATAACCAAAAAGAGGGAGTGCAAGGATTACACACATAACAGTTCTTCCCGCCAAGAGAACAAATGGAAAAAAATGAATAGTTTGGGCCAGAAAAGAAAAAATCCAGTATTACGTTGATTCACCCTCGAGAAAGGTATCTATACAAACCTAATCCTACTTTCACCATTATTCGTTTATGTATTTATATATTTGTTTATTTATTTATTCGTTTATTTAGGGCTGGTACTGAGACCGCGTTATCTGTTGTGCCTGCCTAATGTTTAATAAAATATATACAATAGGCAAAAGAATTCCATATTTTGAGTGGCTTGGATGAGGCCTCTTTATCCATTGGTCTGTTCAAATGTCATTCAGATGTTGCTTCCGGACTCCACAGCGTATAGCAAGGGACAATGGTTCTGCCAAACTTCGCCCTTTGGCTCTTCTGTACTGTGAGTGACGACAGTATGCATGCTCGCACGTGCACAGCTCTCCAGAGGAAATGCACTTTGCGCTGCAGGCCCACTCCTTTACTTATTTAATGATAACATTTTTCAGAAAACATAAATAATGAAAATATGGTTAGGTTGAAAAGACCAGACCTACTGGATTTACGATGCTTGTGGAAGGCAACTTGGTCAGGTAAAGGCTTGAGGCCTGCTGCACCTGGGAGTGGACTGTGCGCACCTGAAATCCCCTTTCACCTCAGTTTTTATAAACTATAAAAGGCAGCAAACTGTATAACGGTTTTTAGGGGATAAATTATCTAGAGCGTCTACTGTACGTTTCATTAAACAAAATGCAATTCTGAGCTGTCAGCTGTCCCCACGGCACCCGTTTCAAGAGCATATTTACGATGATGGCAAAGGAAAGCAGGCGAACTCGTCAGCCATAGGCGACATGCTGGAAATCTGAATTACCTGTACCAGTGCTGTTGGCTTGGGGGATTTTTTGTTACTTTTTCTCACTTACACTATTGAAAGCATTTCTGATGTTATCTCACAGCTTGCTGAATATTCATTAAATACTCAATAAAGAATTACTGGAGATGCGATAAAGCAGGGTATGCTACCTTAACCCCCACGAAAGGCAGATACCAGCCAATCCACAAAGCAGCAACAATTGTATGCCATTTCAGAAGGCAACTCTGCCAGCGCTCCCACGACAATCTTAGAAAGATGTAGGCTAGCACGGGAAACGTTTATACCACTTTTAAAACACCTGTATGTGACTGGCAGCATTTAGAATACAACCATACTCCGGTAAAGCACTAAACACACTCTTTTATCACTTCACTAATATATAGATAGGCCTTCAGGGAGTCAGAAATCCGGATTTTCTTTTCATGTTATCTGTTTGATCACTTCTAACACTAGTGTAGCTCTTCAAATGGTGTTCCTTGTGAAACTATGCCACCTTCTGAGGAATTTCGGTAATGCATGTGTTTTCGTTATTTTGTATAGTTTTATTTAGTGCCAACTAGGTCCAAGGGCATTCATTGGAGCGTTTTACATGAGCACCAGATTACATTACACAAGGTCGGATTTTGTTTAAACAAGTGGAGATTGAGGGCCTCATTCAGGCTTTGGCGGATGAGATACCCTGTCACATAGTGACGGATATCCGGTTAAAGTGCCAAATAATGACCGTGTAATACAGCAGACATGCTATTCGTTACTGGCAGAAAATCCATCCAATCCCCCAAACCCTAAATCAAGCCCCAACTGATTTGCCCAGAATCACAGGATCTTGAGCTGACGTCGGGACTCCAAACCGTTGTAAAGTCGGCAATTCTGGTGGCCAGGCAACATTTCCTCCCCATCTTGACAGCTCAGATGGAGATAATCAACTTATTCAAATGGACACTGGACTTCTCAAATACATCAATTACATTTTGACAACGTTATAAAAGTTCTGGGTCTAGAGCACTGCTTCCCCAGCCTAGAGTGGCCAACTTTTCATTATCACTGTGCAGGACACTCTGCGCATGTGGCGACACTGCGCGAGCAGAGACTTCAGAAGATGTGTGTTGGAGAGACGGGAGACCAAGTCGTATCTCATATTTTTTGGGATTCACTTTAAATTCCCCCTTCTGTACATCAAGTCAGTTTACAAGATATAACTCTGCCATACACTGAACTTCTACAGTTTTATTATTTATTCATATTGAGATCTTGACTGCTTTTGATTGGAACTTTTGAGACAGAAGTTTAGAAAATGAAATACTGTAGTATCTAAATGACATGAAATGGTCTTAAGCTTTGAAACGCCAATGGTAAATATCCGAATCTTCTACCCGTATTTACCACTAAACAAGGATACTTGACATTTAATCTCCGCTTTCCACGTCACCTAAATATGATGGAAATAAACAGGTAAAGCTGAGCAGAGCCCAAATCACACTGACATTTCCTTGGGAAGAGCCGCCCCTTGGCCTTGCTATCGGAGTCACTGCCACCCCAGCTATGGTCCGGTGGACTAGGTGGAAATGTGGAGACAGGAGACGCGGGTGTTAATCAAGGTCTCCTATTTGGCCAAATTGGGCGCTATCGGGCAACCCCATTTTGAACGTATTCCTCTGATCCCCTTTTGGTACATTTGGAATTATGTAGAATCAGTGTTAAGCTGTTAGGAAGTTTGTGACTACAAAATGAATTGGACATGACCTAAGGGAGTGGAAAAGTGTCCAGACTCTTGGTACAGTCAACAAACTATAGTATAGCCTTTACAGCAAGTAACAATGTATTGCAGTCTCGGGTCTACTATTTTAGCATTTTACTGTTTTAGCAAATGGTTTGATTCTGAGCAAATCATATTTTCCGGGGCCATATGTCCAAATATCTGACAATATTTGAGTACTTTAAAACAGGCTGCTGGAATAAATAAACACCAAGGACATATTCCCAGGATAAGTCCCCAGACAGTTTTTTATTTACACATTTAGAGCTCAGCAAGTGGCTGAATTTGCATTCAAGAGATGAAAGTGCTCTTGAAGGTGTATTGTGGACTCCTTGCTCTCTGGGGCTAGGGCTCTGAAGAAGACCTCAGGTTTTATAGTGAAGCATTGCAGTAGTAATGTTTCTTACCTACTTTGAATTTTCAGAACTCACGATGATGCTGTTGAATTGAAGTAATGCAAAAAGAACAATTGATGGACAGAATGCAGAACAATGTCATACATTCACCCCAGTACAGAGATCTGGGCCTAAATCCATCTAATTTTGCTCACCATGACATTCCAGTTTTAACCCAGCCATATGCACATCAGTCTTGACCCTGTGCCCAATGGGAACAGTCCAGCCCGAACTGCCAGGCCAGGTCCTCCTTGGACTGGAAACAAGCATCCTAGGACCGGTTTCGGGGTTTCACCCCTCATCAGCCAGGATAGGTTGACTCCAGTGGCATGGAGAGCACAGGACCCAGGTCTGGGCATACCCGTCCCAATCGGGGTGACAAATGAAAAAAAAAACAATTGATGGACAGAATGTAGAACAATGTCATACATCCATCCCAGTATAGAGATCTGGGCCTAAATCCATCTTCTTTTGCTCACCATGCCATTCCAGTTTGAACCCAGCCATATGCAAATCAGTCTTGACCCCTTGACCCTGTGCCTAATGGGAACAGTCCGGGCCGAACTGCCAGGCCTGGTCTTCCCTGGATGATGGATTCAACCCAGATATGTGACTGGGGGTGAGTGTCTGAAAAATTTCAGCGCTCCATACATCATCTCCTTGTGTTTGCTTTGTTCGCCCTAAGTTGGCAGGGTATGCACATACGTGGGTCCCTTGCACACACACTTTGCCACTGGATTCAAGTTAGCCTGGCAGATGAGGGGTATAACCCCCGAAACCGGTCCTGGGTGCTTGTTTCCGGTCAGGGAAGACATGGGTTGGCAGTTCGGGCTTGTCTGTTCCCATGAGGCATCGGGCCAAGACTGATTTGCATATAGCGGTGTCTGAACTGGGGTGGTGAAGTGAGCTAAAGAACGATGATGGATTCAACCCAGATCTGTGACTGGGGGTGAGTGTCTGAAAAGTTTTAGCACTCCATCCATCATCTCCTTGTGTTTGCGTTGAATTGAAGTAAGGCAGTAGGTGTCCTGGTGGGTCACTGAGTATACTCTGGCACTCCTAAAACATCTCCATGTCTGGACTAGAAACCACAGTTTTAACTTTTGGTCATTGATGGGGCTCAACTTGCTGCGCTCATTTGGTATTATGAAATGGCAGAATGAAGAACTGTTTCCCTTTGTGGCTGAGGGACCACTTCTGAATGAAGAACACTGCTGAGCCTCTGCTTGATTTTCTTGAGGAATTCATCAATGGCATAAGACTTTCTGGTGGAGAAGCATTAACTGGAAGAGTGGCACTTCTTCTTAGGATGGACTGTACCCTAGTTATGGGTGACAGGCCCCTCAAGCTTGATGACAATCAGAGACTTTACTGTGTAAACAAATTAATGGCAGAAGAAATGCCGGCTGACTGGTTTGCCTCTATGGAAGAACCGGCTACAGATTTTGATTGAATGGCTATTGCTTTGGTGGGTAAATGTAAATCCGTATTTGTAAAGCACGAACTACTCACCCTTACGGGTCTCAAGGCGCTGGGGGCCGGTGTGGAAATTAAGTGAGCTATTGCCCAGAGTCACATGGTGCTGAGCTGCTGCCAGAGCTCGAACCGTGAGCCCTGTGCTCCGAAGTCAGCTGCCCTGGCTGCTGCACCACACCTCTCCACTGTGACCAAATGGTTTTCAAAAGACTGTTTAGATTTGAAAAATATTTATTTTTGCTTGAACTAAACATACTGAGATATGGCAGCCGGTAGCTCGATGACACTGAAAGATTTTCTTGAACCGTACTAGGTGTGCATAACCGGAGTATGTTAATCACTGTGTCTCTGTTGTATCACAATAATAACCTCACTGAGCTCTGCACAACTCCCTTCCACACAAAAAGAGTAATTCTAGACCTCCTCATAGTAGGTGTTAAACTCAAGATCAAATGTTTGACCCCAATGGATTGGTTTGATCCATCCCATCCCCATCTCTCTTTATGCCACAAAATCCCTAAAAACACCAGAGCAATGGGTCAGAGACCTGAGGAACATTGAGACTTTCAAACTAGCTTCTGACGTACACTACTCCTTACAGTCCATCGCTCCAATTCAAGAGGTCAAAGGGCTCACAGCTCAAAAGGCTGAGACTGTTTCATGGATTATGAACAGGATAGCCCAAACAAAACAAAACTTTGAAAAGAGGGAAAAAATGGTGCTTAACGTGGAAAGGAAAGTTCTCTGAGCCAAAGGGAATACAATCTCATCCCTGAAACAATTTCATATTTAAAGAAAGAAAAAGGAAAGTCCTATATCAAAAAGGGAACATCCGAAACAAAAAAGTAACCTTAAAGGTAATCAAAGTAGTGAAACAATCCTCTCTCCTTCCATCACAGATGATCACACACCATTCCTAAGGAAAATAGGTGTCCTCTACCTCCCTCGAAGGGAAGGTGACAAATATCGAACTCTCGCTCACTCACCCTACAAAAGGCCAGAACCATGATGCAACAATACAGAAGCCGAAGGCAACATGGTCCTTGGTTACAAAGTCATGACTGATGAACTGCTTAGTCCCATTGCTCAGACCAAACCTCATTCCATTTTTTAAAGTTCACCCGCCTCCACAATTGAAAATTACTTTGTTGCACCTTCGTGCTAGATGAACCTGATTATTGCCACATTTTCTCAATGCCTATACAACACTACCTACAACCGGACCAATCCAGTCATTATTGTCAAACAAAATATAAAATAACAAATAGAGGCCTTGAATAATTTCCAGCAGGACTCCGATGTATCCTCAATGGCCAATAATTTAGAGAGCTGCTTAGGAAGTCACACAACAACCTCCTCCATAAACTCCAATCAGGCTTCAAGTAAGGCTGGAGTATGGAGACCACAACTACAAAAATAGTCAATCACACTCTACATACTGGGCAAGGGTGAATTCTGCCCCTTCACCCTTTGTATCCAGTTAGTAATCTTCAACATGGTGTGCCACTCCACTCTCCTAAAAAGAATATGCATCTTAATAGCACAATATAGAGTTGGTTCTTGTCTTAAGTAGAAAATGTGTGGCCTATACATTAAATTGCCAACTCCTTCACTCCTGCCACACAAGAGCACACTAAGGGGTTCTTCGAGGCTCGTGTATTTGGAACCAGTTGCTTTTCTTGTTAACCACTCTAACATCTTAGATCACTTTTATGCTAATGACACACAACTCTCTGTGAAAACCTTGTGCCCTAAAGATGTAAAATTCATTGCCCAATTTCTTGTTGGCATTCAAACATGGATGACACCATCATTTGAAGCTATACTCTATCAAAACGGAGTTCCTCCTCCCTAACTAATAATAATAATAATAATAATAATCAAATTTATAAAGCGCATGGTTACACTAGACTAGTGCGTCCCCGCGCTGCGGTACAATCTGAAAGGCACGCATCACGAAAAAGACAGTAAAGAAGCTGGGCAGTAAAGACAGTAAAGAAGCTGGCCTGCTCCTTAACGACTCAAAATTGTGTTAAGAACAGTACAGAGCTCAACTGAAACACTACCGCTGTGGGCCGCACAAAATTCTTGACTTACTGGACAACAAACAAGTACGATTGAGTCACTGGCCAACGGAGCGCAGAATTCAACTAAGACTCTTTCGAAGAAGCACACTGGCCAGTCCAAGATCCTTATCCCAAACAAGTCGTTCAATCCCTCTTGTTTTCGAGACTGCACTCTGGTAATTGTTAACGCATAGAGGTTTCTAAAATGCTAATAACCATGTCAAAGCAGCCCTGAATCCAGCTGTCAAGAAGGAATGGCCACTGCTTACTCATGATCTCCCTGAAGTGACTTAAAGTGGAAGGCAGGAGTATCTACAAACTATCATGCAGTATGTACAATGCATTATATGCAGGAGTCCCACACGGTCTCATCCAGACTCTGGTCATGTGAGGAGGAAACCACGACCGTCCGAGTTCCAATAACCTTCTACTTGAAACTCAAGCTTTTAATAAGACTAAAATATTGAAACAATCCTTCTAGGGACTTGCTGCAAGACATTGGAACTCTCTGTGGCTGGACAGTAGGATAACACCATCCTATGAAGCACTGAAAGGAGATGGGGAACAAGTTATTTCAACTTCGTTTCCACCTATAGATTTTACGCACCTTGGAGTGAGGTTTTCCCATAAACCCAACCACTCGCATTGGTTACCTCTTATGGGGATTTGGCTTAATCGACCCTTAAAATGTTTGCCCAAGTTAAAACTATTATTTTTTAAATAAATTGCTGTATGTACACTTGCTTCTCTTCCTCCACTGTACTTGACTGTGACTCTGCGTTACCCACCCTCCATGATCATCTAACAAATTAAATATTTCTTAAAATTTAACCTGTGAACCACTCCTATGTTAGACATTCAGTCACACTGGGTCTTTTTTGGGGGGATAACATAACATAACAAAACATAACTCTGTTAATGGTTCAAAAAAGACCTCCTACCAAACTGCT
The DNA here is from genome assembly GCF_964204655.1 of Triturus cristatus. NCBI lineage: Eukaryota > Metazoa > Chordata > Amphibia > Caudata > Salamandridae > Triturus > Triturus cristatus. The sequence continues at coordinate 878,331,576 of NC_140584.1, read as the reverse complement.
GTACATATAAAGATGTAAGCTTAGGTTGCCTATTGTATTGCCTACCAATGTGGCCTCTCATTTTTAGACATCAGTAACTTTTGTTCTCATTACCCACTTTCTCTGCATATCAGTGTGTCAAATTCAGCCGTGTATTTTGGGGGAATCCAGTTTGATTAATTAAAAGATCATTTTACGCAGGCATGGAGGCCATCGCAACACGCCTGGTTGGCATTGACATTCATTTGGCAAAGTGGAAAGTCTTAGGATAAGTAGACTTGCTTTCCTTGGGATTTTCCCGTGTACTTGTTTATCTCATGTATGGCAGAAAATTGGCCTTTTTCCCCCCCCAATATTAAAGCTTTCGTCACCACTCCGGTCGAGCTGGTGAATTTCTGGGATCAAAGGGAGGCATCTGCCTTCGGGCTCTGTTTTTGGGGTATAATTTGTTTAACTGGTAAGGAGTGGAATGGCAGTGGCATTTGATCTCATATTTGGGACCATGTAGAGGGATTTTGCTTAAAAGACCATTAGTTGAGAGTTTCATAGGAATACCATCACTTATAGTGGACGTTCATTGAGCTCTGACGCATCCAACACCTTCCAAACAAAGGAAATGATGTCCAAGAAGGGTTATTATCTGCCTAAATTATAAGTGTTCATAACCTGCAGCATCATTTCACTGCCAGTGTCCCCAGTTTCCTCTCAATGGCAAAGAAGAAATATGTATCTACTCTTTTGCTTGGGTACCAAGACTATATGAAGCTGATATTTTCTGGGAGCCTTGTCGGGGATTCCAGGCAATACTGCAGGTTCACTCTCTCACAGGCTGGCAATATCCCAGCATGCCATCTGCCTGCCACAGGTTAACCAGATAGCAGTGTACGCACACGTAGTGCGGCATAAGGGCGCACGTAGTGCACCATAAGGGCGCACGTAGTGCAGCATAAGGGCCAGCGGTGGCCTTGATTAAGTGAGAGCATCCAGACAAACGTTCCAGAGCAGAATGCAATGAAGAAACTTCCACAGGTTTTCATGGCCGAGATCCAGGTAGAACATCCTCGTGTAGGAAGTTGACTAGGGGAATCCATCGCATCCTATGCCAGACAGTCAAAGGAAGAGGGGAGTTCAATGCCGAAGGATCCACAGAACCCAGCATGGGAAGAGTGATTCCGGGGCACTCTGGGCCAATGTAAAGCATGATAACACTGTAGGTCTGAACCCTTCCTCAGTGGCCAGCATGAGACTATGGAGTCGCCTCTAAACAACACCTTGTGTTGGATCAGCCGTGCTTTGAAAATAACCCAAGGGAGAGTCATGTGTAAAGTAGAATTCATCTGTAGATGAGACGCTGGATGAAGCGCTGCCTGCCCAAGGGTCAGAGCAAAAGAGACTGCAGCGTTCGTCACAGCAAATGACTCCGTGCACATGAGAAAGACTAAATAAAGGTACTCCATAAACATCTTCTTATGCTCTTGTTTCACTGTTATAAAATCTATTCTCAGGTTATTCTTCTTATGCGTTCATGCTGAGCCAAGACTTAACCTGACTCATGGGTTGACTCTCTCCTTGCTAGCTGCCAGATATGTTCCGCTTCTCTTGCTGGGTTCTAGAGGGAGCTGAGAAAGCTTTGAAGAGAGATGTGCTAAACCGCGATTCTGGTTCCACCCCGGTCTCAACCAACTGAATGTCTCTTGGGCCATCACCCTGTAGGATGGATCTGGCTCTTACTGGTTTGGTTAATGCCTGAAAGCCTTCCCTACCAGGGTCTCTGCCAACAGCGAGCCACAACAAACAATCGCTTTGATTTACCCAGCATTCCTGTTCTAAAGTGGGGCTTGCCATGTGCAAGGAGGGACCCCTTGATGCCCGGAGGAGCAGCAACACGAAGTGCAGTGGGCTAGCTGTCTGCTTGAAATGACATTGCTCGCCTGCTAGTATGTACTACTGGCATGTGTTGTGTTCATGCTGCTGCACAGAGCTTCCGCTAGCTGTGTGCAAGAAGCACTCTGTCTGGGTGGTGACCTGGAGATAGATGCTTGAGGCAAGGGGTATTTTGCAGGCCACTTCTTGGTTTCTGCAGCCAGGTAAAAGGTACTGTGCATGCTTTATCACACTATTGATGGGTGTGGTCCTGCACTACTGGGGTTTAATGAACGGTACTTTCCTGGGGAGCAGTTGCACTCCAGTCAGTAGGTTGAGTGTCAGAGTTTTGGGTGTATTTATTGCCTCTTGTCATGGTTCTGCCAGGTTATGCGCGAACCAGCAGTTGGCCATAGTTTAAGTTGTTATTGTTAGATTATATTTATAGAGCGCCAATCACCAACAGTCTCTAGGCGCTAGTTTACGTTGTTTCTCACTCATTCTTGGGGTGTAGTTATTGCCGGGGTCTGCTCCAGTTTGCGGGGTGTTTCTGGACAGGTCAGCTGCACTGCTTTCTTATTGATGGGACGAGTGATACCCGGTGTTCAGGAAAATAAAATACCATTATATTTTCTAGTTGAATGATGGGTTCTGTTTGCTCATAAGCTTATGGCCCGAGCGCAGTTAAGGTGCGATCGCCCTACTGTGTTGCACAAATTAACATGTGTAAAAGAGATGTACTTTTCCTGCTGTGTTTGGGCTTGGCAGAGTTACAGAATTCCCTTTCAGCTTACACGTGTGATATAATGTATATATTCTGTTTGGGGAAATTATATTCCTAAATCAGATAGGTTGTTGGTTTCTATTTCTGTAAGTCATAGCTATGCCTATGTTTATGAATGTCACAGGCCTGTGGCAGAGTTTGGGACTACTACTGCCTGTTTGGGGGTTGCATGCTGCACTGGCTGAGAATGTGTATACTATGTAGTCATGCGTGATTAACTGTTCCCCTATATTAACCCTTTCTGTATTGCTGTACTTCCTGTTAAAGCCTCTGTGAGATGGAGTTGTGTGGTGTTCTCTTGGTTTGGTTGTCTGTACAGGAGTCAGAGGCGTCTATTCTTGTTCTCCTGTCTGTTTCCTAGTCTGACCTGATACAGCCTAGTGCGCTGGATGTGATACGGAATGTTCTTTGCATCGCTGTGAGAGGGACTGGCAGCTGGTCCACTAGCACAGAGGTGGTGTTCCATCCCTTCTCTATAAGCACAAGCAGCCAATAGAAGCACTCCTAAGTTCCGCAGTACGCTCCAACATTAAAGGCTTCCATTGGTGGCAAAAGACTATCGTCATCAGCGTAGGACATTGGATCCCTCTCTGTGCAACACTAAGACAAGTCGACCTACATACTGCACATTCCGTCAGATCTGTCTCAGTGACTTTTCAATTTCTAGAATGAAAAGGGAAGCCCTGTTTAAAGACACTGGCAGAAGCAGTTTGAGGAAACCTACCACCATGGTCCACACCCAACTAGGGAGGTTGATTAGTTATGAGAACTTAAGCTTGATGTCACAGTAGACATCAGCGCAAGTACACCAACGTAAACATAAATAAGGGCAAGGCCAGGAATGGAGCACTGACAACCCTCTGAAAATAACACAATTCTAGCACTGCACCCTCTGGCTCTTGAGGGACCGGTGCAGGTCCAGGGTTCCCCATCAGTTAAGGCCAGCTCTTCAGACTTGGTGGAGCTGGACAGCTGCACAGAGAACAAAGCTCACAAAATGGCCGTTGAATGCTATGTAATGAGGAAGTGCAAAGCACAAGCTCCCAGCTCTGCTAACTCTAAGAAGCAGGTCCCAGCCTCCACCAACCGATGGCGAGATACAAGGAAGTTAGAAAGAGAAGATATTTGTCAGCAAGGTGGAGCGTTACGGTTCACTGCGAGCTTCGGTCATTGACTCTCCACCCAGCTAAGTCATACAAAAAATGGGCAAGGGGGTTACCCTCGTGCCTTTAGGCAAGTTGTGATGTATTGGTTTATAACGGATGTGTGTTTTTAAGCTCTTACTACCACAGTGGCCTCTTTATCAGGGTGGGAAAGGCTTGCATCTGCAGATCCCATCACAGGAAGTGCCCACAGCGATCAGATGGGCTGCAGATTCACATCATTCTGTAGGGCTGAGAGCAGTCCTTAACAGCCAAGCACTTTGAAACTGGAGAGTACTTAACAACAGCGTAGATTTGCAAATAAGAATAAATAAATAACGAAGTGCCGGGTTCTATAATAGTTCTTCGGTGGCTGCTGACGGCAGGGCCGCATGCAAGCGGCCTACACTTGATGCCACCTCATGCCTCTTTCTTCCGCCACCGTACACCTTCCCTCCTTTTATTTAAATCTTGCCGGTTCGTTTTCAACAACCCACACCCCTTTCTTCCACCCCATTTTATTTACTTTTATTTTACAAAGTTTTTATATAGCGCAAACTTGACCCGGTATCGAGTATCAGAGCGCTTTACACGAGAACCAGTTGCGTTACATGAGGACACGTTCATCTTTGTTAGGCACGGGGAGATTAAGTGAGTTGCCCAGAATCACAGGATGTTCAGCGTCATTGCCGAGACTCAAACCCAGTTCTCCAGATTCCAGGTCGACCGCCCTAGCCGTGAGGCCAACTCCTCCTCTCCCCATGCCAATCCTCTCCCTTTATTTCACTCTTGCCCCTTTCTCGTCCTCTATGCTTTCAGTCACTGTCTTCCCTCTATCTGCCCTTCGCTCTCCTGCTTTAAATCAAAGTCCAGTGATGAAACACACGTCCAAGTCCCTAAAAATGAGTGCCGGTACCCACCTCCTACAACCATTAACCACTGCCCAAAAGTGATGTGGTGCGATCAGCACACAGCTCTGTTGCCTTCTGATCGGCAAATACATCCAGCAATGTACACAGTGTGTGCATTAAGTTTCCCACTCCTACAAGAGAAATGGCCTTTACAACGCAGACTGGCCCACATGTGTCATTTCCCCGCAAGCAGCACCACGATTGCCCTAACCACGCATTTGCCTAAACCAGGCATATGTGTGGTTAAGGCAGTGCGTGGTCTAAATGTGTGGATGGGCGGGCACAGGAAGAGGACGTGGTCTGGTAAGTGGGGCTGGGTTTTGGGGGGGTAGGTTTTAAGGGTGGGGTCGTTTTTAGGGCTAGGAGGGTCAAGGTTGGTTATAGGAAATGGGGCCGGGTTTTAGGGCTCAAGGCAGGGGGGCTGTGGTCGGGTTCGGTTTTAGAAGGTAGGGTCAGTTTTTAGGGCTCAGCACAGGGCAGTGTGGGAAGGGACAGTTTTTAGGGCTGGGAGCAGTTTTTAGCGCTCAGGGTGGGGGGCTAGGCTGGGAAAGTTTTTAGGACGTGAGGGGCGAGGTTTAGGGTTCAGGGCGGGGGGAGGAGAGGGGACAGTTTTAGGGCTCAAGGGCAGTTCTGGAGTCAGGGTAATTTTTAGTACGCGGGCCGGGTTTTAGGGCTCAGGGTGGGTGGATTGGGGAGTGATCTTTACCATGCATATCCCTTTACAATGATGCCTTTACCAAAACAATTGTGTGGTAAAGGCATGCATGGTAAAGGAATGCATTAAGATGCATCGTTGGGAACATTATCCATGGGGCAGAGATGTTTAACAGGATTTACGTAAAAATATTAATTTGATGCTGCATAAAGGTTATGTTTTTAAGGATTCAGATCCAATTTTTAAATACTTGCCAATGTCGAGAGGAAGATGAAAATATGTGCTGCAATAAAAACAGTAATTGTGCTTACATTTTCTGGATAATGCACTGCATTCAAGTTTTCGAAACTGATCAAATCAGGGCAGCACCAATGTGTTCTTAAAAGAACAAAAATGTAATTTGGTATTAAAAGGTGGTGGCACTGAATGCCGCTAAAATGGATGACTAGAGTGTAAAAAAAATTGAGCTGGGAGATCGTCGTGTAGTTCTGTGCCTTTAAATATCACCTGCCAAGAGCGCGAGGACACTTGAGAACCATTCATGGTTTGACTCAGGCCACGTCACCTGGTCGTTCCTTTCCACCTCAGTGTATTGTTTACCTGTTTGAGTCATTTGATCAGTTCGCCCCTCCCCCTCGCGTCTCCTCCGCCCCATTGTCTGGCAGCAGGTTTACTCCACGTGGGCTCCAGGGCCCGCCTCGAACCACAAGCAGCGATGGAAACACGATCCACTTTCTTCCCGTCTCTCATTTGACCCCGTCGCTAGTGCTTAGGAATACGTCTTAGGTGTCAAAGCCTCAGAAGCGCGCCACCGACGCAAGACCCTCAGGACGACAGTTTGTGGAAAGCATTACAGCCGCGCGTGCATAAGTGCATGCTTTTAACTGGCCAGCAAAGCCAGCTGTGGTATCGTTACAGGGTACCTAGTGTTTATTGTGCAATGAGTTTGGAATTTGGCATGACATACCAGGTCCACACGCGTACACAGTGTGCAAGCACTCACCTACCTAGAACCAGTTGCAGGCGCCTCTCGTTAGAGTTCGTGCGTAAGGTTGAGGTAAGTATGTACGTATACACACTGTGAGCAGGTCCTTACCTAACCCGCAGGATTTGTGGTGTACAGGGGGTGACTGAGGTGATGCATGCCACTGGAGTTAGTGTTCCATGTGCAGGAGGTTAGTGTGTACCAAGCCATACCACCCGTGCGCACGGTACCTAGCCTAGCTCGCAGAGCCGGATGAGGTGGTGCAGGTTGCAGCAGACCAGCTTGGGCTCATCCTTAGCGACCGTGGCTCTCGCAGGCGCTGAGCCGCAACAGCTTACAGGAATGCCGGAGGACAGGCCATCGGAAGAGGTGGCAGAATAACAGTGGCAAGGTCTGGGGCCGGGACTCATGTTATGGGTGCACCCCCCCCCCCCCCCCGGGACTCCACGGCCTGCAGTAGCACCTCCAGCTGCTGCTCCTTCAGCCTCCTAAGCACCAAATTAGTTCCACCACCAGGAGGTCCTGCGCAGCCTGGGCGATGCTGGCTACGTTGCCCATGCAGCAACGTCTGGTGCTGGCGCAGCCAGGGTGCGTGTCCTGGCCACAGCGCCCTCCCCAAAGCCGGCCCTCAGCCAGGGCCGTTTCTAGGTGTTTTGCCGCACTAGGCGAAAATTGAAAAATGCCGCCCCCTTTCTTTTACTACCATCACTCTCTCCCCCTGTCATCCAGGCTAGAATGACCTCCCCCCCCCCAAAAACGTGTTGGAATTATGAAAGTTCAACCATTGTTCTACCTAAGGGTATTTAACAGATAACCATTACACAAGAGAATATGTTGGGAACTGAAGACGTGTAGCAGACAGGGGACCTACAATAAGAACACACAGGCTGTTGAAGAGGTGTGCAGTGGGACCTCGAAAAATGAACATACTGGAGGACCCCAGAGTGGAAGTACAGAGGGCAGCACAGAACATGAGATTCAAAGACCCCGCAGTAGGAGCCAAAGGGACCCAGAAGAAGTGCCCCTGGGGCTCCAAAACAGAAGTCTAGAGGAACCCTAGAAAAGGAGGCCAGGACTCAGCGACCTCAGGAGCCCCACGGACCCAACAAACACAACCACAGGGAACGCAGATGAAGAGCCCCAGTGATCCTGTATTGTAACAGTTATATATCTATATATATTTTAGAGTTTTATTTAGCGCAAACTAGTCCCGAGGATATCAGGTATCAGAGCGCTTTACATGAGCAACAGTTTAGTTACAGATGGACACATTCATTTTTGTTAGGCACAGGGAGATTAAGTGATTTGCCCAGAATCACGGGATGTTGAGCGTCCTTGCCGAGACTCGAACCCGGTTCCCCAGCTTCGAGGTCGACCGCTCTAGCCGTAAGGCTACATCCTCTCCCCAATATATAGCGCCTACTACCCTTATGTGGGGCACTGAAGCACTCATCTACATGGGCAGAAGCTAAGCCATGTATGGTGTGTGGTTGGAAGGGTTTTGTCTTTGTTTTTTTATCCTATGTGGGAAGTATTTCCCGGTCATGCGTGATGACCACCGAGGTGAGGTGCGGTTATCATGTGATGGGACGCAGCACCGAATAAGAAAGGTGAAAATGAGTGCTCCAAGTCCAGGTAGGATAGAAAGGATGCAGAAATTTGAATGATGTGAGCCCCTCACGACAGAAGACCCCGAATAAGAGCTAAGGAGCCCTGACAGGAGATCCCAGAATAAGAGGAGGGCATGTGAGGAGGTAGAGGGAGGGAGGCATGACAGAAAGCAAGCGGAGGGTCTGAGGGGGCAAGAGAGAGATGGGTGTGATAGGGCTAGAAGGAGGCGGTGTGACTGGGGTTTAGTTGGCAGGAGGGCACGGGGTAGAAGAAGGTGAGATAGGGATAGTGACATCGTCCGAACGAGGGGGTGAGCATGTCACACTGTGACGGGACTCCTACCTACACACACTGAGGAGATCTCCAGACTGGAAGTCCTGCCGGATACGGGTAGTGAGATGCGAGAGTGGCCTCTGCAGGGCAGCGCTGCTGAGGAGGTTCCCTGAGAACCCTGTCCGGATGCAAGGGCGCTTTAATACCGCCGTCACGTTTATTCTAGTCAGGACAAATTCTGCAATTCGTGTTGTATCCTGATCACACTCTGCCCTGCGTTACCAGCTATCCTGGACCCACTCTGACTCTGGGACTTGACACCCTGTCCGGCATGCCCTGTTATCTTGGACACACGCTGTACTTACGGGCCTTGCTGTCCTGGACACACTTGCACAGCGGGCCCAGCGGGCCCTACTACCCTGGACTTACACTGCGCACTGGACACACTTGCACTGCAGGCCACATTATCCTGGACACACTGTGCACTGCTTGTCCAGCTATGACACACTCTGCATGGCGTTGCGTGCTATCCTGGACATACAGACCTGCGTGCCCCTCTGTCCTGGACTCACACTGCGCACTGGACACACTTGCACTGTGGGCCCTACTAACCTGAACTCACACTGCGCACTGGACACACTTGCACTGCAGGCCACATTATCCTGGACACACTGTGCACTGCTTGTCCAGCTATGACACACTCTGCGTGGCGTTGCGTGCTATCCTGGACATACAGACCTGCGTGGCCCTCTGCCCTGGACTCACACTGCGCACTGGACACACTTGCACTGTGGGCCCTACTAACCTGAACTCACACTGCGCACTGGACACACTTGGACTGCAGGCCACACTTATCCTGTACACACTGTGCACTGCTTGTCCAGCTAGGCTACACTCTGCGTGGTATAGCGTACTATCCGGGACACACTTGCACTGCACTGCACACTGGACACACTTGCACTGCGGGCCCAGCGGGCCCTACTACCCTGAACTCACACTGCACACTGGACTCACTTGCACTGCGGGCCCTATTACCCGGAGCTTACACTGTGCACTAGACACTCTTGCACCGCAGGCCCATCATGCCCTACTAACCTGGACTCACACTGCACACACTTGCACTGCAGGCCACACTTATCATGTACACACTGTGCACTGCTTGTCCAGCTAGGACACTCTGCGTTGGGTCGCCTGCTTTCCTGGATACACTTGCACTGCGTGCCCCTCTGCCCTGGACTCGCCTGCCCGCCGGAGCTCTGTGGCTGCCTCCTCCCAGTTGCAGAAGATGGCCCAATACAAGGCGAGCAGCTCCAGTTTTCTGGGTACCAACCACCCCGCGTGCCCACGCTCTCTCCATAGTGGAGGGTGAGGTGCTTCACCAGGGGCACAAACCTCCATTCCCCGCCCTCGGGGCTCTGCCAGGCCTGAAGAGTCATAGGGTTTGGTTCAGGCAGTAGGCTGGCATTTTGGAATAAAAGCGCGCTTTGTACAAACACGACGCGCTGCGTGCAACTATTACAAAGTCAGTAGTCTCCGGGGCGCAGCCATGCGTGGGGGGTGGGTCATAGTCTGACAGAGTGTGTCCAAGTGCACCGACTTGACAGGCGCCAGCCGCCCTACTCTGGTGGAGGGCGCCAATTCAAGATGAAAGAACAGTGTGATCTACTGCAAATAATGCCGCAGGGCCGTCAAAAGGTGTCATGTCAGTGGCACTAACACTAAGCAAGAGTGGGTGCGGTAGCACCAGGCAATTCATTGCTGAAAAATAGTAATACAGGAAAGGTGCCACTCCCGATTCACTTGGCCGGGATTCCCAAACTTATGTTTTATGCCGCCCTTCCCCTTTTGCCTCCCTAAGCGGCTGCCTAGTCTTGCCTAATGGTAGAAACGGCCCTATCCTCAGCTCTTCCAGAGCCACAAGACCAGCACTGATCGTTTGGTCCTGAACATGTGGGATGGCAAGCAGAGGCTTCCACGGCAGCTACCATACGAGCATGCCGTGCGCAAACCATGAAGGATCCGGGTTTTGAGGCCAGCAGGGCACAGCCAACAGCAGCCACCCGCGAAAGGGCGCTGAGCGGGGTGATCCTGGCGGCCCAGGCGCTCTCTGACATGCACCAGTCTCCAGGCATGCAGGGGTCCTCAGGGATCCGGTCACCTCCAACAGGGCTTCCCGGCGAACCATGCACAAACAGCAGTAACCTCCATGAGGGGCTCCCTGAGAAGTCAAACCTCCACAGGCAGGGGTACCCCCTGAATCCAGCCTTTACTGCCTGCCTCCAGGCAAGCAGAGCACCATTTGCGCCCCACAGGGCTGAAGTAATACCCTTTCAGGCATAGAGTGATGCATAAATTATACAAAAAAGAAGCAAAAAACTCTGGGTAGTTCTCAAGTTTAGGGTATTGGTTTGACTTATACTGGGTTCTCCCATGTGTCTAGACAAAGCTTTACCTCTCTAAACAGCTCTAATGAGAGCGAAACACGTGTCAGGGGTTACTGTTATTCATTTCAGGTTGGCTTGGTTGGTATTTTGCCAATTCAAAGCTATAATTCTGTGCCTGGAGTGGTAAAATGCGGTTGTCATTTTACAGCTCGGCACGGATAGCACCGCACTAGTCCGATGCTTAAAAACTTTGCTGTAGAAATAGCAAAAACCCTTGTACCTCTCCATCTCGGCATGGGTGGCACTGTGCTAATCCTATGCTTAAACACTGTGATAGAAAAGCAGACATTTGAGGTGAGAAAATTTTGAGAGTGCCGCTGGTGTTTAGGGTGCTCTATACAGGAGCTGCTTTCCACCTAACCTTGAGAACTACACTTTATTTTGCATAATGTATGTGTCACACTATGCCTGATTGTTTTGACTTATACTGGGTGCTTCCTTGTGTCTGGACAAAGCTATACCTCTCTGAAGAGCCCTTATGAGAGAGAAACACTTGTCAGGGGTTGCTTTTATTCATTTCAGGTTGGCATTTTACCAATTCAAAACTGTAATACTGTGCCTGGGGTGGTAAAAGACTTTTGTCATTGTACAGCTTGGCATCGATAGCACTTTGCTAGTCCTATGCTCAAAAACTTTGCTATTGAAATGGCAAAAGACGTTGTCCCTTTCTATCTCGGTGTGGATATCACTATGCTAATCTTATGCTTAACGACTTTTATAGAAAAGCAGACATTTGAGGTGAGCAAATTTAGTGTGTCACTGGTGTTGTGGGTGCTCTACACAGGAGCTGCTTCCACCTAAACTTGAGAACTACATATATATATATATATATATATATATATATATATATATATATATATATATATATCTCAAACGGAAGAGATGAAATTGGCACTCCGAAGGATTTCAATCTGGTTTTAAATTTTTATAGTTTAACCAGCCTCGTGTTCAGGCTGCCAGTCGCAGCCTTGTTCAGGATATATATTTATTTCAAAATTAAACATTCACTACCCTGTCTGTGAAAAAATCCAGGGTCAGGCTCTGCAGACCTGATTCACACCTCAATAAATCCTGCAGTGCTGCTTGAATGAGGCGAGGCAGCACAGGAGGCAGTCTGAACTCCTACCCCTTGTGTTTGAGAGAGGGTTGGTTGAAATGTGAGCCTGCACAACACTGTGATTAATGTGCAGGTTCACCCAACTCTCTTTTAGAAACTACGGCATATTTTTGTTTTTTAAGAAAGTGTAAGGACACCGGGACTGTCCTTGAAAAACCTGTCCTGTCTGGGCAAATCCGGGACATCTGGTCACCTTGCCTCTTTAGTGTTTTTCTCAATCTTGCTCTGTAATTTGAAGAAAAAAAAAGGTGGGAGCCCCACCTGCAACCACCAGCTCAAAGTAGAGCACTGCCAGTCCCCTGCTGTATGGAGCTAGAGACAGAGGTACCAGCAGACAACCTTCAAAGCCAACCTCCAATGCCGGACCCCTACCAACCCTATTTTAACCCGTTGACCGCGGTGCAAATTCAGCTGCGGTGCCAGCGAAATAATGAGTGGGCTGGGTTCGGACGGCCCCCAACGCATGGAAAGGGTTAAGGAAAATCCTAATAGGAAATGGCCATCCCGGAGCTGGTGGGCTCCACATGTTAATCTGGGTGGAGAACATTTCCCTTAAATACTTATTTTGCATTTTTAGTCAGCGCAAACTCGGAGCTTTACATGAGCATCAAATTACTTACACAAGGTCAGATTGTACTTTAGGTTCTGGGAGATTGAGTGATTCACCCAGAATCACTGGATGTTGAGCCAAAACTGGGACTCGAACCTGGTTCTCCGTTCCAAAGTCGGCAGCTCAGGCCATCAGCCAAGATCTCCTTCCCCATTTCAATCATTTTACATTGTTCTCAAGGTAATTTGTCACAGTCTCTTAATTGCTGCTTTCATATTTTTGCCTTGTGAGAATAGTGCATTGATATTACTTGAAAGGAAATGTTTCAGAGTAGATGTGTTTTGGAAGTTACCACTGGTTTAATCTACCCCACACCGTTGCTTCCCCAAACGCCTGCATCTTCATTTCAGTATTTTCTTCTCCCCGCACTCATCTACCTGCATCCACCCCTCTTGGGCATGCCACACTCTCCACACCAGCCTGGTTTACTCCTCATCGCGCGTTGTCAGAAGAATTGAACATTTTGGGTCCCTTTGAGAAGTTGGGCTGGTGCTTCGTAGAGTTGCATCTTTAGGGTTGTGTATGCGGTGTCCCACCCAAGAAACAAATGTATTCTAGGGTAAGGGAGTTCTAGTGGGGTTTGCTTATGTCTATGTCAGGTTCCACGCGTGACAAGCAGCCATCTTAGCACAGACCATTCCCTACCACATACCACTGGGCAGAGTAAACACGGGGATTCGTTTGCACGCAGTGAGGTGGCTCTGTGCAAGCCGGTGCCCAGAACCGTTCCACGCTTTCTGTGCTGAGCAAAGTTGTTACCACTTTGTATTCTTTTATTGTTTACAAACACACACTGTGAAAGGATCTTTTCTATGATAGATGAGGAGAATGGAGGAGAACTTCCAGTGGCCCCTTGTCCATCTGCTTTTCCATTTCTTTGGAGAAGGGTAACTGGGAAAACAGAACAAATGAACATGAGGTCTTTCCTACCTTTTCAGGTCTGGCTAGAGACAGCGGTCAGTCTGTCAGAACTTGTGTAATACCAAAAAGAGATGAATAAGTAGTATGGGGGCGAGGGGGGTAAGTTTTGCCTCTATATTTATCTTTGTTGGACCCCATTCAGGGGACCACGGGGCAGGCGGGGGCGGCTGTGGCAAAGCCATGGTGGTTGGGATGATTTGTCTCCGTTGTCCTGGGCTCTGTTCTACTAGAGTCTGTACTTGACCCTCGAGGGCAGGAAGGGACAGAAGTCAAAGGCTTCTCAGGGATGCAGTGCGGGGTGGGGTAGAGACTCAGGGCAAAAAGAGTCAAACAACAGACACAATAACTCTTTGCCCCACCCAGAGCTTGTCTTAGTACAGAGAGAAATACTTCAATCTCAGAGGAAAACAGAATAGTAGACACAGTAATGGTGGTTCAAGTACAGCTACGCTTCTACCAAGTACAGCTACTGCATTCTAGTGAAGTTCTATAGTTTTCATGCCAACTACAGAGTTCTAGCAGTAATGACGATATCAAAGGCATGAATCAGTTACCAGTGCAAGCTCACAATTAGACTGTATGCAACTACTGTAGTCTGCAAGACTGAGGTCAATTCAAAATGTATGTGGAGCAAAAAAAAAAGTTCAAGCTGGCAGTCGTTAATCTCTCTAATGTGCAAGATTATCTTTCTAAACCCAAAACACAGTATCTGAATCTCTCATTTGCTTCTCAGTCGCACGGTCATTGCATCAGCCAGAGCATTCAGAATCGCAGGAAGTTGCCCTACCTCTTGGATCCAAGTAAAATTAGTCATGTCAAATTTGATTAGATGGCAGGATTTAACCTGGGGGTTGTCAATATTTGACATAGTTTGCCACATGAACCATGTGCATCTCAGGTTGGCAACAGTTACACTACTGTTGTCGTGTCTGCTCTTCTGGGTGTTCCACACTCTGGGAACATGGCTGGACCACTCATTTTGGACAGTATTTCCCCTGGAGACAGAACAGCAGACTTCTTCCCACTGTGCACAAGCATTCAGGCTTCTAGGTGCTAGGCAGACCCACAGCTCTCCAGCAATTTGGGCAGACAGGTGATGTCCCCTCACCAATGAGAGATTGGCTGTCAGACAGCCTCTAGCCCCATATAACAGCATCTCTCCAAGAACTCTGAGGAGCACTCCTTTCGTGGTCGCGAAGAACTTGGAACCATAACAAAATGGGATAGTTTGAGGCCCACCTTTACAATAATTTGCCAGTCAGGAGATGTTGCTCCACAATCAAGGGTCAAGGCACAGACTTGGGGTTGTTCCTTTTCAACTTAAATGTTCTGGCTGTAGTGCAGAAATAGTCTTTGTGTAAGGTGGTGGGTCTCACAGAGAGTGGTGATGATGCTGGCTCCAAGCAGAACTATCTAAAACATGAACACAGTGGAGTGTGAAGACTCTGCACCCGGCTCTCTTTAGCCTCCTTGGAAAAAAAGGGGCAGGCAGAGCCTAGAAACATCCTTTCCTCTAGCAACAGAATCTACTATGTCAGTTCCTATCTGAACATCAAACTAAGGGCAGTGCTCGGAAAAGACAACTGAGCAGTCCCAGCCTAAAAACTCATCATAGGATTTGTAAAGGTAGCCCTGTCTCCATCCTCCCTCACCTTAGTGTGATAGGCTACCCCTATCAAGTCCAGGAATGCAGTCAATACATGACCACTGTCTAGGGAAGCTGCAATCTAACCTCCAGTGTGTACCATGTCAAACCAGAGAAAATCCAGAAATGATCATGCTGGTTCCAGCAACCATACCCTCATACAGAGTCCTTCTACCATCCATACCTCATACAAAAGCGCTCGACATGCACACTGGATGCCATCACAAGGGTCTGAGTGTGAAATATAAGCAGAACTTTACATGATTGGGGCCTGAAGGCACAGCACTTGGAACCAGAGAAACAGGTCTGTTCAGTACTATGATCCACAAAACATGGTATGCTGTCACCACCGTTTTATGTAAACAACCAGTACACAGACAGTAGTCCCAAATGAAGGATGGGAGAATACTTGGTGTTCCCTTTCAGGTCACAAAACAGGTTCTGGAATGCAGAATCCCCATGGACAGGCCTAGACCAGAGCATGCTACATTAGCATGTTAACCCGGCCAAAAACATCTGGATACCAATTTCACATGCAGTCAGGTCACTCAGGGCAGGGGTACACCAACATTTATCCTGCAGGGGATATTCTCATTCCAACAGTCTTCTTTCTCAAGGGGCAGCTGATTAGTCAGCAGTTGTGTTATTCCACAGATGAAGTATTTCCATTACCCATATCTGATACTGACATTGCTAAAGCAGACCCCATGTCAAATCCAGCAGGAGGGGGCTTTGCATGGTGTAACCCTGAGACAAACACGGTAGCAAGGGGTTTTACATCGTGGATGTATTGAAAAAATGCAGAAGTAACAGGGTAAACATTGTGAACTCTGTATTAAGAAGCTGCGTTCCGTGGGGATGCCCACTGTAAACTCCGCAACAAACACCAGAGGAAGGGGTTTTACATTGTTTACCACTGACAGACCTTCTTCCTCAGCTCTCTAATCCAGGAAGGGCCAAAGAGATCTGGTTTTCATTGCGTACAGAGGTGGTAATTTTATGTTTACTAAGTTTGTGAATTTAAAATACTTTTTACATCTAGTCAGAGGCACCTTTAGCCTTATTCAGAGAAGGCCTTTGGCTATTCCTCATATTACGTTGTGTCATTTATCGTCTGTAGCTATACCACTGCAGTCCACATATGATTACATGACTATGTACTGCAATGGAGTGGTACTGCTTTCATATAGATTTTACTCTGCCTTCCTTACAAGAAACCACATATGTTTATTATTACAAACTGTTGCCAGTGTCTCAATGAAAACAGCGTTGCAACGCTCATGGGCCAACAGCAGCATGGCCGGATGCAAGATGTCTTTCTGGAGATTCCCGCCATTAAAGGTGGAGCAGCATTAGAGCATTATCTCATGGAGTTTTTCAGATCATGCCTCATTTAAAGTGAGGATGCCAGACAAACCCCATTTGATTGCGAGGGGAATCCCCTCATTTGAAGTGCCTGCAAAGTTAACATGATGCATTCGCCATCTTGGGTAAGGAGATCACCCTCGAAATCCAGATTCAAGGGCTGTAAGAATCCCCAACAGACTGAACGCCATCCAACCTCTTTCCCCAACTCCATTAATCCCATATTTCTAAAAAGTGTATGAAAACTGTAAAAGCTGCCTCTTTTATTAAATAGGGTGTACAACTATGCATAATTACGTTTTAGCAAACACATTCTTTTTTCAGTTTTTACTTGGTTCCAAAACTTTTTGTTCTTGATATGGTTTACTGGGCAGAGAAAAAATATTGCAGGTGCTAGTCATTTATAGATACTACAAATGACAGGCACCTGCAACTTTTACTCTGTTTGCTGGTTTGAAATAAATTATTTTAAGTAAATAAAGTTATTTCTCTTGTTTCCTTTTTTTCCGATTTAAGATTTCAGCGGAGAACTGTGTGACTATCATGTTTAATATCACAGTTCTGAAATTGTACTTTCCTGCTACTTTTACCACATTGTTTATGTATGAAAACAGGCGCATGAGCTACAAAAATAAGGCTTTGTGAAGCAAATTAAAATGTCTGCACCATTTACTGCAAAACAACAAATGGAGAACTTAAAAAAACATAAGAGTAAACAGAGTTGCAGCTGATGCAGTCCTTAGAAAACAATTGCTGTGACAGCTCATACCACAAAGTATACTGCTTCATAATAAGGGTTAAGAAGTTGTCATCACAAACTCGTTTTTTTTTTTTATACAGGCCATAATATTATTTTTATTATTTGTTTGCAGTCACGGCTGGTGTCGAGGCAAAGTGGTAGGGTGAGGAAAGTGGGAGGAAGTGACAACAATAACACCAGGAAAAAAAAAAGTACCTAAATGCCTGCCATATCCAGGGCCGGACTGGCCGTAGCGGGCACCGGACATTTCCCCAGTGGGCCGCCAGGGTGGGGACTGGGTTTGGGCACCTGGGGGCCATTTTTGTTACATGGGCCAGCAAGATCAGCCTCCTGTAACAAAATCGGTCAAAACCGGCCTTAGCAAACAGCTCGGCCGCACCCCTCCCCCCCCCCCCCCCCTAGGGGGGAGGGCAGGATGAACAGTTTGCCTCGGTTGCCAGTCCGGCCCTGGCCAGATCACTGCTCTTCTGGCTCCTCTGGAGAATGGACTCCCCTGCGGCCAGTCCTAACTCTGCTCTCATGCTGCTGGTAGAATGAGAGTAGCGTCAGGATTGGCCCGAGCGCCTTCGATTTGTGCTTCTAGAGAGACTGGGAGCCTGTGTCTGCTGTCTCCAAACCAGGAAGGCAGCTCGGGTTGGAGACAGCTCAGTGCGTATGTTGGTTTGCCGGTCCTAAGACGGCTGGCCAAACCCACATGCGCACTGATAGCAGTGCACCTACCACTCCTCCTCCATAATGATCATGGATTAGGCCGCGCCGCCAAGACTCGGCCAGGGAAGAAAAATAAAACTATAGTAACCCTGCTTTATTATCATTTTGTTTTTCAAGTTTTGCAGCTGCTGCTGCTGGCAGGGGAGCGGGAGATGCTCCTCCGCCATACCGGAGGAGCCGCCGCTGTTGTGTTGTGAATAATAGGAATGACTTATCCAAGGATGGAAGGCTGAGCTGGCCCTGCAGGAATCTGAGTGTATGACCTCCCGGTCGCACACAAGTATCAACAACCGGCACCTGAATCATCAAAACACCTTTTCATTACAACCACACTGAATGGCACTCATTGTACCTTCACTGGCAGCATGACTGTCTGACTCACCCTTCAGTGGATTTCAAATTGTTATCTACATGTTACATCTTGATCTCGGCAACACGGACTCAACCCCTCAAGCTATTCTGCCGACATAAGTGCACCCGAGGCTTTGCCTCTTTAACACCAGATGGGTTTCACTCATTTTAAATTCAAGGGAATGGATGTTGGCCGTTTTCAATTCCCACTTTCGTCATGGGTAAGAGGAAAGTGCACAAATGGGACTATGTATGTGGATAAATAAAAAACCCAATTATGTTCACTTCTGCACAACACACGTGAAAGTCTGAGAAAGTATGATGTGTGTCTCTATGTCTACATATTGCTGTACATTTAGACGTGTGGGATGCTATATATATATATATATATATTTTTTTTTTTTTCTGGCTGTGGGAGTAAACAATATATATATAAATAAAAAATCTGTTCAAACTCTGCCCATATCTACACTTTCTGATTCATACAAACCTCTCCGACTACTATGGACTCCCAAACACCCTTTCCAAACGTTCCCTCCCCCATTTATCGAGAATACACACACATCATTGCAGCAAATACTTAACCTCCTAAGCCATCACGCTGTGAAAGGAAGGAGCTTGTAACATTGTGGTGAGACACTTTCTAAGGAGTTTGCTTAACTTGCCAGTCTATTGGCACCTTTTCACAACCTCAATGAATGCAGGGCACAGAGAGCTCAATGTTTCAATAGGTTTGAAGGGATTCGAGAAGTTGGTTGACATTGAAGAATCTTGTTCCTCCACCCACTGGAGCATTTACACTTTAACTCCCTACAGACTCACTCAGTCTACCTTGTTCATCACACCATCTTTTTGAATTGGGCAAGTCTGTGTTTGCCAGGTAATCTTTAACTCCCGCCCAGCCCCCCTTGAATCTTAATATTATAACCTCCTGGTGGTGTCTCCTTTTGGGCCACACCCCTGCTTTCACCGCAGCATCATTTCCAGTTCAGCCTCCATCCCCCAGACACGCCAGCAGGCAGTGTGAATGCGAGTGTCATCATGGCTGTCAGTCAAAGCAAGAGCAAGCTTTCTAGAGGAAGCAGGACGGATGGACCACGCAGATATCTTGGGATTATTTTTTAAAGCTTACTTGTGATTTGTTTTCATGTTAGACATAAATGTATGTGTGCAGTACTAATCACACTAGATTAACACGTCACTATCGGGTGGTTAGACGCACAGAGCTAGCATTCACCGAGGTGAGCACTCACGTGATCTGCTGAATGTAACCATGACGGAAACAAGACATTATAAATGTGACCCCTTGTAAGTTCCCTCTGGTAAATATGTGTCAAAGGCCTCAGCATTCGCCTGTCAGGCCCAGGGGTGGCTCGTGAGGCGCATATTTATGCCGGTTTGTTAAAACCAATGCTGGTGTATATTTTACTTCCTGGTTGAGTGGAAACAAGCATTCCAGGGCACGCATGTGCAGGCCTTGCAGGCACAAACTGCACAGAGGCAGTGAGCACCGGTATTCAGGGCCTTGAAAGGGTGAAGAAGAGGCAGTAGAAATAAAACCTGTGAGCAGTAGAACGTTGGCTGCAAGGCTTGGCCTGTGACAAGGCCCTGTAGCTAAACCCCCCCAAAGGCAGCTAACCAGCGGGCCCCTGGGAATGTAAGTGGCTGTGTTGGTCTGTGAGTGGGTTTGTCACTGGTGGGTGGGTGAGTGTCTGAGTGCCTGTGTGGGTGTTTAAGTGGATGTACGAGTGGTTCTCTGGGTCTGTAAGTGGGTGTGTGAGTGGCTGTATGAGTGCGTATATGGGTGTGTAAGTGCGTATATGGGTGTGTGAGTGCGTATATGGGTGTGTGAGTGCGTATATGGGTGTGTGAGTGCGTATATGGGTGTGTGAGTGCGTATATGGGTGTGTGAGTGCGTATATGGGTGTGTGAGTGATTTTCTGGGTTTCTGACTGGGTGTGTGAGTGAGTGAGTGAATGCCTGTGTGGGTCTGTGAGTGGGTGTGTTTGTGGCTGTATGGATATGTAACTGGGTGTGTGAGTGGCTGTATGTATGTGTAAATGGGTGTGTGAGTGGTGTTCTGGGTCTCTGAGTGGATGTATCAGTGACTGAATGGGTGTGTGAGAGGGTGTGTGAGTGGTTGTATGGATATGTGACTGTGTGAATGTCTGTGTGGGGGGGTGTGAGAGTGGTTTTCTCAGTCTCTGAGTGTGTGTGTGAGTGGCTGTGTGGGTATGTATGCGGTTGTGGGTGTGTGTTAGGTGGGTGTATGAGTGAGTGTGCAATTGGCTGTATGGGTGTGTAGGGGGCTTTGTGGGTATGTACTTGGCTGCATTAGTGGGTGCGTGAGTGCTGGTGTGGGCCTGTGAGTGGTTGAGTGAGTAGTTCTCTGGGTCTCAGGTAGATGTGTGAGAGACTGTATGAAGTGTGAGTGACTGTATGGATGTGCGAGTGACTGTATAGGTGTATGAGTGGTTGTGTGAGATTGGGTCTGTGAGTAGGTGTATGTGTTTTTTTAATTGGGGCCTGGATCCGCAAATTTTGAGTATTTTCGTTTGGCAGTTTGGGCTATAGTCGTGTCTAAAATTCCTATCGGATATTGCATGAGGACAACGCGTTTTGGGAC
Source organism: Triturus cristatus (assembly GCF_964204655.1). Lineage (NCBI taxonomy): Eukaryota > Metazoa > Chordata > Amphibia > Caudata > Salamandridae > Triturus > Triturus cristatus. The sequence goes on along the minus strand of NC_140584.1, from coordinate 878,310,823 downwards.
CCCCTTCCCTTTTTCTCATCCTCTGCTTAACTTATCATCCCAAAACCTTCCAGACAGCGGCTGAAGTGACTAGCACACTAGTTTTGAAAATTTCATGAATATTCATCAAACAGCGCCAAAGTTATTAGCAAAAAAAACTGCTCAACTATAACTACCCAGTGGCAAGCGCCCTTCCTCACTCTCTCCCTCCCAGTGGTGCCTGCCACTGAAAAGTTATAGCGAGGACTCTGTTCCCATATGAAAGCATATTTTGTTCTGGTTATAGCTTAGGTGTTTGACAAATTTTCATGAAATTTTCCAAAAAATGGCCAACCGGCTCAACTCCTTCCTGGAAAGTTTTTGGATGACCCATCAAGCAGGGTCCAAGAAAAGGGGGGCGTGGGGTCACACATGTTTTACCCACAGCTACAGCCAAAATGGCTGAACGGAATTACACCAAATTTGGCAGAAAGCTATGTATAGAAAGCGTGCCTTTTGTGATTTGGTGTAAATCTTTCTAGTAGTTTTTGAGAAATTATATGATCTGACGTGCTGCCTCCACCTCCACAAAGATGGGGTGACAGCCATTGTAGGACTCGGAGACTCAGTCCTCTGTCTTGGAAAAATGTTTAAAAAACATTTAAGGGGGCAGGGTAGGGAACACACCCTACCCCCTTTTAGGCTTGGGGCTAAAATGTTTTCTTTTAATCTGCACCACATATTTGAAAAAACAAAATGCAGCTTCACGCACTTTAATTTGAGACCCTGGGGTGTGCCAGAGCCTGGCAGTAGCGATTTTTATATTTTATAGGGAAGGAGGCATGGCATCCTTCCTCAAGCCTTATAGAGACACTGGGGACCCCATTCATGGGGCCACTACTGATAATTAGGGGAGGGAGTGTGAACTCCCAAAGCCTTGGTGAGGCCCTGGCGTCACCATCACCCGGCCCACTCTATACGATTTAGGGGAGGAGGTTGTGTGTACCATCTCCCCCAGCCTTAGAGAGGCCACAGGGATCCCATCCCCGGGAAAGTATACCGATAATTAGGGGAGAGGGATTGGGCCCCCTTCCCCAAGCCTTAATGAGGCACTGGGAACCTTATTCCCTGGAGGAAAGGCATACATTTTGGGGGGTGGGGGCTTACTAGGGCCGGACTGGCCATAGCGGGCACCAGGCATTTCCCCAGTAGGCCGCTAGGGTGGGGGCTGGGTTTGGGCCCCTGGGGGGCCGTTTTTGTTACCGGGGGTCGGCAATATCGGCCCCGGTAACAAAATCGGCTGAAAAAGGCCCTTGCAAACTGCTAGGCTGCACTCCCCTCACCGCAGGTGGGAGGGCGGCTGAGCAGTTTGCCAGGGCCAGTTTCTGTTCCCAGTCTGGCCCTGGGACTTACGCACAACCCCTCCCCCCCCCCCCCCCCCCCCGAGTCATTCTGACACCAGCGAACCTGGCATGAGCAGTGTCCTGGAGATCCTGTCCCCTGGGACAGTGAAGTTCCCTGCCCAGGCGGGAGTAGAGAACAATCTTGCTCGCACACTGTAGTGAGCAAAGTTAAAGAGACAATTCGCACCAGCACCACAATGGGTGCTAGGCAGTGCTGGCTGGGGAGCCAACAGGGGTGGCAGAGGCCTTGGGGCTCCCCCTCCACAGTCCCCAATAATTGAACTTATTGTGGATCCCCCAGGTGGGCAGTGGGGCACTCACTTTAAACATAAAATTGCCAGCTCCCAACTGCATCCGGTATGGGTGCTGGCTTGCAGCCGGTAGGGGCAACTTGGGCCTTGGGGCTACCCCTACCACCCCAAACTAATGGGCACTTGACACCCAATTTTGTTTTTCAGAAAGGGAAAAAAGAATAATAAATGAGCAGCTCCAGCAAAAAGCACCACAGAACGCCCTGCAAGTGCTTTCCAATCATATTTTTATAATCCTGGTGGAGCCTCTAGAAGTGGCAGGGGTACCACCAAGCATATTGTTTAATGTTCTGGAGGGCTGCAGGGAGCACAGCAGCCCCCCAGCAACACTAAAAATACAGTAAGTCTCCCGGGTCATTGAATCCATGACCCAAGGAGAACTTACCATATTTTTTTTAAAGCACTTGTGGTTAGATCTATAGCTGTAATTTATGCCCTGCATTTTTTTTTAAAAGACTCAAATATTTATTTAATGTTTTTATTTAAAATATGCTTTATTGAAAACATGTTGTGACAATCAATGTTATTAAACATTACAATGTGTGAATTTATAAAATATGCATTTGATTATAGTTAATGGTGACTTTTTAACAAAGCCAATGTGTCTGCTCTACATATGTTAATCTGCTGACTCCTTGATGAAGCGAATAGGCGCTTGAATTTTATATCTTAGTCTTTTGACCCGTGACAAAGCCAGTAGGTATGCCTTACTAAAATGACACCGTTTACAACCCGCAAGGGGGTGGGCCCCCAAGAGGGGCAAGGGCTTGAATGCAGGTCCTGGCCACAGGCCAGGTATTGCACACAACTCCATGTCACGCAAGGCCACAGGCTATGTGTGGCAGGGGGTTGGGTGCTGGCGAGGGTTTAGGTGGAGGGCCTAGCCTCTGGCACCCAACCCCACACCGTGCAAGGCCAAAGGCTGTGCACCAGGCAAGGTGTCAGTGAGGTGTTGGGCACAGGTCCTGGCCTGTGGCCAGGCCCAGCACTCAACCCCACACATAGCAATGGACATCTTACTTTACGCTAAAAAAACATAGAAATTCACTGAAAACAACAAAGGTTAAAGTGGCATTATAGTTAGGAATTCTAATAATATCTTACTTTACATTAAATATAACCTTAGTAATTCACTGAAAAAACCCAAGGTGTGAGAAAATACAGTTTCAGGTTCACCCCAACTTTTTAGCCCACTTTTTGACTTTCAGGTACTGATGTAATTACTCTGGGATGCACTGGGCTCTGCTTACCAGCCCTCAGTGCATGTGCTCTGACCCTTAAATTGTATGCCCAGTTGGATCCTATCCAACTGGCATAGGTGAACTTACTTATATGGTATCAGGGTTACCTAGGAACTGTAGGTTAAAGTGACCATCATGGACTGCAGCACTTATTGTGCCATTACGAGAGTGACAAAGTAAAGCATGTCTCCCAGCCTGCCACTGCAGACTGGTAGAGCATTTATAAACTTTTAACTTGACTTTGCAATTCAACATAATGGCAAAGCCGAATCCTTCATTTTTAAAATATACAGTATATAAAATATAATAATATAATATATATAAGCCATCCCTAAGACAGGCCTAACTAAACCTAGGGTTTGCATATTAAAAAGTAGGACTTGTTTTTACATGTTCTGACAGTAAAACCTCTGCATTTACATTTTTGCTGTAGAAAGGCTAGTTGCACCATTGGTGAGTACAGGGTCACACGCTGACAACTCAGTTGTACTATTCTGAGTGAGACTACTAAAGTTGGTACTTCAAGGTATCAAAATTGTTACTTTAAACCTGACCTGTTGCTCAAATCACACTTATTGTAACTTTTGACCAAATGGCAACATTAGAAAGTTACCACCCTGTTGCTCAAGTTTTCCAGTGACCGTTTACGGTTGCTGGCCTCAAGACATCCTACTGCCCTCCCGGACGGGAGGTGTGAATGACTCTCAGGAAGAAACATAAAGCAGCTGCCGAGCCAGGAGATGTGATCTGCCCTGGGCAGGAAGTCAAACAACGTGTGAGCCCAAAAAGGTGAGCTTGAATGGGCACACTGCCTTTAAAGGGCAAATGGTGATCACACAGAGGAGGAGCAGCTTATTTGTTTTTGCAGAAAGGCTGGAATCTTTTGCAGAGAGGGAAAAGTCATTGCCAATGCGTTTTTAAGGGAAATTAAGCCCCAAAGTAGCAAAGCATCTGGGATAGCTTTACAAACCAAGAGAAGGTTTCTGCCATCTTGGGAGTGGATAGAATATTGCATTCTGGGATAGCTAGATTCACACAACACAGGAAGTTGTGGACGTTGTGATCAGGCCGGAGAGGGACTGCTATCCCATTGTCTAGTAGTCACTGCAGGTCCGAGCGCAATTCCTGGGCATACAAATAGACCGAAAGACTGCCTTGCTGATCCCTGGACCCAGCAAAAAGAGGTTGCATCGAAGACTGGACTACACATGCTGATCCTTGCTATTTTTTATTTCTTTATTATTTGCTTACATACTTCATCATCAGATCATGATTCATAGATTGGCATGGTTCTCCAGAGTATTACAGGGATAGTTTTTTTGTGATGCAGCAGCCGACACTTGTTTCGCCCTTTAGTGGTCAATTAGACAGATCGCTTTTCGTTGATACAGGGATTTTACCCAGGACCTGCTGCCCTTTCATTACAAAATACACCGATTTTCTTGATGCAGAATATGTTGTCAAATACTACGTTACATGACAAAAACTACTTGTTTAGGTTTTATAAGTCTTGAGAAAGCCCTGGTCTAATTGACCACTAAAGGGCGAAACACGTGTCGGCGGCTGCAACATCAAAAAAACTATCTTTGTAACACTCTGGAGAACCATGCAAATCTATGAATCATGATATGGTGATGGAGATTGTAAGAAAATATTAAAGAAATACAAAATAACTAACATCAAATTGGAACTCTGCAGTTTCTTAACCAAAATAATTTTAATTAAACAGAAGCATGCACTCATCTGTTTCCCTATTCCTACAATAAGAGGTCGGTAAGGTCCTGCACCTTGAGTTAAACTCCTCCCGATCTTTAACAATTTGGCAGTACCATCCAGGAACAGGATCTCTGGACCTTTTTCTTACCTGGAACATGCTGATCCTTGGGCTAGCAAAGGGAGGGCTGTGCCTGTGGTGCAATGCTGGAGGAAAAGTAATCCCTCAGCACCAGACAGAAGAAATGACTCCAAGAGTCAGTTGGCTCACTTCATGTTATAGCTCCAGGGACACAAAAGCTGAAGAAGCCTGCCATGGTAAGTTGGTAGCAACAATAACTTTATCTCAACTGACCAATGAAACACAGCCTGGAAGACAGTCTCGATGATAAAAGTTGCACAAGAGTCTGCTTATTTATTTATTTGAGTTTTTATAGAGCACGAACTTGACCCGTTAGGGTATCAGAGCGCTTTACAGGAATCAGCAGTAGTAGACAAAATTTAGGCGAGGAATTTGCCCATTAGGAAGGTTTTAGCATCTTTTTTGAAGCAAGCCAGAGAAGGGATTCTTCTGATGGCCGGCGGGAGTGAGCTCCAAATTCTTGGTGCGGCCCCAGAAAAAGCCAGATTGCAAGTTTTTTTTCTTCCGAAAACGTGCAGGTTGGAGCAAGAGGCCTCTGGTGGACCGGGAGTTTCTGGTTCCTCAGGATATCGCGGGTTTCTGGGCAAGATATGCAGGGAAGTTTGAGTCTAATGCCTTGTGCGTGATACATGCCAATTTGAGTTAGATTCTGGCCTGTAGAGGAAGCCAGTTCAGAGCTTTTAGATTTGGTGAAATGTGGTCGAATTTCCTTGAGCCTATTTAGTAGTCTGGCAGCTGCATTGAAGCAGGCTTTTAAAGGTGCCAGGGAGATCTGGGGTAGACCTGAGAGGGTAGAGCAGCCATATTCGAGTCTAGAGATGACTAGTGACTGGACTGCCATTTTTAGGTCGGTAGTATCAAGGAAAGGTTTCAGTTTCCTTAGGTAGTTCAGGTGGAATCTGGCTGATTTGGCAAACGAGATGATGTGGACCCGCATGCTCAAGTTACAGTCAAGGGTTATTCCCAGGGATTTGGCAGAGTCCACGATGGTCGGGGGACAGTTTAAGGCTGTGATGGCCTTAATCCATACCTGAGTCTCAGGGTTGGTTTTGGGTGGGGTAATTAGTAGAAATTCGATCTTCTTTGCATTGAGTTTGAGTTGATTGGAGGAGAGCCATTGGACAGTCAATTTCATGGTTTCATTTAGGGAGAGAATCTCCTCGAGGGAGGAGATTTTGATGTAGATCTGGGTGCCGTCAGCGTACATGTTGTAGGAGATATTTGCGGTGTGTAGTACTTCGGCAAGCGGTTTGAGGTAAAGGTTGAAGAAGGTGGGGAACAGGGTTGATCCTTGGGGGGACTCCAACCGTGACTGGAGAGGTAGCAGACAGGTCACCGTTAATTAGGAATCTCTGAGACCAGTTATGGAGGAAGGACCTAAACCATTCAAGAACAGAGCCATCTATTCCCATCCTGAGTTTGAGGCATTCGAGTAGTATTTCATGGTTGACCGTGTCGAAGGCCGAGGATAGATTTAGGAGGACTAGGAGACAGGTTTTGCCTTGGTCAAGGGCTTGGAGGACATCATCCACGATGTGGAGAATGGTGGTTTCCGTGCTGTGCCCAGGTCTGAAACCGGATTGGAAGTCATCTAGTAGGTGGAGGTTGGTGATGTGTTGGCTCACCGGCTGTTGCACACACTTGCCCACAACTTTAGCTAAGATTGGGATGTTAGAAATAGGTCTAAAGTTGTCAGGGAAGGCAGGGTCAAGCGTCTGCTTTTTTAAGATGGGTAGGACTTGGCCAGCTTTCAGAGAGTTGGGTATCGATCCCTGAAGAAGGGAGGTGTTAATTATTGCTTGACTTGAGTAAGTTATCGGAGTGCAGTTTGGTCACCCAAGATGGATACTACCCTCAGTTTAAAGGTTCGCGGGTTTCAGTGTAACCGGAGGCCAGCAGACCAGTGGCAACTCTTTTTTGGCTGGACTTCAACCGGTCTTCGAGGGACATCGACCCCTGTGGCCAAAGTCATCGCATCATGTTTGTGGACAGAGGGGTGGCCCCAGGAAGACTCTACGCCCCTTTCACCGGAGTAGCATCCACAGACCCCTGCATCCCTGGTATTAGGACCACTCAATTGACGCCTATGGTGGTTCGCCCATAGAGCCTGGAACTGCACTGTTTTTGACTGCAAGGTAACTGTCCTGCCAAGCCTCATTGGTCCCCATGATTTGCTCTCTGTCGGAGTTGGTCACCAAAACCAGGCCGGAGTAACCAAACACAACTTTACAAACGTTTTCCAAGTAACCACTACCAGAGGTAGTTGCCAATGTTAGTTTGTGATTTGAATGAAAAGCAGTGTATATTTGCTTAATATTTTCCATTTCCAGAAGCCTCTGGTGGATTTTGCTAATTTTGGCGTCTACAAATTCATAATAAGAACAGCTTTTTTTTTTATAAACTGGTGTCAGAGTTTTGTCTCGTGTTTCTTTCTTTTTTAACTGTCATGGTACCTCTAAATGGTGAACATTTGTTCCTTTGATACAGCCCGACTGCTCAAAGCTACAGCTACCCATGGTTGAGCTAAGGTTTCAAACAAACTTGTCTTGACTCAAGACAGGTTTGTGAGTTTATTACCTGGTGAGGTTGCACAACCAGACCACTGGCGCAATGAATGTTTAAGGGGCCCCCCTGCAATGTACACGGAGGGGGCCCCAGCTCCGGATTTTATCCGGAGCGCTCAGAACTGAGTACTGTGCTGAGGGGGCCCCCTGCAGCTGGGGGACCCGCCCTCACCGCGGGGGATGCAGGGGCCTGTGTTACACCCCTGAACCAGACCACATAATAAACTTTCATCATGAAAGGCTAAAGAGACTAAGTTAGGTGAAAATTTCAGTTAAAACATACCGTTTTAACCCCTTCAGTGCCCATGACGAGCTGGACTCGTCATGGGCTGCGGTGGCGCTGTGCCCATGACGAGTCCAGCTCGTCATGAACTCCGCCCGCTAATGGAAGGCGCGGCACTGGGCGGGGAAAGGGGCGGGCATGCAAGGGGTTAAACTAAGAAAACCACCAAAATTCACTAGTTATATCAAGTAACTATAACTCGTGCCCTAAAGTAAGTAAAGCTCACGCCCATGTCATGAGTTAAATACCTCAAATATTACATCACTGATGAAACGTTAATTGACATATGTAATAACATCATTGCAACATCTGAAATTACATCAATAATGACAACACAGTGCACAGCGGGGGTGCTAGTTCTAGTTTCATGAGGGCACAAGTGTCCCCTTTTCACGTGAAGTCACCAGGGCTACCACAGGTATGAGTAGACAGTAATTTGGCACCTTTCCAATTAGAGGGAACCGATGTCACCACAGGGGATTTCATTTGGGAAACAAAAAGCGGGCACGGTGCGCCCTTGATTTACAAGTCATCAGACTGTATGAGCGCATTATTAAGAATTGTAGTCATTGCTTCCCGAACTTTAACCCAAAAATCAAAGATTATGGATCATACAAAGAAACCTGCTCTAATGGCGGGGTGGGCTTGAGACTTAATAGGTTGACATCACAAACAAACAAGACTGAATAGCCCTGCAGCTTGTAGGCCGGTCTATGCAGCGCCTCTTTGACCTTTAAGAAGGGAGCAAAGGTCGTCGCAGACCCACTGTTGTCGTTTCCGAGTGGCACAGAGGCGGCCGGTGGAGGCCGAGTCATGAAGTGTATCCGATGCTTGAATAAGAACAATGAACAGACCAGGCCCAGAGCCAGACTCAAACTACACGATACAAGTTCAAACGAAGAAAAGCAAGTTTGTTGCATGGGTCACAGCAGTGTCATGAGTCACAGGAAGAGCGACCGCAGCTCTTCCAAGGACAGGCCCCCTGCGAGGCTGACACCAGACATTCACGGAGGTCTCTGAGCAACGCAGGGCCAGTGCGACCTGACTTCATTCACCACAGAAACCAGCCAACCAGCTGAAGCCTAGAGGAGTATGGAAACTTCACAAGAGTTCTCATTGCTTACAAAGAGCAGACTCCTTTAAATACTGAACTGAACGCGGTGTTTACAGATATCACAAGATCCGCTCCTCGCCGGTCCATCTCTGGTCCAGCGGCATGCTCTGCGCCATAAGAGACAACACTGACAGGGCCAGGTTACAGAGGAGCGAGGCGCGGGTGCCTCCTGTACCAGGAACTAACTTTAATCGCAGCACCTTCAAACTTAAACCCAGGGAAAGGACACCTCCCTTGCATCACAACATACACCTGGGATCTGTTGTCTTACCGCACGTAAAAGGCAACACCCCTCCCCCTCTAGCAGCACCATCTCCAGCGACTGTTCCCTTTGAAATGATGGGAGATGGTATTGCTTACATTTAAAGGGACATGTCTTGCTGCACCTATTACCATAGACTTTCATAAAAATGACACCTCTTACACCAGGAGACATCACTAGCAGCATTCATCAAGCCGCACAAGGGTGACACCGCAACAGGTTTTTGACAAGAGAGGTTGCTTTCTGCATCTATTCCGTGTTTGAGGTTCTGTTTGCTATATACACATTTTTAAATCAAGTGTTGTTCTTTTAACTACTACTCAACTCGTTTAGTATCGATTGAGATGGTGTAGTTTGGGTGAGCCATCCGTTCCAACTCGAAAGCTAGGATCGAAAGTGCTGAAGTAAGTAAAAACAGGCGAGTGTTTGAGCGATAATTGCAATAGACTGCCATTTGAAAGAGGTTTTCAAAAATGCATTAAGAGTAAAAACGTTATGTAAAGATGTAGATACGGGCATTGAAGAAAAAATGCTACTTGAGAGAACATGTGAAGTTATCAGAGGTGGGTGTTGAATCATCATATTTAAGAGACCTTGACTAATCCTGACACCACCTGAGATCAATGAGTCTGCTACAGGGGAAGGGTGGCCTGAGGGAGCATGTGGGACGGTCTTAAGCAAGGAGAATGCTGCTGCAGGTGATGTGAAAGACCATGAGGAAACACAAAAGCATGCTTTAATCAAGCACAAAGGTATGATGGAGGAATGGGTACATTTAATAAATAAGGCAAAGTCATTTAGGAATCGAAAAACAAATGACAACAGGTATTACTTTTTCTTAATGAACAAAACTATGAATTAAATTCTAAATCAATTTTCTAGATCCAGGTTAAGAGCTGTAATATTATTGTCTAACCGTCTGTTAAGTATGTACAATTATTTTGATGATCTTTATGATATATCTGGAGTATTGTGTTGCCCTTCTTGAATTTAGCATTATGAAGTAGTTTATTTGCACTTCTTGAGTTTAATATGATTTGGGAAAATTAAATCCATATTTGACAAATAAATAGAATATCTGCAATCCCTACCGTCGTACATATTTGTAATTTGCAGGCAATTGTGGACCGAAACGTCAGGAAAACACAAAGGAGAGTGAACCCATGGATATGCAAACAATGATGCAAAAGGTAAAACAGGCTTCTCAAGCACCTGCGAGAAATTCAGGAAGACTTAAGCTGCCAGTAAAATCCTTACAAACAGGTCTTTGGTCTGTGGCTGTAAATCATTGAGAATTATAAACTTAATGGTGCCTATTGTAGATTGTCTGCATCACAAGATGCCGCCAAATGGTACTGCACCAGTCAGTAAGCTCTCTTGGCTAACCCTTTCACACCCAATTATGTACACAGCGCACAGAGGTAAATCACAGGATTACAGCTAAGGTGTGTTTCCTTCTCACAAAGATCACAAATCCAATGGGAGGACTGTGCATGCACGTTTTACATCACATTGTACACGTCTTGCTTTGTTTTCCCTCAGCAAACAGATAACTCATAGGGTTGACACAAGGCTACAGAGTCTTGTTTGGTGTGGGTTGATTGCACCGACCTAGGCCGGGAGCCTCCTGGTGGCTAATGATCCTTCCATTAGCACACGGTCCTTTGATGGTGAAACATGTGACGGACGAGACTCATGACTTGCATTAGAATCTGGATGAAACCAATTGCTAGGAAAAAAGTTGCAGGAATGCCTTGATATGTCAAGCAACGTTACGGCGAACATCGAGTTCTTTGTATAATCAAATGTGCAAGATGTATGCATGCAGATTGTTCAGCACACAGAAAATCTACATCTGTGTTAAATGTGCTTTGAATCCTTATGTATATTTATTTTTTACATATGGAAAACATGTTTGCACAAACAAACCAGCTTCCCTATGACCCACTTCATAGGGGTAGTTTCCATCCAAATTCAGGCCCGGGGAACATACTTCCTCTGTTCCTGGTCAGCTGTAAATATATGAGCATTTCCTTTAAGAAAACTACCTGGGAAAGGTACATCAATATCCTCAAACAAGTCAATGGGTGTTTATGTACTTTTTCATGTAAGTCAACTCAGAAGACCCACAAACTTCCATCAATTAACCTTGAGTATGCATGTATGTAGAATCTCTACTGGTGGCGTTTGTGCACTTACAGAGGTGCAAAGCGAAGGGAACATTAAACTAGGCCTGAATCTGTACAAAGGTCTGGAGATTGACAATATCAAAGTGGAAATTGTGAGGACCAATGATCAACCGAAATGCCCAAATACTTAGTGAGCCTTGCAGACGAGCTTTTTTTATATTAACATTTTTTATTCTTCCAACGTACATAGGGACATCTGTTAGGTTTTATACTGCAGCAGGGATGTGGCACTCTAAACACTACTCTGTCTTGTGTTGCATTTTCTGACAGAGGGTCAGATACTCTTGTGCCCTGTTCTCACATCTTCCAGACTGGTTGCAAACAGACTGCACAGTCAGATAATGCTTACAAGACGCGTGAGGCTTGGCAAGGTTCTGCTCAGAAACTTTCTAAAAAGGACACACGCCTTTGGATAGCCACCACGGTGACTGGTCTCCACTGCGATAAGAATAGGGTCTTTGAGGAAAAAAAGAAATTGATGACTATTGTAATTGAGAAATGCCCATTCACGGTCCTACTGGGAAAAGTATTTTCTATTGTGAAGAAATTAAGAGTTTAGTTATTTTCTACACAAATCATGAAATATCAAGAAATATTTTTTATTTATTTACTTTTATTGTGGGTGTTTTTTACAATATGGCCCTAAACACAAAGGACAGTGGATCATTGTAACAAGCAACATAATAGAGTCCACAAAAAGAAAGAGAACATATATGTATGTTTAAAATGAGAACTTCAGCCAACACACGCAAAAAACGAACAAAGGCAATTTCTCAGTGAGGGCACATGGGAGACAGGAATGGAAACCGGCTACCATCTAGAAATCTGGAAGATTGTAAAGAGGTGAGTTTTCATACCTTCCCAGAAATAAACCTGTGATGCAACGGGAGACGATTTCATAGTGCCATTATCTTTTTTTTTTCTCTTTTTTTTTTTTGAATGTGATGCAGTAGATGATGACAAGGTTGATCATTTGGTGGCTGCTATTGATCTACCGGAGTTGTGTGCCATTTCCGAGAGTGACTGGCGAAAGGCATTGGAAGAGGATACTGCTATCAAGCTAATCATGAAATATGCGGAATCAGGTTGGCCTTGTGAAATACATTTTTAATTTGATTTCAAAACGTTTGTAAAGGTAGCGAAGATTTATCAGTTGAGGATATATTGTTGATGAGGGTGGACAAGTTGGTGCCACCAGTTGTTTTGAGGAGGAAAATCATAGTTTGTGCCCATGAAGGTCATCTTGGAGCAACCACGACAAAAGAAACGGGTGAGGCTGTCCTTTTGGTGGCCTGCAATGGACAGGGAGATTGAACTGCCTGCCAAACCATGGGAGAAAGTTGGACTACACATTGTGAGACCTTTCCACGAATTGGCACCTTTGTCAAAATTTGTGTTAGTCTTGATGGACTATTAGACAAAATGGCCAGAAGTTTCACAACCTCCAACAGAGCACCTTAATCAGAACAACACCCACATATCCAGCACAGTTCAGAGCCACAAGATAGTTTTCTCATACCAAGTTCACATCAGCACTAAAATCTTCATAAAATAATATAAAACTGCGAAGACAACACATAACACACTTCACAAACACTCACCCAGTACCCCACTGCTAGTCTGATGTACAGCAATACTGAGGACTCTAACGTGGTGCTGTAGTCTCATTTAGATGATGCACATACCTCACGCTAAGCATGCAGATATATACTCATGTATGGAGATAACATGTACCCAAATTGGTTAAGAGCTGCTAAACGCCAAAACACATTAGCAAAAAATATATACTTGAAATTTGAACTGAACTTTTAGTACTGGTGATCTTACTCAAACAGAAAACAGACTCCCGTTTATGATGGAATTCTCAGCACTTAGGCCTAAAGCTACGGAAAGCCGAGGGAGCAGCAAGACATTAATAATGGCAAACAACCACACACATAGAAGCAAGAAATTACAGAGAATTTGAGTGTGCCATTATCGGCAACTTACCCACAGTCTGAGCATGCATGAATAAATAAATACACAAGACCACTTTAGTTATGGGAAATATTGCTGCAGGTTTATTCCATACAAAAGTATGCAATATGGTGGGTTATCTTACGGGCGATCCAAGGACAGGCAGCTGTACCAACCTATGCTGCCTCTGACCGCCTGATGAGCCAGCACTGTGGGACACCCAGTCAGTGCTACACCTTTTTGGTGATCCTCATCCGGATCACATGACACGTTGGTCTCTTATTATTCACACCCTTTTCGAGGCGGAGCGTAGCAGGGCAAACCCCCGGTTGGTCAAGACCCCAACCGCCCGAAGGACTAACAGGGCGCCGTCGCGGTTTTCCAGGAACCTGCCCTGAGGCTCCTGGTCTTTGGCTCTGGCACCCCTACTGTGCCGCGCAGAGGTACCCTTACTGTACCAGTCTGCCGCGGAGGTATCCTTACTGTACCCTTCTACTTACAGATCGCTCTGTAACTCCGCCTGCAACGAAAAAACAAAATATTACAACGTTCTACGTACATTGCCTGCCAACCCTACGCCGGGTAAGCAGTAGGGTGGGAGACGGCGTGTCTGGCGCAAAGAGGACACCGGAGAGGTGTGGGGGAGGTATAAGTACCCTCCCCCGACCTCTGTCCACCGGAAGTGACGCGCCTAGCACGCCAAGGCGAAGGACTCCTTTCTGAGTCCAACCCTTGGCCAGTAGGGTGGTGTTTGTGCCCAGCTGGCACTAAAGGGCTGCCCGTTGGAATGGCCCCCAGCGGGGGCCGCAGACAGTCGCATATTAGTGGTCTAGATGCCGAAAAAGCCTATTCAAGTGAGCATTTTTTCTAAGTCCTTCGGCAGCCCCACCTGGCCAAGGGTGTGCTCCTACCAGAGCACGTGCAACTTAGCACCTTGTGTTTAGAGGAAAGGTCTACTATTTATTGGGCATCAATGTTATAAAAGAAATACACAAAGTGAAGAGGAGATTTGTACAGCTCACGCTACTCTTAGCAAAGGGATGTGTAGCAATTCACTTGGGTACCAAAACTCTTGAGAGACAACCCTGGATCCATGACGTCTCAGAGCAGATGTTAACAGAAGAAACCAAAAAGACATTAACCAGAACAGATGACAAACTGCAGTAAGACCAAGACCTATAGAAAACGCTGGCACATAGTCTAATCTACCCCCACCAGACGAAAGACCCATACACCCCAAACGAATAAAAACTTTACAGTAACAAGATGGAAAGAGATGTTACTCTGTTGTTGCTGTCCATAACCATGTGTAATACAATGCCAGCTAAATGTTTCAATGTGTTACTGTGAACTAAACGTTGGACAGGTCACACTGTCAGAGAAAATTGGGCACTCACAAGTTGATTACGTCTTGTATAGGAAAACTCAATCAAAAAAATAAAGAAGTGGAACTGTAAGCAGAGACTCCAGATACACCTCCTTAGACATTATAGAACTAATGGTAATTAGGGATTTCAGACTGTGATTGTTTACACAGGGGGAGATGCCAAGTACTTTTCTTTATTGGTTATCTCGGCAGTGCTGAGACACCCCCTATTATAGCTGTTGCATGTTATTGTTTGGGTGACAGGCACTCTGCAGGTGGGGAAACTGGGGAATGCAGGACCTATCTAGCAGGGTTGCAGGGTGGTTGGAGGAGGGTTACAGTTGAGATGTTATTGCAGCATCACAGGTAGAAATGTATGTCCTCAGTGGGGATGTGGGGGGCTCCATCTCACAGGGGAACTGATACAAGAGGAGGGGTCACTGTCTACATAAGCTGGATCCGAAGGGAGGAAGTGGCTTTTGTTCCCGATATGCCTGAAACTCACGAGCAACCAATAAAAGTATGGCCCTGGAATGTCAATGGCCTTAATGGAAGGATAAAGCGAACAGTGGTTTTGCAGTTCTTTAAGAGGCATACCCCGGATGATATTGTGCTGCACGAAACCCACCTACGGGGCAACCATTGTAAGGCTCTAGACAGATTTGGATACACACTGATAGCGCACGCAGGCTTTATGGCAGGATCCAGAGGGGTGGGGGTACTGTGTAGAAGGATACTGCCTTTTACTAAAATGAGAACATGGAGTGACCTTCTATGGCGGTTTTGGCAGTTGAGGGGGGTGGGGGGTGAGCAGATTCTTAATTTTTGCTTGGTGTGTGTTCTGCCCAGGCTGCATGCCCCCACATTTGATCTGTTAGAACCGCTGCTACTGGAGCTCCCGAAAGGTCGATTGATACTGGGAGGGGACATGAATGACGTCTTCTCCATTGAGTTGGATGTCATGTGGGGCAGCCTCAAGGAGGAAGGTGGGCCCATTGGGGGACTTCCTCCGGGCCATGGGTTTGAGCGATATACGGCATCATCAACATCCTGACCTCAGACAATATACCCACATGTCAGCGACTCACGGGGGTTTCACCCGGCAGGACTATTTGGTCATGAAGTCCCAGAGGTGATGAATGGATTAAAATATTTGGAGGTATACGTGCCAAGGAAGGCCCCAATCTTCTACGAACAAACCCTGTTGATCCAACTAGACAGATTCACTAGGAATGCCCAGAGTTGGTAGCTGCTACCACTTTTATTGATGGGCCGTGTGGTTATATTCAAGATGATGACGCTGCTTACTTATATTTTGTAGAAATTGCCTTATCTGGTTCCACCAGCATTTTTCAAAAAGGTGGATGATGAGCCGCAGTCCCTGCTGTGCCGTGTGGCTGCTTCCCGTATAGCATTATACAAATTGCAGTGAGGAGTTTATGAGGGGGGACTGTCAGACCTCAATATTAAAAAATATTACTTGGCTGCTCAGTTGGTTACGATGAAGGGCTGGGCGTTTAGGGACCGGGCAGAGCTGGCATACCGAGTAGACAGAATGGCTATGGGAGCCAGGGGATATCTCCCCTTACTGTATGACAGGAAAAGGGAAAGGGAATAGTGTCTCCAAGTACACAGGCAAATGGTGGTAAGGGTGTGGTGGGCAGTTATGAAATATCTAGGTTGGGAGGGCAGATTAACAGAGATGACACTGCTCTGGGACAGTGATCTGTTTCGTGGTGTGGGGGAGTTGCGGTGGGTTGACAAATGAGATACTGATTGTTCTTCAGAGATTGGGTGATGTGTGGAGGGGACAGGCTGGTATCACGTTTGCCGCTTTGCAACAGGAATATGACCTGGGGGAAGGAGAATGGCTGCATTACTTACAATTGGGACATGCACTTCGGGACATATTTGTGAGGAGTAAGCCCTAGTAGAGGCGTCTCCACCGGAAGATCGGCTGTTGACTGTCCCACTAGCAGAGAAGGCAATATTGCTCATTTATAAAAAAAAGAAGTGAATAACTCCCTGGACCCGTTGGGACCACTGAGGGCGGCGTGGGAGGGTGGTCTTGGTCCACACGATGACGAAGACTGGGTATTGGCTCTACAAGGCCCGCGAGAGGTGGCAAATACGCTCCTGCTTTCGGCTTTTTGAGTTAAAGATTTTGCATAGAATAGACTATTCTTAATCTTTGCTACATAGTTTGTGGCATGCTGACAATACTCTTCATCAAAGGGGTTGTGGGCTGGGACCTTCTTTCACCTACTTTGGGAATGTCCAGTGATACAAACGTACTGGCTCGAAATTGGGAGGATTAGGCCAGAGGTGGTGGGTTTGGAGGTCCCATCCCAGTCAAAGCGAAATGATACTTGCTAATTGTCCCTGGGGATAAGGCTTGGCCCAAATATAAATGGCTGTGGCTGGCACTGGCCGTGGCAGTAGCAAAGCATAACACAGTGAGGTACTGGGGAGCGAGCTCTCTACCAAGGGTGGCAGACTGAGAAACTGGTTTAGATTGGTGTTGGCAAGCTGAACATACAATATATCTGAGCAGTGGGTGCCCCCGTAACTGGGAAAAGGTCTAGGGATTGGCAGGCCTATTGAGGTTTATAGGAAGGGATATTTAGTTATAAGATGACATTATTATAACATTGATATTATGATTTCGTCAAGTGATAGATGACCTGACCATTGTACTTATGATTTACGAATTGATGATCCACTGTAGATTTATCCTCAATGTATTCTTTTCTGAGCACTGTGAAATAAAAAGAAGTTTAAAAAAAAAAAGAATTCTAACTTAGCGGAGTGCCAAGTTAGACAAATAAACCAAAATGTATAGTAAGTGCAATCAAAGCATCATAAAAAATGTAATCTATACTTATACTCTGAAAGCGGGATAGGTGGCAAGAATAAAAAACGGGGGTGGAGGTGGAGCGGCACAAATGAGAAGCCCAGCAGAACTTTGAAGCTACCTGGCACTAGTAAAAAAAAAATGTTTAATAATACATTTTTAGATGGGCAGCAGTGGGGGATGAGAAGAGCGCATGGTCATAAAGACGGACGATAGAGCAGGGGACGAGAGGGAGGAAACCCATGCAGTCCGATGGAGGGCTGAATAGTTTGAAAATAAATAAATAGTTGCCTCGTGCATGCAGTGGAAAGATTATAACACCAAGACTAAAATTCTCCTGAGCAGGACAAACCACAAAAACAGGGGTGAAAGCTATTAAATCAAGAGGCGACAAAAACAAAGCCATCCAATCTTAATTAAAGAGCTGATCCAAAAGGCACACCAAAAATATGTCGCGTATTGGAATCGATACACAATTTTGCAATAGCAAAGGCCTAAAATTAGACATTTAAAACCTTTATTAAAAGTAACAGCAAATAATAAAACAAAATTCAAAACTTGAAAAAGCCCATAAAGGGGGTTGTCGGTGATTTTTTAAAATTATATTCCATTTAATGATATAAACTATACAACCTCACAAACACTGTTCCCAATAAGGTGCGCGCGTGCACTCGCGCGCACCTCTAATACCTGTAGCGCACAGTGCTGTGTATGGAGCGCGCACACACACAGCACATCCAGCAAGAGCGTTCGCGCCGCTTTTTTTTAACAAGCGAGCGGCATGAAAAACAGGTGTTAACTGGCAGAGGGAGAGGCAGGAAAGTCTTGGGCACCTTCTTTTATGTAGAGCCCGGCTGCGGTGCCTACTGTGTGCTTTTGTTAAATATTCATGTTAATTGCAGGGCCATCAGGTGCTGCGATTAACATGAATACTTTAACAAAGCACACAATCAGCCCACAGCCGTGCTTATGTAACAAAAGAAATTCAGTAAGTTTACAAACACGGCGTCTAAAGTTCACGCCGTTTATGTAGACTTGCTGAATTTCTCTTGTTAACAGAGCTGGGCTTCGAGGTGATTGTCTGACTTTGTTAAAGTTTTCAGGTTAATTGCAGCTCCAGACGGGCGCTGTGATTAACCTGAAATCTTTAACTAAGTCCCACAATCACCCCTCAGCTGCGCTCTATTAAGAAAATAAATGCATCAACTCTACAAACACGGTGTGTAAAACACACGTCGTGTTTGTAGCAGTGGTCGAAGTGGGCGGGATTGGCAGGGCACGGCGTGCCCCTACTTTAATTTTAAGGATTCCGGTCCACTACTTTTTTTTCTGAAAATGCGTCCCAAAAGCAAGAATTCGCCACGGCCTATAAATAAAGCTCGGGGTTCCTGGCGTTCCTGACGGGCGGGAAGGCAGAGAAGTAACAGGACTCTGTCTTTTCCTTCTTGCCCAGAGAAGGAAAAGACAGTGTCCACTTCTGCTCTGCCGCTTAAACTGCCCTCACTCTTTCCTTCTTCCCTCTCTTTCTGTCTAGCAGTTCTTCTCTTACTGAAAACCGTGATTTCAAGACGGGGATCTGATTCTCTTTCCTCTCCTTTCTTTTATTTGCTCCCCTATGAAATGGATCCAAAAAAGAAAAACACTTCTGCTGGAAATGTCGTATTTTTCCAACATTTTAATTCCAAAGTGCAGCATCAGGAATGAAAGGTTAAAAATATGAAAAATCACTAAATAAAGTGAGATAGAGTGGGAGCAAACTGGCCAGATTGATTTTATTCACACCCAAACAAATTAGCGCCACTTTTACAGAGTTTGCCAGTGAAGCGCTATTTATGTTTTCTTGTCTTTGTTTTCCCTGGGCTTGCAACTAGTGCACCAATCCTGGAGGTAGTACATTGTGTGGATTGGAAAACAAAATGTGTACTGTGGCTCTGCGTCCAGGGATGTGGTCTTTTTACCATACTGCTTACGTTTTGTAAGGATATAAGCAATGGACATTGAAATGGGTCCATTCAGGGCCCTATAGTCATGACCTTAACTTTTCAGGCAAAAGCACTCACTGATTTCTGAATAGTGAGTGTAAAATAGTTATGGTAACCATGTTGTTCCTGCTTACATTTCACATTGTTAGCTAAATTTTGCATTCCCTATGAGTGTTTGCTTTTTCCATGATGATGTTCCTTTTTTTTGTAGGCCGCATATTGCTCTTGTCTAGTACGTAATTTAAATTGAGCCGCATCCAGGTGTTTATAGCCGGCAACAATTGGGTTGTAGTTCAAGGCAGTGTGAGTTTTCCTCAGTGGGGCAGTATGGTGTTCAGTGGGGGTGAGGATGTGGCACTAAGACCAGAGCTGCTGAATTTGGAACTGGGAAACCAGGTTCAACCTTAATAACCAGTCCACCAGACCACTCTCCTGAGAGAGCACAATCCCATGCTAGACCTTAGAAGGCTTTGCAAGACCTTAGAAGCCCTGGTGTCTTAGCACCAGCAGGTGGACCCTAGCAGGGCAAGTGTAGGTTAACCTTCAAGGCTTGTCCACCACAATCCATACTGAAGTTCACCTCCAATCCTGCGGGCAGGCCTATGCAGCAGCACACTCTACAGCAACAGGGACTCTGTCACTGATGTCACAGGACCCTTGAGAAGGGCCTGCTCTAGGGCAGTACAACCGGTGTGACCGCACCGGGTGCTGACTTTGGGTGGAGGCATTATGTTTGCTAGTATATTATGGTTTTTAAAGCACTTGCTGCCTCCTTCTTTGCCTCCAGCAATTTTTGGCAACAATAAAAATGTCATCATGACTCTGGTGATTCATGTTCTTCCTAGAATTTTGTTTAGTGGAAGTTTTGACTCATGGAAAGGTAGCTCAGAGGGTTAATGTGCCTGCTGCAAAGAACATGTACCATGCAGATCACAAAGTGCACATAATGTAAATAGGTCAGTGGGCTACTGCTTTAGTCAGAGAGGAGGAGAAAGACAGAATGAAAGCGATTGAGAGAGGGAAACAGAGAAAGTGAGATAGAGACAGAGAACACAGAGGAGAATGATCTAGAAGAGAAAGAGAGAGAAGTCAGTGACAAGAGAGGACGCAAAAAACAAGAAATAAGTACATATACAGTGGGCAAGATAAAGAGAAATACAATTGGAGAAAGGAGCAGAGAGAGAAGGAGGGGAAGATAGGAGGGGCAGACGGAATAAAAGCAAGAGATAGAAATCTAACAAGTAGGAAGCTCGGATAAGTGTTAAGTGGTTTTTTGCGTGTGCAGCTACTGCGTGCTTCCTGAATTTGTTTCTGTTGTTCGCCGAGAATGGTAGAGGGAACTCAAGAGAGAGGGGGTTGAGGAGCATGGTTCAGGCGCTGTAAGGCTTAATGAGCCATTACAAAAGCCAGATTGCTCCTGTGCAAGTTCACGACGCGCGTAACCGCATGCTGGTGGCCGGGAAAAGCCTTTGGCAGCACTTTGAAAAGCCACTTACTAAATGTCTCGCCTGAGACAGCACATGCGCTGCTCTAGGCTCGACCTAAAAACTGCTTATGCTCAGCACTGGTGAGACCCGGCCCACTTAAAGCCCTGATCATACCTACTATTGACTTTGCAAATCCTCTGGCTGCCTTTCGCTTTCTGTCCCTCTCTTACCAATTTCTCCATTACTCCATTATTGTCATGGCGTGTGTATCCAAATTGCAAATCTGCCTTAAGCCCCCTAACATGGGTTGTATGTGTGTAAATGCAACGTCTTTTCAGTTTTGTAATCAAAAGTTTGGAGTGATATTTGGCGCTGCGCACAAGCACGGTCTGGTTCCTGGCACACATAGCCATGGCTCACAGCGCACAGAGACCCTACACTGCTGCACACAAAGGAAAAAAATTAGAGGGAACATTGCTCACAAATATACAATATACTTTGCTGGGTAGTAAATTCTATTGCATTTCTGTAACAAAGTGGAGCAATTACCTTAATACCTACATACCTGTATTTCACATTATCCCTCACCAATTCTTAACCCATCAGCACAGTTGTGTTTCTCCTTCATATCTCATGTGCGACTGCTGCCTCGTTATACACCATTCTATGCATAGTTTGTCAGTACCAGGTGCATTCCTTCTGTACTGCAACCAATTTTATATTTATAGGTTAACAGTGGCCTATTATTTGGAGGGTCTTTTAACCCTACAAGCATCTTTGCCCACTCAGTAAGGTCCTCAGTCAGGTTCTTGTCCTGCCTTGCATTTCTTAGATGTTGCTCATCCTCTATTGCCCCCTCAAGCAGATCTTTACTCCATTACCATTTCGCAGACCTCTTGCAGACACTCAATATGCCCAGACGTGGGTCCCGTGCTCTCCATGCCACTGGAGTCAAGCTATCCTGGCTGATGAGCGCTGAAAGCAATAGATTGCAATTCTATGCTTGGCCAACACTGTATCCAGTGACTACATTTGCACCTTCATTTCTTATTTCAGTGTGTTAGGAAACATATAGAGCAGGGTTTGTTTCATTGACTATTTTGGCAAGCCATTTGTAATTACTTGCAAACTTTCGACAATTGCATCCTAAAATTCAGCCACCTGTGGATAGCGCCAAAACATTTATAAATGTCGGCCTCTTGTATGCGACATCTAGAGCATCTGAGGTTCCGCCTGGGTAGAACCTGGCTAACTATTTAGGTGTAAGATATGGCATTTGAAGATAATGAAATTGAATACATTTTTAGCGTGCATTTGGTGAGATGGTCTTTACCTGCACAATAGCTTTTCTTCAATCCGTAGCCGATAACAGTTCTGGACATTTACATGATCACCTTTCACTGTGTATATATTAGTGACCTGGTTACGAGTTTGCCGGTGTGGGAGTGGGTCGCCACTTCGCTACCACACTGAAACTTGACCGTTGACCGCACGCCAGATTAGGAGTTTTCCCCTGAGTCTGCCAAGGGGTGCTTTGGCTGTCCCATAGCAGTGCGTGCTAGTGTTCATACATGGCTTAGCACGGCATCATCGTGGGACTGCCAAAGCAAGTTTCTGCACGGCATGGACTGGTGAAGTTCATGCCGTGCAGGAACAGGGGTGCATACAGACAGGGGGCACAACATGTGCCCCCCTGCATTTACCCCCATCAACAGGAGCAACAGGGAGCCCTGTAGGGCCCCCTTAGTTTACTGACCGCCACACTTTTCATGGCGGCCTCACCGCCGTGAAAAGTGTGGAGGTCTGGAAACTCAGAATATGCTTGGTGGTGCTGCACCGCCGCCGCCGCCGCCAGCATATTGCTGCCCAGACCTTCGTGCCACTGCTGAGGGATCGCGGATCCCTGGCAGTAGCAGCAGTCCTATGGTGGTCCGTTAGCCCAACTCAAAATACGGCAGCCACCATGGGTTTGGTGGTCCATCGGACCGCTAATTTCATAATCAGACTCCAAGTGTCTGCACCCGGCCATATACACACTATACTTACTTAGAAAACAGATACAACCGAAGCATTTCTTTAAGAAAGTGCAGTAATAACAGACACTATTTCTACAGAATTTGCTCTGTGGCATCCCAAAAACATCATAAAATTAAATTCAATTGAAGCCCAAGATGCATATTTTGTCAGCGCTTCACCTTAACATCCACAGGCTTATTTAAAACTCTTATGATAAGCACTGATAAAGTTGATAGGCGTGGCTTCCATTTTCAGTTATGAGTGAGGCCTATTGGCAGGGCCACTGGAATTATGCAATTGTACGGCTGAGACTATTTTTTTTATAATTTTAGATTTTCTGCATTTGCCACATAACCCATCATCTGCTGCATAATCTGCAGATTTTTTAAAACAAAACATTTTGTTTCTAGCTCAAACGGTTCAAAAGTTATTAAAAATGTAGTGACACGTGTTGCCACGCAGTGGAAGGCCCTTTGCAACGGTTGGCTGGTCACTTTTCTGTAGGTTATTGTTAAATGTGGGTATTTAACTGGAAATAATGAGTTGCATCTAATGCTAGCAAAGAGTTAACAAGTTTAAAAATGAAAGAATAACGAAGTAGTACTATCACAAAATGAGCCGCATAATGCAGCATAATTTGCCTATTCTTGCTGCATAATTTGGCCCTCCCCTACTGCCGCATAATTCCAATAACTCTCTGCCTATTGGTTTTACCAAAGCTGCAAGAGCGCTGCATTTTTTTCCAGCAGTATAATGGTAGCTAGAGCAGCAGAACTGTCAGGAGTGCTCAATCTTATCAGTCAAATAGTGACTGAACGTGGCTCTTTGGGCATCAAATGGACCCTTTGGTACCTTTAACAAATCCGCTATTTTGCCATAAAGTGAACCAGCATCTCTTGCAGTGAAAAATAACAAAAAAGGTTTTTTATGTACAATCCATGTATGAGATAAAATACTGAATGTGACAAAAAGTTTGATGATGAAGAGTATTCTCAAGATGTTAAATACTGCTTCAGGCATTCCAATGGAAGCGCTTGCTAGGGGTTTGCACCCAAAAAAACAAAGACAGTGAGAGTAAAATACTTCTGAGACATTCCAAGATGTGACTGACAATGTCTCAAGGCAATGGATAAAGGGAGTCATACACATAAGCCAATGGTTTGACCCAAAGTGCACACTCTAAATACTGAACACAAGAATTTGCCTTTACAAGACCGAAAGCATATAGCATTTCCCTTCGAATTAATCACAATCCCATGAAAATTGCTAATTGTTTCAATTATGCGGGACTTCCATAAACATTTTTTCGTTTATAGAAATAGCAATCTCGAAGTATGATATTAAAAAAAACTGGGTACGGCCGACCAACCAATGTATCTGAATAAGAAGCTCTAGCGAAAACTCGTTTTCTTTTAGTGTCAGCAAAAATGTGGATACATTTCATCTGATCATTACCTGAAACATATTCCACCCTACAGCCACTTCAGATTCAAACACTCCCTTCACCAAGAAGTACGTGAAGTTGGTCGCCTCGATGGCTCGGGTAACCCGGGCATCACACTACACTAGGTCCAATTCGCATCTAATCATCCCAACACTAGACACCTGTCCATCCACCAGCACCATTTTCCGTCATAGGGAAGAGGTGTGGTGCCGCGGCCAGGGCGACTGACACCGGAATCTGGGACCACAGTTCGATCCTCAGCGCCGGCGGCAGATTAGCCCAGCACCATGTGACTCTGGGCAATAGCTTGCTTAATCTTCCCGACTGCCCCCAGCGCCTAGAGACCCTTACGGGTGATTGTTCGCGCTTTACAAATGTGGATATTATTATTTTCCAAAGCCCTCCTTCTGAAGCTTTAAACTATTTCCACTCAAGAAACCAAGCTGCACAGCTGAGGAAATATTATATGGGAAAGCTTTAATCAGGTGAAACTGTGAGATTCCCCCACTATTAACAATGAAAGCATTGAGAGTCCCATGGTGCATACGGCGACGTAACGCAAAATGAAGATCCTGTCCCTCCCCCCTCTATCCCTAGACCGTGATGAGGGCCCCCTAAGGCACCCGTATCTCACGCATTCATTTGCCTAGGGCTTAATGGGGGCACCCACAGGGTTCACCTGTCATTGGTCAATAATGAGTCAGATTGAAAAAAAACACATCGATTCTACGTTGAGGATAAATGTTTGATTGGCAATTAGTCAAGCAATGGCGTTATCCAGGTAGAGGTGAAAATGATTACAGACTAGGTTTTAAAAAAAACCTTATTCAATACTGGGAGCCTTTGGTTATCCAATTTAGATGGGCTTAACGTGGCCTTTTCAAGAGAGCCACTGTTAATGATTCTGGCACCTCTCCCTTAGGTAAGGGAACGTTATCATTAAGGTTTTTGATATTAAATGTGCAATAGGAGAAGGCAGTCACAAAGAATAAACCGATCCGCCGCCCTGGGACTACATCAGTAGGAATATCAGAGGGATTGACTTTCCTCCTCGGAGGGTGTCATAAATTTAAACTCAAAGGTTGGGGGCATCTCCAGGTAGAGATGTCCGAGGAGTGAAGAACATCTTGCTTCTCCATCCATGATGTTATCCCTCATAATTCAAGAGCAAAAATAAGTTCCTATTTTTAGCGGAGATGCCTTGCGAGTACACAGAAAAGCGAGTCATTGAGTCTGGTACAGGAGGGTGTGGAATGCTTTTGAGATTTCTCTGGAAGCATTTTCTGGTTGATCCAATTTTTTTACCCAAGTAGGAGGATTTGAAATTATTGACAGCGAGATAAATAAGTGATTTTCATGAGCGTTGTTGTTTTCTACATTTGATCTCCTACCACGTTGCTTCAAAATGATGTGCTTTTTTTTAGAGCACTTTGAATCCCTTTGAAAGCAGGGGTCCATAAATGCCTATATTTGGACTTCCACCTTGGAAGCAATGATATTTATAGGGCAGATTTGTTTAACTTTGCGACCTGAGAATTTGCATGTCAGTCACTAAGAATCATTTTTAGATCCTCGTAAAAGAGATAAAAAATATAAAGAGAATTCCTTCTGTGTCTTGTCACAAGGTTTTCTTTTGGGTAAATGCTAATTGAGAGCAGCCAAAGGGATATATAAATAGCATTTTATAAATTGAGAAATAATAGTTTATGAATGTCTGATCGGTCCAAACAATTGGAACCATATTCATATCAGCCAGAGCCAAATCTTTACAAAATGGAAGATCTAATAAATGTCTTTTGTGCATATCAACCTTCATCCCGACTTTTTTATTTTTTTCCGACTTGAAGAGGAACTCAGCCACGCAGATCAGCAACTTAACCAGGTTATTTTGTGCAGGATTGTTAAAGTGCAGATTAAAGCTTCCACCACCATCCTCCACTTGTTATCCTTGATGATGTCAGAAAGGTACTCTAACTCATGAGAGGCTGAAGTAGCATCGTAATCTGGTGGAGAGTAAGGGGCAGTGGTGTAACGAAACTTGGAGGCCTCCTGTAAAGTACATGGGGGGCGGCATGCTGTGAACCCAGTCAGGAGCTCTCAGGCCAGGAGCCCGCCACCCGTGCACAGTGCCAGAGGGGGCTCCCCTGCACAAGGGGGCTGCAGGGTTTATTGTTACACCGCTGGTACAGGGTGTAAACATTTACAGTAGTATTAGGAGTATGGAAACTAGTGTAATAAACCATGGTCCTGCCACAGTAAACACATGGCTCTTGCTAACTGCAAGGAAATGTGGATGGTAAGCAATATTCTCTCTCCAGTGCCCCAGGGGCACAGCACTGTATGCATGTAGGTTTACTAAAATAGCCTTTAACCCTCAGCAGTTCACTTGTGGAACAACAACCCAACCATACAGATGAACCACTTAACAGACTTCTGTTATAATTACTCAGGGACTAGGTGATGTTATCAAAAGTAATTTCAAGCCAAATGTTAGGACAAAATGTGTTCTTTTTCAAAGGTTAAAAGCTTTAGAGGCCTGTATTTCAAAATGAGCTGCACCACAAGTGGCTCAGCTGCAAGGGGGAGTACCGTAGTGTTCGACTAAAGGAGATGTACAAGTGGTACATCCCATTTCAGTCTAAAAGAGTCTCTTCCCCTAATGGGCATGGGATGGAGACTCATCATGCAATCCTGCATCCGCCAATCCATGTTCGCCTAACACTGAGACACGAGCACAGCATACCCAATGCTGGATTGTAAGAGGCATTTGTAAAAGCAGACAGAGGATGTGCAATGCAGGGGAGCTGGTTCACTGAGCACCTACCCTAGCAGGCCTCTCGACTGACTGGCAGTGTTCTTGCTGCTGGGTCACACTGTTCACATGAACTGAAGATCTTGGGGGAAACCTTTTCTTCCCAAGCAGTTTCTCAAATGAGGTCTGTGCTAGATGGACCTACGGTATTGTCCAAAGTCAGAGACCCATCCTCTCTGCCTAGGACAATCTACATCCTCTTCCTCACAGGAACCATCAGCTGGGGGTGGCTCTTTAGTTCTTCTCTAGGCATGGCCTTGTTTGGTGCCAAGCAGAAGATCCCTTGGAGGTGAATGTTATGCCCTTCCGGATACATGAGAGCATTTTGGAATTAGAAAGATTCCCCGCACCCCAGCATTTAAAGAAACAGGTAAGCTTTTCCTAGACAAACAGGGGGATTTCACTCTCCCCAGTAACTAGTCTGGAGCAGAGGAAGAAGCAAGAGTAAACTTAAATTACCTGCAACTGCATACCTTCCTCTGACACTGTCCTTGTATTTCCTGCCCTCGTCCCTTGCTCTGTGAGGTCTTGTTTGATGCACAGCACCCGCCAGTCTGTTCCCTAACCCCAGAGCCTACCACCTGATACCCAACCTCATTTTTCCCGACTTCTCTGTGCCCAGTATTCTTGGAGTAGGTCTCTTTTTTTTTTAATCCAGAATTGTACCTAGTGCCACACCCTTTGATCCCCTCAGAATATCTAAATATCATATCAATAGTTACCATACATTCCTAAATAATGGCACAGAGAAAGACCTTTTTTCCTATAAGCCTGGTAGAAGAAAAAGAGGGATGCTCCAATTAAGACAAGAAAACAGAGCGACTGCAACAGCCACAAGGTAGGAGAGTGGGGGGCTCGAACAAGGCTCCTACCCAGATACAGATAAGAAGATGGCAGGGGCAGCTCCCCCATAATGGCACAGGAGTGTCTCCCCACTCGTCAGAGTCAGTGAAAGAAAAAGAAAATGATAATAAAACAACATCATTGTATTTTTCTGTGACCAGTTTAGGCATGAGTGTAGGGTGGGGCAGGGCCGGGAGGAGTGGTGGGCACTTAGAAGTGTACATGTAAGTTTGGCCGGCTGTCTTAGGCTAGCCAAACAGACATGTGCTTTTCTATTTTTCCAACTCAGCTGTGTTCATAGCCGGTTGGAGAAAGCCTGCAGTCTCCCAGGGACTGTCTGAGCGGCGTACCAGGCCGCTCAGACCAATCCTGGCGCTGCTCTCATAGCATTAGAGAAGAGTCTGGATTGGGTAGGGAGCATGCTCATCATTTAATAATGGCACAATTCTGTATCGGATCCAGTCAGGTTTGTTTGTAAAACCTTAGCTCACTCTTGGGAAGGTGTGGCTCAGAGCAGTCAGGTTTTATCAAAGGAGCAAGTGCAAAGCATTTTAAATCAAAAACAGTTTAATAAGAAGAAAACACAACACAATAAAAAGACACCAATTTATAAAAATAGGTTGCATTTTTATATAAAAATAGACACCCCAACAATAACAGTCCACAAGAGGGTTCTAGAGATTTAAACTGTCAAAGAAACAATAAATCACTGCTTTTCACTAAATGCAATACATCTTTACAATTTTCTGTAATGGCCATTTAGGGTTAGCCACAACAAGCAAGTTGAAAAAAGCTTTATGGACACTCTTGGGTGCCATATCCGATAGAGAGCCAGTCACAGGCACCAGGCAGGTCCAGGGGGACAGTTACCTGTCTGTTTTATCAGTCTCCTGTCCAGTTCTGAATTCTACAGGCAAACCACTATTGACGTCAATGGAGTGGTCATGATGTCGAAGATATTCAAAGATGCTGAGGGTGCTCAGCCGGTATTAGGATCTTCCTGAGGCAACCCAGGGGTTTTCCAGCTCGTGGGGCGACTCTGGCCTGAGTGGTTGATGTCCTCCGAAGCCTAGGTAGTCCACCACAAGACCAGTTGCCACTAGGCAACTGTCCTCTGGTAACAGCAAAACCAGTGGTTTCCTTTGTGTGGCGATTATTTTCTTGGAGGGCAACCAAGCGGCACACTGAAAACTCTCCTGGGTCTAGGAGACTTGGCTGCAACTTTTGGGGGTCAAGATTTTGTCTCCTAGACTGCAGTTCAGTTTCAGTTCATTGTCGTTAGACTTCTTGGCACTGGGCACTTAAGGGTGCAGGCTTCTCAGCATTTGTGGCCCTGTGGCTGTAACAAGGACTCAACCAGCTGACTCTGGAAGACACTTCTCTGTATAGCACTCATGGGTAACTTTTCCACGTGTTTGGCACCACAGGTATAGTCCTCATTTTGGTAGTCCACAGGTGCAGTCCAGTTTTTGGTGCAGCCTCTCTTTGATGGGTCCAGTGAAGAGCAAGGTGGTCCTTCTTCGGTTCTTTCTCCAGTACAGACGTGATCTGAGACTGGGTGCCATTTTTATGCCCAGTATAAGCCCGGGGGGATGAGATGACTAACTAGCCAATGCGCTACCAGGTCCCCTCCTGTCTGATGATGACTTTCTGGGAAGTGTGCCATCTAGCTATGCCAGAATGCACTATACTGTCAAATCCTAGTATCGCAGAACCCTTCTCTGCATGTGTGGAGCTCCCCAGCCCAACCCACAAGTGTGCTCACCAAGAGGGTACACTCCCCTTGCAAAACCAGTCTGACAATAGCTTCTCCTTCACTGCCCAAGATGCTAGACTGTCTGCCTAAACAAAAGAGCATCCCCTTCCTATTATGATTACCATTTGCCCTTCAAAGGCGGTTTCCCCTTTGAAGCTTACCTTTTCAATCATCAATGGTTTTATATAGTGCAGCTAATCAACCCAGTGGGGTATCCAGGCACAAGCACTTGAGTGTTCGTCGAATAGCAAGGTCTTCAGTGCACTTAAGAATTCCAGTATAGAGGAGGAGGTCCGTAGCTACAGGGAGAGGCTGTTCCATGACTTGGCCACCAGTTAGGAGGAGGAGGATCCTCAACTTCTGCTGTGGTGGATGCTTGGTGTGTGGGCAAAGAAGAGGGAGGTGGAGGATAGCTGTCTTGAAGGGTGGTAGAAGGTGAGGCATTGGTTGATGTAGGCGGGTCCCTGGTTGTGTAGAACCTTGTATGCATGGATCAGCAGTTTAAATTGCCATTTTTTTCTGTATGGGGAGACAATGGAGTCTTCTGAAGTGGGGGTTGATGTGTGTTTGACAGGGGAGGTCGAGGATGAGTCTGGCAGTGATGTTCTGTATGGTCTGTAGTCTCTGTAGGAGGGTGGTGGAGATCCCTGCGTAGAGTGCGTTGCCGTAGCCTAATCGGCTGGTGATTACGGCCTGTGTGACGGTATGTCTTGTGTCCTGGGGTAGCCACTTGAAGATGCATGCGTAGAGTAAAGAAGCAGGCGGAAGAGACTTGGGATCTCATGGTCAGCCTGCTGTCCAGGATGATGCGGAGCTTTCTGGCGTATTCCACTGGAGTGGGTGCTGGTCATAGATCCATGGCCACCAGGAGTCATTCCAGGCAGTGGTGTCATTGCCGAAGAGGAGTACTTCCATTTTGTCAGAGTTTAGTTTCAGTTTCTTTAGGATGTGATGTTGAGTCCATGGGATCTGACGAGATCCGCCAGCAGGGTCATGTAGATTTTGAAGAGGGTGGGGCTGAGGGTATGAGCGCCACATGTGCACACTTACCTTTTTTGGGGGTGCATCAGGGTGGCCTTTTGACCCCCCTATCACCCTCGAAATTGCATCCGCAATTTGCGAGTACCTATCTGGTACTCGCAAATTGCAAATGTCTTCCCATTATTCCGTTAGGAATGAATGGGAAGACATTCCTTAATAGCAAATAGCAATTTGCGATTCACGATTAAGGAATATGTAGGAATCTCAAAATCTTTGCCAAAACCTACATACATTGCATTTTGCAATTCTATAACAGCCAATCGATAAAATTCGCTATTATAGAATCGCAAAATGCAATCTTGATACATCTGGCCCCAAGTCCATGAACAAGTTGATGATGCTCGGTTTTTGTTGCAGCACCCCTGCTGTTTCATCACTCAGCTGTCCTTGCATCGTCCACACAACACCAGCATCGCCTCTACACACACCACCACACAGGGTCGACGTGCACAAAGTCCAGCCTAGACTATATCGCTCGTTTCTCTCAAGTAGCTGTGTAATCACCAAGTGTTGCTAATGCACTGTTGCACCATGTTTCTCACAAACCTACATAAATAAATTCTCAGGAACATGCTTCCTACCCCAACAGGTGTAGGCCTGATCCTCGACACGGGATGTCAAAAAACTTCCTCTAAGAACAACTGGCTATCTACGATTATAATGAAGAAAGCAGAAAAAGACAAACTTCTAGCACTAGTGAACTACTCTAGTGACTGCACCACAGCCATGAAGAAGCTGCTCCAGGAAAATCAGGGTCAACACAAGAAGCCTTCTCCACCCCTTCACGAAATAGGTACCAAGATCACGCCTCGGCGAGCCCTGCCCTGAGTCAACGCCCTATCATGGATGGCACATATCCTTCCCTGCTGCAAGCCCTTCCTGCTTTCGGAGCTGGACTGACACTAGAAAATGAACAGGAAGCAGGGGCGGCTGGTGTTAGTGGGCAAAAGGGGCGTTGCCCTGCCATCCTGAGCCTGAGGGTAGAGGCAAGAAATGAATTTAAAAAACCAAGCAGCTGAAAATACATTTCTACTTGCTGGCTGCTCTATTTATTACTTTTAATGAGGCAGCTGTAATAAACTGCTGACATCCTGCTGTGCATGTGCCTGCCAGGGCGAGGTCATCTTTCGACCTGCAGGCACAAGCTACAGCAGTGACATCATGGCAGGGGGTGTGCTGAGTTAGAATGCCGTGGATAAGGCTGCTTGTCGGGCGTTTACAAATTGGCCCTGGGAGGAGTTGGCAGAACTCTATTCATTTCAATGGCAGGGGGCGGGGCAGGCTGAGAGGGAGAAGGAGGTAGTGGTGGCAACAATTACCAGTCATCACGAGAGGGAACGGGCTGTAGGAGGGGTGCTGCTCGCTGCTCTCTTCATTCCTTTCCTTGTGTGTAGTGTGCCATCTCTTTTGAAAGCGTTATGCAGCTGAAGCTGAGCCATGTCTCGTGTTTGTTACAGCGTAGCTCCAAAAGAATACAGGCTGGTAGGTGCCTAGTTTCACTTTAAGCTGTAATTAATATACTTATTACTTAACTTTTTGTGGATTTTTTATTTGCGTGCAGTTGAGCAGCCATGTGGTGTTCACAGAGAGTTTGTAGTTAAACACAACCCAAAGGTTTTGGCGCGCATTACAGGAGCACCCGGGCTACACTACTCAAAGTCAGATTTTTTTAACAAAAGGCTAAGTGATTTGCCCAGAATCTAAGGATATACTTGGGCCAAGCGCGGAGAGTGACCTCACAGTCTCCAGGAGGCCGTTCGTCTGTTCCCTGTCAATACAATCTCGCTCTCTCCGTATGACTGTTTGTTTCCGGGCAAGAACGCTTGCTACTTTGCTGTCCACATGGTGTTCCTGTTTTGTTGCTGTACACATTTTTTTGACAAAATATTTTGACCGTAGGTGCTTATTTTTTTTTTTATTACCTACCCAGCCCTCGCTCCCTTCATTGTTCCCTGCTTCTATCGTACCTGCACATTTATATTTGTGGGATTTTCCTCGCAGATTACGGCCACAGCAATTTTGCATTAAAAAGGCAACTCGAAGCACAATTTCGGTGTGTGTCAGAGCAGTTAATTGTTCTAGCTGCCACTGAAACAAGGTGCTAGGGCACACTTTGAGCAGAACACAATATATGCTAATTCACATCTTTGTAGCTGCAAACCTCACACAGGGGCCGGTTGGGGGAGGAAGCAAAGGAGCTTTTTTTACAAGTAGGTTCCATTTTTTCCTAGCAGGGGAACTAATATTGATGTAATTTACAGCTGTTGGCACGCTGAGATTGACATTTATTGCGAGACAA
This sequence comes from Triturus cristatus, assembly GCF_964204655.1. NCBI lineage: Eukaryota > Metazoa > Chordata > Amphibia > Caudata > Salamandridae > Triturus > Triturus cristatus. The sequence goes on along the minus strand of NC_140584.1, from coordinate 878,277,847 downwards.
TGGAGTTAAGTTATTTTATTGGGAATTTGCAGGGTCACTGGAATTGTGCAGCAATGTAGGCCCAAATTATGCGGTTGGGTTAGCTAAATTATGTTGCCTGATAGGTATATTTTGCAGCATTATTTAGTGAAAGTCTTGCTTCATTATGATGTCATTTTTAGGTCTCGGCTAGCGAAGGCTGCGCTTGCGCAGTCTCGCTCGCGAGATTTAACGTTTTAGGAGTGGGGCTTTAACCCGCCCCTTTTTTTCCCTCTTCTCCATTGGCTGGCCTCTTAAATGCTGGTCAGCCATTGGAGAAGAGCTTTGTCGCTCCAAACAAGCCCTGTCTTTTTGCGATTCGGGGGCGTGTTTTTTCGATTCTTTCTCTCCTCTGGAATGTAAACATTCCAGCCAATGGCAAGAGGAGAGAAAGAAAAACATGCCCCCGAATCCGAAAACGCCGCTGCGTTTCTCCGAGGCATTTCTGCTTGACCTCGGAGAAAGGCGGCGGCGCTGGGACTGATTTCTTTAGGTGGTCCGCAATCCTCTTATCCCGTGGAATGCATTGTATCGTGCAGTGCGCGGCAAAAGAAACCTTTACCTGGGTCAATGCGCAGAAAAATAGAGGATTTCCACGAAGAGGATTTTCTATGGGCAGTGCGCGTCAAAAATGCTCCCTCCCTCGTTCCAAAAAATCCCTGCACTCCTCCGGCCCCTCAACCTTGCCTTCCTCTGCCCCCACTCCTCCTCTAGTGACGCCGGCTCCTTCCTCCTACTCTGAAGTGCGCGTCTCTCCGTGAGCCGCTGCTCCGTGCATTGGCGAGCTGCTGCTCCATGCGTTGGCTGCGGGCTGGGGACAGGGAACGGCGGCGGGACTGTGCTCCAGAAGGAGGCGGACGGCAGCAGCATGCCAGGGCGGTGCTTAGGGGGCGCCGCCAGCCCTCCGGCTGCCTGTGTGAGCTGAGCCGCCATGGACCACGGGAGACTGCGAGGCAAGCAGGGGGACTGCTAAGACGGAGGGAACCAAAGACCGAGAGGTAAGGGGCCACCGTAGCCTGCCCAATGTTCCCCTGCTCGAGCCATTAAATCAGCGTGGGGTCCGTTCCATCCCCACGCAGAGCATCCCTCAAGCTCCCTGAAGGGGCAAGCAGCGCTAGAAGGTGTCTGCGGCTTTCCTCGGGCACACTGCCTGCTGGCGCACAGCAGGACTGCCCTTGCCCGCTGCCATAATCTGATTGTATTTGTTCTAGGAAAAGTACACCTGTTGCTCCCACCCTTTCTTATATATTCAAAAGCGCGTTGCCGCATGGCATATTTATTTAGATTTAACCGCTACATGTATTTCAGTTTAATGCGTTGCACCTACTTTACCCAACACCCATTCTTTAGACTGTGGCATTGGTTCACTTGTTTGTTTAGCAACCATACGCCCCCGCCCCTCACCGCACCAAAAATGTCCGCGTTACGACTTTCTATTTTCGGTTTCTATTTTATGTTAATTGTGCTGATCGAGGGAGGAAGAGAGAGCAGCGAAGAAAGACCACAGACACTACTAATTACCCTCTGCAAACTCTAATCTTTTTTCAATTAAAACTCTTTCCTTCCCTCTTATGAAGGGGAGGGAGGAGGACAGAGATTGGAAGGGAGCAAAAAAGCAGGAGGGGATGGAAGAAGGAGGAGGGGCGAGAGAGCACTGGATGACGCTCTAGCCGACACAGAAAGCAGGGTCCGCCTCTTTTCCTCCTCTTCCTCCTCTAGCAGTGTGTGGTTTGTGTTTATGCCAGGCCGTGGTCAGTCCCTCTCGATGTCGTGTTCACCCAGGGGGAGGGGAAACTGCAGCTAGGAGGAGAGGGTTGAGAGAGAGCGAGAGACAGCCGCAAACCAAAAAAAAAAAAGCCCTGTGATTTTTTTTTATCTTCCCAATCTGCACTACACAAAAAAGGAGAAACAAGCATTTACAATGCAATGGTCTCGGCATTGGTAAAGTTAGAGCTATTGGCATTGCTCATGACATTATTTTTGTTTATGTTTTTGTTTTTAAAACATTTAAAGAAACGGCATTGTTATTTACAATGTCAATAGCTTAATCACTCTCAAATGCGAGACCTATTGCATTTGCACCCACACACAGAGCCACCTACACACACACTGATTAAGCTATTGACATTGTAAATAACAATGCCGTTTCTTTACATGTTTTAAAAACAAAAACATAAACAAAAATAATGTCATGAGCAATGCCAATAGCTCTAACTTTAACAATGCCGAGACCGTTGCATTGTAAATGCTTGTTACACGTTGGCGCTCTGTGGGCAAGGGTTTCACCACTTTAGTATCAGTTTTACACTCAATTACAGCAAAAAGCAACAGAAAATTGACCAGTCAAATGTTCCACTGCGCAGCAAAACATGTTGCTGTGTTTTTAGTAACTTGTTTGTAATAATCTGCAAATTTTGCCTCAAGTGTCTGAATATGTGGCAAATAAGGCAAATCCATTTTGCCACTTTAGGGCAGACTGGTGCCTTAAGTGGTTGATGAGCTGCAGCAGCACTATTTTACTACCTTAGAAAGTGGAAAATAGTTGTTTATGACTGGAACTTTAAAGGAAAGTGCTGCTTTCGGCTGCAAATATAGCAGCGTTTGTTGACCTATCTAAAGTAAACCACTAAATATAACACAGTAACATACACAAAGCAACATAGCACCACAATTAAAACATGACATCGCACATCACAAAAACAGTCAAAACAGAACACAACGCAAAAACTAATAAAAATCACATTTAAATAATGCCGCAGAACAAGACAGCAGCATGAAAAAACAGAAGACGTCATCAGCACAACAAAATGCCGCAAAGCAAATGTGCAAGTATTCAAATTTGCCGTAAAATGTACCATTTTGTCCTCGGTTTCAAATTTTGTTCAGTGAGTGACCCCAACAACCATCTATTCCAGTCATGCTCATTCATCACGCCCACCACTTTCAAAAGTCACCAGCCACCACTGACAGGAAGAAGGGGGAGGGCGGCAGACCACAGCTCGTGCACCTGCCGGTTCTAGCGCCATCATGTAGGACCTAGAATAGACGCCTGTTCCACCACGGACCGAGTCACGAGGCGGAAGGCTCAGTTTCCAGGTATACACAAAGCAAAGCCCCCTCAACCAACAATGGCTTTTCTCGGCTTCATTGCTGCTGATCGGGAAACCAAAACATTGTGGTTTTCACCCCTCCTCTTGACTTTCCTTCTTGGCACATTAAGTCTCCCAAGGCCTTCCTTCCGTCTTTCTGTCAGCAAAACGAACACCACAAACCACAGGCCAACCTTACTCAACGCAGAACTGCCTGCGTCACTCCTAAACGGCACTTGTCTGTTAAGAAAACGGGACAACACGGGGCTGCCGCTTTGCACGAACCCATTTCAGTCACAAAACGTCAGAGCCTGCAAAGGCACCGTAAAACCACCTAATTTAGTTGTCGTTTAACATGCCAATAGACCCGATTCAGGCGGGAGACCCTCGATATTTGATGCTAAAATTGCCTTATTTCGGCTATCTCCCGCCTGAAATTGCCGATCCTTCATTAAAAGTCAATGTGAAAAATAAATGAACCCGATTTTTTTTTTTTTAAATCTGCCACTTCCGTCTTCTAAATCGTCGGCGTGCATGCCGTCGGTCCCGCGCGGGCGTGGGCTGTAACCCGCGGCATGGCTGTGCGGGCTTTCCGCTGCTTCCTCCAACTTTGACCTAACTGCGTGCGACCTTTGTCCTAAACCCAATCCATAATCCAATACCAGCATCCCAAACCTAACATTAAACGCTTTCTTTCACCCTTGTTTTTTGATTTACTTGCAACAACGTTCCTGTTTTTTCAACTTTTCGCGAACGGTTTCTCGCTTTGAAATGATTATTGGTCATGGATTGTTTGTAACGACTTAACCCACCCCGCACGCCCGGCCAGACCCGTTTGTACCATCTCAGGACAGGCACGAATAACCTCTTTTTACACAAGTCTGCAGATAACGTGGGTGTTGACGAAGAAAACGCATTCATGCACAACCTGACCCACCCAGCCAGGGGCTCAGTGCCAGCCACCGTACAGACAGTGCCAGCTGAGGGTGTGTGGTCTGTAGCAGGAACCTAGTGCACAGCTGGGCCCAGGCTGCCAGCTGCCAGCACTGTACGGGGGAAGAACGCTGCACAAGACCGCATAGAATCGACCTGGCCTCAGTAGTGAAGGCCGGAGGTGCACAGAACTGACCTTTAATACATGTCCCAGAAGAGGAGGCCGCAGGTGCACAGAACTGACCTCTAATACCTGTCCCAGAAGAGGAGGCCGCAGGTGCACAGAACTGACCTCTAATACCTGTCCCAGAAGAGGAGGCCGCAGGTGTACAGAACTGACCTCTAATACCTGGCCCAGAAGAGGAGGCCGCAGGTGCAAAGAACCTTCAGAAGAGGAGGCCGAAGGTGCACAGAATTGACCTCTAATACCTGTCCCAGAAGAGGAGGCCGCAGGTGCACAGAACTGACCTTTAATACATGTCCCAGAAGAGGAGGCCGCAGGTGCACAGAACTGACCTCTAATACCTGTCCCAGAAGAGGAGGCCGCAGGTGTACAGAACTGACCTCTAATACCTGTCCCAGAAGAGGAGGCCGCAGGTGCACAGAACTGACCTCTAATACCTGTCCCAGAAGAGGAGGCCGCAGGTGTACAGAACTGACCTCTAATACCTGTCCCAGAAGAGGAGGCCGCAGGTGCAAAGAACCTTCAGAAGAGGAGGCCGAAGGTGCACAGAACTGACCTCTAATACCTGTCCCAGAAGAGGAGGCCGCAGATGCACAGAACCAATCTGTCTTAAGAAGAGGAGGCCGCAGGTGCACAGAACTGACCAGACCTCCAATACCTGTCCCAGAAGAGGAGGCCGCAGGTGCACAGAACTGACCCGACCTCCAATACCTTTCCCAGAAGAGGAAGCTGCAGGTACACAGAACTGCCCCGACCTCCAATACCTGTCCCAGAAGAGGAGGCCGCAGGTGCACAGAACTGACCCGACCTCCAATACCTGTTCCAGAAGAGGAGGCCGCAGGTGCACAGAACTGACCCGACCTCCAATACCTGTCCCAGAAGAGGAGGCCGCAGGTGCACAGAACTGACCCGACCTCCAATACCTTTCCCATCTGAGGAGGCTGCAGGTACACAGGACTGACCCGATCTTTAATAACTGTCACAGAAGAGCAGGCCACAGGTGCACAGAACCAACCTGGCCTCAGAAGAGGAGGCTGCAGGTGCACAGAACTACCTGATCTCTAATACCTGTCCCAGAAGTGTAGGCCACAGGTGCACAGAACTGACCTCTAATACCTGTCCCAGAAGAGGAGGCCGCAGGTGCAAAGAACCTTCAGAAGAGGAGGCCGAAGGTGCACAGAACTGACCTCTAATACCTGTCCCAGAAGAGGAGGCCGCAGGTGCACAGAACCAACCTGGCCTCAGAAGAGGAGGCCGCAGATGCACAGAACCAATCTGTCTTAAGAAGAGGAGGCCGCAGGTGCACAGAACTGACCCGACCTCCAATACCTGTCCCAGAAGAGGAGGCCGCAGGTGCACAGAACTGACCCGACCTCCAATACCTTTCCCAGAAGAGGAAGCTGCAGGTACACAGAACTGCCCCGACCTCCAATACCTGTCCCAGAAGAGGAGGCCACAGGTGCACAGAACTGACCCGACCTCCAATACCTGTCCCAGAAGAGGAGGCCGCAGGTGCACAGAACTGACCCGACCTACCAATACCTGTCCCAGAAGAGGAGGCCGCAGGTGCACAGAACTGACCCGACCTCCAATACCTTTCCCATCTGAGGAGGCTGCAGGTACACAGGACTGACCCGATCTTTAATAACTGTCACAGAAGAGCAGGCCACAGGTGCACAGAACCAACCTGGCCTCAGAAGAGGAGGCTGCAGGTGCACAGAACTACCTGGTCTCTAATACCTGTCCCAGAAGTGTAGGCCACAGGTGCACAGAACTGACCTCTAATACCTGTCCAAGAAGAGGAGGCTGCAGGTGCTCAGAACTACCTGATCTCTAATACCAGTCTCAGAAGGGAAGCCCGCAGTGTAATAACGAAGCAGGAACTGTAAGGTTCAAGTTTAGTTTAATCCTACAGCCCCATACACGCATATCGTTTCAACTGTCTTCAGAAAACGTTAACATAACGGCACAACGGTGTACTTTGGAATGTGGAAAGTTGGGGGAACCAATGGGGAGGGGTGAAATGGCAGCGCAGGCCATGTCACGTGCAGGGGAGTTACAGTCAGTTACTGTTGCGTGCCACGATCATGTAACCGTGGTTACAACACGCAGGTGCACAGAACCAATCTGTCTTCAGAAGAGGAGGCCGCAGGTGCACAAAACCAACCTGTCTTCAGAAAAGGAGGCCGCAGGTGCACAGAACCAATCTGTCTTCGGAAGAGGAGGCCGCAGGTGCACAAAACCAACCTGTCTTCAGAAAAGGAGGCCGCAGGTGCACAGAACCAATCTGTCTTCGGAAGAGGAGGCCGCAGGTGCACAGAACCAATAGGTCTTCAGAAGAGGAGGCTGCAGGTGTACAGAACCAACTTGGCCACAGAAGAGGAGGCTGCAGGTGCACAGAACCAACTTGGCCTCAGAAGAGGAGGCTGCAGGTGCACAGAACCAACCTGTCTTCAGAAGAGGAGGCCTCAGGTGCACAGAACCAACCTGGCCTCAGAAGAGGAGGCCGCAGGTGCACAGAACCAACCTGTCTTCAGAAGAGGAGGCCGCAGGTGCACAGAATCCACCTGGCCTCTGAAGAGGAGGCCACAGGTGCACAGAACCCACCTGGCCTCAGAAGAGGAGGCCACAGGTGCACAGAACCAAGCTGGTTTCAGAAGAGGACGACGCAGGTGCACAGAACCAACCTGGCCTCAGAAGAGGAGGCCGCATGTGCAACCTGGCCTCAGAAGAGGAGGCCGCAGGTGCACGGAACCAACCTGGCCTCAGAAAAGGAGGCCGCATGTGCAACCTGGCCTCAGAAGAGGAGGCCGCATGTGCAACCTGGCCTCAGAAGAGGAGGCCGCAGGTGCACAGAACCAACCTGGCCTCAGAAGAGGAGGCCGCAGGTGCAACCTGGCCTCAGAAGAGGAGGCCGCCGGTGCACAGAACAAATCTGTCCTCAGAAGAGGAGGCTGCAGTTGCACACAACCAACCTGGCCTCAGAAGAGGAGGCCGCAGGTGCAACCTGGCCTCAGAAGAGGAGGCCGCCGGTGCACAGAATAAATCTGTCCTCAGAAGAGGAGGCTGCAGTTGCACACAACCAACCTGGCCTAAGAATAGGAGGCCACAGGTACACATAACTGACCTGACCTCTAATACCTGTCCTAGAAGAGGAGGCCGCAGGTGCACAGAACTGACCTGACCTCTTACACCTGTCCCAGAAGAGGAGGCCGCAGGTGCACGGAACCAACCTGGACTCAGAAGAGGAGGCCGCAGGTGCACAGAACCAACCTGGGCTCAGAAGAGGAGGCCGCAGGTGCAACCTGGCGTCAGAAGAGGAGGCCGCAGGTGCACAGAACCAACCTGGACTCAGAAGAGGATGCCGCAGGTGCACAGAACCAACCTGGCCTCAGAAGAGGAGGCCGCAGGTGCAACCTGGCCTCAGAAGAGGAGGCCGCAGGTGCACGGAACGAACCTGGACTCAGAAGAGGAGGCCACAGGTGCACAGACCAACCGGGCCTCAGAAGAGGAGGACGCAGGTGCAACCTGGCCTCAGAAGAGGAGGCCGCAGGTGCACAGAACCAACTTGGCCTCAGAAGAGGAGGCTGCAGGTGCACAGAACCAACCTGTCTTCAGAAGAGGAGGCCGCAGATGCACAGAACCAACCTGGCCTCAGAAGAGGAGGCTGCAGGTGCACAGAATCAACCTGTCTTCAGAACAGGAGGCCAAAGGTGCACAGAACCCACCTGGCCTCAGAAGAGGAGGCCGCAGGTGCACAGAACCAGCCTGTCTTCAGAAGAGGAGGACGCAGGTGCACAGAACCCACCTGTGTTCAGAACAGGAGGCCGCAGGTGCACAGAACCAAGCTGGCTTCAGAAGAGGAGGCCGCAGGTGCACAGAACCAGCCTGTCTTCAGAAGAGGAGGACGGAGGTACACAGAACCAACCTGGCCTCAGAAGAGGAGGCCGCGGGTGAATGGAACCAACCTGGCCTCAGAAGAGGAGGCCGCAGGTGCACAGACCAACCTGGCCTCAGAAGAGGAGGCCGCAGGTGCAACCTGGCCTCAGAAGAGGAGGCCGCCGGTGCACAGAACAAATCTGTCCTCAGAAGAGGAGGCCGCAGCTGCACACAACCAACCTGGCCTAAGAATAGGAGGCCACAGGTGCACAGAACTGACCTGACCTCTAATAACTGTCCTAGAAGAGGAGGCCACAGGTGCACAGAACTGACCTGACCTCCAACACCTGTCCCAGAAGAGGAGGCCGCAGGTGCACAGAACACATCTGTCCTCAGAAGAGGAGGCCGCAGGTGCCCGGAACCAACCTGGACTCAGAAGAGGAGGCCGCAGGTGCAACCTGGCCTCAGAAGAGGAGGCCACAGGTGCACAGAACCAACCTGGCCTCAGAAGAGGAGGCCACAGGTGCAACCTGGCCTCAGAAGAGGAGGCCGCAGGTGCACAGAACCAATCGGTCTTCAGAAGAGGAGGCCGCAGGTGCACAGAACTGACCCGACCTCCAATACCTGTCCCAGAAGAGGAGGCCGCAGGTATACAGAATTGACCAGATCTTTAATAACTGTCACAGAAGAGCACGCTACAGGTGCACAGAACCAACCTGGCCTCAGAAGAGGAGGCTGCAGGTGCACAAAACCAACCAGACCTCAGAAGAGGAGGCTGCAGGTGCACAGAACTACCTGATCTCTAATACCTGTTCCAGAAGAGTAGGCCACAGGTGCACAGAACCAACCTGGTCTCAGAAGAGGAGGCTGCAGGTGCACAGAAGTACCTCATCTCTAATACCTGTCTCAGAAGGGAAGCCCGCAGTGTAATAACGAAGCAGGAACGGTAAGGTTCAAGTTTAGTTTAATACTACAGCCCCATACACGCATGTCGCTTCAACGGTCTTCAGAAAACGTTAACATAACGGCACAACGGTGTATTTTGGAATGTGGAATGTTGGGGGAACCAATGGGGAGGGGTGAAATGTCAGCGCAGGCCATGTCACGTGCAGGTGAGTTACAGTCAGTTACTGTTGCGTGCCACAATCATGTAACCGTGGTTACAACACGCAGGTGCACAAAACCAATCTGTCTTCAGAAGAGAAGGCCGCTGGTGCACAGAACCAACCTGGCCTCAGAAGAGGAGGCTGCAGGTGCACAGAACCAACATGTCTTCAGGAGAGGAGGCCACAGGTGCACAGAACCCACCTGGCCTCAGAAGAGGAGGCCACAGGTGCACAGAACGAAGCTGGTTTCAGAAGAGGACGATGCAGGTGCACAGAACCAACCTGGCCTCAGAAGAGGAGGCCGCAGGTGCAACCTGGCCTCAGAAGAGGAGGCCGCAGGTGCATGGAACCAACCTGGCCTCAGAAAAGGAGGCCGCATGTGCAACCTGGCCTCAGAAGAGGAGGCCGCAGGTGCACAAAACCAACCTGGCCTCAGAAGAGGAGGCCGCAGGTGCAACCTGGCCTCAGAAGAGGAGGCCGCAGGTGCACGGAACGAACCTGGACTCAGAAGAGGAGGCCGCAGGTGCACAGACCAACCAGGCCTCAGAAGAGGAGGCCGCAGGTGCAACCTGGCCTCAGAAGAGGAGACCGCAGGTGCACAGAACCAACTTGGCCTCAGAAGAGGAGGTTGCAGGTGCATATTTCTGCTTAGAGTTGGGATCAACTCAATGCTCTGATGATGCACCTGGAATGTGTGTTTTAAAACAAAAAAGTGTGATACTCTTCCTTGCTCTCTGTGCCAGGGGTGTAACAAAGGCCCCTGCAGTGCAGGGGGGGCAGGCTTACACATACTGGAGGGGGCCCCCTCAGCCCCTACTGATGTGAGTGTGAGGGGCCCATTCAGCATATCTTGCAGGGAGACCCCCTCACATTTTGTTAAGCCACTGCTCCATGCCAAGCAAGTGAATACAAATGTATGCAATATGCGGAGTACTATTAATCCTTTCTCCTTCCATGTACATAAGATTTCCATTATTGTTTGTTTGGTTTACTTTGTTGCCCATTTAATGTCTATTAGTCTGCAACAGTCGGTGATCACAAGTCTGCATTTTACAGAGAAGGGCGGCAAGCGCGGGGTGGTCCTGGAACTGATGGATGTGTTAGCTTGGTTATGAGGACCACTTTAAGTGTGGTGGTGGTAAATATCTTCCAGTGCCTGCTAGGAGTCTCACCTCATAGTGACAGGGGGTGACCTCACTCACTGTAGTGAAGTGCTCACTGCTCATATGTGTCTGCGTTAATCAACATTGGTAAGCCAGCCAAAAGGAAGCAACAGGTAGGACTTCAAAGCCTGCAACCACAGGCTACTTAAGCGAGTGACCGATTCTATTTTTCGTAAAATATGCATCAGTTTTATTTTTATTTGTGCGTTACTTTTGCGTGCGATTCAGGACGGGTACCAGAGGCTGCTAAAATCATGGAACTCGATTTCTGGTAGTGCAGTTTCTGACTGTCAAACAACAACAAAAATGATTGTCAATCAGTTTAGACATCTCAAAGTCTAGAGACACTCAAGGTTGACTATAAGCTGTTCAGGCAGAGCTTCCAGGCGTGAGAGTCACACACTGAAGGGCAGATCACCACAGAGTAGCATATATAAGATGGGGCAGTCCACAATTTTTCAAAGCATGATGAATGTTTGTCAGGCAGTGGACAGGTCAGCCTGAAAGACACCCACTGCGTCAGGCAGTGGCAGCCATGTGCTTTACAGGCACTTTGCAGCCTGATAGAATACCAACAGTGCCCTTGACAGACAAATCACACTCTGCCTCTCACCCGTAGGGCATCCCTAATCTCAACAGCTTTCTGTTAAGGCAGGGTCCTATAACACAGACGACCCAACACTTAGATTACATTTTTAAAAATTGCTTGCGTGTAGCCCTATCACAAGGTATCCCTATATTTCAATAAATATAGTAAACATGAAATTAATATACCGCCAATAGCTTTTAACAACAAAAATCTGTTTATGGGATAAGGCCAACATGGCTAAAAAATTCAAGTACCACCAGCACGAAATTGTTAACAGGAGAGGGGCTCCTTTATTATTTAAAAGCAAAAACAAAAACCCTGCCAAATTCTGTAGGTCTGGCTATTTATTACTGAACGAGATTGTCATCTTGTGCCTTGCTCTTGCTTACACAATTCAGACCACTTGGTATAATAAACAGTCCGATTTCCCCAATATGATCAACATTTCTAGGTACACAAGTACAAATATCAAGGAGCCCTTTGCAAGCAGGGTCTATCCTATCCTCTAGGCCGCAACACTGCCCCACGTGAACGCTCATCTACATGGTGCGCCACAGCGGGCTGGGCAGATGATGTATCTCTTGGGGCCCAGGGCATATGTTAGCTGAAGAATAACTCTAGGGCTGCAGTGACTCCATTTACAGGGCAGCCCCGAGCACAAGCTTCTCCGCTTGTAGTGAAACATGGTATGACACACTGTTGCTAGTTTATGAGCGGTGTACTGGCCCTTCTGCTGCTGGCACATGCAGAGCTTGAAGTGCATTTGTACGGAGTGCTGCAGGCAATAGCATAGATTTCTTCTGGGACAGTGGGTGATAAGCATGAAAGATAACAATGGAAGCACCTTTCCAACCATGCACTGCAATTAGAAAACACTCAATTGGCAGACTAATAAAATTGCTGGCCAATCAAATGCTGTGCTGCCATAAAAAGGCAAAAAAAAAGGCACATGGCGTTTTTGTTGAATAGAATCTTTGTAAAGCAAAATTCTAACTTACAGTCAAACTGAGGTGAAAGTTCAAGTCAAGGTCAGTTGGTAACGGACCAATGAATGAGTCACTTGCTAATAAACCTATGACTATTTTACTGAAGCAGAGTTCCATTTCAATTGATTCTAGAGTTAATGCCCATTTTAAGTGCATAATACACTCATCATTGTGACTTTTGAAGAAAGTCCTGACTATCGCTCAACACCGGCTACTTTTTTTAAGCTTCCACAGGGTATGTTGAACTACTATCCTTCCATGACCTAAGCAGTATAAAATGTACAGGAACATCTTTTGCATAGGAAAAGGCAGAGTTGCTAACGCCCCATTAGGGTTTTGTCAAATCCATAATGAGCCAGGAGCAGCTCTTCCTTGCAGCCGGGTACATTCCTTAACAGAGAAGACTGCATATAATCATCACTCTGGAACGAGATTTATCTATTCCCTCAGCCTCCAATATCGCCTCCTCCTTTTCTGTGCCTAAACAAGAAGATCTCCACATATGTATTGATTATAGGGCAGTGAACAAAATCACAACCCAGAACAAATATCTGTTGATTTTGTCACCGCTCTTGCATGGCCAACTAAGGAATGTTCACATTTACACTAACCTCGACCTCAAAGGGCCATATTATTTCATATGAGTGCATTCAGGGAAAGAGCAGAAGACCACATTTGGGTCTCAGCTTGGTCTATTTCATAACCAAGTTATGCTCTTCAGCATCTGCACCGCACCAACTGACTTCCAACACTTTTTTAATGAAGTACTCTCTGAGTACTTAGATAATTTTGTCATTGTAGATCTGGATGTCATTGTGATATATTCCATAACTAGATCTCAAGATAAAATTGCGGCTTGTTTGACTTAAAAAGCTGTAACTTTGAATCTGTGTGTTTGTACCTTTGTTGATGTCAATTTGGGGGGATCGTTTTATCGGAGGAACCTACAACGGAACTTTTTATCTAAAGCTGATATTTTAAAATACAGAGTTGTTGTCCACCTTGGCACATCGCAGGGTAATTATACTCAACTTCCTGTGTTAATCGGAGTCCCTTTATAGAGCTGCCATTTTGGTTTTTGGTGCTCTAGTCTTTTTGTGGGCCATAGCAATTTAAGAGGTCAGATACAGCGCCGTGGACGCACACAGCAGGCGAGCCAAACACAAGCCCACCTGTGCCCGTCTGCGGCTGGAACACAACCAGCACCAGCCACCCTGCCCGTTTATCGCCAGGTATTGTTATGTCACCAACTTTCTTAAAATCATTTAACAATACTGTTATGCATTGCGATTTTACTCTTTCTCCAAATCATATTGAAGGCCCTTTGTCATGTTCCAAATGTAGAGCCATGTTTGGAGTTCCCCAAGAGCCACTTCCTGCCACCACCCAGGTATCGGTTGAGAGGTCATTACTGGGTGGCCTTAACAACTCGTGCTCCCTAGAGCAAACACACTCTAGAAACCTACGACTTGCTCACTGACCTTCACTTGGATCTTCTTTTTATCACAGAATCGTGGCTCAAAGAGTGGTGTTACCCTGACATTGTTCATGCCATACCTTGCGATTCACCATTCTCAGTCAGGATAGAACAGAGTCCTGCAGTGGCGGCTTTGCCATTATCCTTTGATACATCTTGCAATGCCAAACCTTTGACCTAGGCACCCTGAAAGGGGCAGAAAGCCTTGGCTTCTGTTTTAAGATAGGATCCTACATGCCTTTTGCAGATGGGCTTATTTATCATGCCCCAGGCTCAGGGCCCATATTTGTATCATCACTAGCTCCTCTTGTATTTCGCTATGCAAATTTTACATTGTTGGGAGATTTTAACTTTCAATTAGAGTGCAGTGAAGACTCGGAGGTAGCTAACTTTACTGACACTTTAAGTACCTTTGGTCTTAATCAATTGGTCTCCTCACCTACACACACTGAGGTCTTACCCTGCATGTAGTCTGCTCCAAAAACCTTAATTTGGTAGTCAAGCCCCCTCCCCATTCCGTAGGCCTGGTCAGACCATATGCCGATTCTGTTTTTGATCTGGCTTGAGCCAGTTAGCCACCCTCCTCCTCCTTAGTTTCAGGCCCCCAAACCACACAGAAATGGGGCACATTGCTGTCTGATCCCAATCTCCCCATGCATGTATCCTGCTCTGCCTCCACCTTGTTGGCAAATGTAGCAGAGGAAGCCCTGGCTATTAAGAACTGGATTACCCATGCTAGTAACAAATTAGCTCCAACAGTCACTTAAAAAAAAAAACCCAGAGCTCCCAGCCTTCAGCCCCATGTACGCAGGCTTCAGCAGAAGAAAATCTGCGCTGCAAGCAACTTGAGTGGAAGTGACGGACAGCCTATGATGCAGAGGACTTGCTTCCGCTTAGAGGGACCTTGAAAATCTATCATAGTGAGATAAAGACCGTGAAAAATACCTACTTCTCCACTCAGATGGATGAAGCCCAATCCAACCAAAAAACAATATTCGATTGTCAAATCGTTCTTAAAACCCAGAGCATTGGCCAGGGATATCCCACCCTCTCAAATTTTACGCAACCAAATCTCACAGTTTTTCAAAGAAAAAACACTGATCATCCAACAGGAGCTTAGCACTATCTCTCCCCTAATAATTGATTTAGTGGGCAACACTCCCCTGACAGAAGCGTCTTTGACAGCATTTCAGAAAATTACCTTAGCCCAATCAGGACAGGCTATATTGTCCTGTAAATCAGAATTCCCTTATGATCCCTGCCCTTCATACATCTTTCATAAAGTTGTTGACATTGACAACCCAGTGATCAATGAAATCCTGAATACCTCATTGGCGACTGCTGAGGTCCCTACTGACTGCAAATTAGCAGTTGTCAAACCATTGTAGAAAAAACATCTGGCCAATCCCACAACTCTTTCAAATCTTCGGCCAATCTCATTACTACCTGCCCTGAGTAAAATCATTGAAAAATTGGTAAATTGCCAAATAACTGCTTTTCCTTTAATAGACTAATATCCTACATCCACAGCAGTCCAGCTTTCGCCCAAGACACTCTACAGAGTCAGCGCTGTTGGAAGTTGCAGATACGTTCAAATCGACTCTGGGCGCTGGGAAAAATGCAGTGCTGATTTTATTAGACTTTTTTTTTTTGTTTCTTTATTAGTTTTTTCTTTCAACCTGCATATCACGTTCATATACCAATACAAGTACATAATACTTCTACCTCAGACGAGGTATTGAACCAACCCAACAATGAACTCAGGAATTCAGTCCAATTTGCAGTCCTTTGGACGTTGTCCAAGCATTCACGGTTTACTTTGTTGCTTTTGTATCGTGGCATATTATCTTAACTGTAATCCACCTGATTTTATTAGACTTATCAGCTGCATTTGATTCCATTTTCCATGACATCCTGCTGCAACGTATTAAGAACTGTGGGATTTCTCATCCTGCCCTGCCTTGGATCAAATCCTTCCTCTCAAATCGCAGACAAACAGTTACGTTACGACCTTTGATATCCCCATAAAAGACTCTCACCTCATGGGTACCAGAGGGCTCATCCCTTAGCCCTGCACTGTTTAACATATACAAGCTCCCACCCCAATTTGTTGCTAACTTCTTTTGGAATTGGAACTACATCATATGCTGATGATACACAGCTGATCTTGGAGTTAGGTAAAGCATCCATTGGCTCTGAGCTCAATTAAAACATTTTTTTAACTGAAATTATCCAGTGGATGCAATCCAATCATTTAAAATGTAATATTGATAAGACGGAGATTATTTTGCTCAGCAAGGCCAATTAGTTTGACCCTGCTTCATGGAGGGCAAACTTCATGCCCCTACCACCTGCTGCAGTGGAGGTTGTAAAAAACCTTGGAGTTTTATATGTGATGCCTCTTTGTCAATTCGCCCTCAAGCACTTGCAGTGGCAGGAATGTGTTTTAATCTTATCAAATCACTGAAAAATGTTTGAGTACCTCCGACTAGTCGAAAGAAAGTCAGTACCCTTTGCATTGATAACATCCAGATTGGACTATTGTAACACTTTGCATGCTGGTTCCTCAAAACAAACTATTCAGAAACGGCAGGTGGTACAACTCGCTGCTGCCAGACTAGTTTTGAAACTTCCTCAACGATCCTCGGCTTTGGCAGCTTTAAAAGCTTTACACTGGCTGTCAGTGCATGAGAGGGTCCTTTTCAAAACCCTCCTATAGCGCGTTGGGCCAAAATATCCAATTTCCAGATTCGGCCATCACATGACTAAACGGACACTGAAGTCTTCACATACCAATCTTAGGAAGCCCCCTACTTTCAGACTTACAACACGAGGGGGTAAATCCTTTGCTGTTCTGGGTACAAAGGCCTGGAACCAACTTCCTAGTCATCTGAGGCTCATTGAATCGAAGACCATATATAGACAGCAGCTAAAGACCTGGCTTTTTGCTGCCTCCAATTCGTAGTGTTATTCTCTCATTCTTTTACTGTTCTTTGACCGGTCTTTTATGTGTTAATTCACTCTTGTTGCTGCTCAGCACCAGGATCCTCGTTCAGGAGTGGCAATGCACTTTACAAGCACCATAGTCATTCATTCATAACTTATTAAGTTGGTGATAGAAAAACGCAGAACACAAACTGCATGTGACGAAGGAACATTTTTAGTTTCACACAGCATCTCCAGTGTTTTGAGGTTTATCTTGGCCACAACAGGAAGTCCCATGGATCCACCACAAGTTGAGGCAGTTATGGATTGGCCAACATACAGTACATAACTACAGAGATATATGGGATGCTCAACGTTCTATAAAAGTTTCGTTCTTAGATTTCCGCACATCAAATCCCCTATGATAAAACTCTACAGAAAATGATAGCTTTCAAATGGACAGAAGAACCAGAGAAAGCAAGATTCTAGTGCTCCAATTTACGTAGAAGCAGACCCTTCCAATATGCAAGTAGGAAGAGTTTTGTTTTAGGGACATGCCACTGAAAGACAAGTATGCCCAGTTCCTTACTCGTCTCGTAAACGGATCTCTGCCATGATGAATCACGCTATCAGTGACACTGAATTACTTGCTTTTAAGGTAGACTTTATTTGTTGAATTCTACACATACTGTTTCTAAACACACCGATCACAAGAACCTAAAATATTTTAGATCTGCCAGAACACTAACACCCCGACAGTTGCCCTGGCTGTTGTTTTTGTTTGCCAACTACAATTTTGTAATTCCCTTTTAACCCAGAAGCAGCAATGACAAAGCTTACACTAAAACGCAGAAAGGTTGAAGTCGCCAAGAAATACCTTCGATTCTTCCTATGTTGCACACCACTAATTTTTTCATGAGTCACTGTGCAAGACACCTTTGTGCAGGCAGCTACGGCATGCATGAGTCCAGAGGAAAAACAAAAATGGATTGATTGAGACAGCACTAGAACACTCCTAAAGGGGAGCTCCGCACCAAGATGGACAGCTTCATCACCCCACGGAGCAGTCTGAGAAGCCTGTCTACTAAAGGTTTATTTCTCCAAGATATTGCTGTGGGGGGGACGGGGAGTGTTGCTGATATTGGCACTAAAGGCCTGTGAGGAATTTTCAGTTCCCTTTCAACATTTCCAACTATACAACTGCACATCAGCATCCCTCAGACAGACACTCCATACTCTGGGTGTGTTTATTGCCTGAAACAAAGTCCAGCAGGGGTCTACCCGAGTAACTACATGTTATACTTCAAATGGACGGCTTTATCGAGCTACCAAACCCGTTCATGTGAACTCGGCTGGTTCTTTGGAAATTTCATATCCGTGCATAAAGATGTAGGAATGTCCCATGCAAATCCAACTGCCATTGGATCCCTCTGGGATGTCCAACATACATCCCAGAGGACCACATCCGGGTTAGATTTATAACATAAGACGGGATACATTTCCAAGCAATAACTCTAAATGAAAATCCTTCCACAGTCGGTGACTATCCTGGAACTTGATATGGATCCGAAGCTCCTGGACTATGTTAAACATCTCTGGACTAAGCCATCTCATCATTTTTAAAATACTTATTTTGTAAGGAGGTCTTGCAAAAAAGTGAGGCTTTGTTGTGAGGCTCTAAACCACAAATATGTCAGAAGAACCAATGAGGCCCTCGCTGAAGAAGCAATTCAATGATTCTGTCCATGAACAACCGGGTTTTCAAGAGCATACAGTAAAACAAGTGGTCAATTTGTTTATGGAAAGTGCCTGGTACAGCTCCACAGAAGGACGGCTTGTACTGGACAGACATGGCCTAACACCCGTAGGGGTTTAGGTGTATAAATTGGCGGAAAACCTTCAGGCCCTGATCAGAAGATTCAAGTAGGAATACAGCTATGAAGCTTGGATTTGGTTGATTTCTTCAGGGATATTAACCCTAGCACCCACACCACGTTGACCTGAGACGTCTGATCACAGCACCGTTGAAAGATTATATTAACTATATTTACGAACAATCAGTGATCTAAGAGCACAGGTTGGAGATACAGCAATCCATCTGATGCTTCATAATGTAACACAATCATCCGCTGTGGTACCAGGATGGGTAAGTGGCTTCTCTGATGTTATGTTCTGAGCACTACCAGAAGCGCCTTGCACCTCACAATCCATGTGAGACAACCTTAGCTCTAGTGTTCTGAGGTCCCGGTTTAAAATGGTCAGGGAAACTGAATCGTGCAAAGAAAAGATTTTGTTTCTGGGTGATGGTCTAAGGGGTTACTAAACTATTATCTCCAGATGAATGAGAAAGATTATTTGAAAAACAATAACTTCCTTTCTGCTGATAGACAACGGTCTAGAAACTTGGTTTTATTTTACTTGCACGCGTTTCCTTTTCTGAAGGAACCTATCCCTATGTGCAAAGATTTTCCTCTTGCATTCTCAGCAGACAGGGTCTTAAAACTCAAAGTAATGGCCTCATTCAGAAAAACTTAATTTAGAACAGAAAATGTAGAGCAACTTTCATAACTAAACTTGTAGTTTTATTCGTTAACTCCCTTGTGGACTATTATTTCTTTAAAAAAATGAAAACAATGTAATCATCTTTATTAACGGCCAACCACTTAGCACTTACACGGGAGAGTGGCACTGCTTGATTCTAATGTGTAATCCAGGTTATATGAACCAATCCAATGACATCTTGTTAGGCCCTCTTGATTGAAAACACACCCGCGCGCACACAATGCGGGCCCTTGGGGGAAGTGAAGGTCGCAGATGAGTCTTCCCCTGGGGTGCTCCGTGCGGGTCTGGAAGGACAGGGTGGGGGATAGGAGAGGGTGTTAGTTAGGTTATAAAAGGTGTCAGGAGAGAAGCATCCGGCCTCTTCCTCACACCAGGCACCACCAGGAGGGGGGTCTGAGAAAAGTTAGTGAAGGGGCAGACGGAGAGGCCTACCTTAGAGTAGAGCGGAGTGCAGGAGGCGGTTATATCTGCGGCGGACAACGACGCGGTCAGGGCGGCCCTCATCACATTGGGCCGAGCTGCAGCCGGGCGTCCTCGACCAAGCCTCGGTTGGGATGCGCGGCCCGATGCATTGAGCGTCGGCGAGGTTGCAGCCGCTGTGGCGGCTTGTCTTTCCGAGCCACCACCCGTGGTGAAGACTTCAAGAGGCCACAGGCGGGGCAGAACACTGGCTGGGGGGAGCGCAGAGCGGGGGCAGGAGATGGAGCCTCCCGGCACGGCTCCCCCTGAAAGAAATACTCGGAGGAGGGGATAAGGGAGGGAGGGGCCAGCCCCCGAGGAAACAGTCATCCTGTGGGCAGCCACGGGCAAAGCCTCACATGCACTAAACCTCCAAGGGGGAACGGGGCCATTTGACCTATAAGTAGGGCCTTTCCCGGGAGTGGTACAGCACCAATTTCAGGGTCACTGGGCCCAATACAGAAAAAAATCTAAATGGGCCAAGTCAGGGGCAGGAAGGGGAAGGGCTGACTGGAGATGGGCCCCATGTGAAGCCCCAAGGTCCAGGAGCTGGGATCATTATTGGGGGGGAAGAGGAGGCCCATAAGGACAGCCAGGGCAACAGATGGCAGGGGATGAAGTTGGAGGCGAAGATATGTGAACAGCGCCTCCTCATTCAACAGACAGAAGAGAGGTGGGCCTGCATGTGCGAAGAAAGGGAGAGGGCAGCGGCCATCCCACCGGTGGTGGATAACCCCACACCTATGAAAACCCAGGAGAAACCAGGTGGGGTAGGTCGGTCAGGGAATAGAGGGCAATGGGGGTGGGTCCCGGAAGAGCAAGCTAGAGAGGGAGCCAGCGCGGCTGAAGGGCCCGGTGGTGCAGGGGAACCCCAGGTTAGAGCTGCCTGGTCGGGAAGGGGGGAGTGAGACTGGTGAGTGAGGTCAGTAGAAGGGTGGTGATGCCAGCGGGGCACAAGACGGCCTCAGGACGTTGGCCCGCAGCAGCTGGGGGGTCCACAGCTGCCTGCCCTCCGACGAGGGCATGCGCACAAGGGACAGGAGCGAAAGCTAGATCGTCGCGGAATGAGTCAGTTGTGCACTGGATGACTGGAGTGGTGCAGGAGTCTGTTTGCAGTGCGTTTGAAGGTGATGCGGAGCTGGAACTGGATTATGAGAGTGAGGAATGGGAGGAAGGAGAATTGCGTGATGACTATGAGGAGGCTGTGGGGTGACAGGGGGCAGCAGAGCAGACAATGGGAGTTGTTGGTGTTTTTGCAGGTGGCAGGTGCGGCCAAGGGGAGTGCCAAGCTCATAGGGCCTCGAAACAGTGGGGTTCGATGCAAGGGCAAAGCCGTCGCCAGTGATGTGATACCAGTTAAGGGCCAGTGGTGGATGGCATGAGATGTGGAGGAGGGGGATCCTAAGGGGAGGATATGTAAGTCAGTTGGGGTTGGTGATGGGTTGGTGGGGGAAACAAGGACCGTGAAGGTCGGCTGCAATAGCGGCGCCGGATGAAAGCAAAAAGGGGGATAGCATTAAACAGTTGGTAGGTACTGGGGTCCAGACGGACGTTCCGGTGGGATCAGATGGGAAGGACGAAAAGGCAGAGGACAAGCATACCAAAAAATTGCTCTACATGGGCCTGGTGATGCCTTTAGGGTCTCATTTGTCGGAAAAAACTAAAAATAGGATTGGAATACAAGAATATGTTGCCGTTTTCAAACTCCTACATAGGGACATTCAGGGCAAAGAGGGATCTCAGGAAGAGGAGCAGGAATTGACCAGGAGGCCAAGGGTGCCCATCAACATGGAGAATTTGACTTCCGCCTTCTTGATTTACACTAGCATCTACTGCAAGCGTCTTTTAGATAGGGCAATCACCTTGCTGAAATATATGGACATTATTCGCAAGGCACAGATGCATTTTGGGGAATACGCCTGGTTAAGCCATGATGAGGAGTTTAGGGTCAGGGTCAGCATTAACCCAGGATAAACCATAGGGGGGTGGATTCGGAGCTCTGGATGCAGTGGATGTCGTCCACCCAATCCACAGCCTCGACCCACACAGCTAGTGTCCTGCAAGTGACTTATCAGTCCTTTCATTCACGTTCTGCTCCATATACACATAAACCGGCGGGACCTAACATGGGGCTTGTTGGCATTTCAAAAAGGGATTTTGCTCCAGTCATCCCTGCAAGTTCAAGCGCGAATGCTCCAAGTGCGGGGGACGCCACCCTATTACACAATCCTTCACTTTGGCCACCCCAGCAGAACAGTGGAAGGCCTCTAGAAGCCGGGGGCAGTATGTACCAAAGGGAACCTACCCCAGTTAGAATTGAAGCCCTGGGTCCATGGCTCTCGATCTATCCTGAGAAATGGCCACTGGCAGATTTGATCATCTCACCACTGGCAGTGGTGCTCAAAAAGGAGCCTGGGGAATTCAGGATGATTCACCACCCATCCTGGCCTGAAGGCGGATCGGTTAATGACTTCATCGCTGAGGAGGATTCCAGGGTGTTGTATGCCTCGGTGGAGGATGCTATTCACCTGGTGCGGGTGTGATGCGGGGAGAGGAAATGGCAAAACATGACGTCAAGTCCGCTTTCCGCTTGTTGCCCATTCACCCGGTGGATTTCCACCTGCTCGGGATGCAATTTGGGGGTGCCATATATGTGGACAAGGTCTTGCCGATGGGTTCTGCCATTTCTTGTGCATTATTTGAGCGATTCAGCACATTTTTACAGTGGGCATTCATAGAAAGCAGTGGACACCGTGGAGTGTCGCATTACCTTGATACCTCTTGTTTGTGGGGAGGGAAGAGTCTGGTGCTGCGGGCAGGCATTGCATAGTTTGAGATCTTAACACAGGAGTTTGGGGTGCCTTTGGCACCGGAGAAAACTGCTGGGCCTAGTTGCATGCTGACTTTCTTGGAGATTGAGCTGGACTCGGTGCAGTAGGTAGCCCATTTGCTGAGGGAAAAGGTGGATGAAATACAGGCTTTTCTGTTGCATGAAGTGGGCAAGTCAAAGATTGAACTACAGGCAGTGCAGAAGTTGTTGGGTTTCCTAAACTTTGCGTGCAAAATGGTGAGAGCAGAGAGGACTTTTTGCAGGCTTCTTGTCATGGCCATGTCAGGGGCTGTGATGCCGCACCATAGAGTGCAAAACTCTTTGGGTGTCAGGGAAGATTTGAGTGTATGGCAGTCATTTCTGGAAGAATTCAATGGTGTGTCCTTGGATTTTGTTACAACAAACAATTGATGGACGGAATGCTGACAATGCAGACATTCTCCCCCAGTCAAGGGATCTGGGTTAAATCCATCGTTCTTTTGCCCACTACACCACCCCAGTTTAGACATGGCCATATGCAAATCAGTCTTGACCCTGTGCCTCATGGGAACAGTCCAGCCCGAACTGCCAAGCCATGTCTTCACTGGACCGGAATCAAGCATCCTAGGACCGGTTTCTGGCTATCAGCCGTCATCAGCCAGGATAGCTTGACTCCAGTGGCGTAGTGAGCACGGATTTTGTGGCAGAGAACATGGTCTGGCAGGTCCAGATATTCACAGAAGTGGCCTGAGCCACAGGTTTTGGCCTGTTTTGGGACGGGAGATGGTGTGCAGAGAAGTGGCTGCCACATTGGTTGAGCCAAGGCCGGAGTCTTGCTTTCTTGGAATTTTTCCCACTATTGGTGGCATTGGCAGTTTGGGGAACAGAGCTGAAAAGCAGGACGGTGCTTTTTCATGTTGACAACATGACTGTGGTGAAACTGGTGAAAAGACAGAGAGCAAAGGATCTCAGGGTGTTAAGGCTTTTGAGGAGGTTTATGCTGGTGTGCTTATGACTCAATGTGGTTTCAGGGCAAAACATGTACCAGGGGCCAGCAATGATGTAGCTGATTTCTTGTCTCATTCGCAGTGGCATCGTTTCTGCTGTCTGGCACCAGGAGCAGAGGAATTCAAGACAGAGCTGCCGGAGGATATCTGGGCCTGGGAGTGTGGAAATGTACCCAAAGGTGAGCACACTGGTGCAGGGTCACCCTCTCGTCCACGGGTCCAAAGACTAACAAAAGAGAGATCGGCGCTGAAGTAAAACAACAAGTTTATTAATCACTCATGAGCAAGACCACGTCCACACAACACTCAAGTATTGTAGGAGGAGGTACACTGAACTCACAAACCATCGTCCTTATATACAGTTTTGTTGCAATGTAAGCTTATGGACAGAAATGGAAAGACATGTTTAAACACAGAAATAGCTATCGGCAAAAAAGGGCAGATGGATGACCACTTGGTCAGCAAATAGGGAGGGAGAGCAGGAATGCTTATGGCAGCAGTAAACGATCAATCGAGAGCCTCTAAGACCAGGTGCACCGGCAGCTACAAACCACCCAGCACGTACATTGCTGAGCCATGTCGAAAGAGGTCAACTAAAGTTGATGACACAAGCAGGGTGAAAAGGCGAACAGCAGAGGACGAAAGAATTACGAAGGAAATGAACTGGAAGCCACAGCCAAAATGGCTGCTGCTTATGCTAATGTAAAATATTACACGTTTCCACAGGAGGAATGAGAGTGATCAGTCTGGTTGAGAAGTCACTGGCTTAATCTACTGAAAAGAGCTACAGGCTGGCATGGACCGAGTTTGAGAAATTCTTGGGCCAGGCTGCAGAAGTACTGCGCTTTAAGCGGCATGACACTGAACATGGAATTTTGAGTTTGGTCTTATTTGCATTGATAAAGGTTTGTCACATATGACTATTGCGGGCAAATTAGCCAGGATCTCCTTTTATGGTAAGCTGTTTTGGGGTTTTGACCCTGCCAAGGATGAGATTCTGTACAAGATGTTAAAGGGTTGGGGCAGGGAGCAAGGGGGGGAGGGGGCTGCTCCATGGGACGCTATTACATTTGAACTGTTACAGGAGTTGTTGGGGATTCTGCCTGTTTGTTGGTATGATTCATTTGAAATGTTGGTATTCAGACTTTGTATGAGTTGGATGTTTTTTTGGGCTTTTTGGGTCTCAGAACTGTTGGGACTGCACGGCAAAGGGGGGTGTTGTATGAGGAGGTGCGCACAGTGTGGTAAATAATTTAATTACCGGGACTTAATTTGATGCGGAAAATCTATAACAATAGCTCAGTAAAATAAGAGGCAGAATCCGTGGTATTAGAGGTTCGGAACGGGCTTTATTCCATAATCAATTTAAATCGATGAGCTCCAGATTCCATCACCACGAAGGTTCAGGAAGTGAAGACCGTACTTTATTGATAGGTAATCATTTTTATACAATAGGCATTACAGTGAAACAAATGGAGGAGGCGTAACAATTGATAGTAAAGATAAAACATACATGCGTAGCAAAAGTGGGTGTAACTGGGCGTAACTAAAGAACGTCATCAGGTATGATGTCATAATAGGGTGGTTCCATGAAAGAATTTCGCAATGTCAGCAGAAATACTTGGCAGAAATGCGCGCGCGGCAGCATGACGTGTGATTGACGTGCAACTAGGGGGTGAAGGGGACTTGACATTTAGCTCTACATGTGGCGACAGAAGTCTGGAGGGTCAAGTCAACCTAATCCCAAATCATATCTAACATCCTATGTTTAAAGAACTATGTTATCCAAAAGAAAGGCCTTCTTGGAGTAGAATCTTATTCTATACTGACTATTAGTGCGTGTACAAGCGTCTAAGTGTCTACACTAGATGCGAGGGCAGGAATCTTCCATAGTAACAGGGCTATGAATTACTTGCATAATGACAGAGAAGCCGGGCCCTTTGCTCGGTAGCTGGAAGAATGTTTACTTAAACTACTAGACAGGAATGCATTGGGTAGGGAGCAAAGCAGATAATCTCGAAGGTGAAATACAGTTTTTGGCAGGCAACAGGCTGATGTCAGGCACCGTTAGCTGCGCAGAGAATGAAGACAAAGTTCATGGATACAGATGTGAGCTCAGACTGGAGCTTTCAGAGGCAGAAGGCAGGAAAAGCTTGATGGCAGAATCAGGGCCTACTTGCCTGGACTGTAAAATGGCGTAAGTGAACCATATAAAGGCGGTGGCCTTTCATACTTAGGAATGGAGTATCCAGCCCATTCATGGCGGATCTGAAAGAGGACATGTTGGCGGTGGACGCACATGTGTTTGCGTCTTCATAACTGGAACTGGAGGGAACATACATGTACTTGTGATTTATACATGAAACCGTTGGGGTCCAAGATAGGGGACATAACTGACCAGAAAAATCCATATTTCCACATTCCCTCCTTGTCCCCTACTTGCCCGTCAAGAGATATCAATCTTCATTAATCCATCGATCTGTTCATATAGCATCATTTGTTCTTCTTTCTTCTTCCGTGATGAATGAAATCTTGGTGGTGGAATACACGATGTGGCACACAGACCACAGATCGCTGGTCCACATTGTAGACATAGACAGCAACTGAATAATATGAGGAAGCCAATACCTAGGAAGGATAGGACCTTCCATCCAAAGGTAGATAATACACTCCAAAACCAACCGGACCAAGTCCAGGTGCCTGGATTCTGGTGTATCTGGCTTACAATCTTATGAAGGCGAGTTATGGCTTTATATACAGATGGCGAATTTTCTGGTATGAAAATGCAACAACTTGATCCGATGACCCTACAAGCTCCGCCCCTATCGGCCAGGATGACGTCAAGGACAAGACGATTTTGAAGCACAACAATCCGCATAGCAGACTGCTCTTCTGTTAAATTGCCTAAGGCGGAAATAGTTTCGTTCACTACTGCTTCAAGGGTTCTGGTTAATCTACGTATCAGCTTACTGTTGGTAACTGTACCTATATAGGGAAAGAGACCTTTATTGAAATCTGTATATTTTTCCCATGCTATCTCAGTGTAATCGACTATTGGGAGATCTCTCCTTTCTCTATTGTGTTCTAAATGAGTATTTCTGTGATAATCAGGAGGAGCTAGGAAAACAGGTGGCAAAAGGAATCCGATGTAGCAGGTACCATCCCAATCTAGTGGCAAACGTATATATGCCGTCTGACCACATATGAAGTAGGAATGGCGGGAAGCTCTAAATGTAGACTTGCCTTGATCACTAAATTCTATTACAGTGGTGCATCTACTATGGCCCATATGTATGGAACCATTCTTTCTTACACATAATTCACCTTTAACTGGAAATACTGACATGGCGGGCAAAATTGGAGTAGCTTCGGATTCGACATTCAAGATCATGAGATTGAGCGTAAAATTACCTAATCCATACACTTCATTTTCTAGATCAGTTCCTGTTCTTTTGGGAAGTCCCTCCTTGTTGGGGTGGCAGACTTTGAGTAAAACTAAGTTCAGATTTCCCCATACCCAGTTATTCTGGTAAACTGCAGAATTCGAATCTAGGTAATTAATTAAACTAAACCATGCTCCACAGGAGCCGTTGTGTGTGAACGGGTATGGAAAGAGAGGTAGAATTCCTTTATAGTTCTGATAGGGAGGGAGTCGACCACATATCCAACAATTTGTAGCATTGCTAACCTGATGGGAATGATGTAACATACTAATAAAAGTGTTATTGCGCAGCGCAAATCTATAAGACAATTCATGCGGAGGTAATTCACTAAAAGAATGTTCAGCAGTAACATTATAAACATGTCTAGAAATAGGATAATATATGTGCAACAATATACTTGCAGTAATTATTAAAAGACTTAAGGAAAACAAAATTAATAACGTCACTGTGCAATGACTACGCAGTGATTTACAGTACGCATGTCGTTTCAGCTTTATCCTTTTGTTTCTTTCTCTATACAGGTCTAAGGGATACATGTCAGAGACAAATTCGACCGATTCACCTTGGAGAGGACTTAAACAATCAAATTGCCTGACTTGTTAGACCTAAGTTTTAGTCTGTATTGTTCATGGGTATTCAATTCAACCAAAGGAAGTTTTGAGTCAATCGGGGAAGACACGCAAGGTGTGTCGTTTACGTCTGATGGTAGTCCATGAAATTTCTTGATATGACTTGAATGTATCCAGCCTTTTCGACCTTCGATCTTTACGGCTGTCCTCGTCGTTAGCAGTACGAGCTGAGGCGACTTCCACCTAGGATCCAGCTGAGACTTCCGATCAAAGTTCCTCACTAAAACCAAATCCCCTGGATTTACGTCATGGGGTTTCACCTCGGTGTTGTCGGGAAAGGCTGCAGCTACCTGTGAACGACAAGATTGTAGTGCAGACATCAAGGAAGCCAAGTAATCTGTCAGCATATTACAGTCAATATCAGTTATTTTGCGTGGTATAGGCGTCCCCCACATATTTGGTGGTCTACCGAAGATCACCTCATAAGGAGATAGCCCTGTTCGAGAGTGTGCTACCATTCTCATGTAAAAAAGTGCAACGGGTAAGGCTACTACCCAGTCGACACCTTTCTCTCTGCATATTTTGGACAATCTAATTTTCAGGGTCTGATTATGTCTTTCCACGAGACCTGCTGCCTCGGGGTGTCGGACACAGTGAAACTTCCACTGATAGCCTAACAAAAGTGAAACGTGTTTCATTAGTTCGGATGAGAACGGCTGGCCGTTATCTGAGTAGACAACACGTGGTAAACCGTACCGTGGGAAGAATTCTCGAACTAACTGTTTGGCAGTAGTCGGGGCAGTGTAATCTGAAACCGGGTATGCCTCTGTCCAACGGGAAAGAGCACAGACAACTACGAGAACATATTTGAATCCTCGACATCGTTCCATCTGGATATAATCCATCTGGAGGACTTCAAAAGGGTGATCAGGAGGCTGAAATCCACCCTGCTCTACGGGAATGCTTTTACCTGGGTTAAACTGACAACAGATCATACAGGTACGGACTTTTTGTTTAGCTGCTGCTCGTAAATGTTTGTTGAACCAAATGTGTTGGATGCTGTCTAGCATAGCTTTTTCTCCTAGATGTGCTGGACTATGTACAGTGTTAATAACGACTTGGACCATTGAATCAGGAAGGAACCACACAGATTTTTCCTTCGTCATCCATCCTTGATCCGTTTGGATCCCTCCTAATTCAGTCCATTTCTTTATTTCGTCTGGAGTAGCATGTGTCTGTATGTCAATTACGTCAAGAGCGGGATCCTTAACCATCATGCAATGTGTTGGTGTCGGGACTATTGTCTTTGTCATGTCGGATGTTTGAGTTTGAGCAGTCTGTTTAGCTGTTCTGTCAGCTAGATCATTGCCTTGAGAAATGATATCAGTAACTTTCGTATGAGCTTTACATTTCATAATTGATATTGCAGTGGGTAGATGTATTGCATCTAATAAGGCATGAATAAGGGGTCCGTGCTGAATGTGGGCACCGTGAGAAGTTAAATAACCTCTCTCTCGCCACAGCACGCCGAAGTCATGTACAACTCCGAATGCATAACGTGAATCAGTGTATATGTTGACTTTTTTATTTGTGGCTTGAATACAGGCTTGTGTCAGAGCGATGAGCTCTGCTGCTTGAGCGGACAAGGTATTTATGCAATTTGTTTCAATGATTTCAGTGTCTGTTGTGACTGCGTAAGCGGCCACTAGCTCTCCTGTACCTGTTCTCATACATGAACCATCTACATACAACGTCAGGTCTGGGTCTGACAATGGGACGTCTGTCAAATCTTGTCTGGGTTTCGTCGTGATAGTGATAACTTCAATACAATCATGTGCAAGTGGGTCTGTTCCATTTACAGGTAACAGTGTGGCAGGATTCAATGTACTACAACGTCTGATTTCTATATGTGGCTGAAACAATGTTAATTCGTAACCAGTAAGTCGTGCTATAGTCAAGTGTTGTGTTTGTGTGCGGTTCAAGAGAACCTCCACTGCATGTGGTACTTGTACTGTCAATGGATGTCCTAATACTATGGCATCGCTTTGTCTGATTGCTAAAGCTGTTGCTGCCACTGATTTCAGGCACGCAGGCAAAGCCTGAGCTACGGGATCTAATGTACTAGAAAAATAAGCACATGGTTTGTGTGATCCTGCTTGTTCCTGTGTGAGTACTGACAAGGCAGTAACTTCGCGTTCTGTAACGAAGAGTGTAAACTGTTTATTGTAACATGGTGTTGCTAAAACAGGTGCTTGGCATAAGGCTTTCTTTAGGCTTTCAAAAGCTTGTGTATGTTCCTGAGTCCAAGGGAGAACAGTCGATGTGGCTGCCTCCTGTGTTGTCAATTGAATGAGGGGTTTTGCTAGAAATGCATACTGAGGGATCCACTGCCTACAATATGAAGTGAGGCCTATGAAAGCCCGCACCTCCTTTTGTGTCTTGGGTATCGGCATATTTGCAATTAGCTGGATGCGATCTGGTGTAAGCTGCCTTCCCTCCTTGGACAGCGAGTGACCAAGGTAAACAACTCGCTGGACACAGAATTGCAGCTTAGAAGGGGACACCTTGTGCCCCTTTTCGGCCAAAAATTGTAATACCGTCAGTGAGGCTTTCTCACATTCAGGTTCGCTTCTAGCGGTGATCAGCAGATCATCGACATATTGAAGCAGGGCAGTGTTGACTGGCATGTGGATACTGTCGAGTTCTCGTTTCAGTGCTTGGCTATAAATGCTGGGGCTTTCTGTAAATCCTTGAGGTGCGCGTGTGAATTTAAAGCTTCGTCCATTTAAACTAAATCCGAACAAGTATTGGCTTTCCGGATCTATTGGGACGCTGAAGAAGGCATTCTTGAGATCAATTACAGTAAAGAATGTTGCTTCGGAATCAATGGCTGTCAGTAATGAAGAAATGTCTGGGACTACAGGGTATTGTGGTACTATGCATTTATTTAATTCGCGCAGATCAATAACCAATCGATATACTGGCGGGGCTGTTGGATCGGTTCGTTTAAGAATCGGAATTACCGGGGAATTACATACATTGGAGTCAGTTTCCACAACCACTCCTTGGGTAATAAGCTCGTCAATAATTTGTAGTAAAGCCACTACAGCATCTGGGGGTAACTTGTATTGTCGCATTCGTGGAAGTACCACTCCTGCCTTTAGTGTGACTCGATATGGTGTAATGTTCATGCAACCAACATCTGTAGGGCCTTGTGCCCATAAATGTGTCGGTAAAGTCTGTAGTCGGTGATCCATGTCTCGGGACACGTAGTGCCCTTTGAAATCACGTAAAAATAATCTTACTCCTTCCGGAGAACAACATATAATAGCTCCTAGAGCTTTCAAAGTTTTTATGCCTAACAAGTTTTCTGGACATGATTTAGTAAGTAATAAATCTGTAGTTCGTGTCAAGGGACCAATCGTAAGTGGAAGAGGCTGTGTTACTTCGTTAATGATAGGTTTTCCTGAAAAACCAAGGGAAATATTCTGTGCGCCTGAGAGGGGTGCCCCTGGAACTTCACTACGTTTTATTGTTGTTCGACTTGCCCCTGTATCAAGTAAGAATTTTCTATCTTGACCTAACAGTTCACTGTGTACATAAGGTCCTTCTTGATCTACAGGGACCTCGATAAGGGGTAAGTCAACTTCCCTCTCTAGGCTGTTTCATGAGTATCGTTGATAATCAGGATAGTCATACTGTGCGGTCTGATACATCTGTCGGGTCGTTGTTTGTGTGGCAGCAATAGGCTGCGGTGGTGGAGCTGGCATAGACTGTTGCGGAGCTGGCATGGACTGTGCATGCTGCGGAGCTCCTTGTTGGTTCTGATCCTGTCTAGGTGGCCGTGGTCTTTCTTTTGCGTTACCTATGGCAATATTATGTTTTAAAACTGGACAATCATGTACATAATGACCTGGCTGTTTACAATAGTTGCACGTCCCTTTAACAGGACCTGTTGAAACACCGGACTGTGTTATACCCTTCTTATGACCGTCAACTGGCACTGTCTGGGAAACTAGCATTTTCATTTTCGTGTCTTTCATGCGTCTATGTTCATGTTCTTGTTCTTCTCTAATTCTATTGTGATGGTACTGTAGCATTTGTAACATTTGTGACGGAGTGTTACCCTGCCAGGTACTCTCGAACTTCAATACTCTATTCTTAACTTGGGGCAAGGCATTTTCAACTAACTTTGTCACAAACAGATGTGGATACGACTCGCTACTTGCTTTTATTCCACTATTTATACCAAAACATTTCTCAAATCGGGAATAGAAATCACTAGTGTCTTCATCTGATTTTTGTTTACAGGCTGAGATTGCACCCCAGTCTTCCTTTTTCGTAGTTAATAAACGTGGCAGTACCTGTACTAGTAGACCTGGTAGTGCTTTGATCTTGTCCCCGAGCCCTGAACCTGGACCTCGAGCTTTTTCTTCGTTTTCTAATGCTGTCCAATCTATCTTCTGGTCTCCCACCTCCCAATCCTTTTCCTTGAGTTTTTCGTAAATGCCAGCAGGCATTAATACCTTCAATATTGTCATAATGTCGGGGTAGGTATATTCTCCCATGAGTAACATATCTTTAATTTCACGATGGAAACCCGCTGGGTCTTTGTCATGACTGGGTACCACCTTCTTCATTTCCAATAGTTCTATTTTAGATATGGGTGTGTATACAAACACACGTTTAAACTCATTGTCATCACCCTTTATCGGGTGCACTTCGCGTAAGGGATTCTGTCTATCCATGTAATACGTCGTTCTTTCCTTGATGGGCAGTGAGACATGTTCAGGACATACAAAAAGAATGTACTGCCTTCTAGATTCTAGTATTTCTCTAATTAACTTAGTACCGGACCCTCTCCATTTATTCGTGAGTAATTCAGTCAATATATCAGGTAAGGGACCAGGATCGGAGTGTTGGCCTTTATATAATATAAGGAGTTGTTGAATCATATAGATACCAGCTAAACGCTGTTCATCTGGGGCGAGGTTCAAAAACGTATGTACTAGTGTATCATCACCATATTTTCCAGGACTATCAACCCAGTGAACGGCTGACCTGGCTAATTCTTGTTCGTCCATAGAATCGAGTATATGATAACCCCTTCGTTCTCGGAGTAATTTGTCAGCGGCTTGGAATGAATGTTCGGGGGACCTTATATTTATTATAGGAGTTTGGAATTTTCTGTTATTATCTGGACGTATCGGACATATCGGATCAGTGAAGCATCTAGTATTATTGCAAGATCTTCCTCTACCTACATAGGCCATGGTTTCTAACTGTCCTGTGGGCAGTTCTAATTCTTCCTCGTCCTCGATTTGTTCAGGTTCGTCTACTGCTAATCTTTCTTCGTGTATTCGTTCTATTTCTTTGCGGATCTTTCGGCTCATAGCTACTATGCATGATCGTTTATCGTGTCTCCCCTCTGATATATTCTTACCCCATGTGGTAAGAATCTGCATTTCTTCCGGATTTACCCCTGGTTGATCTTGATTTCTGATCACACAGTTTATGAGGAAACGTAACAGTTCCCCCTGTATTTCCACCTTTTGGTACTCCATGGCTCTGTTAATACTCTCAGGATCTTGCCCTGATTGAACAAAATGATATATATTTTCTAAATGTGCAGTCATTCCTGGTAGCTTCCCTAAATATATTGCAGCTCGTCGGATACGTAATGATGCCAGCATCATTTCGTCCCCTTTTCCGGGCACAGGGTCATATCTACAGTCTATTAGAAGTTCCTTGAGCGTGTTGGGAGTTACTAGTTTGGGCGTACGTTGGTGGGCTATTTCTTGAAAGGAAAGTTTATTTGTTCTGGGTGGCGTAGAAAAAATGTTTGATGTACCTCCGGTAGCACCACCTGGGGTGCTGGATGTGAAAGGATTCGTTGAACGGGATATAGCAACCATAGGTGTGGATGCGGATGTAGAAACAGATGTGCTTGCCGGAACTTGTGTCGGAGTTTGCTGTTGCAGAGGTACAGACGGAGGAGGGTCTTGGCGTTGAACCCCCTCGGCGGGCGGTCTATGTGGCGCAGCATTAGCATGCGCGGGAGCTGCGTCGTCTAAATAAGAGGAAAGAAAAACATCTTCTGCGGTTCTGGGATGCCCTTTGGGATGTGCTTTTATCGGAAACAATGGGGGTGGCAAGTCTCTTGGTATCTCCGGAGTAGCCTTAGGTAGTCCTTCGGCCAGAAGAGGATACATACCATTCACAAGGGCATTTCTTTGTCTGTCTGTTTGTTCTGACTTTACTCGAGTACCTTCTTCAATTAATACACTTTCTCGAACTTTATTTGAATTCTCCTTACTTTTCTCTTCCTGTCTACGTGCTTTTTCTGTACGTCTATATGATTCTTTACGCCATAATTCAATGGCATCTTTCTGTGACTGTCTAGCTTTCCTTTTCCATAATTCTTCTTCTACTTTCACAATGCAATCTGCATCCCAGGTCCCAGCTGCGGGCCACCTCTGACTTTCTGGTAATTCCTTGGTGTAGTCTACCCATAGATCAAGAAATAATATGGCGTCTAGGCCATGTTTATGATACATGAAGTACCCTGGAGTGTCCCTAGGAGGAATGGGAACAGCTTCTTCGAGTACCCCTTTTCTGGTTGTGATCTGTCTTAATTTCGAAAAGAGCGGCATATTGAGAACTGATCTGATCTGATACCTAATTTTGAACACGTTTAATACCATGAAACACAATAACGAACAGTCATTCACACCACAATATACAGAACGTATTTAAAACATTTTAACATTTAACATTTAATGAATAAACAATGATGGTCATTTAGGGAACTAGTCACTAAGCATAATACTCGATACTAACTAGGTAAATCCTGAATTATATACTAGACATACTTGATATACTGCTAAACAGTACAGATACACTGCTGAAACAGTGCAGACCGGATTTGTGTACCCAAACCCGTCTTGACCGGCACAACCTATGTGCACGTCAGAACGCCTCCCCGATAATGGTACTCACCGGGTAGCTCGGAACGGAAGGCCTCGGAACTGAACTGAACTTGAACCGGACTGGACTCGACTCGGAACTTCGGAAACTTCGGAAACTGGTGGGCCTCTGTATACCTCGGATCTTGCTCTCTCAGCTAGGCTCTGGTCGGGATACTTCGCACTTCTCACCGCCTCGTCTGGGTGTTGATCGCAGCCTCAGTTACCCCCGCTCGGCAGGAGGGAGATACAGGAAATCCTGTGGGTACGCGTTGTTGTCCGTCCAGCTGTGACAGGAGACCGGGCCTGCAACGCACCGCCGGCGCGTGAGATGAGAAAGTGTCCCTGTTCGGGCGCCATTCATGTGGTAAATAATTTAATTACCGGGACTTAATTTGATGCGGAAAATCTATAACAATAGCTCAGTAAAATAAGAGGCAGAATCCGTGGTATTAGAGGTTCGGAACGGGCTTTATTCCATAATCAATTTAAATCGATGAGCTCCAGATTCCATCACCACGAAGGTTCAGGAAGTGAAGACCGTACTTTATTGATAGGTAATCATTTTTATACAATAGGCATTACAGTGAAACAAATGGAGGAGGCGTAACAATTGATAGTAAAGATAAAACATACATGCGTAGCAAAAGTGGGTGTAACTGGGCGTAACTAAAGAACGTCATCAGGTATGATGTCATAATAGGGTGGTTCCATGAAAGAATTTCGCAATGTCAGCAGAAATACTTGGCAGAAATGCGCGCGCGGCAGCATGACGTGTGATTGACGTGCAACTAGGGGGTGAAGGGGACTTGACATTTAGCTCTACATGTGGCGACAGAAGTCTGGAGGGTCAAGTCAACCTAATCCCAAATCATATCTAACATCCTATGTTTAAAGAACTATGTTATCCAAAAGAAAGGCCTTCTTGGAGTAGAATCTTATTCTATACTGACTATTAGTGCGTGTACAAGCGTCTAAGTGTCTACACTAGATGCGAGGGCAGGAATCTTCCATAGTAACAGGGCTATGAATTACTTGCATAATGACAGAGAAGCCGGGCCCTTTGCTCGGTAGCTGGAAGAATGTTTACTTAAACTACTAGACAGGAATGCATTGGGTAGGGAGCGAAGCAGATAATCTCGAAGGTGAAATACAGTTTTTGGCAGGCAACAGGCTGATGTCAGGCACCGTTAGCTGCGCAGAGAATGAAGACAAAGTTCATGGATACAGATGTGAGCTCAGACTGGAGCTTTCAGAGGCAGAAGGCAGGAAAAGCTTGATGGCAGAATCAGGGCCTACTTGCCTGGACTGTAAAATGGCGTAAGTGAACCATATAAAGGCGGTGGCCTTTCATACTTAGGAATGGAGTATCCAGCCCATTCATGGCGGATCTGAAAGAGGACATGTTGGCGGTGGACGCACATGTGTTTGCGTCTTCATAACTGGAACTGGAGGGAACATACATGTACTTGTGATTTATACATGAAACCGTTGGGGTCCAAGATAGGGGACATAACTGACCAGAAAAATCCATATTTCCACAACAGACAGGGGAATATATAGCATGCAACAGTTGTTCACAAGGAACTTATTCTAAGAAAATTAAACTTGAGCAAGTGTATACTTTTGCAAAGATTCAATCATAAACTAAAGAGATAGGAATAGAATATCTAAATCAATTAGGTGCGTGTAGTTTCATTCAATATTCACACGACCAGAAAAATAAGTAGCCCGCGAGGTATATCTGGTTTACTCACTTCAGCCAAAATTAGTAACATATTTATTCATTACAAAAAAGGATTTTAGAACATGTTCGCACACCAGGTATATATACAGTACATAAAAAACAAAAATCTTTATATATTTGTTTCATATGTGACCCAAGTGAAATGATCATAACCGACTTTTTTTCAAACAAGGTGACTTATTTACAACAGGTTATTGGGAGGAAAGGATGTATTTGAATTCTGATTCAATTTCCCAGATCAAGGACCAGATTCTTTTTCTAGTGCTTGAGACTATCAATATGTATTGTCGACGAAGTTTCGACCCAGCTGAGAATATTAGGGTCTCTTCAGGACAAGGGATTCCTGGGGACTAAAGAAGATCAGTAAATATGTCCGACGTTGAATCGGTGTTCATCGTCTTGTTAATTTGCAAGGAAAAAGACCTGTTTATCGATTAATATCAGGGTAGGTGTCCAAGAAAGGTCTGTCCTCTTGTGGCAACCTATAATCCCTTACTTCCAGGATGGAAATGATACTTAGTGGATTGATTACAATAGTGACTCAAACAGGACAGTAGTCGCAGAGCTCTATATCTGTTCAGAGTGAAAAAGTCCAAGGCGAATATGAAGGCCAGAGGGTGCGGGTGTTTAATTATGAACTCACCGCAGGTCTGGCAGGGCGAGGTCTCATGACCGGAGGATTTGGTCAGAGAGCCAGAGGAGAATCCCTTCGGAGATGAACCGGAGAATTCACTGGGAGAATTCACCAGGGAAGGCTGGGGCTCTGGTTTAGTCAATCTAAAACAGATCAGGCGGGCTGGGGTCGTTGGATATGGCTGGCGCAGAGTGGGTGTAGCGAGGTATGCCCCGTCTGGCAATGGAGGAGCTTTCTTTTATTACCTGGAAGGCAATTATTGGGGGGAGGGTTTGTCATGCAAGGGGCGGCAGGGTTACTGCCTTCCTGTGATTGGTAGTTTTACGCATGGCATTGCGCAAGCTTGGCAAGGATCAAGCTAGCTATGGCACTCATTCTTTCAGAATTGGGGCAGCTACAGCGGCAGTGCTTCAGGGGTGGTCCTGGAGCAGAATTCAACAGATTGTTGGATGGAAGTTGAGATACTGTGAGCGTTATGTGAGGAAATGAAGGGGAAGCCAAAGGACAGAAGGAGCGAGGGGGTGCAGGAGGGGGGAGATGGTTCCTGAGCTAATCGTGTCTTTTCCCTACTGCAGGGAGCGTGAGAGGCCCGTGAACCAAGACTTACCTGGATTGTGGGACATTTCTTTGTGCACTGGGCAACAAAGTATACAGATCAGCAGGTGTATGGATGAAACCTGGGCCTGAGGAGCAGCCACCACAAAGTGCTTTGGTTGGCCAGAGAAGGGTTGCGTTGGGGTGTGCTGCTACCCTGGTTGACAAAGTTGGTTCCTCAAAGGAGTTGCCCGGACATGCTCTTGATACATCTTGACGAAAACAACTTAGGGGGCCATTATGATGGCAGGCGGATCGCCACTGCCCGACAGGCGGTGGCGATCCGCCCGCCATAATTCACCGCCCGCCATATACCCCCGCCATATTACCATGGCGGCGGGTACTGTGGCGGACAGAAAGTCAGTACTTCGCATTTCCGCCGGTCGGCAATCGTCACGATTGCCGGCCGGGTGGCACTCGGGCCTTATATGGCGGTGGTGTCTGGAAGACACCTCCATCCATATTAAGATGCCTGGCGGTGAAGGCCTTTCCATGGCACTGATGCACCGCCCGCCACAATGTTAAAGTCCAGAATGCGCCCGCCAGTGTGGCGGGCGCATCCTAATTGGCCTTGCAGGACCGCCGCATCTCAGGCGGTTGGTCCCATTTTCTGTTACGGTCCGCCCACCATCGTAATGGGGCCCTTAGTGAGGCTGTCCGGCATGACATTACTACAGCCCATGCAAAGGGATTTGGAGGCAATCAAGCGAAATTTCTCAGGGACTTGCATTGTGTGGACTGAGTTTGTGCCCCGCAGAGTCTGGAGGGGGGCCGTCAAGAATGCGGCAATAAATAAAGCCCGTCAGAAGTTGAACAAGGCCATGAGAGTTTTCTGTCAAGCTCTGGCTATCAAAGTGATTGCCCACGTGGGGATTAAGGAGGAAGAGTCAGCTCTTTTCAGAGATGCTGGTGTGCACCTTTCGCGAATGGGGAATCCATATTATATGATGGAATTGCGCGATGCTATGAGCATGTTGAGGAATGAGTCCATCAGGTTCCGCAGGTTTTACTGCTGAAAGGCGCATGGGTTTTTGTGTTACGGGTGGGGCAGGTAACTGCAATTTGGGGTTTTCCTAGTTGGAGGTACTTGGGAGGGGTGGTAAGTCACATACAGCCAGATCCAGCCCTTGGGGGGTGGTGCACAGGTTACTGATGGCGGTGCGCGGGATGCAAGTAGCAACGGAATGAACTTCAAGGGAGGATGTTCGGAGGGCAAGGGAAAGAGATTGGGTATATGGAATGAGATCAGCGAGCGAAAGGGGGAGGAGTGAAGCCAATTTGATGGTGAGTTGAGAATAGCACGTTGAAATGAAACAGTACGGTCTTATGTCAAGATTTATTTTTTGAATTATTTAAGGTTAAAAGTCTATTAGTTTGTTTGCAACCCTGTCCTAATAAATGGCCTTTTACGCTTCTACAGCGTGGAGTGTGGTTATTGCACGATGTTTACAAGCTATCCTGACATTGGTCAGGGCACTGGGTGCGCTTTCCGGTGCGGCTCCTCTGCTCTGTAACATGTGATGCTGAGCAGTGTCAAGGAGAGAGGTAGGGGCATTAGGAGATCCTGGGGAGGAACGCTGACCACCAGGACACCAGCCACCACTTCATGTGAAGAGCAGAGGAAGGACAGAAAGGAAGGATAGGACCTGTGGGGGGGAGAGGTACAGTCAATGTCAGGTGGACAAGCACTGGTGGCAATACGCTTCCTCGGCAGGTGAAGAAAAATAATCCGAGGACGAATGTCGTTAAGTAGTCAGAATTCAAAACCTCACGTGACCTACATGCAGCGGGTACAGCACGTGCAGAAGGTGACGCAGAGTGAAAGCCGCCAGGGAGAGACGCCGCTCCACCAGCCCCGGACAAAGGCTCGCGCTGTCTGCTCCACTCTCCTCGACAGACAGAAACTACACGCCAAGGACACGCTGGGAGTGTGCGCAGGTACCTTTATGACCACTCTTTAACCAGCCCGCCGTATTATACCCACGCTAATGTCTAAAATCATCTTTAAAAAATAACACTATGTGTAACCCCATGCCTAAGCTCACTGTCTATTGTATAAATGACCACTGTGTATTTTCTACCTCTTTTCGGTTAAATGTCTATATATCTGCAGCCCTTGGCAAATTTGCTCACGCTCAATTTCTGACTCCTTCAACTCATTAAACACGTACAGCGCGCGGAAGCTGGCTGGGGCGGAGCGCGCATTTTAGATGTTTAAATACATTTAAAAATATATACAGCAACAATCTCGTGGTTTGCCCAGTTCTTTTCTTATATACAACAGAGCAGGGAAGTCTCCAGAGCACGAGGCGTGAACCATTAACAACATTCATGAGCACGAGGGAAGGCAGCGAGCAGGATAGCTTGTCTGCACCTGCCGGGTGACCCCAGGTCACCTCCATGGCTGAGAGCGGCTCATGTTCTCGTGCACTGGGCTGTAGCGCTCCTGTGCAAACAGGCAGAGCACGGCAGCGCCGGCACTCAGCAAAGCACGCGAAAAGATTGTAAACAAGAAAATGACAA
This sequence comes from Triturus cristatus, assembly GCF_964204655.1. NCBI lineage: Eukaryota > Metazoa > Chordata > Amphibia > Caudata > Salamandridae > Triturus > Triturus cristatus. The sequence continues at coordinate 878,238,186 of NC_140584.1, read as the reverse complement.
AGGCAATATGTGTCGTTTGTACTGTGAAACCCTAATTGTGCCGTAGGTGATGAAGATCATGAAAAGTTGGTCGTTTGGATGTCAAGGGGAATCAAACTGTCAACGCCACTGCAGTGTCACAACGAGAGATTACAATTTCCCAGCACACAGCCCTTCAAGAGAAGATACAAAAACACACTGATCTGCACTGCATAACGACTACAATCAGATCAGACGCCATTGCACTCTCCGACAAAGAAAGTTAAGCATAGAGGAAATTGAGACAAATAGTTGTTCTCTCTCTTCTTGCACCGGGTTGCCTCCTTTAGGAACAGTCAGGGCTTTATGTGGGCCGGGTCTCACCGGAACTGAGCACCGGCAGTTTTTTTAAAGGGGGCATTGAAACAATCGGGCTCTGTTTTGTGCCCTGCAGCAGGCAGTCCGTTTTTTGCCAGACTGCAGTGACAGCAGGCACATTGATGTGCGCGTTGCCACACTGCTCACTTCTCACTAGTGGAGAAGTTACAGCATGACTCATGCCTGGAGAGCCTTGTAGGGGAAGGGAAGTCCTTTAAAGAGAGTAATTTTCTCTCTGGATTTCCATTTTCTTTTTGAAACTCAGGAAGAGCAACATTGTCTTTGTGTCACCAGGGGTTAAGTGGAAGCTTTTTCAATATCATATACAAGCCATAGTTGCTACCTATTTATCTTATGCAACTAACAACCATTGACAAAGCCAATAGTCGTGACTTGTTGTAGGTATGATGTTACTTGTTGTATCATATATCTGGATGCAATGACAAAAACAGAAAAATACAAGTCGGGCGGCACACTATGCTAAGCACAGACTTTTAGCTTACATGTTTTAAGCCACGCCCTTAATTACAATGCCCACGCCCCTTTCACAGACCCCCCCCCCCCCCCCCCAGTTTTTTCTTCCCACTTAAAGCCCTGGGAACAGTGCAATACTTTTCAGTGAACCTGTAAAAAAAATGTCTCCTTGAGTCATGCTATACACCGAACACGAACAGGGAATCTTTTCAGGCCTTCTGACGTAACATGACACCATCAGTAAGTTGCGCCCCTAGGCTGCTGAATTTGGGCAAACGGGTCGCATTCCAAGATGGACGTGGGACAAAGGAATGGTACTGAGGTGTTGTCACAAGGGAGAGGACACAGGAGTGCAAGATGGAAGTAGAGCGCATAGGCGAGTATTCTTTACATATACTTTGAGTGAGACCAATGGAAGAAAGCACAAGCTCGCAAGACCCAGCCTGGGGAAAGGATGCACATGTAGGGGGCACGGCAGGCACTCAGTTGTAACAAATAGGAGAACAGTTAGCGTTGTGCAGATAGAATGGTGGACCGGGCAAAGGGCATACAACAGACAGGTGGGAGAAGAGAGAGATAGATAAAGGCAAAGAGAAGGGGACACCGTCACTAGGTCACCACAGGCAGAGAGACTAGGGGCCACCAGCAGGAGGGTCCCTCGGTGTAAAGGGACAGTGCTAGTTGCTATCGGTCAGCACCTGAGTGGCAGAGATCTCTCTGCTGCATGCTGGGCTCTTCAGTATCTTTAAGTGCATGCCCAAGTCCTCTCTCTGCGCGCCTCATGAGGTCAACTATCTATATTAAAAAAAAAAGAGTGTCTCGGCTCTTTTTATGAACTAATAGAATACCTACCATTAAAGTTTCAACGACCACTGCAGCCAGTGCTGCAAAGCCATCTCCCAACTAACTTAGGTCTTGATTCACAAAGGCATTTGCACTTTATAAACTTGGTTTACAAACAAAATGACAGGATTTTAGCAGCCAGGCGTTTGCCTAGCAGCCATACATCAAATTACTCCTGTGTTATTGTAAGCAACAGTTATGTAAATTATGCAGGACTATGTCCCTCTGTCCAGGAACAAATCACTGAGCGTTTCCAGTGGGGGAAAAGGTCAGAGTGGAGTTGTGACGGCTCAAACAGTAACATATTTGTGGATGTTCATAAATGCATTAATACTCCCACCAGGCTAGTGGGAGGGTTACGGCGTGGTTTGCCTGGTCAATATGTAAACGTCAACAAACTTGTGAATAGTCACATCCGCCATTCCAACCCTTTCCCAATTCTGGAAATGATTAGAGATTTGCTTCTGCAAAGAGCTGGGCTGGTGCAAATCAATTTATTTAATGGGACAGACACTTCCCAAGGTGTGTAGCAAATAATTTATACTTGAGAAAAAATGTTTTCACTGTGGAGATAAAAAATGCAATTGCACATTATGGCTTTCTTCTCCCTGTGTAGAATTAGAACGTAGTTCACAACTCCACATTGAGGGAATATCAATGATATTCTCAGTAGTATGGCTAAAAATCCCAGAATGGCACACTTTTCTGGGAGTGCTACTGAGAATGTTTATGAATTGGGGAAAATCATAAAACTGCACATAATAGTACAACTAGGTTTTTGGCTACAGATTTATAAATACATTTGTGAATAGGGCACTTACACTCTCCACTGTGGATCGGAAAAATGCAATAAGAGCCTGGAAGCAGGGAAAAGAGAGGCGGTGCCTCGGGAAGACCATGCTCATAATGTAGTCAATGCTGAAAGTCCAAGCTTTTCTGTCTCCCATCAATGGCCGTCTCCCAGGTAGTAGCTGGGTGGTTAAATGAGTACCTCTTAGGTGCTCATACTGAGATGTTAAATAGGGGCAAGGAGCATTCAAGCCAGTCACATGAGACCAGCCATGTCAGAATAGGATCTGTGTGCCTTGCTATCACCCTGATGCACTGCAACATTATGCACCACAAATTAATTCCTATTGCCACCACTGCTCAATGTCCCACTCTTGTAAAACCGACACAATAGTTTGCCCTTAATGGACTCAGTCATTAGGAATAAGAGCTTTCCATTCCAAACTGACAAGCATAAGGAGATTTGTAAAAATGTCTACAAGGAACTGCCGCCATATAATCATACTGCAGCAGTTGTCTACATAGCAACAATGATTGAGTCGCACGGATTATTATTTTTTTTTAATTACGTCTAGATTTATATTATTTAATTATATTGGTAGAACAGCTACACAATAAAAAAATTGGATCAAAACTTTTGTAACGCAGATGGTGGGGCAAAGGGATAGAGCCACAGAGAGAGAGACACACTACTTTCATAAATGCTCGGGATAAACAGTAGATCTTGAAGCATTTCTGCTACCTCTTGAAGTCGAATACGAGGCAAATCTAGTAATTTCATAGGGTGGGATCGATCCGTTTGTATCTTGGCGCACGAGCTGAGAGCCAGTTATTGGAGGCCGACTTTAGGCATCCGGTCGAAGTGTACGGAGTAGCACTTTGGAGAGATGGCCAGACTCCGCAACGCAGGACCGTATGGACGAAGCAGGGGACTATAATTCAACCCTCTGCTTGAATAGCCTCCACAGAGTTGCTTCATCACTGCAGTAATCTCCAATGCACCGGTTGATGCATGAGATGGCGTCCGCAAGGAGAGCGGAGCCAAAGATGAGCCCTAGTTTATAGATCACGCGCAAGGGTGTCGGGTGTGCATCCTTGGTATCGAAGCATAGGAGCATGACTAAGGCACAACCATTAGTTCCTCATACAAAGCTGAAGACAAAAGGGGCAGTCTGTGACACAGTGACCAAAGTCACTAACCTAAATAATTTTATGGTGAATCTGGGTACGAGGGAGCCAATGAAGCAGACAAAGATGGTCCAAAGAAGTGCTATTTCTGTCAGGAGTGTCTAAGCTCAGACTAGAGATCGGCGACGCAAAGGAGAGTGAATGCACAACTGTCCAATGTCTGTTGGAGTTATATGCACCATAAGCTCACTGAGGTGCTTCATAAGCATCAGCTTCAGAGCCCAGCCTAATCAAGCAGCTTTTTATTGGCACTGAGACTAGCGAACTCTGAAAAAACATTTGATACTACTAAGAATTTTTAAAAATGTTTTTTTCCAAATGCAGGTTGGTATTGAATAGTCGGATATGCAGGGCAGTGTCTGGCTGTGCCTGCAAAAAAACTCAGATGGATTGGTGATCGACCGAAGAGATATACTCATTTAATTGTGAGACAGAGTATTGTGATATAAATCAGGGAGGCTAGGGGGTGCCAGTAGAAAGATCTGAAACCAGTGAGATATGGTGCCAGGGTTTAGGCTCTTCACAGCCAGCCTTTCTGCTGAGTTTTTCTCTCTCGACAAGTGAGTCAAGGAGTGTAACAAGAGATAGATGTACAGGGAGCTGCAGCAGAATGGGAGCCTCGCACATTCCAGTCACTGCCCAGAATGTGAGGAGATTTACTTGAAAGAGTGCATCTTTGGGAGTTGAAGCATTCCATAATGGCTCTCAGTTATTTTTTTAATGCGAGAGGTTTTACAAAAAACACCCACGTTCTGTGCTCATTGCTTGGAGAGCTGCTTTTAAAAACGACTCGGTTGGAGTGAACAGAGCAATGCACCCCCTGCAGCCGGGGACTGCAGCTCCACCAAGAGGAGTTCAGTTTTGTACTCAATGACTTCCTGTTTGTCAGTTTGATGGTGTTTGACACCATGAATGGCAATGGAGTCGTGAGAAGTGAGCACGAAGACCTTCACAAGACCGACACTGGTGCAACTTTCATTGGTTAGCAATACTTTAGGAAGGCGGTGCATCTGAATATGAAACCATTACAGAGACAGTGAAATAAGGGGTTGCTATTCTAGAAATAGATTGCATAATTAATTTTCACTCTATTGTAATAAACCTATGGTGAGTTTTTTCTAATTGAACATGGTAAAAGGAACCATGCATAAGAATTGTAATAGGTAAAAACCAAATTGACTTAAATGGGACTTGGGGTGGGGGGGGTGGGCAGCCGACCGCAAGGGAGGCTTGCATCCTTGGGGTTTTTGGGCCAGTGGGGCAGCCCGGAGCACAATTGGGCTCGTTGGGTGTTGTTTGGGCTGGGGGAGATGGGATACTAACCCTTCAGGAACAATACCGTCAGGGAAGGCAGACAAGGGCTGGAGGTGGGGGGCAGGGGTGTCTTGAATGGACTCCAGGGACAATCAGCCACAAGACAAGGTGACTTTGGCATTACGTCAACCCCATTAGGTCGATGCGGCCTCTGGGGCAGCGGTGAGAAAGGCAAGGCAAGAGCACATGACTGGAACAGAAGGGCGGCATGCAGCCCTCGGTGGTGGATCTACAGGAGCTAATCCGCAGTAGGCGGGAAAAAGTGCGGAGGCACAGGTTGAAAGTATGATAAATGACGAGGGCATAGAGATGGAACCTAAAAAGTTGGGTTATGATGAAGATAGTATAGAGAAAGGTGAGATCATTGAGACGAGGAGGGGGTAGCCCAGGAAGGATGGGGGTGGGTTTGTAGTAACAATGTGCCTAGTATGTTACAGGTTTAAAAAAAAAAAAGACAGGCTATCGGCCTGGGACAGTGCTGATCGACCCCCTGCAGGACTGGTTAGGCAGCTGGATCCAGCGCGGACGCCGAGCTTGACCCCAGGTAAGGAGGCAAAAGTGTGTGGCCATCAAGTATTTCCCAAGGTCATGGTTTCAGTGGGAACTGATGCGCACAGGGGCGAAGCTGATAGGGAGGTACGTCTGCAGAAAGGTTTGTATGTAAAAGATACAGGGGTGGGCACAAACGCACAGAAATAGGAAGGGGAATACGACAAAAGGGGGTCAGCAGAGGGTCGGCAGGACGAAGGACGGGAGACAGCAACAGGTAGGGACGAGACATCAGCGGGGGAAAAGACAGCAAAGGGGCCATAGGGTAGGCGGCAAAAGAGAGCCATGAGATTAAAATCAAGAAGCTGCCATACATGGGTGTGACGAAGCCACTGGGAGCTCATCTCATGCTGGCAACCAAAGAAATGATTTGGAAAGGGGAGTATGTAGAAATGCTTAAGTTGTTACACAGGTAACTGAGAGCTAAAGAAGAATCAAAGGAGGAAAAGCTAGAGTTGCCTAGGAGACCTAAGGTGCCCATCAAAATTGAGACTGGACAGCAGCTTTTCTGATATTCGCGAGCGTTTATTGTGAAAAGTACCCAGAGAGATGCGTCTCCCTTTTTAAATACATGCATGTGATCAGGAGGGATCAGGTGACATACGGGGGTTACGCATGGTCTCACTACGATGAAGTTTAGAGCCAGGCTGGCATGGGACCCAGAGGCAAAATGGGGGTGGGGGGAGGAATCGACGCAGAACTGTAGCAACAAACAATGGGGGCAGTTAAGTTTGGGAAAACCACGTATACGGCCAGCGAGCTTCCATTAGTCTACCACCCGTTACAGAGCCGCCCCACCCAAGAGAGGGTTGGGATATAGAGCAAAGAACTCTGGGAGCGTCCAAGAGGCCTTTTGGGACTTCAATAAAGGGTCCTGTGGGACAGAATAATGACAATTTAGACACAAGTACTCAAAATGTGCGGGGCGAAACACATTGGTACAATGCTTGAATTTATTTTATTTATGTATTTATTTAGAAGGTGTTATATAATGCGAACAAGAACCTTGCGGGTATCAGAGCGCTTTACAGAGCTGATGTAAGACACAGATCCACGAATAGAAAAATATAGGAGATCCAAATACATAGTGATAATTAATGTAAACTGGTAATTATATTTTAGTGATAGGTAAATAGTCCAAGTAAATTTAGCCATATGAGTCAATTTCGCTTCTTTTTTTAAAGGCAGAAGGCGGGTTCTGTCTTTTTTCTGTGGGGCAAAGCATTCCAGATCCTGGGAGCCATTCCTGAGAAGGTCCGGTTGTAAGTTTTCTTCTTGGCAAATCGTTGTGGTTTCAGAAGAAGATTGCTGGAGCTCCTGGAAGATCTATTACCGCAAGAGAGTACCGGTTTCTGAGCTAGATAACTCGGAGCATTGTGATGTAAGGCCTTGTGCGTCATACATGTGATTTTCAGATGAATTCTAGCCTCGAATGGTAGCCAATTGAGGGCTCCAATGTCTGGGGAGATTTGACAGTTTCTTTTGGAGCCTGTGATGAGTCTAGCAGCTGAGTTGATTGATGCTTTTAGAGGGGCCATCGTCGATCTGGGAAGGCCGCATAGTACGACACTCCCATATTCCACTCTTGGGATTACTAGAGCTTGAACTGCCCGTTTGAAGTAATTTGCTGGTAGGGAGGGTTTCAGTCTTGTTAGGGTGTTCATGTAGAAATTTGCTCCTTTTGTAGAGGCGCTGATATGTTTCTGCATGTTTAGATTTCTGTCCAGCGCTACTCCCAGTGATTTCACTGAGTCGACAATAAGAGGTTGACCTTTGAGTGCGGTTAGGTATTCAGCCAGTCGAGGATGATGGTTGATTGGTAGGGGTGGGCGATTAAGAGGAATTCAGTTTTTCAGGGTGTTTAGTTTCAAATGGTTTTCGGCCAACCAGGTTTGAATTTTTTGTAGCGTTGAGTTAAGAGATTTGATCTCCTCAAGTGAGTGGATCTTAATGTAGAGTTGAGTGTCATCTGCGTACATGTGAAAGTGGACATTGGAGAGGCTGAGAAGTTCGGTGAGTGGTTCCATGAAGAGGTTGAAGAGTGTGGGTGAAAGGGATGATCCCTGCTGAACTCCTAGAGTGACTGGGACGGGTTCGGATAAGGATTGCTTAACCTTGAATCTTTGTGATCTATTTTGGAGGAAAGAGGTGCACCAAGTAAGCACAGATCCAGATAATCCCATTCTCTATTTCAGGAGCTCTAGCAGGTTGTCGTGTTTGATGGTGTCAAATGCTGATGAAAGGTCAAGTAGGATTATTAAACAGATTAAGTTTTTGTCAAGGATTTTTAGTACATCGTCTATTATGTGGGTCATGGCTGATTCTGTACTGTGACCTGCACGGAAGCCTGATTGGTATTGGTTGAGCAAGTTGAATTGTTCAATGTGGTTGCTAAACTGCGTGTGAACACATTTTTCCAGGAGTTTGGCCAGAGTGGGGATGTTGGATATCAGGCGATAGTTATTTAAGTCCGATGGGTCGGACGTTGGTTTCTTTAGATAGGGGATACCTGTCCTGTTCTAAGGAAGTCTGCGATGGTTCCTTGAAGGAGGGAGGAATTTATAATCTTGGTCCATTGCGGGAGTAACAGTGGAATGAAGTGTTTGGAGCAGGTTGCGGGAAGACGGTCTGTGAAGTGGCTGGAGGGATTCAAAGCCATTAGCGTTTTTAGTACAGTTTCTTCGCTGTAAGTGTTGAAGGAGGACCAGGATGCGTTGTTTTTAAGGTCGAACTTTGCGGGGCATATGAGTAGGGCTCCCGTCGGGGGCAGTGCAGTGTTCCTTTGAGTGTTAGTAAGGGATATACGGTCATTGAACAGGTCGGTCTTTATGGTTTCTGTCTTCATAGTGAAAAGGGAGGCAAATTCCTCACAGTTGGGTAGCGTGTCGGGGGTAACCTGGAGGTGGGTGGGTACACCCTTGGTTTGGGCTTTGATTAGTTCAGATAGCTTTTTGGCATGGTTCTTGGCTTGGTCTAGTTGATTACTGAAGAATTCGGCTTTAGATCGTCTGATCTTTCTAAAGTAGGAGTTTCTTGTGCTTCTTAGTAGCTTGAAGTGGTCAGAGGATGGTGCAGATCTCCATCTCCTTCAATTAGTCTTAGGGATCGCCTGTCAACAATTACCATCCAATAAGAATTAGACATGTGTATTAGGTACAGCAATTTTTGCAATACTATCTAGTTTAGAAAGGCCGCTGTGGTTACAGTAACAGCATCGTATACATTCAACAGCATTACATTTCCTTTGGTCAGTGCGTAGTAAACGGTATTATTCAAATATAACTTTAAGTGGGCCATTTCTAGCTGCATTGCAGAAAGCTGAAGTCCAAGGAACAGGATACATGTAATGGGGTAATTAAACTAAGCCCCCCCCACCCACCCTTCCCCAACTTCGTCTGACCCGACCCCACTCAACCTTCTGTCAGCATGCTCCACCAGTCGCGCCCACACTTCCTTTACACCTGTCAATATGCATACTATACAGTATTAAGTCAGCAGGACGTATGGAAAATTGCGTTGCAGACTGGGAAGGGCGTGGGTAGTATGGGCTACTATTAAGCCTGCGCTACAGGGCCCGGTGGTGGTGCAAGGGCCTTGAAAGCTTCGAATATTGTATCCCCGTCCAGAGAGATTATTTGTTTGCGCAATCCGCGGGCCTCCTCCCTCCGGATTGCCGCACTTTCCACGCTGCCCCATCTTACCACCTCTCCATGCCAACCAGAAAGTGTTGGGGGTGTAACTGACTTCCACCGCATAGTGATAGTGCGTTTGGCCACAAGTAGTGCCAGGTCTACAAAGCGAAGCTGTACTTTCTGCGCTCTGGGACACCGGAATAATCCCAATAGACAGACAGCAAGCATGCTCGGTACAGGAATCCCAGTCGCAGAAATGACCTTTGGAACCACTTCCGACCAGTAAGAGGCGATCACGGGGCACAGCATGTGGAGCAGATCAGCTTCCTCCAGCTTACATCTAGGGCAGCAGTATTGCGTGGTTGGGAACATGCGTTGCAGGTGGTGCGGGGTGAGATACGCCCTGTGTAGGACCATATACTGAATAAACTTAAATTTGGCGTTACGTGGATTTTTTTGGGGTATTCTAGAATCGTGCACCATTGCTTATCTGTCAGTTCTGTACCAAGATCTGTGGACCGTCAAGGGGATTCTAGTGTGTGTATTAATGCCTTTGTACAGCCATTAAGTGAGGTGGAGGCCTTCTCCCATCAGATAGGTCATATGGTCATATGGCAGCGACAGCCTGCGAGGAGGGACCGGGCCCCCCCGGGGGAAACATAATTTCAATCCATTCTTCTACTTCGTCTGGTGCATCAAAAAACTGTTTTTTGGTCGCAGATTACTTTTAACCTGGCCGGGAACAGCAGAGCATATTTAACATTCAGCGCCCTAAATTTTTTCTTTTCATCTTGGTAGAGGGAGCGTTTGCGTTGCACCAGGGCGGTGTAATCCGAGTATAGGGACACCCGCTGGTTCTCGTATTGTATTTGAGACAGCTCCCTCGCTTTCTGCAACATAGTGTCCCCATCACTGAAATTCAAGATTTTGACAATCAGAGGACGGGGTTTGGCCCCAGCCGTCGGCCTGCCAGGTGGGAGTCTATGCACCCTTTCTATGCAGAAAAAGTTGGAGAGGCCCTCAGGAGCCAAATGGTCTCTGAACCATTGTTTATGAATTTGGTGGCATCCGATCCTTCACAGCGTTCCAGCAGGCCTACTACATGGATGTTATTGCGTCGGGCCCTCCCTTCCGCGTCGTCCACCCTCTCTTGCAGTCTAGTGACTTGTTTTTGTAGTTGCGCAAGTAGTGCCCTTTGTTCCTTATGCTGTGGCAGCATCTCCGCCAGTACATGTTTATTGTCCTTGACAGCAGTGGCAAGTTTGTCATGGTCTGCTTTAAGGAGAGTGAACCCGGTAGTCAGGGAGCCAATTGGTTGTTCAATGGCCTTCCTCGAATCCCACACTTCCTGCAGAAGAAGATCGTTTGTCTGGAGGGGCCTCCAAATTGGTAGGCGGGATACTATTTGTCATTTGTAATGCAGGTTCTCTGTCCTCTGTCAGCTGGGTGTCAGTGGTAGTGGCATCCGGCACCTTGCCCCTGGGGCACCCCATCACATAGATGTCAGAGCGTACCAGTAGTATGTTCGAAGGTAATCTGCCAGCTCTCTCGTGCGGGTGGTAGCGCTGCGTGTGATTGGCGGCAAGGTCCCTTCCGTTCTAGCAGAATGATGCTAGGAGCCAGCGTGGATCCAGCCGCTGTGCGACCCCTTGTAATATGGGAGCGCCCTCAACACCCTCCACAGCGGGTCCGATTCAGACTGTCGGGCTTTAGGGCTCGGGCTGGACCAGTGAACTGTTATTGACGCCGTTGGTGGTGGAGAAGTAGGCGGGGTAAATATACAGTCTCTACCTGCGTGCCCTAGGAGGAGAAACGCGCCCCCACATTGGCGCTCTAGGGTCGAGACTTCAGGACGTCACTCTCCATACATACTGTCCATACCTGTAGCGAGGTCTGTTGTGGCGAGACAGAAGGCTTCCCAGGGTAGAGAGGGACAGAGAGGGGCAGTTATGGGCTGCCTGCAAGGGTAGCACACCGTGCTCAATGTCAGATAAGCGGAGGTGCCGCCATATGTCCGTGCAGGAGAGCCGTATCCCCCAGCAGTAGTGCAGCGTCCCCAGCCAGAACACAGCAGGCGGCAGCAGTCTTCAAGCACACTGCGCAGAGTCGGACTCCACTAATGGTGCCACAGGGACCGCCATGCTTTAGGGCGATCCACAAGCAGGTCCCAACCACAGTAATTCCTGCTACGGCGCATAACTCAGTGACTCACCACAAGCCCAGTCTCATGGGCACCAGCTGCAAGCGGAGCGCAAAGCTCAGTCTCGGAGTAGGTGTTGGGGCACCACATATGGCAGACAGCGGCAGCCGCACGGCAGAATGGTCGCCCGTTTTCACGTCGGTCCAGCCGCCCTTCAACTCAGGCGCCACCTCAGGTCACGGCCACCTCAGACCGCCGCAGGCCCGGGTCTGCAGATTGCAGGTCGTAGGCAGTGTCCCCAGGGGCGCTCCGGTGATGCGGCAGGGAGGGGGAGGGAGGGGGGGCCGCAAAGACGTCGCCGTCGATAGGAGCGGCCCCTCTCGCAGTCGTCAGCAGCCACCCTCCAGGGGCGAGATCGATCGTGGGGAGTGCAGGTCTCGGCAGCTCCGGCAAATGGTGTTGTGTCCTTCACTAGCTCTGCGGGCCCACATTAGCTCGGCGCAGCCCAGTTCCTCCGGCGTCATCTCTATGCAGTGTAGGAGGCAGCACTCACCCGGCAAGCAGTGTGGGCTCCAGTGGTGCGCCACCGGCCCCAAGGCAGGGGATAGGCTGCCGCACGGGCCTGCAGAGTAGTGCACAGGAGAAGCCTCGGGCCGCAGCCAGCCGCGGGTCCACTCACCGCAGGGTCCGCACTGTCCAGGCATCCTCGCACAGCTGCAGGCATCGGGCAGGGAAGGGCCGCGCCCCAGCGTCCGGTCCCCAGTCTTAGCCCTCCCGGCGGTCACAACGTCACCTCCGCCGCATCTCCAAGGCAGGCCGCGGCTTGTGCGGCCTTCACGCAGCTCCTGGGCCTCCGCGCCAGGCAGGCAGGTCAGCCGGACCCTGGCTCAGGATTCACAGCAAATTGCTCACAGCCACGCAGCAGGGCTCTCAGCAAGGGACTCTAGGCCGATGTTAGCCGAATCGCCAGGATTTCGCAGGTCCGGGCACGGAGCTCGCTTACCGTGCTTCCGCCATGCTCGGCAGTTGGCCACGCCCCCACTCTGTTGTCCGTCATTTGTAGCTAGAATATCCATGAGGTGTTCTATGAAGGTGAGTTTATCCCCTGGAGGGTGGTAGAATGTGTATAGTGAACATATTGATTTGTTATTACTACAGATATCTGAATAGAGGTATTCACAGGAGGATAGTACAGGGGAGTTGGAGCCGGACACCGTTAGATTTCTCTGATGTATGCAAGCGATACCACCCCTTGGCCAATCTATTCTGTCTAGTCTTGTGATGTCATAGTTTGGGGGTACCAGTATGTCCAGGATGGGCATAGATGATTCATTTAGCCATGTTTCCATCAGGATTTGTAGGTCAGGTTCATTAGCGAGTATGAGCTCAGCTATGTCGGTTGCATGCCTTGATGCCGATCTACAGTTTAGAAGTGTTTTAGACACCTCTTGGTTGATGCTGTGTTGGGTTCGGGTATGAGGGGGATTTCTGTGAGGTTGTCTTTAACTATGCCTCTAGGATTGTGTCTTGTAGCTCGTAGGGTATTGGTAAGAATGGATTGGATCAGGGAAGGATTTTGTAAGTTATCTGGGTGCTCCAAATTAAGTGGGAGGTACAGTCACTCATAAGAACAGAGTAGGGAGATTACGTTTTTATCTGATAGAGGGTTTTTCATCCTGGACGGAATGAGGCGTTAGGGTAAGGCACTGTTATCCATCTTAGGATCTCATGGTTATGGGAACTTGCGTGTAGTTGTTGGGTGAGTTTCGAATTTTTGGTGGGTAGTTATTTTCTGGATTCTAGTTCAGGGCGCACAAGCTTGGGTTGTTGAAGAATCAGATCATGTAGAGTTTGGATGTCAGCTTTGACTTGTTGTAGTCAAAGTAATATCTTGTCTAGTATGGGGTCTGGGGTGAGAGGTGTTATATTTATTGCATGGACTGTGGGTGAGGGAGGTGTAGTTGACCACATATGAAGTATGGGGTGGAATCGTAATCAGGTTCTTTGTACTAAGATATTCCTGTGTGGTTATCTATGGGGTGGAGCATAAGTGCAGGGTGTGAGGGGGTGTGGGTTCTGTGTAGGACTCTGGGAGAAGTTGTGAGGGGAGATGGGACGGGTGGGATGGCGGGATAAGGGGAGGTGGGGGTTATGAGGAGAGATAGGACGGGTGGGATGGTGGGATGAGAGGAGTTAGGAATTACAGGTGTGTTGTGAGCAGTGTGATTATTAGTGTTATTAGGGGAGGAGTAGGAGATGGGGAGATGTGTGGTGCCATGAGGATGTGCGGCGGAATGGATGTGGGGTGTGAGTGAGATGGTGGTAATATTATTGGGGGGGAGAAAGGGAGGTTGGTAAGGCGGGATGAGATTGGGGCAGGATACAGCAGGCAAGGGCAGCAATTTACCCGGGGTTTCCAGCACAATGGCCCATTTCATGAAACAGAGATGGCAGGGGAGGGAGAGGAGCACAAGGGTCCATTGGAAAAGACTCATACACCCATTAAACTAGAATCGTTGGCTGGTACATTATCCCTGTTGGGAGGATGTAGAATTATTGAGCCGCGTTTTTAAGGAAGGGTATAGGCTGGGGTATGAGGGGACACAGTCGATCAGGTGGGCAGAGAATTTGAGCTCAGTAACTTCACACAAGGCAACAGTGCGGGAAAATTGTTTAAAGAAGTTGATGAGGGGCATATGGAGGGCCCTTTCACAGATTTGCCTATCAGAGACTTGAGAATTTCACCGATTGGGGTGGTGCCCAAGAAAGAACCAAGCCAGTTTTGTATGATACAGCACCTCTCCTTGCCGGAAGGGTCTTCGGTTAATGATTTTATATCAGAGGAGTTGACATCCGTTTCTTATTCATCAGTGGATGTAGCCAGGGGATTGGTTGAGAAGGTAGGCAAAGGTGCTGAGATGGCAAAATGTGACAAAGTCTGCCTTCCGGTTACTGTCGTTGCAGCCTGATGACTTTGAGTTGTTAGGTATCCAGTTTAAGGGACAAATCTTTGTGAACAAAGCATTACCCATGGGCTGTTCCATCTCCTGTGCTTTGTGCGTTTCAGCTCCTTCTTGAAATGTTTTTTTTCGTGGCAGACACGTGAAGAAACTGTGGTACACTACCTTGAGGACTTCTTCCTGGTTGGCCAACCCAGGTTCGACAGACTGTCAACAACAGCTGATTAGTTTCTAAGAGCTCATGGGGGTATCCCTGGCTCAAGAGAAGGCACAAGGTCCAAGTACGGTGTTGTCATTTCTAGGTATTGAATTGGACTCTGTGGCTATGGAGCCATGCCTACCGATGGATAAAAAGCTGCAGATGCTGATAGATGACATGCTGGCCAGACGAAAAGTGATGGTCAGGAGGGTACAAGTGCTGCTGGGACATCTTAATTTTGCAAATAGAGTAGTATGTACAGAAAGGACTTTTTGTAGGAGACTGAGCAGGTCATTGGCGGGCCTTATGCTGCTGCATCGTCACATGTGCTTGTCCGCAGGGACAAAGGAAGACCTACGCATGTGGGGCAAATTTCTAGAGGATTTCAATGGCATTCCAATGGGGCCGCCCACAGAGTGGGAGTGGGATGTACAAATATACTCCGACGCAGCAGAAGCTAGTGGTTTTGGGCTGTACTGGCAGCGCAGATGATGTGCTGAAGAGTGGCCATGACATTGGAAGAACGGGGGGGCATGAGCATTGCCTTTTTGGAGTTATTCCCCATAGCGGTAGTGGTAACAGTGTGGGCAAAGATTTGGCACACAAGAAGGTCATTTTCAGGGTGGACAACATGGCAATAATGGAGGTGGTCAATAAGCAATCTGCTAGGGATGCACAAGTACTCAAGCTGATGAGAGTGTTCATACTCAGTTGTTTGAAACATGATATCCTGTTTAAAGCCAGACATATGCCAGGGGTGGACAATGGCATTGTGGACGCTTTGTCGGCTGGGATGTGGTCCATAGGAGACAAAGGATGCTGCAATTGGTAGTAGGGTCATTTGCGGTCTACACTAAGAGGGTGTATAGGCAGGTCTGGCACAAGTTTATAGAGTGAGGGGCTCAGAAGAGGGCGGACATGTGGGCAACGGAAGAAGATGTGCTACAGTTTATTTTGTGAAAAGAAAGTATATTCCTTGGAGAGGATACCAAACTCAAACTCTCACAGATATAACTTCAATCAAACTCATCAACTCCAACGTACAGAGATTACACATATACTGGAATCACTCAGCTGAAATAACACCAGACCCGAGAGTGTAGCATCGGAGGATATATTATATATCTATATATATATATCTATATATATATCTATATATATATCTATATATATATCTATATATATATATATCTATATATATATATATCTATATATATATATATATATATATATATATATATATATATATATTAGGCTATTTTAAGCATCACTATTCTCATTTAAAAACCTAGAAAATTTTACAAATGTAAACAACACAATCCGTCTAATGTGCATTGAAAACAGTTCATACTAGACACCATAAATCCAATATGCATTTAAAATCAACCCTTAGAATTTTTTTTTGTTATGACGAACATGTGCACCATAAAAACAAATTTATCGATTTTAGTGAGAAAACATTTTACACAAAAATATACATCGAAGGAAAGAATACCACAACCTAACAGGGAGACCCTATTGCACAGCAAAAGAAAGGCTACTGTTGCAAGACCTGATCCAACTTTTTACGTAGAGTTCATATCTTTATTGCTGTCCATTATTATTTTTTGCAATAATCTTTTCTCGTAGTTGGATTCAGTGAGTTATCAGCGTTGACGCGTTTCGGTGGTCTTGGAACTATAAGCCCCACCTTCCTCAGGACAAAACAAGGAGTATCAAGGATAAGAACCTCCCTCTTAGCGGAACTACAAATACATCAAATCACAATTAGTGATGTGTTTGCCAATAACATCAAATAATTGATGTAAGAGATACTATATCCTTCTTTTTTGCCACCAAGATGGAAAATTGCTGTCCTCGGTTCTGAGAGACAGGTTCCTGTTTCACAATAAGGATACGATGGATGTAAGGTCTTAAATCAACCATTAGGTGAAGGTGCTAATGAGGCCTATATGTTTGGATAACCGGAGGTGTGTCTCCTGTCTGATTCTTTATACCACAGGTAGAGAAACAGGTTTTTAGTATCAGCAACGGGCCCACCTGCTTTGTGTCTGGGTAACCGCATTGGGTATCACTCTATAACCCATGTCTGCTGTCTCTATTATCGCAACCCTGTTAATCCTTCAAGTTAAACACTTGAAGGAGCATTGCCTAAGTGATTCCAGTATATGTGTAATCTCCGTACGTTGGAGCTGAGTAGTTTGATTGAAGTTATATCTTTGAGAGTTTGAGTTTGTTATCCTCTCCAAGGGACATACTTTCTTTTCACTATTAAGTAGTGCCCTATTACCCTTTGATCAGTGGGGCCTCCCCTCTCTTTTACTCACCACAGTTTATTTTGGCAATGATTGACAGAGACCTGTCAAAAGTCACGATTGCAGGCATGTTGGCAGAGATCTCTTTCATGGGAAACAGTGGTGGGGGTATGCCCCTTCAGTGGGCGAGCTAGGCAGGCATATTCTGGTAAGCTGGGCCAGGAAGAAGGGGGCTAGGCTCGGGGCTAGGATGCCAGTGTCGAAAACATTGTTGACTTGCCTGTTAAAGGTCATATCGAGGATTTGCAGGAGTATGGAGGAACAACATTATTCTCTACCTTAATGTCATTGATGTATTTTGGTGCCTTTCGGGTTTCGTAGCTGGTGGGAAGGAAAGGAGGTACAGGTTTACAGTGAGGCGAAGTGGGCATGCAGGAAGAGTTTGTTGTGGTGAAGCTCAAACAATGAAAGACAGATCACAGGGGAGCAGGGAAGTAGGGAGTGATAAGGGCCACAGGTGAGACAGCAGCATGTCCGGTGTGATGGGGGTGTATGTTGAGAGGGATAGCTGTTCAAGGATGTGGGGGCAGGGGTTCACAAGGTTTCAGGCCAGGTGGTTACTGAGGCGTAGCTGCTGAGGGTAATGAGGAGAGCGTGGTTAGTGTTGGGGGAAGCCCCGGGTGAATATGGCACTCACTCCTTTCAGATTGGGGTAGCTACTGATGCAGCGAAGCAGGTTTGGGAGAAGGACAGGATCATGCACTCGGGGCATTGGACTTCTGATTGTTTTTTAAAAAGTATTAAGTTGGGAGAGACGGGGTGCTGGAATCCATTGTTTTGCATGTACTTACACACGTGTCTTTTCAGGTGCAGTGGAGGGGCCACCTATGGCAGAGCTGTCCATTTGGATAGTGGGTCAGTCTTTTGTTAAATGGGCTGAACGTCATGAACTGCCAAAGGGGAAAGGTTTGAACCTTGGTTTGGACATGTCTTTATTGAACATTTCTTGGCATGTGAAGGTTGGCATGCAATGGCATGAACTAAAACCGTGCGAGCTGATTCTCTGCTTGAACAAATTACTTAGACGTAACAATTGCCTGGATGTTTTGATTGTTCACCTTGGGGAGAATTAATTTGTAGTTTTTAAAGGGTTAGCTTTACTGAAACAAATGAAAAGGGACCTTTTAGAGATCAAGTAGCAATGGTCTGAATGTTTCGTCATCTGGACGGAATTTATTTATAGGAGTCTGTGGAGGGAGGCTGAAAGACCCGCTGCAATTGACAAGGCAAGGAGGAAAATCAATAGGGATTTGAGATTATTTTGTAGAGCCGAGGGTTTTGGGAGAGTTGCACTTCCTGAATTGAAGTATGCAGTGGTTTCTTTCTTCAAGGGCTATGGAGTGCACTTGTCACGCTTCGGGATTGAAGCTATATCTGATACAGGTATAGGAGGTTTTAGACAGGTCTTTAGATATACGGAGGTATCCTAAAGCGTCCTAGATTGGGGGGTCATTGAAAGGAGGGGACTTTTCTGAGTGGTGTTTGGGAGCTAGTTTTTTACATCTTTACAGGTTAAGTTTACGTCCGGGAACAAGTTACTCTGGGAGCAGGCAATAAGGGGAAGTTAAGATAGGAGATACTTGGTTAGGTAGAGGTTTAGAGAAGTAGGTATGCGGTTACAGGGTTAAAGTTCAACAGTTAATGACTGAGTAGGGTTTGTTAAATAGTTGCAAGGAAAGGAAAACGGGGAAACCTGAGGAGTGAGGGGAGGAGGCAAGGTAGATGAATGCATGTATAGCGAGGTTTAGTTTTGTAAGGCTAATGCTTTCAGGTGCATTGGTCTTCAATAAAGCAGCTTTTTCACACATATTGAGCGTTTGTGGTCTGTGCCCCCTTTAGCCCAACTATTGTTCTTGCCCCCTTTGAGTGGACTGTAGTCATACAATGCTGATGTGTTTTCTCTTGAGCTGCATCTGCCTATCAACTGCGACCAGGCAGCAAAAAACAGTAATGCCCCAAATGCTTGAGCCTGGCAGGGAGACTAGTCCAAACCGTCAAGGGCAGACATCTTATTCTACTCCCGCCCTTCAGTTCAAATCAGATACAAAATGGACTCTTCTGTCTGAGCTGGTAGATTCACATAAATCACTTTCAACATAAACAGCTGAAACTGAAACTCCAATGAGGTCACAATGCAAGCCTTTAGAAAAAAAGTACAGTGACGTTTAGGTTTTTCCACTTTCAGGAATAAAAAGCCTACGGGGTCCGAAAGCAGAATAAGTTTCTCAGATATAAATAGCACACAGGACATTCCACACACAGACTCTCCGAAGCATGTACGAACAAGCCGCTCCTTAAAATGCTGAAAGGGGTGATTGTTAGTCCTCTTTTCAAACCTCTACACAAACCAAAGCAACATGTTTACATTCTCAGGAAGGTATGTTTCTTAGGTCAGAGCAAACGTATTATTGCACCTATTTGTCAGTATAGCTCTGTTAACAAACTACGCAGTTGTAAATTTGAAACAAGCATTGTCAAAAACAATAGGTCTCGACTTTCAACAGCTTTGGCTGACCTTTTGGTCTTGCCAATGCTTTTTCCTGAAGCATTACCACATCAGCATAAAGAAAAAAATGGTTGTTTGTGGATGAACAGCAGCAGTATTTTTTTAAAGGAGCCATAACATATTACATATGTGTTTGTATCCCCAAACACTTTTTTTTTACTTTTAATTTACCATTTCAAGACAGTGCTCACTAATTTTTAAGAAGTAAACAGATAAGTAAAAAGCAATTGCACATTAAATAGAAAGGAGCACTCAATAGACTGCAGCTTGTGAGACCTCCAAAACATTCCAAAACATTAAAATAAAGACTTTTAAAAAAGCGTGAAGAGAGAAGCAGGTGGGGGGATAAGTAAACATCAATGCAAAGGGCCGATAGCATCATGATCTGAAATGCATTAACAAGGCATGGGAGAGGTGGAGACTTTAAAAAAAAAAAATAAAGAAAAACTGAGAGACAGGGGAAGCAATAGACACGCAGGGATGACAGCTAGAGGAAAACATGAAGCATGCAGGATTGGGAGGGAGATTGACATGGGAAACAGCACATAACGGAGAGATCAAGAAAACACATGTACTTCCATGAAGTGATGAGAGAAACTATATGAAGTGAAAACATACTGGTAATAATCCACTCAAAATGACATTAAAAAAGCTCCAGGAGAGTGGCAAACACAAGAAGAGGAAAGAACGTTGTTGAATAGGAAGCAAGCAAATAAGATTGACAAAAAAGTCAACCAATGGTAAGCAGTAAGCTGGCCCAAGCAGTGAGCTGAACCAAAGCCCACTCTAAGTATTGGTACAGTCCTCAATAGGCCTTCAACAACGGAAACCTAAAAAAGAAATATAAAAAAGGGTGTATCTTCCCAACTGAATCAAAGCAAAGACAGGTGCACTCCTGAACTTCAACTACACGCGATAAGTCGAGTCAAGGTTTGCACTTGTTCCTGGCTCCTTTTAATTTGTCTCACAAATACCCAGCCATTGATGTGATAAAACTCCACAAATCCAATCAAGTATGCCAACTCTTCCAACAAATAACTCAACAAGCGAACACACATCTTTTTTTATAAACACATTTCGAGTTTATACAAACGTGCCAACATGTCGGCGAATACAATAAAAAAGAGAAATGAAAGAAAATCAAAACAAAGACACACCTTGATGACTGTTCTATGAAAAAATGTGAGTACCATGGCTCCTGTACAGCTGGGTATTTCTGATGCCTATTATAAGACACAGGTATATTATAGTATTCCACCATCTGCTCCAGATCCTGCGGTGCATGTGGGAGTATTCCCTTGCTGTGTGTATGGGTTCCTCCAGTTTAGCGCACCAGTCCATCGCTTCTCTCCACTCAGTTTGCGAGCGGTTGTGGGCAGATTTTCAATGACACGTTATGTCCCTCTTGGCAACCGTGACCCTCACTCTCACTAAGGCATGTTCACCTACATCCACAAGGATCCTTAGCAGAGCGACGTGATGTGAGCAGTCAACTGGGCGTTTTATGATTCAGGAATGTGTAGAGAAAACGTTGGTCCATGTTTGGGCAATAACTGGGCACTTCTAAACCATGTGGAAGAACCGGCAGTCGTGCACATCTGGGGGTTGAAAAGTGTTCCCAAACTTTCTAGCTCCTTAGAGGGAAAGCAGGCCAGGTTTAGGTACTTCAATATGACAAGAAGCATTTTGGATGAAATGGCTCTCTCCTTCATGGCCATTTTAGCAATGCAACAGTCCCTCTTATCCTGGGGGACCACCCATTCCACCCGTCATTTCCTCAAGCTCGTAAAGTGGGACAGGGTTGACAACTAGTGATCTGTATAGCGTTGCAATTGCACCCTTTGGTAGTGTACCCATGGGGACCTTGAGTTCCAGGAGGTTGTGCTCTGGTAAGTCAGACAACGTGGGGCTGTAAGTTCCCAGGGCATGGTGCAGCAGCAAATATTTGTAGAATTGTGTTGGAAACTAGCCCTCTCGGAGGGGTCACCCTAAACATTTGCCTTCCTCCTCCTTTTTTTGCTGAACCCTTTGTTGGCTATAAAACTCTGAGCACTTTACCACTGCTGATCAGTGTTAAAGTGCATGTGGTTCTTTCCTAATGTGTGCAATTTGTATATACCTGATTGAGATATTTTCTTTACTTGCAAGTCCCTTGTAAGGTGGCATACCATATACCCATGGCTTGTAAGTTAAAGGCTACTAGTGGGCTGCAGCAACGATTGTACCACCCAAAGAAGTAACCTTTCAAACCTGTCTCAGGCCTGAAACAGTCTGTCCCCAATTCACGTCTGGGTTGGGTGACAGATACACTTTGTGCATTCCTTCTAGACAGCAACAACCCAGGAAGGATAAATATGACTGAGTACTCATCTACATACATCTGCATCCTGATGGCCTAGCCTGGGCAAGATGGAAGGGAGGGGCTAACACTCCACTTGAATAGGCTCTGTCCCCACACAAAGGGCTGATTTACTCCCTTCGCTCCCTCCATAGAGAGCCTGCCAGACAGGACGCGGCAGAAAGGGGAGCCTGTACACTTCAGATAGCTGCTTTGAAGTCACACCTCATATCAAAGGCCCTTTTGGGTATAAGTACTGGGTCTCTGACCCCATCAAATCAGACACTTCTGAATCATGAACTGAACATCCGTCAGAAAGACTGCTGTGCTGCTTAAAGAACTCCTCTTTGGACTGGAGACTTGGAAGGTCTGCTTTTCTCTTGTATTGCCCTGCTGCTCTTTGACTCTGCTGAAGGAGAGCTGGACTCTGCCTTCCCTCCAAGTGCTCTTCAAGGGCTTGTTGGCATGCCTCCTGTTGCTTGGGACTCAGGGATATCAAAGTCTCTACCACTGCTCCTGTGCTTGGATCACTAAAAGTGGCACAGATATCTGCAACACAGATTTCAATGCATTTCCTGTCTGTGTTTAGCAGAACGGGTGAATCGCCCCGGTTGCAGGAGCATACTCGGTGAATCGCAACGCAACCAGCGCTTTACCTCCAAAGATTGATGCATTGGACAGCCTATCGCCCTCGCTGCAGCTTGGTGAGATCAACGCATCCCCTCGACTGCGAGGCAGAATTTGGCACATCGCTCGATGACACTGGCACCCATCTTCAGAACTAATGCATCACCTTCCCTGCATGGAGAAGATCAATGCTTCTTGTTGTTTGCGACCAGGAAAGGTACTTTGTTCACTGGGGCCTGCGTGGGTCCTGTAGTTGTCCTGCGTGCCATCGAGATTGGCCGTAATGTTGACTTTGCCCCAGTCCAGCACGACCAAAAGTAACCTTTTTAGCACTATTTGCTTCTAAGCGCTTTACTGCATTTATACCTGTAAAATTCAAAATCTCAACTTCTATGCATTGGATTTTAGTCGTTTTGATCTCGTTTGGTTTATAAAATAATAATCTATTTTTATAAACTGTTGTGGAGTCTTTTCGTGGTGTATTTATTGTGTTACTGTGTGTGTGTTGCACAAATACTTTACACATAGCCCCTCTTTAGATAAGTCTGACTGCTCTGTGCCAAGCTACCCGAGAGATAGCAGAAGTTATATTTTTGTGTGTATCTAGCTTATCCTCACTAGAGTGGCAGTTTCTGCCTAGCCTGAGTGCATACTTCAGCCAACCAAGAATCCCATTTCTAACAAATTGTGACTTGTGCAGAGAGCATTCGGTCTGTTGCCCTGCAAAGGAGTAGAAAAAAAGTTATCCCCCACATACCACTTTCTAAACCCAATTTGTACATTCACACCACAAGTTAAAAACTTACACTCTCTCTGATCTCATAACACTGAACCCAAATATATGCAAAAATGTCAGATGTTTATTATATCAAAACAGCGAACATACACATAACAATTAAAACAATCAAAGCAATTAAAAAGTCATTCTATTAATATTCGCTATACAAGTCATCTCCTATATCCATATCATATCAGCGTATTCATACAATATCATAGGAAAAATGCACAAAAATGTTAAAGTGCTATACAGCATGTAGTTGTCGATGCAGCTGGTGGAAGGTAATCGATAGACCACCTTCTTCAGGACTTTAGTTAATGACAACAATCATTTCTAAAAATAAAAAAAAGGTACATAGAATATAATTACAAATCTGATATATACATAACATTTTTACATATACAGAGTTCAGTAGTAACAATCGCACTAATATCCAAATAAGACATTGTCCCATTCAACCTAGAGCTTCACCTGCTAACAAACATCAGTATCTTATCTCACCACTAGAGCTCCAGATTTACATTAAAGAACTAATTTGTTACAATCTTAGGAGAAAGATGGTAGATTACCTTTCATCTGATTGTCCAAGGTTAGCACTTGATTAATTTCATGCTCCTGGTTAGTGCTGGTTCTGTGACTGAAACACTACATTTAGTATGCTCAATTTTATGTAAAAAGCCTCACTGCTCTCCAATTTACCCTTCACGCTTCCACCACTCGGGATACTCTGTACCTAGACACAGTGCTTTATAATGGGAACCCACCCTCTCGAGAAAGCCTCTACTTTCCAGACACCTTTTGCCAGCCCTTAACTGATAAAACAGACATTAAATCACAAGGCTTCATGCGGCCACACCTGACCCCTCTTAAAAAAAATATGGGTCCAGTTTCACTGGTGTGTAGTTCTGGCATCAACCCTGAAGTAACACGAGAGCAGACAGCAATTACCTCACTATGCACATATATATGCCTTAGAATTGTACCATTGTCGTTACCGGTACGGTACCTGCTTCAGCACTAATCCAAGTCTCGTCCTGTGGAGAAATCCTACTGATTCGCGTGGGCCCTATTATTATAAAGTTCTTCTGCTAACGCAGATGGCAAAGGATGCCATACTGGGTACCAGTGGTTCTTTAAGTCCTATTATTAGGTCTCGCCTAGACAGTGCTGTGCGGTCTCTTTGAGACATGCTGTATTCAGGTATAGACTTGAAGCTCCGCCCATTTCCCGCACATTTTTTCAATCGACTCCTCTTACTGTCCTTTGTAAATGGTGACTTTTGATTCCAGAATAGGCTTAGTAGTCCCACCTTAGTACCTCCTTTTCTCCTTTTGTAACCTCCCATGAGGATTTCCCCTTTAACATGTGTTGTTACTCAGTATGTTTTATTTACAGTCTGTGAGCACTATTTTCTTAAATTACTTTCTCGCCTGCTCTCCTGCAACCGCATGTTTTTAAGCAGCTCAGCACACTGTGCTTTATCTTATCTAGTGTTTTTACTCCAACAATGGCGGCCATGCCATTAACTTTGCACACATCCTACTATCGTTTTTTTTTAAAGCCCGGATTCATATTATTAACACCGGGCACCGCGCTTTAGCAATGGCGCCCACTTTCAATATTATTCCTCCTCTCACAGCACAGCGCCCAATTTCATATTATCAACATGGGCGTCGCGCTTTAAGAAAGCACGGCGACCGTGTTGTTAATATGAAAGCGGGCGCCATGCTGAAGCATAAAGATTATGCTGCAACACTGCACACACTTTCATATTATCAATACCGTGCGCCGTGTTTTTGCCCCATTTTAATGTATAAATGGAGGCGAGGCAACAGTGGGCGTAAAGGGGCTGGAAGCGGAGAGCCGAGTGTGTGAGCTCCCGGTGTGTGT
Source organism: Triturus cristatus (assembly GCF_964204655.1). Classification (NCBI taxonomy): domain Eukaryota; kingdom Metazoa; phylum Chordata; class Amphibia; order Caudata; family Salamandridae; genus Triturus; species Triturus cristatus. The sequence continues at coordinate 878,213,308 of NC_140584.1, read as the reverse complement.
GCTTCATTCTAAACACGTCAGCCCAGGCTAAGAATTTCCCTGGCTCCTAACCAGGATGGCAGTTTGCGGCAGCTGCATTAAAGTGAAGGGAAGCGGGCCCACTTTGTATGGCGAATCCTATTATGTTGGACTTTGTCCACTACGAGCTTGTCTTGCCACTTACCTTTAGCACCTTTGTGACTGAGCAGAATACATATTCGGTTCTTTTAAGTCTGCAGTTTGGCATGAATTAACCCATCCATAAAACATTATCCCTGCAGTTTGATAGAAGGTCAAATAAATACATGATAACATTTCTCCTTTACCGAGTATAGTCATTTGTAAATTTGTTAAAAATGTGAGACATACATGTTTTTTTTTTACTGAAGCTTTCATTTTCGAATACACAACCAATGGATGATTTTAGAAGTAACACAGAACATTCACTGAATGAACTGCAGACAAAAGCTTGAGTTGCGAATATTTACATACTATGCTTCTGTACTTTGCCACAGCTGTGATTCGGTGTTCGGAGAGGATTTAAAGTGCTTTGAGTGGGCGCAGTGACTGTGGTGCCTTTTTTGACCAACGTTTTTGTTCTTGCCTCGCGATAATCCTGCTCACGCTCAGCCAAGTTGGTTTTGCATTTGAAAGGGAAACATGTTCATGTCCAGAAAACGCTGTGGTGGGTCCACTGCTTTTATAGTGTCTTTGTAATGTTATCGAAAGGTTAGGGAAGGGAGCTGGACAACAAATGAAAGGATAGTCCCAGTGTCATTGCTAAGGTATGCTAAGAGCCGTTCTGTATCGAGTTTCACTCGAGTAACTTATTACTCAGTACATTAGTGAGCAGTTGGTTGCAGTCAAAATCTATATCACCAGCTATACTGTGGTCTACATACATTATACAACGATGTGTGTAGGATTTGAACTCGTCTGTACCTCTTCTACTGCCAGCCTTGCTTCTCGTAAACAAGGACTGTAAGTACAAAGTGCGTGTTTACGCACCGCTTGCAGGTTTTCAAAACATAAATAAAAGGCATTGTCATTTACAAAGCCAATAGCTCAAACTCTTGCAAACGAGAGACCTATTGCATTGCAAATACTTGTTATTTTTGTTCCAGCGTTTACATTGGAACACTCCAAACTACAATACAAAATACCTTAAGAAAAACATTAATACATTTAGAAAAATTTGACAAAATGAACTGCTGACACTTGATGGGACAAGTTGAGATCTCCGGAAAGGACGACTTTAATTATGAGCAAATACAGTTTCATGCTAGCGTTAATACAGTCTCATGATGACATTAATACAGTCTCATGATCACTTTAATACAGTATTATGCTCACATTAAAATAGAGAAGGGCGGTGGTACACACACGGCCTGTTTGTGGGTTAACTTCAGGTAAAGAAGTGGGTGAGGCTTTATTTTTTTTTAAGCGGATTAGGCCCTGTGCCCAGAAGATAACCAACAGCCACGAGAGGCGACCAGGGATGACATCATAACTGCAACTCTTCGCTGCGCGAGAAAAAAGCCTGCAACTGTGTAAGCAGGACAGAGCCTGGCACTAAAAACAACACCCTTGTAGCTCTGGTGCAAGGGCTGGCGCCTCCGTTAGAGGTGCACCCATTTATATTCAGGGTAAATCTGAAGGTCCCTCTGTCCACCCAGTTCCACCTGTGGCACCCCACTATGCTGCTTACTCTGGTCATGTGCTAGAAGCAGAACTACTTTGGGTTGCGCAGAAGACACAGCACCCCATTTTTAGGGTTACCAGAGAACTGTACAGCATTTTCCAGAAATTAGATTGAGTAAAGTATGTTTTAGCTGTAATTATCAGAAGATGGACCCCAATAGTTGTCCATTCATATCTGAACTCCCAAACCTGATAAACAAAGGTGAGATTAAGATGTAATATCTGTTCTTCCTAGCTTTTATTTACTCCTCTCGGTTCTATCAGCACAATATATGTAAATAAAGCAGGAGACTGAAAAAAGAATAGTTTCATTTGCATTCATGTGTCACCCATATTTGAATAGAAATGTTTTTTTAATTCAAATTGGGATTTGAAGAACCCCATTTGGCATCTAACAATACAAAATTATTTGGATAAACTGCATATGTTTTCGACCAAAGTACCTATTGGAAAACATATGTCAACACAGTCTGCATTTTGCATACTTTAGCACATTGCACCCTTCAAAATGTTATCGAAATTCTGTTCTTAAAACAAGTTAGCCTATATGAGGGAACATGGGCAGTGCCGTGTATGCTTGTAAATACACAGTAGAGGTGTGCACGCCTAGCTACAATCCTACAGAGTGCTAGTAGAAGCAATGGCGGCTGGTGACATTTTAAAGCTTTAAAGTGGTGGGCAAAAAGTTTGGGGATGAGTGCCCTGTGGCGAGTGAGTGAATTCAACTGACTTAAGTGGGGTTCCGGGGAGGGGGGGAGCGAGGGGGGGAATTAATCTCCCCTCTTCTGAAAATTTTGGGGGGAAAAGAGTGGGGGAAAAGGGGCATTTTCAAGCAAATTTGAGAAAGCAAGATGATTAATAAAGTAATTGTGAAAGTGCAGTTATGACATCAATAAAGAGATTTCACATGATATATAGCAACTCTTGTTCTTTGTGCACTGCTACATGCTACCCTTGTATTTTTCAAAATCCCTAAGACTTCCGTCAGGCATGCAACATTGATGACAGCGCCCCCATTCTGAAATTAGTTTCAGCACCACTAGAACACAGTGCAGCCTGAGGCAACATGTCGGTGCCATCCATGGAATCTGTCACCAGGGATACCCTGTGTTAGTTTATGTCCTGACAAATGGCTTGAATTGTACTGCTTACAGTTGCTTTCAGTAAACTGGTGTGTTTATTATGTAGGCTGCATGGGAGACTTGGTCAGGCCATAAAGACAGCACACAGCAGAGCTGGCTTTAGCGCTGATGGCGCCCGGTGCGACAAGGTTTGTTGGTGCCACCCCAATGACCACCTCTGCCTTGGATACTCTCACTACCACCCTTTAACAGTACCCCTCAAGTCTCCATACCCGCTCAGTCTCTCTCAGATGCATTGAATTAGTTTTGTAGCGCCACTCATACCAGTGTAGGTTGTCAGAGCACTTTACATCTCATACACATTACACAGAGACCATCAACCATACACGTGTAAATCAGTGTATACAAAACATTATATAAGACAGAGGACTAGAAGATGCAGGAGTCACATGTCATCCATTCTGGTAGGCAGTATATTTTGAGAGCACAACACAAATTCAGAATTTAAAATGTAACCCCATGGTTGGGGGTTCTCATTAATAAGAAAACTGTGCCTTGCAGTTTGCATGCAGCTCTTCGATGGCAGTCAATGGCTCACTGTTCTATATTAGGATTTGAACTTATAAACTGCAGGTAACAAAATGATCTCTGACCAAAGCAGTAACTCTGACCTATTTACATTATATGCACTGTGTGATTTGCAGGTGATACGTTCTTTGCAGCAGGCATATTAACCCTCCGCGCTACCTTACGCGGAGTCAAAACTTCCACTAGACCAGACTCCGATGTCACTCCAGGATAACATTATTCAATATTCACAAGAGCTATCTTTTATTGTTGCCTAATATAGATGGAGCCATGGAATGCACACTGGGCTGAGCCCAGTAAACTTGGTGAAGGAAATGACACGACAGCACAAGTCCACTGTGCAAAAATTTAAAAATGCTCTTTCAGGCTCAGCCCTGGCTCGCATATAAATAACATGTTCACAATAATAGTGCATCAGTGAAACAGCTGTTTTATTGGTCCTCTTTGAGAGAGAGGACTGCGTCACGAGTGACTTGCCTGCTGCTGCAATTAGTACCGGCGGTTAGGGGCAATTGATGTCACTTGAACAATCAGCGTTGCACAACACTCTACAGCCTTTGTTCCAAAGCAAATAAGATGAAGATTGTTTTCTAAGAGGGCAGTAAAAGCATGCATAGCAAAACAATAAGGACAAGAAACACAGAGTCGTGTTAATCGAGTCTTATCTGTAAAATCCTGGTTTGGGTAGAGCATGTTAAAAAGACCCCTGTGAGGTACGCGAGCGATGTCATGACTGCCCTGTGCCACTGAACGGCTGATAGTAAACGTGTCCAGCTGACCTCTGGTACAGGATAGACCACCCTAGAGAAGTGGCACCTGTGTACAACATTGCTGCTGCAGGAGAATTCTGCATGCGCAACTGTCCCCACGGCTCAAACTCTCCCCTCCCACCCACCCTCCAGCCCAAGGCCGTGTTTGGCACGATTATACAGGCCAGGATCTCAGCCACCGCTCCGGGTTCTGCATACGGGAGAAAAGTCCTCAAAGGGAAAAAGGCACGGTGGCTTTGTAACACCACACAGGCCTCCACGAAGCTTTGCTAAACCACAAATACGCAACAAAGCATCATCCAAAACTGCACGCCCAATGCCCCGCCTTTCATTTTTTTACATTATGTACCTTTTTTGCATAATTTGATGGATCAGGCCAAAGCCTTAGAAGTGCATTGGATAAAACGATCTCAAAGGTTGCGTTGTTCATTGGTCCACCACATGCTGCAGTGCAGCATGTGAATACAAACCAAATCATAACAGAAAACTTTACATGTGATGCTTGAGGGCTTAACTTGGGAGAAATGGGGGTGAGGGCTGAGGGTGAGTGACTGGGGACGAGAGAGGACTTGTATGCCGAGAATCACGGATGCTGCTGGAATACACAACAGGCAGTTACTGAGAACTTGTCAGCCTACAAAGTGGCACTAAATAGAGAGAGGGACAGCCTTCTCCCACCCTGCACTGCCTCAGTCATGTGCACACACAGAGATGTGCACCAGAGCAGGGGCCTGGTCTGGGAAATAAACCACGCCCCTTTAAGCCAATCCAGATGCTGATCCTGCTGTTACAGCTGCACCTGGATTGGCTAGGGCAGGCAACCCTGAGAGCATGAGACCGTGGGCTGCCGCTTTGAGTCACTAAAGTGCAGGTGAGAGATGACAGGGAGGCTTCTAGTGCGCATGTGGGGCTGGCACACTTGGGCCAAGGTGCATCCAATGTGTGTCTGTCAGTAATGTTCAGCAAGCCCCACCTCCCTCAGGCTTGCACTAGCTTAGAACCCGCCTCAGCCTCGATAAGCAAGCCACAACAGTCAGCTTGATTTTACCTGGCTCGAGAAGACCGAATGCAGAATTGTCCTGGCTGTCCTTGGTGCTGAAGTGGGAGCTGCAGGGGACCTATTTTTACTACAGTGCTGGTGAGGAAACAGGTGCAAAAAGTTGGCAAAGAAGCCACTGTTGATGTTGGATGAAGGTTTTGAGGTGCTCCCTCAAGGTGCAGCGTCGAGTAGAGACTGGCCACCAACAAGCCTTTGCCGTGGTAAGGTCAACAGAAAGTTATTTCAATGTCCAGAGATCTGGGGGAAATGGGTAGCCACCTGAAACTTGCTGGAGGTCTGGACTACATTTCCTACAATACACTGGACCATCTACTTTTGGGCGATCCCTTGGAGGGCCCGAGGTCCAGCAATTCTTTGGTTTTGGTACGTTGTTTTTACCTGCGGTATGCAGGGGACTAGTGCCACTAGTCCAAGGGAGTGTGGAGTTGCCTTTAGCTCTCAAAGGGCCCCTTTGTCTGGGTGAACCAGTCTTTGGTCCGGGACGAGTCGCAGTCGTGCAGTTCCATGAAGGCTGCCACAGGTGCAGGGTATCACACCTTTGGTTTGTGCAGCTCCTGCTGTTGTAGACTCAGGTTTCTTTTGTGTCCTTTGTTGCAAGTCAGATCAAAACTGAGGTTAGGGTGTCAGGGGTATCCCTGAAATCCTAGATTTAGGGGCGTTAGGGGTGTGGGTGCAAGTGACCAATGGGTTACTTACCCTAGTGGTTAATCCACCCATGGGGTGCCCAAATCTGGGGGGGCTGTCACCTTTCTACCCGGAACCCTCAATTCTGCCACTTTGCAAAATGGCAGAAACCTTTCTTAGCTGTACAGACCAGGTAGCCCACCCGAGAGCTGTGGTTAGCCTTCTGGAGGTGTATACCTTCTGAATACCTAATTTTCCCACCTCCCTGTGGGCAGGGTAAAGGCTGTTTATGCCTTTGGGAGGCATACTGGTTGCATAACACAGGTGGTGAAGCCTTTGAAGCTCACCGCCTTGATGTGCCACTTCACTAACCATTCTGTCAGGGAGGGAGGTGTGACCTCCTTCCCATCCAGGCCATTGTTTCTGAGATCCGGGAGAGTTCACACCTCCTGGCAGGGGGTCAGAATCCTGTCTTGGTGAACACAGCTGCGAGCTGGCAGCCAGGGCATAGGAAAGGCTGGGGCAACCAGGTAGGCCACCTCTATGGTAGCCACCTGGCTGCATACCACCTGGACACAAGATTTGTGTCAGTGGTGATAAGACACATTGTTGGATACCAATCATGATATATTTTGGCCGTACCATACTGGAGCAAGCGACCTCGAGTTTGCCTGGGTGCTAGCCAATGTTATCCTATGGATTGCTGACCACTTATAGGAGGCCTAATGGAAAAGGCTACTATAGGGACATATAAGCTTGCACTTATATGTCCTCACCTTTAATATAAATGCACCCAGCCTCTTGGACGCATGAGGCCTTCCTTAGGGGTGACTGGCATGTATTAAAAATAGTGCATTGACTTTGTCACACATGGTGAGGGCAAAGTCGAGTTCAAGCAGTTTGCGCTGGCAAGACTGCTGTCATCTGCTTACTTGGGTCACTCAGGTTAGCACAAACAGTGCCTCAGGCCCTGGTGACCCCTTTAAACCCCATGACCGGGGAACCACTGGTACCATATACTAGGGACTGAAAAGAGGGTTAAAGTTTTGCCAATTTACATGTATCTGTTTTATGGAGAGAGCACGTAGGCCTGGGCAGCAGGCTCCAGTGGCCTTTGAGAGTCATAACCATCAGCATTGGAGCAAACAGTAGGGAGGGTGACCATACAAAAAGCGGGGGTGGGGAGAAAGAGAGAGAGAGAAAGAGAGAGAGAAAGAGAGAAAGAAAGAGAGAAAGAAAGAGAAACAGAGAAAGAGAATAACAGAAAGAGACAAACAGAGAGAGAAAAAGAGAAAGAGAGAGGCAACATCAATGGTTATAACTTCATGACATTTTGTGACTTCCAATCTGATTTTCTCTTTTCCCTTCATCTAACTGGCGCTACCAGAAATTTACCACTTGGCAGCCAGACAACGAGAAAGCCAGACAAGAAGGTAACAATACAGGGCTACATTGTTTAAAGCGTGGAGACCCTGCAACCAGTCTGTTAGATGCGGGGAGGGCTGCACTACAAGAACCAAGAGAGTAGTTAAGCAACTTCACCAAGACTCAGGCTCTAGAATTAATTCAGGATTGAACCAAAGCACAGAGACTGGAAGAAGGGAGGTAACATGACCCGATCAATAAAAGGAATGGAGAAAAGTGAGCAGTGTTTGACGATGGGTCAGCACAGCCAAAGGGAATTAAGGCAAATTTTAAAGATGTAACAAACTGCATCTGAAATTGGAAATACCATCAATGTCCAATCGAATCATTCAAAATCAGTAACATTGGATAGCCATGTGCCGCTGAACATGAACACCAAATGCAGCCATTTGTTCCAACTGCGACTCTGGATACAAATGGAATAACAGTGGCGCAATGATCTACCCTTGAGGCACCCCGAAGAGAATGGGGACTGTGCCCAACCGCCCTCTCCCAAACCCTCCAAACCGAGTATGGTAAATTGGGAAGGAAAAGAAGCAGTGTGTGGCAGCAGCTTGCTCTCCTCCTTTTTAATACTCAAGAACTAGTAGGAAAGGTCTTCAATGCTAGACTCTTGGAGTACATATCCCTGACTCCAGAGCCTAAACAGACATTCTGCCCAGATCAGGAGGTTAATTTGCCATGCTGCTGCAATCCCAAGCCAGAGGGTACTTACTCTTCCCACCAAACACAACATCACATTTGATATTCTAGTTGGAAATCTCAGCAGAGATGCAAATGTCTGAAAAACGCAGCAGCCAGACATGCCCAATCCACTAATTAAGCAAAGGTGTGTTGCTCCCAAAGCCTGGCCTAATACGGAAAACCGAAATCACGGTGTGAAGGCGAGCACCTTCCAGAGGTGGTTAAATAAGCTATAAACCACAAGCACCAAGCACGATTACAGGAGTACTTCAAAGCAATCACTCTGGGTAGACCTGCTCTAGCCAGGCTATGACCAGGCCCTGCGACTCGTACAGAAAATCAGCTAATGCTGTACCTTCAAGGAAGCAATTCGTCAGAGGAGAGGTACTGTTAACTTCCTCCTGAAGAAATCTATCTGCTCTATGCAATTCTCTTTGCATAAGGCTAGCCACATAGAAAAAGTTGAGATCATATACTCCACTATGTTCAGGCACCATTATGAATTATTCTCATGCTTATAACAAAGGATTGTATACGCTTGCTCTTCGATGGATGAACAGAAGGTTAAGCACTACCCAGCCTACTGCAACTTTGCAGGCCGTGGACTGGAAGATGGGTCTTTTGCAGCAGATCTATTGACGGGCGTCTAGAGGCAGGCAACATGGGTAATGGTGGTTCTATAAATTAGTGAATGCATATCTGAGTGCAACTTAGATGCTTCATGATCACTTTTTAACAATCATTCGATTTATATATCATTCGGTGCATTTTAGGCCTCTGAACGAGTTTTCAGTTTCGGATTGAATATGTTCAAAGTTTGTACTTGTACTACTCTTTCAGTTAAAAAGATATAGAGTAAAATGTTTGTTGAAGTGTGAGTGGCCCTGAGATGATCTGTTAAAGCAGATTTATAGATTTATAAATGGATCCGGCGCTGCCATGTTGCTTTATAGCTTGTGGTGCCCAGGTTCTTGCTGGGTTTCTGTAAAGCTGACTTACCACTCTACGAGAGCTTACATTTGCCTTTATGTTTTCGCATTACAATATGGCAGACTGCTGCTGATCGGGTGGGTGCCTCTAAACATAAATACTCTTCACTAAAGAACGATGGTGGCCCATCACACTGAACATTTTTTTCAATGCGACCATTTAAAAGCTTTTCTTCCCGTTTCCTTCTATTTTTGCTCACAACCACTAAACCATACATCTTCTCTTTGCAAGTCTGATTTAGTGAAGTGCTGTAATACACATCTAATTCAACATTTTATTGGTGACACTTTGGAAGCATACCAAATGTACAAGAAGCCGGGGAAAGGGAGGGCAGCGTCGAGAATTGGCATCACAAACCACCAGAGTCTGGACTGACGCTGCTGCGCTCCTTACTTGCCAGAGACAGTAGCATAAGGAAAAAAGAAACAGATAACAACGAGCGTTTGCTAAACACAGGAGGTAACCCAATAACTGTATGAGTCAGCGTAACTGAGATAAGAATTTGGCCCAGGGCTGAACAGGGCTCCACCCCTGAAGGGCCGAGTCCCCTCTCCTACACCACGGAGGCTGCAGGACCGTACACCAAGGGTGGGCTTTAGCGCTGGTGGCACAACAATCTGTTTTGGCATTCCCCCCCATGACATCCTCCTCGGATTCCCTCACTACCACCGACAAAAGTGCAACTCTCCGACATACATTTCATTTGTTTTAAAGTGCTGGTAAAGGCTGGCTCTACTAATTCACTCAGCTAGCCACATAAATACAGATCTGTTCTTTGCAGCAGGATTATCCTCCATTTGTGCTACTTTAGGGCGACACTGCCACTAGACCAAACTTCGATCCCTCTCTCTCACGCAGGAACATTAATCACAAGAGTTATCTTGAAATTTTTATTGTTGCCTGAAAGCTGAACGCACAAGAAACTCTGCAGCAGGTGATTTTAAAATCATGCCAACTCACACAGTGCCACTGTGTGACGCACAATATCAGCTCCCATCACAGTCACCCAGTGAGGAGCCAATATCACATGGTGGTAGGGAAAGCGAGCTGAAACCCACTGTAAATAGTGGTTTTCCAGCTAGTTTTCAGAGGCTTTGACTGCGGACGTCCATTAAGGGTGTGAAAACACCCCAGGGCATCGGCACTAGCCTCAGCAAGCTATTTTTTTAGGTCTCGTCTGAGCCAGCAAATGCGCTGCTCAGACGAGACATTTAGTGAGTGGGCTTTTAAAAGTCCGACCGGTTGGCATAGAGCGTGCGGTTACGCGCACAATGACAAGCAGAGGCACCATCTGGCTTTCCTCTCTCGTCATGGTGCGCGCACATCGCACACCACTCGCCAGCCTGCTTTCACTTTTTTCCATCGCGCGCGCGTGCACACACACACCACTCGTGTCCTTTTTTTTGTCTTTTAGCGCAAACAGGCGCAACCAACTCCCGGGTTTCGGGGCCGCACATCTTGTTTATGATTTTGTGTCCGCGCACACGCATTTTTGCTAGCGTGGCTTTCTCTGCCAGCTTTATCTTCTTTTTTTTACTGCTCCTGTCACCCTATATGGCTCCGTTCTTTTGGCCCAGGAAGCTCCTGTTTGTCCGCAAAGGTGTCCCCGTTGCCCCACCCTGCTCAGAACACTGTGAGGCGAGACTGAGACAAGTTCTAAGATATTATTATACATCAAGGTGGCCCGGCGAAGGAGCGCTCCAAAGCCACGTACCCCACAGCGCTGTGGCACTCTGCGGATACCTATGTGAGACCGGGGCTGGCACGGCCGCCGGGTCGCCCTTTTGCCTCGTGATGGTGCTATGAAGATCGCCTGCCTGGCATGGATCGCTCTGTTCGCTGCAGCAGGGGACACCTTCACTGGTAAATTCATCGAACATTCTAGATTTATGGCCATGGCCAATGGAAATATGCAATTCTGTGGCTGGACTGTTATTTTGCATAATTGTGGATTTTCCAAATAACCCATCAGCTGCTGCATAATCTTTAGATTTTAACAAAGAAACGTGTTCTAGTACAAACACTGCAAAAGTTACTAGAGCTTTGGGACACACGTTTTTTTCATGTCAGAAGGCCCTTCGGAAAGTTTGACTGGTTGGCTTTTAATTGATTGTTGCTGTATTTGGGTGTTAAAATGGTTTTAATAATGTGAAATATTTCCCAGACAGAGTTACTATGTGTAAAACTGACAAAATAACCAAGTAATTGTCACAAAATGTGCCACGTTATGCCGTATAATTTGCCTTTTTTTGCTGCATAATTTATAAAACCCTGTCCCATAATTTGTTCCTTCTCTGCCGCACAATTCAAGTGGCCCTGCTTATAGCTGAAGGTTGTGCACCAGGGAAGGCATACAAGTGTGTTTTTCTGAAAACTTTACTGGTGACATTTTGTGCTGGCATTTGCACTGCCTGACAAGCACCTAAACGCCCTTCAAAACAGTTGATCCATGCAAAACCGACAATTTGCACCATTGGGTTACTCAAAATGTTCCTGAAATTGCAGTGCAAAATTACGGAGGCACCAGTGCAGTCTATGGAAATATTGAAGCAAATTGACATTCTATTTTTTCCTGATGTAGGACTTTTTAGGTCTCGCCTGAGACAGCGCTTTAGCGCTGCTCTGGCGAGACTTATAGTAAGCGAGTTTTGGAAGTGCAAACGAGTGCTTTCAGGCCTCCAAATACAGTGCATGTGTGCCGGGCGCGCGCACCATTTGGAGGCCTGAAAGCACTCGTTTTCTTTCACTTTCGCCGTGATGTGATCGCGATCGCGATCACTTTCAGCGCACCATTTGGCAGCCTGCGTGCCCGCCCCCACTCCCCCCTCCCACTCCCTCTTCGTCGCATCAAACAAATTCCTGGCTGGGGTAAGCGCACCATTTGGCAGCCTGCGTGCCCGCCCCCACTCCCCCCTCCCACTCCCTCTTCGTCGCATCAAACAAATTCCTGGCTGGGGTAAAAAGCAGCGTCAATTAGCCCTACAACTGAAGGCAGAACTCCAGCAAAACCGCTTACCTCAGTCAAACTAGCACTGAGTGAACAAAGCCAGCTGCTCTCCTGGCGAGAAGATAGTCTGGTTTAGATTGTGCACTCACGCACGGATGACCACCAACTCATACACTGAACCGAAGGCACAAACCTACATGAACGCCGTCATAAGTATATAAAAACACAAGTGCGCCAAGCCAGAGTCGGGAGCAGTTTGGTATTAGACAAACGTTTGCGCAAGTTATTGTTAATGGCAAGTAATAAGTCAGGAGGAGGCTTGTGCGCGAGCTCGGTTGTATTTCCTAAAGATTTACTTGTGGACAGCATTTTCGCAAGTCCTCGTGCAATTAACAAAGACATGCACTTTGACACCCTGCAGGGAAGATCTCAGCACGAATGGGGCCAGTACTTGCATCGGCGAGGGGGCACATCCCCGTTAGTCACCGCGCTATACACAAGGAAGGCACGTCAGCACATTCCCTTCGGTTAGATTAGGACCATGCCACACACTGCTGCACGCCACACACTGCTGCACGCCACACACTGCTGCACGCCCCACACTGCTGCACGCCCCACACTGCTGCACGCCCCACACTGCTGCACGCCCCACACTGCTGCACGCATCACACTGCTGCACGCATCACACTGCTGCACGCCTCACACTACTGCACGCCTCACACTACTGCACGCCACACACTGCTGCACGCCACACACTGCTGCACGCCACACACTGCTGCACGCCACACACTGCTGCACGCCACACACTGCTGCACGCCACACACTGCTGCATGCCGCTGCATACCACACACTGCTGCACGCCACACTGCTGCACGCCGCACACTGCTGCACGCCGCACACTGCTGCACGCCGAAAACTGCTGCATGCCACACACTGCTGCACGCCACACACTGCTGCACGCCACACACTGCTACTCACTGCTGCATGCTGCACAACACTGCTGCACGCAGCACACTGCTGCACGCCGTACACTGCAGCACGCCACACAGTGCTGCATGCCTCACACTACTACACGAAACACTGCTGCACGCCACACACTGTTGCACGCCGCACACTGCTGCACGCCGCACACTGCACACTGCTGCACGCCGCACACTGCTGCACTCCACACACTACTTTTATGCGAGTTTATGCTACTGACATTGTAAATGACAATGCCTTTTATTTGTTTTAAAACCAAAACATAAATAAAAGGCATTGTAATTTTACAATGCCAATAGCTCAAACTCTTATAAATGCGAGACCTATTGCATTGCAAATGCTTGTTAACCTTATATACTAGTGCTTGTTCCTTCATTACATCGATCCTGTAGTGGCAGCGAGCTTGCAGCTCGCAGGACAGCCTGCCTGTTGCGCTCTCCCTGCCCATCCTTTTCCCGTCCCAGCCCCCATGTCCTGTCCCAGCAGCTTGAGCTATGGCAGCAGGAAGAGCAGGCAGAATTCCCAGGCAGCATTACTCCCCCTTCACTATTCGGTGGACAAGTAGTTTCAGAGCAGGCCTTGAGTCATTAAAAAACACACAACAGGATACCTGCTGGTTTGCCTGGAACTTTTCTTCTTTATGAACCCGTGACTACAGGGAACCCGGGAGTCTTGCATCTGTTTCATCTTCACCAGCTCGCCGCTGCTTCCTTGTTTTTAGCTCTGGGATCCTCGGTGGTGAGTTAAAAGTTATATTACTTGTTAGTCTGCTGTGCGCGAGCTGTTTAATGGTGCCCCCAGCTTCAATGGGCATTTTACAGCTGCAGACAGGCGCACAACGCCCATTGGGCTCTTCGGGCTTCAGTTCCCCCCCCTCTTCCACTGTGTGTCAGCCCGGGCTAAGACAGATTCCCAGGCACACATAGCCGCACCGGAGTACTTCACAGGTCTTTAAAAGACCATTTACTCATTAATGAGGCTTTGTTGTTCTTTCACCCCTTCTTAGAGCCCCTGTGTCTTCACTCTGCAGATTGCTGGAAGAATTAGCCCCCCCCCCCCCCCAAATATCACTCTAGTTGCGCCTCTAGCTGCAGATGTAAAGGGATGTTTTCGCAGCTACGTTTTAAGCACCAAATAGTTCTGCAAAGCGTAATATCTTGAAAACGTCTTAGGGTGTTTATAGCTTGAGCTACTGTGTAACTTAGGTTTGCTTTGTTGCTGTAACCGGCCTGTGGCTTTACGTCCAGCTGTACTTCTCCAGTCGAGCTGTAGGGGGCGCCTCTAGGGGTATGGTTTACTCATGAGATGGAAGTGTGTTGCTGTGTCTCATGCTCTGTACTGTGGGGTTTCTAGGGGCAGTTCTGAAGGACACGAACGGTCACATAACGCAAACATGAACAATATTAAACAGTTTCTATCTCATGCCTGTGCATGTACAGGAGAAGCGCGACGTCTATCTCATGCCTGTGCATGTACACGCGAAGCACAGCATCTATCTCATGCATGTGCAGGGCAAGCACGGCTATCTCATGCCTGTGCATGCACAGGCGAAGCGCTGCGTCTATCTCATGCCTGTGCATGTACAGGGGAAGCGCGGCGTCCATCTCATGCCTGTGCATGTACACGGGAAGCGCTCCATCTATTTCATGCCTATGCATGTACAGGGGAAGCGCGGCTATCTCATGCCTGTGCATGCACAGGCGAAGCGCTGCGTCTATCTCATGCCTGTGCATGTACAGGGGAAGCGCAGCATCTATCTCATGCCTGTGCATGTACAGGGGAAGCGCGGAGGAGGGAGGGTTCCTTCTGTGATGTTTAGATGTCACTTTCTCAGTAATGACCCACAGACTTTTAAACACGGGTGTTATTACCAAAGTCAGCGGTATTTATTTACGGAGCTCAGAAAGATGAAAGAACATGGCTGGGAACACTGATGTTCGAGCTGGTGTACTGCGGATATCACTCAAATACATACTCCAGGATGATGAATTCATTACCTGATAGAAATCAGTCGGTTCAATAATAAGGTGCAATGATTAGTGTTTGTGGGGCCGTGTTTAGAGGCATAGTCCTGCGAGGTTATTTTTTATTAAAGGTCGCTACAAAGCTGTTCTTGGATTAATATTTATAATGATTAACTCTTTGCTTACTTCAGCGGATGTCTGTTAGGAGATTAAACACGTTAAGGAGAGCACCACATGAATGCCCTGGTAAGTTCATCCATCAGGTTATCTAATGTCATTTCAGTGCATTCAGTCCTGGTCCCCTACAGAAGGACATTATTACTCATTTATGGTTGTGTGTCTTCTTGTCAACGCCTCCCAAACACATACCCTGGGGAAACTCCAGGAGGTGCTTTTGGTTGTATTGAGACTGAATATGATGTGGGTTAAAGACCACAAAGAACTCAGAAACGATACTTGATTTTGCTTTTTTATTTAATTGGCACACTTCTAGCCTGTTCCTGTCAGCGGGGGTTAGCAGTAACAGGCACAATACAATTCATTAATAAAATAATTTGTGTTAGTAAGATTAATGTAATGCCGTGGAGCCAGGGAGTGGCAGGATCAGCTGCAGCAGCAGGAGGTCACTTCAGTTTTGTCCACTGTGAAATTCTGAATTCACACCATGTCCTCTTGGGGTTCAGCGAGGCCTTTGACACTTCCAGGTGGAGCATTCAAAGCCAGTACGTGGGCCCTCCTCATGGTACTCAGGATGGTTAAGTAGGTTTGTGTGGTCAAGGACGGTGCATCATTTATTATTTAGGTCACCTTATACCACTAGAATTTGTAAGGCCCTGCAGGGTTCTTGGAATTCTGTGCAGCCTTTCTGTATGGTTGTACATGTGTATTGACATAAGTCATGGGGTTCTGGTGTCATTGTGTTTAAACCGCAACAGTTGGTATGCATAATATAATAATCGCTGATAATTGGCTTTAGTTCAGTTGGATGACTACAGTGTGTTTGAGTCTCAAGGGATCTCAGGCCTCCTCTGATTTTACATAACGGTATTGTTTATGTGAACTTTCCAAACAGATGTATAATCTGCGAGTATCTTTTGTTGGGTTAGGTATCTTTTGGTTAGTCCCAAAGTCATCGTTTCAGAGTTTGAGGTACTGGCATTGTAAATGACAATGCCTTTAACTTATGTGTTAATTATCAAAACAGATAAATAAAAGGTATTGTCATTTACAATGCCAATAGCTTAAATACGAGACCTATTGCATTGCAAATGCTTATTTCCTTTGGGAGGAGGGGCCTTGGGTACAGGGTAGGGTTCAAAAGTGTCTCGTAGGTACTTCTGGGGACGAGGCCCCGCCCCCTGCAAGGACCCGGGCCCTCCTAACATGGCGAGATTGTTATTCAAGTTGGCAGGTATGAATCATGTTATTGCTAAACACAGCACCCCCCGCGTCTGTACCCACCTCTACACCAGGTCAGCATCTAGTGCGACCACATCCGTCACACTGCCCTAAAGCCATCTCTGCGTACAACATCCCCCCTTGATTTCGCCCATCCATATGGGGGTTCATACAGGAAATCCCCCGAGCCCAGACACCTTAGCCTACACCTGAGCCCCTAACTTCAATCAATCACAGGTGTCAGTCTGCACAAAATAGATCAGTGTGCCATTCAGGGACTTGTGTGCGTTGTGGCATGCGTGTTTACTCTAATGTGCAAGTTGAATTCTAACCAAATTCTAGATACTAAACCTCATCCCATGAATATTTTCAACTAGCCACCAGCAAATACAAGATTACCATTGTATGAGGAGAATCTAACTTGTCAGTGTAAGTTCCTTTACATTTTTGCTAGAAGCATAATTTTACCTACATAAAAAAATCCTACCTAAAATGCTGGAACCATATTTTTTGCCAACATAATCTACTTATCACCTAGCTGTTTGATCACGAGCATGTTTAACCGGTCTTTTCAACAAAATGTACTTTGCTGATATGCTCCCCTCCCCCTGTGCTCCTCTACCCTGGAGAATACATAACTTTTTTCTGATACAATTTTGTACAGCTCTGCCCTTTGTTTTCCTGTGCCTACTATCCTGTGGCTGATAAAACCACAAATAAATAAACAAAAAAACATGATGGAAATTTAAAATCGTGGCTAAACCATGATACGCAGTTCTGATAGTCAATAAATTGTACTATGACCTCTCTATCATAATATTTTGCAATTTTTTGTTTAAATATTCATGCCAGCGAGTCATACGACGGTGCCACCATGGCTATAAAATACAGGTAGTGTAAACAAGAGGCGGCAAAGCAGATGAAAAACAAAATAATTTTAAAAAAAAATAGAAAATTCTACGTATGATACAAAAAAATAATATGAAAGTCAGCGCCAGACCCTTTCCCCACTCTGGAAACTGCCAGAGATGTACTCCAGAAAAGTACTGCAGCAGCTCTCCTATGGTCAGAAGGGGATCAAACCACTTCAACCTCATAGGGGTGCAGAGGAAAGTGTTTTTCAAAAAAAAAAAAATGCATTTGCACAGTAGGCTGCCTTCCCCCATGCAGAGTTCAACTAGAAGTAGAACTCTATACTAGGGAAATCGTAGATGTCCCATGACATTGCCAATAGTATGCCTGGAATGCTGCGAGTTCCTATAACTCATAAATCTACACTCATGCACAGGAGTGTATGTCAGAGAGTCTATAGAGCTAGTTTTTTCATATTGTGTTAACGTTATGTAGAACGCTTTCTCTGTCAACAGATGTGGTGAGAAATGATTTTCACCATTCCGCAACCCAGCGGCATTCATTTAACCTCTTCGGTGCCCGCCCCTTTCCCCGCCCTGTGCCGGCCGTTACATTAGCGGGCGGGGTTTGTGACGAGCTGGACTCGTCATGGGCACAGCGCCACCGCGGCCCATGACGAGTCCAGCTCGTCACGGGCACCGAAGAGGTTAAGTTTCGTAGTAATGCAGGCTGAAGTGAATGTCGTGGGAAGAAAACTACACTCACAGGTGCGCGTCATAGACTGCGCCTCTCTGAAGCAACTGAACATCCCTGCCTCGAGGCAGGAGTGAGTGCATAATGAGCACGAGGCCTGTCACAAGAGCTGATGACAGGAACACTCCCAGACGCCGGATGAGGCGCAGCAGCCTTGGCCTTGATCAATATGTGCTCATAAACAGCAAATTCCTGCAGGATTTTCAGCCGGTCTCTAGTTCTAAGAGCTAGAATAGGACATAGGGTCCAGCAGAGGTGTAGTGAGTAGAGCCTAGTCCCCAGTACAAGCAAAACAAGCATTTTCAATGCAACAGGTCTTGTATTTGCGAGAGTTAAAGCGATTGGCATTGTAAATGACAATGCCTTTTATTTATCTGTTTTGATAATTAGCAGATAAATAAAAGGCATTGTCGTTTATAATGCCAATGGATCAAACTCTTGTAAATGCGAGACCTATTTCATTTCAAAGAAGCGGCCACCATTGTCCCGGGCTGCTTGGAAAGTGAAAGTGCGCATGGCGCACTGAATGTTGCAGGAAAGCATGTTGTGCCTCCAGTAGGAGAAACTCATTAAAGAAAATAGTGCTCACAGACTAAAAAAGACATACTGTGTAACAACAGAAGTGAAAGGGCTAGTCCTCATGAGAGGATACAAATGAAGACAAGGCGGTACTAACAAGCCTATTAATGAATCAGAAGCCAGCATTTACAAAGGACAATGAAGCAAGCCAATGAAAAATATGGGCAGAGAGTGGGCGAAGCTTCAAGTCCATACTCAAATACATCATGCCTTGCAGAGCAGCCAGCGCATGCGCTGCTCAGGCTCAACCTACATTTTTTTATCCCAAAGCAGGTGTTTGACAATAAAATATTTCAATAATTTGAGTGAAGGTGGCCCCTAACAGCCTCGAGCCACTGCAACTTTATCTGCACTCCAGGGAGAGGCAGCGGTTGGGGAGTGGCAGCCCCCAAATTAATGCATTTTTGGCTTGGTAGTTGGGTCTGGGAGCCCTTAGTCGGGCCTGCTTTTTCTCATCGTGCACAAAGAATAAAAGACAAAATAGTGACCTTTGATGTAAAACAGGTGTGAAAGAGACAGAAATACATCTAGTGACTGAATTTCATATTGTGAAACCAGATACCCTGAAATAAATACGGGTCCTGCTTGGGAAAACTGTGTAATCCTGGGCAAACATTCTATTTCACTGAGCCTCCATTTTCTCCATCATCACATATGAGAGCATTTTTAATTACTTGAGTTCAGGAAGTGCGTTGTACAATTACCTTCTATGTTAGAGTTTGTTGTATCTTAAGGCAGGCAGCCATGTAAAGTCTTGTTGGTTTCTTTATTGGTTCCATGTTAATATATACATCAGCCTTCATTCCAGTTGCCAGCCCTTACTCCAGCCCCACCAGGAGCAGCCTCCCTGCTGCTCAGCCCATCTCCAACGGTCACCACTCATCCACACGGGCACCCAGGCATTCCACGCATCGCAGTCACACCAACATTCCAATGCCATCTCTCACTCTGGCTGAGCAGCTAGGACACAGCTAGGATGGATAACATACAATAACACTTAAGAGGATATAACATTATTCATAGACTACAATGTTGCTCCATCTATAATAAGAATTTTTAGGGCTTATAACTAATGACCTAAGTGCCTCTTCGGTCACTATTGAAATTGTTGGGGGTTGGGGGGCATTACATTTTTCTAAGTTCAAGTTTAAAAACTGTTACGTTATATAAATGTCAGTCTATGCAGTGATATATTTTAAGGTGAAACGTATCCAGATGCTTAACAAATACAGTTTCTTCAAAATTAAAAAAAGCGTATCATATTTTAACATTATGCGTGTTGCACTATACACTTGCCAAATGTTTTCATGGTTCGGCTCCTGCATGGACTCTTAGAGCCATGATAGAGCCATGACTCTTCTCTGGCTCAGCTCTCAGTATTAATTTGCTGACGCACACACCTCTATTTGAAACTTGGGGTTAATACAAGGGGCCATCAGTCACTTGATAAAAGTATTTCCAAAAGGCAAGTATTGGAAACATGGAACCCTACCTGCATGCACTGATTTGACAACTATAACATCAAGGCTACTCGCAGACAAAGAAGAGTGCATGTAGTGAAAATACAGGTAAAATAAGTGATCCCAGGGCAGAGTCTCCAGGCCGTTATTTTGTACATGACTCTAGTTATGAGATCCCAGGGAGAATTACCATGCCCAGGTGGGACGGGCTGGGACATGTTTGGGGTGTGACACCCCCCAAATGCATTCTTGGCTTGGTAATTGGGTCTGGGGGCCCGAGTCGGGTTTGCATTTTGTGTGTTGGTATTTCTCAGCATTACAATTTCGCTAAGAGCTTTAAAAGTACTCCTTGAATGGGTGCAAATTTACTACTTTTTGTAATTCACAAACATTGGCAGAAGGAGGCTTGGAAAGCTGTGCCAGTTTCAGGTTTCCATGCAGACTACTGTTAATCAAACACCCAGTAGGTGATGGGATGGATGCTTACCAGTAGCAATAGCTCGGGTAGCATTCCAAACTATCATTTTTCACCCACTATTCCACTATAAACAGAGGCCCACCTAATGCAAATTAGTAATGACCCTGTTCCTCATGGTACAGTCTATATTGAACTTTAATCATCTCACGCTTCCACCTTGCAGCTTACTGCCTTTTTAGTTAGGAAATTTGAGACTCACACCCCCCAAATCTCACTTACTAAGCTACGAGCCTGCTGCTGCCAGGATGCTAGCTAAGACTCTGAGGGTCCACTAACTTTTCTCCAAATGCCAGAGTCTGGACTGTTTTCTCCTCGAACATCTGTGAGCCCCTTGCCAATATTGTACGGAGTAAAGAAATGATTAACAATTGCTGGCACTCCCCAAATAATGTGATCAAGGCAGTGCCTACATCTAAAAGACGAGGTGGCAAAAGAAAATCCCCACCACATCTCTTTGCCTCAACAACAGGTCTACAACAGCTTCAGAAATGCTGCCTGTGGCTTCAACATAGGGCATCTTCTACAAAGTTAGTGGTCATATTGTGTGTGCACTAAAGTAGCACAACACTCCCAATGAAATATGACCACACTAGCTGGACCAGAACCATAGTTATAATATGTGCTGCTGTTCCAATTGACGGTAATGTTGCAAGTGAAAGTGCTGCATGGATCAAGGATGGACTTGTGAGAAAGCACAGTGGCACAGGTCATACTTCCTGAAATGGTACTAGGCCAGTGTTCACCTAGAAATCATGGGCAGGATTTTGGATGGGGAGATCTTTCATTGCTTCTTTGTGACTCTGGAAAGTAAGCCAATGTGCGGATACTACATCAGTTATTTCTTCACTTGGCCTGCTTCTAAGTTCTCACTGTTTCAGAGATGGGAGGAGGCTTTGCCTCGTCTTTTGCCTTAGCCAATCAAAACAGGTGCACTACCTTTTGTTGTTGGTCTGGGCTCCACCAATGAGGCAGGCCCTCTGACACTTGTTCCCACTTTGAGTTCCAATGACCCACCTTCAGATATGACAATCACCAGATTGTATTGACATGCAAAAGGTGAAGTTTTACAACATTTGCCTGATGGGTAAGTGGTCTTTAATGACTTCAAGTAAACAGAATGCAAATAAAACACAAATAATTGGCTAAATAGAACATTTACCATCCATATAAGGGACAGTACCACAATAATGCTTATATTAGTCCTGTAACCTACAAAACAAACTTCTTCGAAGCGCACAAGCCAAAAAAGGAGGGCTCAATCACCACACTCCCCATTCAAAGCAGATCTAAATAGTTATCCTCATTAAATCAATAGTAAAGTTCTCCTCAGCACACTCTTTGTAATTTTAGAGCATGAATCCAGAACAGTTCTTTACAGGTGATGCACATAAGTCTAAAATAGTTGTAAGAAACCTTCCTTTATTATTCCATTCCTGCAATTTTCTTGCAGCCTCACACACTTTGCTTGCAGCGAATGCATTTTACATGGGATGTCTATTCACTAGCTGTAAACTCTCACTTCAAGTAAAGGAGTACGGGTGTCAGTTACAATGGTTAATGGAGTGTGCATCACATGTGTATTGGTAGGGAATACCAACATTTTTACCGATTAGTTCAACATGGTTGCCTTTCATGCCTTTGAAGGAAAGTCCTCCCACTAGCAGGTATCATTTAGATATTGAAAGATCATCCATGACGGCGCTGGCCAGAGGTGCCAAGAATGAATGCGTTTGGAGCGATCCCTGGTACAGTTGTGTTAATCACCAAGATCTGGTTTAATATGTGAATTTTCAAAATACCATTTCGCATGTGTGATCTGTGGAAACACCCTTCGTATGGTCACACTTTTTTGCGATTTAGCTGTTCTGACACATATAAAATTAATGAGAGTTAACAAGAGGTTACATTTAAGATAATCTTTAGATGAGTGAAATTAATGTAGGCGCACAGGTTGGGACAATAGATACATATGGCATTTACCGCTTGGGATGTAAGAGTGTGCATGATTAGTGACTTGGTCACTAATGGACAACAACAGTGGCCCACAGTGGTTGTCAATATCGTCGCAAGAATTTACTAGCCTGAAGTCATGTCTTACAGTCCATTAATGGGCATTGGAGGAAGTATTTTACAACTCAACAGATGTAGGAACAATCACAGTTGGGGACTATATCTTTGAAAAACAACAGCAGAAAGTAATTGAGATAATATCCAATTGGGACATATATTGCTGGATAGGAGTTTATTGTAATTAATTAATGTGAGAATATGCCTCACAAACTACTAAATGACATGGCGATTGGCCCATTTTGGAAATTGTATGGATTTTTTTCTATAGTTTGCATAATGATTAATTTACTTTTTCAATTAAGGGACTACTGGAATGAAAAACTATGTGATTACAATAAATATATATTGACCCAACGATGGCGGGATTTTCCACAAACATTTAAAAAAAGAAAAAAACTGAAATACATAGGGAAACTAATATTATTCCCTATTCACATGAGTCCCGAAATATCTTACGAACTGAGATACTTGAAATTTAACACTTGAGTGGTAAGTTCATATATTAATAATAATAGATCATGTTGGCATAATACGAAGCAAGATAGCGTGAATGTTGAAAGATGCAATGAAGAAGGAAAATCCTGATATACAAAGATAAGGGTAAGATACTAGTGACTGCCATACACATTAATTATTATATTATTTCTATAATTATATAACGCAATGAATATATATAGTTGTTTTTTTCATTGCATTACATAATGATAGAAATCATATCATAAACAATTAATGTGTATGGCAGTCACTAGTGTCTTACCCAACTCCAACTGGAAAATGAATCATGTTAAATGTAAACAACAAGGAGACTCGCGGGTTGAGGACTGATGTGCACGTAAATCGGTGTACTTGTGTTAAATGAATTAATTGCTTTTAATGTGAATATGTTTTCATGTAAATCGTTTTTAATATTAATATGTATACATTTCTTGACTGTAGCTCTGAAAAAGATTATCTTGAACAAAGAGCATTTATCATCACCTTAGTGCAACACATTTAGTGTGCCTTCAATGTTAGAAATAATTCAATTTTGCAAATGGTGTCTTTTAAGCCAGGCCACTTACTTGCTTTCAGTGATTGGTTTTAACAACAGAGTCTGGCAGACAATGGGAGGTGTGCGATTATCAAAAGGACATGAGGTACTTTGGGCATAAAATCATACCTAAACACTGGAGGGGGGTTGTGTTTAAAATGTGTCCTTATGTCCTATTGCAACTTTCAGAAGTTCAACGAGGCCCAATAATAAACCAGTAAAGAAATAAATCTCTTGTGCTATGGGAGACTTTGGGACAGGAGTGAGATTAAATTGACTTGAGTGTTTCCTTCCTTAATTTTGACTATTTAGTCCTAAAATATCCCACCAAATCAAAACATACCTGTATGTCTTGTAGTTTCTAGTTCGAAACTTTTTTACACACTTCAAAAATACAGTTGAAAATATTTTGGATTCTGCTAATCAAAGCTCCACCATGCCAGGCCCCAACTCATCTCCGTTGAACTAACTTACTCACTCACTTACTCATTTGCAGTTCTTGTTCGGCTACAGCAATCCCAACAACCAAGACCAGATGCTGCTCACGTTGAAACCAAAGCAATCTTGCATGTTGTAATTTCTTCATGCTATCGTTTATGGGGAATGTTAGTGGATACTGAAAGAGTTATTGGGAAGGTGTGTGCAACTTCAAACCCAATCGCACGCCCCCTCCCCCACCCCCTTTGGCTGCGAGGCCATTATCTAAGGCCATTCTATTCTGTAAGAGCGTGGTCTTCTGAACATCTAACTGATCTAGATATTAAACGTAGAAAATGTCAAAGGCATTGGTTACTTCTATCAGTCTCTGTATTACTTCTAGTTTCTCGGAAACCCTGCCTTAAACTATAGTTGAGAAACAAAATGGGAAAAATCTGTTCTCTTCAAAGGTCTGGTGACACCATTCCATCCCTTTCCCCTCCCCCACCACTGCCTTACATAATGAACATCTGAGTATCTGACAGTGGAAATGATATAGCTAACACATCCCTGCACACCGGTAAGCCATGCAGGGATAAGCATCGTCTCTGTGAAACCTACATTTATGAAAAACAATGCCAGTGGAAAGACGCGATTCATAGAGGGTTGCCTCCTGATTTATAGTCTCTTCAACAAGGTCACATTCACTCAGTTCAACAAAGACACTACAGTTAGTGTGTTTTTTTTTTTAATGTTAACAGAACCGCTCCCTTTCAGTTTTACAGTGACCAGTGGGATTACTGATTTCATCGAGGCCCTGAAAAGACTCATGGAAGGTGCAGGCACCTTCTGGCAGTCTTTGCCCGTGATAGAACAGATCAAGGCAAATTTTGTTTTTGCTGAGGAACACTTCAAACACACACCTCCCAGAATATCAGCAGGCAAGTGCGGGCAGTTCCAGTATGGAGAAAAATGTACCGTTTGCCGGTACTTCTCAAGAACAGTAAGTAGGAGTTCTTGTCATGCCCACTGTGGCTCCACTCAAGGAAAGGTGCAGTACAATTAGGTTTCTTGATAACTCCCCTTCCACAGCAATTAACTATTATCCCTTTCTCTCTCTTCATTTGCTGCTCCCCTTCCACTGCCCACACACTTAATTTAAATTGCTGGCTCGACCCCAGCCCCCACTTGCCCTCCCCTGGCCGTGTTTAATCACTTCCAGAGCACAGCAGCCATCTTGCAATGCTTTTTCTTTTGTTTTAAGAATAACATTCCAAGATTGCCGCCATACACAGACACACAGGAGTGGTCGTCTTACAGCGGGTTGTGTCAAATACTATGGAAAGACAAAAACGCATTGGGAAAAATCTATATTTCTACAGGTCTGTGTCACAGACAAACCTAATGTCTTTGTGCATGATTGTTTTTAACATGGTATAGGTGAGGTAGCCAGCTTTTCCAACCCATGGCGCATGATTTTAACATGCAGTGAAGATAAAGGACAATTTTACCAGTGGCACACTGCTCCTCTATTTCGAAAGCTATCAACACAACCTTAGTCTGAGTTCTAGAGGCCAATTAGTAAACCCTGACATCTATCCCTGAACCAAGGAATACCTGGCAGATGGGCCTTTAGAAGGAC
This sequence comes from Triturus cristatus, assembly GCF_964204655.1. NCBI lineage: Eukaryota > Metazoa > Chordata > Amphibia > Caudata > Salamandridae > Triturus > Triturus cristatus. The sequence continues at coordinate 878,187,834 of NC_140584.1, read as the reverse complement.
AAAACTAGCCCTGGGTTGCTGGTGTTCTGGTTCAGGGAGGGACAAACCTGGCAGTTCGGACAGGACTGTTCCCATTGGAGCAGGTTCAAGGCCGATTTGCATATGACTCGGTCCAAGCTGAGGTGGCATGGGATTCAAAATAAGGATGGATTGGGATGCAGCCTTGAGTAATTATCAGCGGCCGAGTTTAATTCAAGCATTTCATCTATCACTTTTTTTTAATACGTTAATCCATTGTACACTGGCATCTTTTAATTACTTTAGTGGCAGTAGGACATTGAATTAAGAATAAAAAACTCATCTAATTATATTAGAATCAATAATTTTTTTAATTTTTTTTTTTAAAGGTGATCTGAAGAGGGTAACAAATGAAAAACATTTTACAGCCACTGAGATGATACTGTATGATGACAAGGTAATTTGCTACTTGCTACCACGGGGTGGTACTTACCTTCTACTGAGGTCAAATGACTGCAGATTTTTACCCGACCCAGCGAGGATATTTTCAGCTTCTAAACCATCATTGTGAAACCATCCCTGCTGCAGTGGTACTTTGCTGTTCAGTTGCATTAAAGTAAGCACACAGGTATTAAGAGTAGTCAGAAAATAGTTAGCGCAAAAGCCTGGTTTTAGGCAATTTGGAGCTCAGGTTGTATGGTATATGAATTGGGCTCCCGGTTTTATGGTATTTATTTTTTGTTAATTTCCATCTGTATTTATCCATATTTATTTTTTGTCAACTTCATCTATATTTATCCATATTTACTATGGGGTTTGTGAAAATCATAAAGCTGAAACTGGTATATTTTCACATTTATTTAACCAATAAATATGCAGTCATGCTTGATTGCATGCCAGGTTTCAGTGATCTGAACACCCGCAGAAGATAAATCAATGCACTTATATGAAAATATGTACATTTCAGTACCAACCTGGTGTATATCTACTGCTGTTTAAGTCGCTACTAAAATTCCTGTTTTTATTTAAACCCCCTTACCTATTATTCCACACAGTTATTAGCCTGACAGTCATGACAAAGTGTATTTAGAATCACTCAAAAGGCACCCAATTTCTGTTTGTTATCCACATTTAAAAATAAATACAGACAAGAAAATAAATGGTTTTCTGTCTGTATTTATCTGTAAAAATTTGTAAAAACGGAAAACAGAGAGCCTTATATATGAATTAGGAAACCAGAAAGTGATTTTTCCTGCTATCACACTCATGGAAAGGGCAGATGATTGGCCAAGAAAATCTATTTTAAAATATGATTTGGTCTTGAAGTCTCCACCAATCAAAAAACAGAATTTTACTACAAAGCAACACGTTTTACACCACATCACTGAGAACTATAAGGTAATGTATTACTTTTTTCAAGCTGAAAAGCACTAGTCTGTTGATTGTTAAGTCTGCTGTCCTCCTGGTTTCAAATCCAGGGACAATGCGAGTCCTCTGTGGTCTTAGAGGAGAAACGAGAATTGACTTCAAGAAGTTTTTGAGGAAACCTTGCTTTTCCAAACTTTATGACAGGTAGTTAAGGAGCCTTCCTCCAAAGCGCCGCTCATATTTCCTGTCTGAATCATTGGTATTGACTGTGCTGGAGCTACGAGATGGCAGCACAACCATTCTGTTAACACAGAAGTCTCCCAGAAAAAACTACATTTTAAGAGCACTGGTGATTAAAGATAGAACTTTGAAAGGTGAGTATTCTGTTCCGACGAACAACTGAATCACTGAAAGCATATAGGACTTTACAAATATTTGCCCAAAGTTGTGTATGGAGCCTAGCCAGCCCAGCATTAAGGCTCCTTTGCAACAGCTCCTGGCTAAGAGCACCTTACACCTAGCCAAGGACCCCTTGAAGCAAGTTCTTCAGCATCTAACTAAGCACCACTTGCCTGTGTCTACCTGAAAGGTACCAAGGTGTACCTTAAGCTCTGAGCACTACCGCCCCATGCAAGCATCACAGGATACAGGAGTTAGGAAATGCAATTGACTGCACACTGCAAAATCTGAAGGGACTTTCTTTTTCATGACTGCAAAACCTTAAATCACACCAAAGGCTGAGGGCACCTTCAGCTTAAACTGCTGTGGCTTCTCTGTCACAGTGGCTACTTGCGGCAGCCTTTTCTCTGCCTTCAGAACATACGGTCCTTGGCTGCAGGTTTATAGGGCAAACACCTAGCTGGTCGGAAATACAAAGGCCAGGGGAACAGAAAGTATTTCTAGGCGTCGGCATGGAAAAATGCACCACGCTTCCCACGCTGGAGTTTGCCTGTGCTTTTCCAACAGGTCATAGAAAGGCACATTTTTTCAAAGCGTAAAAGGACAAATGTTTCATGTGCATGTGTTTAAAGAGCACCGCTCTTCACAATAGCCCCAAACACCTTCCCACATACTGGATACCACCAAGTCCTTGAAATAATTCCAGGGTCACATCCGTATGGCTGACAAGTTCTGCTAACCTCATATTACTGACACAGCAGATGTGATGTGGACTTGAAAAATGTAGCAGCATGCAAAACCAGTAATTATCAAGAAATCCCTCAAGTCTGCAGTACAAAAAAAAAACAACAGATGAGGGGCGCCAAAACCGTCAGACTCAGACACCTTCCAACCTAAATCAATATCCTCAAGAACCTCAAACTTCCCACACCACTCAATAACTCCTTAGCATGTCCAGGACATCTTGTTAATTCTCTACCTGGTCCCCCCCTTTTGATTGCCTTTTTCTATGATCAGAACTTGCAAATCTAGTAAACATTGTGGTCTCAACTTTTCCAAACATCTGCTCCGAAGTTTAAAAAAAAAGAAATTAAATGATCACATAATGGATCTTAAGAAAAGGGTGGGTTTAGTGATTATTCTGCAATCTTCCTCTCCCGCAGTAGAGTGTTTTTGATCTTCTCACAATTCTCTGTCACTTGTTTATGCATCTATTCCTTGAGGTTCTAATCACAGTTATGGAGCTCTTGCACATTCCAGGTGTAACCAAGAAGAGCAGTCAACACAGCAAATATCAAGTGAAAGAGAAGTGAATAATATAATTAAGCTCAAAGTATACATAACATGTGGCGACGTTATGCCCATCCAAAGACCTGCAGTCTGACTGGTCCCTTTTTAGGGCTCGCGCTGCGAGAGCCCTTTTGTATGGGGTTCTGAAAGCTGCTCACACACTCGTGCATGTGGTTTTGCTTTCCGCTGCTGGCATTGGCTTTCGCGTGCTTTTAATCCAGCACGCAATTGGGCGTCGGTGGCCAGCACACACACATCACCGCGCTCCCTAGCCCCCGCTCCTCTGTGGTGCGCACGCACGCCTGTTTTTTTTTTTTGGGGTGGCGACTTGTGCGCGTGCATCAGGACCATGTTCCGGAATCCGTGGATTTCCAGCTATGTTGGAATTGTGAAGTTCTCTGAAGAGGCAGGTAAGAGTTTTACGCATTTGGAGCTGACCTGTCTATTTATTTACGCAGCCTTATCTGCGTTTGTGCACGCAAGCCTCTGTGACTGTTTGAAAATGTTATTATGGCGTTAAAAAAAGTTGCCCATCCCTTTCGGAAGTACAAAGAGAGTTGTATTGTGTGTTGAGGGAGGAAAGGAAGGGACTCCAGGAGTGACGTCACAGTCACCAGTCAGTTTCGTGCGCCAGATTTTTGTAATCATGTCACAGTGCAATGGAAGGCTCTTGCAGTGATCTCAGCGGCTGGCGTCAGGTTCTTGGAGGGACTGACAATGGCTTTGTCATGTCAGTGGCTGATGTCAATTTCTTGCTGTAAAGTCCACCTCTTTTGTTAATTTAATGCTTTGACGCTACTGGCTGACGCCAGGTGCTGAGAATGGCGTCATAGGCGTCAAGGTCTTGGAGTAAGCAGGTGATGTACAGTTCCTGAAGTGATGTCACAGGCTGGACTCTGTCTCTGAAAGTGACTTTAATAGGTTTGAAGTTCTGCATTGCTGTCAGTCTCTTCATAGGTTCCTGGAGCGCTGTCAACGCTTAGAATTTGGGCTTCTGACAGGACGCCATGTTCCGTTGTTACGGTCCCGGATGGATATCGCTGACTGTCGTCAGTGCTCATGAGGCGATGGCAGAGTCTGGATCGTGAGAAGCGCTAGAACAGACTGTGCTCTCCCTCCATGACCCTGGCAAGAGACCCGTAAAAACATCTCTCGCCCCATCTTAATGTTTACTGCTCTCGGCCTTGACCCTCTCACCCCTCTGTGGTGCCCTGTGCTTATTACAGCCCGTTGGTGCCAGCAGTCCCTGATCCTATCACCCCTCTGTATTTGGCAACACAACTTTAAAACCATCTCCACACTGTGGTGCCCTGCCTCTATTACTGCCCTGTAGCGCCAATGGTGCCCTCCACTATACAGCCAGGGACCATAGCTCCTCTGTGGTGCCAGTGGTGCTCTCTCTCCATCACCCCTTTGTTTTTCCAGCTGTGCCCTGATCTCTCCACTCCTCTCTGGTGCTGGTAGAGCCTGGACTCTACTCTACCACCACCCACTCTGTGGAGGCCACCAGCCCTCACATGCTGCGGTGGTGCCAAACCGTTCATCAGCCTGCGGCTGGTGATTCAGCAACATTGACCCTAAATAGAAGTCAAATCTGGGAGATCCTTTACCACCCCCAAGGTGCGCGCTAGGTGATAGAGGTGTGTGCCCGCCTACCGCCAAGGAAGGTAAATAGTAATCCTGAACTATATATTGCCACCACAGCCATAGGACGTGTTGGCTAAAGAGTATGGTTCCGCCAAATACGAGGGGTTGTCATTCATATTATAAAAGAAGAGGGCGTGGTGCCTGGATGAGCCACTTGCCTGCCTAAGACATAGTGCTTACAAGAGAGGTCTGCATGTCAATGGCAGTTCACAGCTTCTTCTTGTTTAGGAAATGTTTTCTTAAAAAAACAAATGCCGCAAACAGGCTCTCTCTTTCAAAAAAAAAAAAAAGCTATACGCTTGCCTTTAGCATATATGTGTGGGGGAGTATTACCTCAAACACAATGAATGGGGTGCCTGCTTTTCCTCGTGCAGCTAGTGCACGTTCCCTGGGTAATTCCTGTAACTGTAGCAAACACATTTATTTCCACTGCATCTAGCCCTTCGTTTTTAGGTTTCCAAAGGTTGCACTGTATACTTGTGTGATCGGAGCACACATGCTTGCCCCGCCCCAGCCCCCGCCTTTGTGGGACACACTGGCACGGTAATAGGAAGGCACAGAGACAACTACTGTCTGCGATAGTGCCCAAATCGTGTAAAAAAAAAAAAAAAAAAAAAAAGAAGAGAGCTTCCCAAATGGTGCACTTGCATGCCTGGTCATTGCTCATATTTTTCCAGTATGCAGTCTGCCCTTCAAAGAGACTGCAAGCACCCGTAGCAGAAATACACGTTTATCCTCCTCTCCTACACAAGAGTGAAGTTAGATAACCGGTTCGAATGCGAACTGGGAAGCAGAGAAAAAGGTTAGGCAAGGTTTGTTTTTCTTTTCCTGGCCCTTGCTGCTGCCTGCGTCCTTCAAGAAGGGAATAATATGAGAAGGCGAATTAACACCACACAGAAACGGCGAGGCTATCTATGTTCACAACTTCTGGGTCCCCTGGTAACTAAAGACACGAACAACAATGCTTTCAAAGAGACGAGCTACAAACAAAGAAAACTCGCAACGCAAAAAAAAAATGTAATGCAATTCGTCTTGCTTGCTTAAAGTTTGAGCTTTTGGCGTTGCAAATAATAATTGAGGAAATGAAAATTGTGAGACCTATATGTCCCCTGTGTCCCCCTCTACCGTTTTATGTATACATGCATGTAACCTATGCATTTCCCCTCCGTGGCCTGTCTATCACCATGGCCTGTCTATCATGATGCTTATGCTATAAACGTGGCCTGCCATTATCCAGTCTCCCATGAGAGAAACTACAAATCTGTATTGAGGCCTACACGTTTTACATCATGTTTTCCTGCACCACATGAAAACCCGTGTTTTGTGGCTCAGCCAGACCCGAAAAGAGGTTTCAGGTCTCAGACGTTCGGAAAGCTGCAGCTGCGTATCCTTGGCCTTGCACACTTGGGCCTCAGCCAAAGGGGCCCTGTCCGAGACAGTATTGAGCACGGTTATCTGCTTACTCCTATCGAGCCGCATTCCTGCCTGGAGAAGGAGGAATAAACATGACCCGTCTACAAGGAGACAGCCTAGCTTTACTGTCTCTCTTTGTGAGATTGCAAAACTCACGTCAGTGAAAAGCCCATAGCCCCCACGTAAGGCCTCCGCATTAAAGGAAGAAATAGATGCCGCATTGGCTCTTGGTGATGGGCAACCTATGTCACAATTCAGTCCCTGCTCCAGACTATAGACATCAGATATAACAAGATGTGCTGGTCATTCTGACACTGAAGGCCTCACTGAAGGCCTCACTTCTAGACTCCCCGGTTGCACAGCAACCCTTCCCCACGTCAGTTACACGTCATGCTCGAGTTGAGCACAAGTAAGGCAAAGTTCCAGTATAATTCCAGCAGATCACGTAACCCCCTCCAGGTATCCACCCACCTATGACGTTTACCTGTTATCATCAAGTGGACGCCCACTTGGACGCCCACCTTCACGCCCACATGCTCTTATCTTATTCTCTCTTGCTCTTTTGCTTACGTATTTGCTTGAAATGTATATATACTGTACTCTGTGAATAATGTTTGAGAATATTCCCGAGAGACCCTTCCTGATCCCTTGTGGTGATGGAACTATTCTCCCTATGACTCGAGTTATTGGAATAAAGCCCTTTTGAACCTGATACCACAGACTCAGCCTCTTGCTTTATGCATGATCATATTGATATTCTAGAAATTATGACTGCGTAATACTTTATTTACGACATTAAATGGCGCCCGAACAGGGACATATCTCCTTCCCCATGCGCCGGAGATGAAGGTCCAGTTTTGCCCCCTTCCACAGCCGTGACGGACTTCGAGTGTACACGTCGCGGGTCTTCCTGCAAACTCCCTCAGGCCAACGAAGGAGACGGACTGCGACCAGGCATCCATACGAGGCGATGAGGATTGCGGATCGTCCCAACCCAGAGCCCACCTGCGAGAGAGCTGTGTCTGAGGTTTCTAGAGATCCACCTAAGATACGCCATTCCCTGCGCAGCTTCAAGTGTCCGAGGCCTTCAAGTTCAAGTTCTGCTTCCCGGTGAGTTTCTCATGGGGGTTGCAATCAAGAAGGGTTCATTTAATGAACACGGTAAAGACGTGTCTCACTTGTGAGACCGGTATGTTCAAGAGCATGCATCAAGGATTAAAGTAATCTAGGTAGTAAGGTGCACCGATTTAACTGTATGAATGTTATATGAATGTTATATGAATGTTATATGAATGTTATTGTCTTAGTCAGGTTCAGTCAGGTTTGAATGTGTTAGGTTTTTTATGTAAGTTTGTTTCATCGTGAGTTTTGTTTTTGGGTCATTGTTTTCGGCTGCATTCCAACATGCCATTGTTTTCAAAACTGCGTACGATATGTACCAGAAAAGGTGTACTAGAGGAACCAGTTAACATTCCGCCTAGGGACACACCTGGACATTTCATGTACTGTAAGCATGGTTTAGATGCCGTGTTATTTTTAGAACTATGGGTGGATTACACGAAGGATTTAGAGACAAAGTATAGGTGGCCTATCACGGGAACGTGGGATGCGGAAAGCATTATGAAAGTGGAGGAAGAAATATGGAAGAGAAAATCTAGACCCGCTCAGAAAGACGCCATTGAGTTGTGGCGCAAAGAGTCACATAGAAGGACAGAGAAAGAGTTCCACAAAATAGAGAGAAGTAAACAGGAGTCTGAAAAAGCCAAAGAAAAGAAATTACAGGAGGAAGGGGAACGGGTAAAAAGAGAGCAGACCGAAAGAAAAATGAATACTGTCGTTGCTGGTATTTACCCCGTCCTTTCGGAAGAACTAGCAAGAGTGACCCCAGTAGACAGACCAATTAGAGTGCCACCGCCAGTACCCCGAAAAATAAAACAAACAGCATCCGAAACGTTTATTAACACCTACCTAGAGGAATCCCCACCAGCCTACGTGGACGGATCTTTCCCTGCACCCCCAACGCAAGACCAGCTCCAGGAGCTCGAGGACAGCGGGGAGGGAGGATCCGGGATAGCGTCAGGAGGGGGACCGACAGTAAAAGTAGACATCCCCGAATGTATATATGATCCAGATCCAGGAAAAGACAGAATGCTCGTGTTTTCACTACGGCTTAGACGAGCAGTCGCAGATTTGGAAAAATTACCAGATATGGATAAACATCTAAAGAAAATGTACACATTCATAAGAACAGGGGAGGGTTCTGAGAGCATAGCAGATGCTATACAAAATAGAAAAATAATTGTTAAGAACTATATCCTTCGCTTCCTAATTAACTGTCTGATCAGGGAAAAAGACGAAGGTAACGGGGATGTAGACCGTCGTTATATTGGTTGGAGTGATCGCATAGATGCCGGTCAGCATGATAAATCAGGACAGACAGATAACATGTTGACCAAAATCAAAAAGGCAATATTAGCGTCACACGAAGCAGGACCGAGCGGAAACGCTGAGTTATCATCTGATGATGAAGTAGTGGACCACGATAAAATACAATATGTGGGCCATGCCCGACGATTCGAAAGGCCGAAGGGCCTCAATCACCGTAAACAGGGAACGGCTATAAAAAAAAAGATATTCCCTTGAAAGTTTGTTTCAAATCACCGACAAAGCGGTGAATGAATGGTTAGGTAATGAACAGCCTTTCACCCCGACTGAGAAAGAATTAGCACGATCAGCCACCCTGTGGGTATCCCAATACGATTTATATAATAATGATATTGTAGCACAGACGTTCTTGAGTCTTCCACCAAACAAACAGCGCATAGCTGGTGTTTACATGGTCCAACATTTAATCACATTGTATGAAAGTCAATATTCTGGTCCTGGTCTATTGTATAGGTTGCTGGACGACATAATACTAGACAGATGGATGAACTTGGGTACAGAATTGATTAATGTTATCTTGGACCAGAGACACAAATATATAGTATACGTAACTAGGTCCCTGCTTCCCGCTCCTCCACAGGTTAAGGGGCAGGCATACGACAAGCTGAACCCCCTACGAGAGGTGCATCCTGTAAAGGATACAAATAATGTACTACAACGGGTGTATGTTTACACCCCTCTGTCAAAATTAGAGATACTAGAAATGAAAATTTTTTTGCCCTCCCATGATAAAGACCCGGGGGGTTTTCACAGAGAACTAAAAGACATTCTCCGCTTAGGGGAATATACATATGCTGACATTCTAAAGCTATTAAAAGTACTATTGCCTGCTGGTATTTACGAGAAGCTTAAAGACAAGGACTGGGAGGTGGGAGAGAACAAGATTGGCTGGAATGTGTTGCAAGCAGAAGAAGACGCAAGAGGCCCGGGGGTTTGTCTGGGTCCCCGAGCTAAAGAATTACCTGAACTCCTTGTACAAGTCTTGCCGAGATTATTAATTACCAAGAAAGAGGACTGGGATGCTATTTCAGCCTGTAAGCAGAAACCAGACGAGGACACTAGTGATTTTTACTCTAGGTTTGAGAAATGTTTTACTATCAATAGTGGCCTTAAGCCCGGTAGCGATTCATATCCCCATCTTTTCGTGAGCAAATTGGTAGAAAATTCCATACCTGAAGTGAAGTATAGGGTACTGAAGGTTGAGAGTACTTGGCAAGCAAGCAGCCCTTCCCAAATGTTACAGATGTTACAATATCACCAGAACAGAATTAGGGAAGAACACGACCAAGAAAAGAGACGAATGAAAGACACAAAGATGAAGATGCTGGTGGCCCAATCGACACCGGCAAACACAAACACAAACACGAACAAGAATGGCACGAAACTAGCTAGTGGGACTTGTAATTATTGCAAGAAGCCAGGCCACTTCGTAAATGAATGTGCGGTCCTGAAACACAATATAGCTATAGGTAAAACGAAGCCTCGTCAGTATCCTCCCAAGGATAGTAACACACATCAGACATCAGATACGTTTCCACCGCCGCCTCCGCCTGTCGATGCACCTGCACCTGCCCGCGCCACGACACAAATGTATGAGCATGCCCAAAGCAACTATCCAGAATACCAAGCATATTCATGAAACTGCCCAGAGAGGGAATTCGACTTGCCCCTTATTCCAGTTCCTGTGGACCAAGCGGGTCCCTATGTACATGCACGTTTACTAGGGCAAAATAAAAAGTTTTTGATTGACACGGGGGCGAGTAGAACTACCATCAGTCATTCCGAGGTGCCAGGGGCACCCCTCTCGGGCTCAAAGAGTGTATCCCTGGGTTTTTCAGGTAGACCTATTATTAATGAGGTTTCAGAACCAGTCTCCTTAGGAGTTGGTCCACTAATACATACTACAGACTTACTGCTTACTAAATCATGTCCAGAAAACTTGCTTGGTATAAAAACATTGAAAGAACTGGGAGCAATTATCTGTTGCTCGCCGGAAGGAGTGCGACTGTATTTACGTGATTTCAAGGGACATTTTGTAACAAGAGATATTGACATCAGACTCCAAGACGTACCACAGCACCTATGGGCGAAAGGCCCGACTGACGTAGGTTACATGAACATTACACCGCACCAGGTCACCCTCAAGGAAGGTGTAGTGCTGCCACGGATTAGACAATACAAAATACCACCTGAGGCTGAAATAGGGTTACTGAAATTAATCGATGATCTGATAGCACAAGGGGTGGTGATTGAGACAGATTCCAACATATGCAATTCACCAGTTCTTCCTGTTCTTAAAAGAACTGACTCCAATGCATCACCTGTATATAGATTAGTTGTGGACCTGCGAGAACTAAACAAATGTGTGGTGCCACAGTACCCTGTGGTCCCGGACATCTCTTCATTATTGACTGCTATTGATGCAAATGCTACGTTCTTTACAGTCATCGATCTGAAGAACGCTTTCTTCAGTATCCCGATACACCCGGACAGCCAATATCTTTTCGGTTTCAGTTTAAAAGGCCGCAGCTTCAGATTCACGAGAGCACCACAGGGCTTCACGGAAAGTCCTAGCATTTATAGTCAGGCACTCAAAAGACAACTAGACAGTATTCATATGCCAAGCTCTACAGCACTGATACAGTATATAGATGACATTCTCATCACTGCTAGATCGGAACATGATTGTGAAGATGCTTCACTGACGGTTTTACACTTCCTGGCTGACAAGGGGCACAAGCTGTCCCCTTCGAAGTTACAATTCTGTGAACAGCAAGTGGCTTACCTTGGGCACTTGCTATCCAAGGAGGGTAGGAGACTAACGCCAGAAAGTATACAATTGATTTCAGGTCTTTCACAGCCCAAGACACAAAAGGAGGTACGTGCATTCATTGGCCTCACTTCATATTGCAGACAGTGGATTCCCCAGTATGCTTCCATAGCCAAACCCCTCATACAGTTGATGACACAGGAAGCAGCTTCAACTAATGTCCTCCCTTGGACACAAGAACACACTGTGGCATTTGAAGAATTAAAAAGAGCTTTATGTCAAGCACCAGTTTTAGCGATCCCTGATTACAACAAATCTTTTATGCTTTTTGTGACAGAGCGGGATGGAACAGCACTATCTGTCCTCACACAAGATCATGCAGTAAAACACAAGCCCTGTGCTTATTTTTCTAGTACATTGGACCCAGTAGCACAGGCTTTGCCTGCGTGCCTAAAATCAGTTGCAGCAACAGCCTTAGCCATAAGACAAAGTGACTCGATAGTGCTGGGCCACCCCCTAACAGTACAAGTACCGCACGCAGTGGAGGTTCTCTTGAACCGAACACAAACACAACACCTGACTGTAGCAAGACTGACAGATTACGAACTGACATTATTTCAACCACACATAGAGATCAGACGATGCAACATACTGAATCCTGCTACTCTTTTGCCCTCCAGTACAGAAAACGTTTCACCACATGACTGTGTTGAAGTAATACATACCGTGACTAAACCAAGACAAGACTTGACAGATGTTGCACTCCCAGACCCTGACCTGACACTATATGTTGACGGCTCATGCATGAGGACAGGGGCGGGAGAATTAGTGGCAGCATATGCAGTGACCACTGCTACTGAGATCATAGAGACTAAAAGAATAGACATACTGTCAGCACAAGCAGCAGAGCTCATTGCCCTGACACAAGCATGCACAATAGCTAAGCACTTGAGAGTAAACATTTACACCGATTCACGATATGCATATGGGGTAGTTCACGACTTTGGGGTACTATGGCGAGAAAGGGGTTTCTTGACCTCTCACGGGGCCAAGATACAGAATGGCCCCCTTATTCAAGCCCTCCTGGAAGCGATACATTTGCCAACAGCCATAGCTATCCTGAAATGCAAAGCACATACTAAAGCCACCGATACCATTTCTCAAGGCAATGATCTGGCAGACCGAACTGCTAAACAGACAGCTCAGACCCCACTAGACATGACAAGCTCACAGATACCATCAGTGTCCAAAGCCATGACAGTTAGGGACCCTTCCAAGGATGTGCAAGACATACAGACACATGCCACTCTAGACGAATTAAAGAAATGGTCGGAACAAGGAGGGGTAATGACTGATCAGGGTTGGATGACTAAGGGCAAAACAAATTGGTTTCTTCCTGATTCAATGGTACAAGTGATCATAAATACTGCACATAGTCCTGCACACTTAGGAGAGAAAGCAATGCTAGACAGTTTACAGAATATATGGTTCAACAAGCACCTGCGTGCAGCAGCGAAACAAAAGGTCAGGTTGCCAATTCAATCCAGGTAAAGGCATTCCGATGGAACAAGGTGGATTCCATCCACCTGACCATCCTTTTGAGGTCCTTCAGATGGATTATATCCAAATGGACAGATGTAGAGGTTACAAATATGTCCTGGTAGTAGTATGTTCACTGTCACGGTGGACCGAAGCTTATCCAGTCCCTGATTATACTGCTGTAACTACCGCCAGACAATTGGTACGAGAGTTTTTCCCACGTTATGGATTACCGCGTGTCGTATATTCTGACAACGGTCAGCCCTTCTCCTCTGAACTCATGAAACAAGTGTCCCTCCTGTTAGGGTATACATGGAAGTTCCATTGTGTACGACATCCTGAGGCAGCAGGCCTTGTAGAAAGACATAATCAGACCCTAAAGATAAAACTAGCAAAGATTTGCGCAGACAAAGGTGTAGATTGGATGGTGGCCCTGCCGGTTGCCCTCTTTTACATGCGAATGGTAGCCCATTCCAGAACAGGCTTATCTCCCTATGAAGTGGTCTTTGGTAGACCACCGAATTTGTGGGGCACTCCGATGCCTAAAAAGATTACTGATGTTGATAGTAACATGCTGACAGATTACCTGGCTTCCTTGATGTCTGCACTACTCTCTTGTCGTTCGCAGGTTGCTGCCGCTTTCCCTGACAACACCCAGGTCAAGGAACAGTCCATCACTCCTGGGGACTTCGTATTAATCCGGAATTTTGATAGATCGAGCCCTCTTGAGCCGAGGTGGAAGACACCGAAGCTGGTACTGTTGACCACAAGGACAGCCGTTAAAGTCGACGGACGGAAAGGATGGGTTCATCATCATCATTGTAAACGCTACTTTGGGAACAACGATTCTCTCAAAAAGGACACTACCTATACAGACTTTGAGCCCCCTTTACTAGAGGAGACTCCCCAGCAGGAATACAAAACTAAACTTAGATCTAAAAAGTCAGAACCCGTTTGATCAATTAAGTCCACTAGGTGGTGAAGCGGTTGAACATGTATTCTGACTCGCATAAGATCTCTAATACTTATAACGATGAAAAGAGCAAGATGAAAAGCAAATACTGTAAAATATTACGTGGTAGATGTATAGTGACTTTGTTTTTTCTATCTCTTCTGTGTATCACGATAATATGTATCAGCTTAATACTACATGCTGTTTTTCCTCCTATTGCCTCACTCTTACACTCCTCCACTAATGATACCATAATGCACACATTCAGTGATCTGCCTTCTCATGAGCTATCATATCGCCTTGCCTTGCGCAACAATACCTTCATTCAGATGCTGCACCAATCACATCAGACCAGCAATGCTACAGACTGCTGGGTCTGTGGCCGACTTCCCCCGTATCAGAAGGTGAAGGGAGTGTTGCCTCTTTTCCCTTTTCCGTTCTCCCATAATGGATCTTGTGGAGCATGGTTTGCCTTAATGACATCCATCAACGGAGATGCCAAAGAATGTCAAGACAAGGAATGTAGGGGCAACTGGGTATGGGGTAACTTGAACAAAGTCATGAATGAAGCATGTTTCCCAGATGAGGAAGGTCTTCCCCAAAGGAAAGGTACAGATCTAGAAAATGAAGAGTATCTGCAAGGGAATGCGACCCTTGACTTTATAGTGTTGAATGTCAAGCCCATACACAATTTAGGTCCATCTTCGATTACCGTCCTGCCAGTAAAAGGGAATTTGTGTGTCAGAAAAGAAGGCTCAATACATTTGGGGCACAGCGAGTGTAACACTATAATAGTGTTTGCAGACAAAGGAAAGTCTTATTTCAGAGCGTCACGACACACCTACTTTATTTGTGGCCAGACAGCCTATGTGCAACTGCCCTTAGACTGGGTTAGGACGTCCTACATATCATTCCTTTTACCGCCCGTTTTCTTGGCCCCATCAAACTATCATCAAGATCTCCGACTAGCACTTGTCAGACACAGACGAGGGCTCGATGCCTCTGGCATTGACCAGACTGAGACAGCTTGGGAGCAATATACAGATTTCAACAAAGGATTCTTTTTCTTCATAGGTCCCGTCCAGAATAGTAAACTTATCCGCAGGCTAACAAGGATTCTAGAAACAGTTGCTAATGAGACTGCATCAGCCCTGGGGAACTTGACCCAGGAACAGTCTGCTATGAGATTGGTCGTTCTTCAGAATCGTCTTGTTCTTGACGTCATCCTGGCGGATAGGGGCGGGGCCTGTAGGATCATCGGTTCTAGCTGTTGCGTTTTCATTCCTAATAACGCACCGTCTGTATACAAAGCAATAACAAGGCTCCACAAGATTGCCCAAAACATACATCAAGACCCAGGCACGTGGACTTGGTCCAGTTGGCTCTGGGGGTTAATATCGGCATGGGGATGGAAAGTGTTGACCATCTGTGGATTGATACTACTAATGATATTCAGTTGTTGTCTATGTCTGCAGTGTGGCCCGGCCATTTGCGGCCTGTGTGCTACTGCATGTGTTCCACACCCCCATATACAAAGCGTTGAAAATGGAAAGATAATGCTACAAGAACAGATTGACTGTCTCATGAGAATAGATGTGACATGAAAGGGTCCACTAGGAGACAAGGAGGGAATGAGGAAATGAAAATTGTGAGACCTATATGTCCCCTGTGTCCCCCTCTACCGTTTTATGTATACATGCATGTAACCTATGCATTTCCCCTCCGTGGCCTGTCTATCACCATGGCCTGTCTATCATGATGCTTATGCTATAAACGTGGCCTGCCATTATCCAGTCTCCCATGAGAGAAACGACAAATCTGTATTGAGGCCTACACGTTTTACATCATGTTTTCCTGCACCACATGAAAACCCGTGTTTTGTGGCTCAGCCAGACCCGAAAAGAGGTTTCAGGTCTCAGACGTTCGGAAAGCTGCAGCTGCGTATCCTTGGCCTTGCACACTTGGGCCTCAGCCAAAGGGGCCCTGTCCGAGACAGTATTGAGCACGGTTATCTGCTTACTCCTACCGAGCCGCATTCCTGCCTGGAGAAAGAGGAATAAACATGACCCGTCTACAAGGAGAAAGCCTAGCTTTACTGTCTCTCTTTGTGAGATTGCAAAACTCAAGTCAGTGAAAAGCCCATAGCCCCCACGTAAGGCCTCCGCATTAAAGGAAGAAATAGATGCCGCATTGGCTCTTGGTGATGGGCAACCTATGTCACAATTCAGTCCCTGCTCCAGACTATAGACATCAGATATAACAAGATGTGCTGGTCACTCTGACACTGAAGGCCTCACTGAAGGCCTCACTTCTAGACTCCCCGGTTGCACAGCAACCCTTCCCCACGTCAGTTACACGTCATGCTCGAGTTGAGCACAAGTAAGGCAAAGTGCCAGTATAATTCCAGCAGATCACGTAACCCCCTCCAGGTATCCACCCACCTTTGACGTTTACCTGTTATCATCAAGTGGACGCCCACTTGGACGCCCACCTTCACGCCCACATGCTCTTATCTTATTCTCTCTTGCTCTTTTGCTTACGTATTTGCTTGAAATGTATATATACTGTACTCTGTGAATAATGTTTGAGAATATTCCCGAGAGACCCTTCCTGATCCCTTGTGGTGATGGAACTATTCTCCCTATGACTCGAGTTATTGGAATAAAGCCCTTTTGAACCTGATACCACAGACTCAGCCTCTTGCTTTATGCATGATCATATTGATATTCTAGAAATTATGACTGCGTAATACTTTATTTACGACATAATGCAACGCCATAGCTCAAACTTTCTGTAATGCGAGACCTATTGCATTGCAAATGCATGTTATCCTTGAGAGGCTAATAACAGGAGAACCACTGAGGTGGATAAAGCCCAATAAGCAGCCTCTATGAAACACTGAAATGACTTCAGCCAATGGGAATGCTGCCACGGTTCACATCCTGGGTTCAGTGGAGGGAAAGGAATTGGTCGTAAACAAGTGCCATATTTATATACATTTTTTTTTACTGTGTTGCTCCAGATTAGGAGGAGCACAAGCCATCTGCTTTATGAAGCACTTATTATTGGGCATTAACTGCTGATAATTGTTCTCATTATGCATCCTCTCCGGTCCCCCATTGTAATCCCACAATCAACAGTGGTTAATGCCCTCTGCGGAGGGCAATAGCATGTAATGTGGCAAATGCTTTTAGACAGGGAATCTGGGCTTTGTTTGCTATGTAAGCCTTGCATTGAGGAGGATCATCATAGTTTCTCACAGTCATAGTTACAGTATGGTGCAGTAATGATTCAACAAGCACAAGTAATACATGACACAAAGTGACAGATGCAGAGAAAAACAACTCTCCCTTCTGGGGCCTCCCCTTGGAAGACCTTTTCACAATTTCATACTTTGGAGCGAAGACTTCCGATGATGGCATACCCGCAGAGGCCCTAATTCCATCGGGATGACAATGTGTGCAACAATAACACACTTTGCACCTGTACAGATTTCACAAGGTATATATAATCTATTAGAATTTGTGACGGTAAAATACTGCAAAATCCCTGTTTTGCAGCTCAGAACGAGAGAAAATATGTGGTATTTCCATGTTATTCCCACTGTCATTTTAAGAATGTGTGGGGCCCTGGGCAATGCCTTTTGAGGGGGGGGGGGGGTTCTTGTTCACAACTGCTTTAACATTTACAACCCTTTTTCTGTCAATTGAAGCACTCGGAATGTCAAGCAATATTGAATCAAACTAAATTTTCTGAAAAGGGATCATATATATACATAGCTGAAATGTTACTAGACAGGGGCCACAAAATCCTTAAAATGACACTGGGTGGATAGAGAAAGTGTGGCCAGAGGGAGAAGTAAACAGAGAGAGGAACAGAGTTTGAGACAGATGAATATAGAGGAGGTGATGTTGGAAAAAATAATTTCCTTCCCATGGGGACCCTAGAAAAATGGGGGTCCTTAACAATTGCCCCCTTTGCTCAGGTCCCAAAACGTCTTGGTTTATTCGTCCTTTAAAGGCCTGAAGCTCAGAGGTGGAAGTAAAAAAAAAAAAAAACTCCTACTGATTGTGGTATTTACTAGGGGCGGCATTACCTCTGTAAAAAAGAAAACTCATAATGAGGCCCTCAGGCTTTTCAACCAATGTTTAATCTGGATTTGACCGTGAATACTTCCCGCCTACTCCTACCCGCCAATCAAGAATGGTATTCAGACTGACCCCGCCCCCACCTTCCCAGTCATTTAAATGCGGCTCCGAGCCACTCGAGATGTGAAATACATCTGCTACCGTGCAGACGCCTCATGCAAGCAGGAATGCCGATCATTTTTCCAGCTAAGTAAATTCAAAATCTGCTGACAGGTGTGCACTTCAAGTCGAACAGCACGCAACAGCGGAAGGCTCGTAAAATAGACATGTCATGTGCGACACATGACTCAGAGACAATATGCAGCGGAAGATGAAGGGAAGCGTCAAGCTTTGAAGAATCAAACTCACAATGCAGCTTAAAGCCCAAGAGAAACCGCAAAGCAACGAAGGCAGTCTGCAGGAAGTTACAGGCTAACTTCAAAAACCCACGAAACAACGATGGCAGCTCATGGACATTAGCATGTATCGGAGTCTTAGACACAGCTATTTAATGTTGCGCAAGAAAATAAACTGCCCTGTGGAGTTTCAATTTGAAAGCATCTTTCTGCTAAAAGGAGCAGAGCAGCCCTCAAAGTTGATAACAAAAGTTAGTACATGTGTTGCATGTACAAATGTTGCATATCATTTTAAACCTTTTTTTTAGCTTTGCAATGCTTGGAAAAAACAATACAAACGGAATGCTGTCTGCATAGAATGCACAAAGAAGATAAAGAATTTAATGTGACAAACAGCGGGATGACAGCGTGTACTTTACAGATGTAAAATAGCCCCATTGCATTCCAGTGGAAGGACTTTCAGGAAGGCGGAGTGATACGGGTAAAAATGTCCTGCTGCATGAGGTGCAATTTATACTCCTCTGGATGGAGCCAAAGAACACTCTGTGTATTTTAAAGAATTGGCAACGATACATAAACTGTGCTGTCATTCCGGACCTTATACAAAATACTTACTGTGCTTAACACCAAAGCTCAGTACATTGTTGCTATCATAGTGTAGGGAAATTACAAAAATGTAAAAAAATAAAAAAAAAACCTGCAAATAGAGGTTGAAATAAGAGAACACGAAGTTATTATTTAATTTACAGAGTCTTTGTGCACTCTGGAGTTACAGCATATTTGTATTAGGAATATATATATATATATATATTTTGTTTTATAATTCACAATTGTAAAGCGCCAACATATCACCCCTCAAGGGTTTCAAGGCGCTGGGGGCCGTTAGGGAGATTAAGTGAGCTGTTGCCCAGTCACATGAAGGTGAGCTGAGCTGCCAGCGGAGAACAAACTGTGAGCCCACGCTCTGGAGTCAGCCGCTCTGGTCGCTGCGCCACACCTCTCTCCCAGGAAGGCCTTATGCCCCCAATACTAAGTGGTCAGGAACTGCAGCCATGCCCAGAAGTTGCTGAGCACCAGTTGTGATCTTCAGAGATTCCTATGTGGAAATGAGCACAGTGCATGGCTTTCGCCAACGTTGTGTGGCCAGGTCCAGATGGTACAGGGTAGTCACGATCCCCAGCAGTGGTTTTTGAGTTTCTTATAAATAATTCACTATGGGAATTTCAGTGGACATTATTACTTTTGGAATCCACCATATAAATCGCTCCACACTTGACTAATCTGAGCACAACTTTCCAAAAACTAACTTCGGGCATGAATTTGAGTTTGGCAGACCGAGTAATGTCGATTAGCATTGTGGAAGTCATCACCTCCGCCATCTCGACAGTAGCCACCGGCTTAGTGGTCATCTGTTAACATTGTAGGGAACTGCCGTCACTGCAGTTACTTTCAATGTACTAAAAGTTTGGTGGACTGCTACCATTAGTATTGACAGCCATCCACCAAACTTTTTTAATTCATTTTTTAAAATGTAGTGTTTCTGAAGAAAAAAAAAGGCTAATGATTGCCACGTCCTGCTAGTTTTTTCCGGTCCTTTCCTAACAGTTTTTCCTGGCAGTGGCAACCATGAAAACAAGCATTTGCAATGCAATAGGTCTCGCATTTGCAAAAATTTGAGCTATTGGCATTGTAAATGACAAACCTTTTATCTATGTGTTGGTTTTGAAAATTTGAGCTAGTGGCATTGTAAACGAGAAACCTTTTATCTATGTGTTGGTTTTGAAAACAGATAAATAAAAGGCATTTTCATTTACAATGCCAATAGCTTAAACTCTCGCAAATGCGAGACCTAATGTATTGCAAATGCTTGTTTAGCTTACGTTTGAGCCACGCCCCTTTGAGAAACACCCCTTCCCCCAGTTTTTTCATCCCACTTAAAGCCCTGTTTAAAGCTTTAGAAGAGACCAGCGAGCGCATTTGACTGAACGTCTATGCCACGATTAGACAAATGTCATTCATGTGGCTTTTAGAGGGGATAGCGGTTCTTTCTTGCATGACTGTGTATTTGTGAGCAGGGGGGGCCCCTGGCTGCAGCCTTCCTCCCCTTCCTTTGCCCAACATGAATGGCAGTGGAGAGAAGCGACTGACAAGGCCTCACTCCCATCCCAAGAATCAACGCTTGCAACCCTTGGCGCCTGATGAAAACCACGTCCTCCTGAAAGAAGAGGCGCACTTCGCGTGCCCCATCACAAAAAGAGGAGGAAGAAGGCTTCAGTGCCTTCCGGCGACGGTTTCCACCCGACAACGCACGCGAACATCTACTAGCTAGTGGACAACGATCTCCCTCGCGCTGTGACGTACACAGCATAAAGATGATGTCACAAACATCTTGTACATTTTTCAATCTTCCACTCGCCACATACGGAGAACAAGACATAGTAAAACTTTATTTTTCTGTCGGTAAACCAACGGTGTTGAAGCGAAATACATGGCCCTGCACAGGCCACAACCTCTTTCCAATACTTTCTGAATGTTCTCTTGGGGATGAAAGAACAAGCATGTCGCGCGCCGTTCGTGGAGAAAGCGAGGGAATCCCCATCATATGCCGCAGCGAAAACCGATATGCAGGCAGGGTGGGCGGGGCCTAATGCCAACAGGGCGGACACCAACCCCGCTTCCACAGGCCCCGGACACAGAAGCATCAACAATAGATCTCGCCGAGGCGAAGTAGCGCATGCTCTGCATTCGCAGGCGAGACCTAAAAAGGCATTATACGGTCTACCCTAAATACGGTGCACAGTGTAATGTCCTTTCTCAGTCAGCCCCTACTCTGTTGTGCCATTGGAGGAAGTATTTCATCGACAGAGCCAGTGAGGTCTCTGTCGAACTGAAAACTTGAGATCCACCAGTCTGTACATGAGACTGGCAGACGGAGCTTGGCGGGCAAGGTGCTCCATAGCATTTGCTTTGCAAAATCATTTTAATCTCTACAACAGGGCCTCAGATGGACATGGTTTATTCTTTGAAAATGTTATAGACTGCCGTGGCACACACTAAGAGTATATACCAAATGGTTTCAGGGACAGCCATGTCTGGGTGCACAGTCCATACTGGTACCAGATCTGTTTGGGTTAGGAGTAGTGTTAGGATTACTGGCTAGAGCTTCATTAATGTAATTTCACCTTAAATTCGATTTGAAAGGAAAACATATGCATATTGTTAAGGACTGTTCACGAAGCATGAGGCCAAACAGAGCGTTTTTTCTATAGAAAAGGGTAAAGGAGCGGGTCTGCGGACAGCAAGAGCTGATTGGCCAACTTCATAATGAGAAGTGGAATGAAAACAACCAGCTCGTGACAGTCAATCAGATTTTTCTTCACATAAGATTAAATTGCAACTCAGCCAAATAATTGCAACTATATATACACAAACGTTTATGTTTTCAATTAAAAAACAAAGGGGATTTATACTGAATGATAGACAGGAGCTAAACTGGGCCACAGCTCATATTTGGCTCACGTTTGGAGCAAATCTATCCAGCGGGTTTTACCTCTGCACTTAAGCAAAAAGTCCCACAGGAGTCTCAGTGGGAAATGAAACTTTTGGCACCCAATATGTAATATGCTTCATGGGGCCCCATTTACTTCCACTGCACTGGTCAGGCAAACAAGATGCATAGAGTCAGCCTTTGTGAATGTCTTGTGCAAGTTCCAAGGGCCTTTTTGGTGGAATATATTTTTGGCCTCTATTGGCTGATAAGCACCAAAGTTTAACAGTTTTTGGACCACAAAAAAAAAAAAATATGTTCGCTTTTGTAAAGAAACTCCTGTAAGGTAAGTTATCATGGGGGTCATTCCTACCATCACATTCTTCCCCACTCTGTACGTAACTGCCATATCTGCCAGATAGCCAACAAGGAAGTATTAGTATGAGGATTCATTGATTCAATGTATCATAAATGAATGCCTAAATGCAACACAGAATGCAATATACTTTGTTTCAGGAAACTAGGAACACACTCTTATATACCCCACGTTACTCCAAACAAGGCACAGCAATTGCCACAACTTCTAATCCAAGGTACCTTTCCCGCTCCTCTCCTCCCAAAAAACAGAAGTGAGTTTTGTACAAGTCACTATTATAAACCAAGACCAGCAAGATGGCGACCTATAGCCGAACATGTAACCGCCACCTGCTAAAACCGTTGACACGTTTATCTTGAATATGTTGTCACAGGATCGAATATATCCACAGGATGTTTTTTGTATGAACATCCTTTCCAGGGTTTCATGAAATTAAATATATTTAATCATGGGAATGGCCTTTATTCAAACTAAATTCCACAACGAGAGCACCTTGACTCCCATCATTGGGAATCTCAGAACTGAAAAAAGGTGCCCCGTTTCCTAAAGCTGAAGTGATAACACAGATGGTAGAAATGAGCTGTCAAAATGGTGGTAGCCAAGAGCCTAGCTTTAGGAGGTGTGTTTGGGGTGTTACAACCCCTCTAATAAATGTATTTTCTGGTAAATAATTGGGTACAGGTGCTTTCCGTTGGGTATGGTGAAGTGTCTGTTGGATTTCCCCAGAAATTGTTACATACAAGAGTGGAAAACGCACACTCTCTGTCCATTTTAACAGTCTTCAAAAAGTAAGTTAATTAAAAAAACTAATGTTTTCCCTCACATAGTACCCCTACCAATACGCATTCCTGTCCCTTTCCACTGCCCCTTAAGCCTCTCTCATGTGCACTATTAGTTGCATAGTGTATTTTAACATTATTTGCCAGCGTGACTATTAGAAAATTTGAAGCTCACCCCCCCCATGCCCACCCAAGCTGCGCCCATTGTGGTAACATGCACAACATTGCATGGTCAGGGCACCTCAGGATAATGCTCTACATTGCAAGAGCCAACATAGCGATTCCTTTTAATATTTCCTGACAGTGCACACTTTCCTGAACTGTTCTAATAAACATCTATTTTTTTTTATCTATAGATTTATAAAGGGCAAACATACACCCAGGGGGTCCCTTGGTGCTATCATGAGCTGTTTGAGGTTGGAGGATTACATGCTTTAGGAGTAGACATGGTAGGGTCGAGTGAAGCTGAAGGTTGGGCGTGGTGGATCCATGGAGCAGGAGCGGTCGTGGCTCGCAGATCAGCGGGGAGAGAGTTCCAGGAGAGGGGATCAGAGGCGGCCGCAGGGCACTATTCTCAATGTGGGACAGGAAGGCGTTATGGTGGTGCATATTCCTTGCTAGAGTGTGGTAGGAAAGAGATTCAGTAGGTGTGTTGTAGTCAGTAGAGGTAGGTGGGTGTCCACTTGAGGACGGGGAAAAAAGGTCATGTTGGTTTGGTTAGTTTATCTGAGGACGAGGATGTACACTGTGGTAAACTGGTTGCAGCGATCAATCGTGCTCATAATCAGTGCACTGACTGTGAGAGCGTAGGTGTGGATCCTGCACACGCTCTGCACCTAGTATCTGGCTGCTATGGCAGAGGTAAAGGTTTCCACACCCACGCATAGAGGTGTCGGCGTTTACTGCAAGGTTTCTTGTAGATGGGTTGGCATCTGAGTGTGAGGCAAGAGGAGAACAGTGCAGACGGGGGTGTGGGGGGAGTGAAGTACAGTATTTGGGTTCTGGAAGTATTCCATCAACAGGATCAACCAGGTATCTGATGATGGACGACGTTCAGACAATCTGAGATTTAGGTAAAGAAAGAAAGATAGAATGAGAAAAAAGTAGGGTCATTTGCATGGGTGGTAGGGGAGGCCGAGTGGTGCCCTAATACTATTTACAAGAGGTATGCCACCCGGAGAGGAAGAGCATAAAGGCAAGACAAAAAACACAAAGAACTGAGACTAGAAGGGCAGCAATGGTTAGAACAGCTGCAGGGTTGAGGAGAAACTGGACACTGACAATGGCCAGTTGGAAAGGTAAGAGAACGAGTTAGCCCTGGAGCAGGCGATGGACTGTGTTGAATGCACTGAAAGGTCAAACACAAAGAGGGTTGACATCAGGCGGTTGTGATGAATTGAGGTTATAAATCTGGACACGAGTGAAGTATCCCGAAGAGGGATTGACAAGTTGAAGAAGGTTGTGTTCAGCGAGAGTGTGTGAGAGTCAATTGAGCAAGAGCCCGTCTAGTGTTTTAGAGGTTAAGGTCAGAGGAGAGGTGGGTGGTAGCAGGAGAGGTGGGTGATAATTGGAGAGCAGGTGTGGATTTATTTTCACCAGGGGTACACGGATTGTCGAGGGGAGCCAGCGATGAAAGGGCGGATAAACAAAGTTTAACAGAAGAGAATCTGCAGGGAAGAGATCTGTGCTTACCAGTTTGAGGTATAAATGTGTAAAAGCTTATCAACGTGGGCTGGTAGGCTCGAGTGTGGGAAGATGACTTTATGCTCTTTTTTCAACAGCATCTATGCAGATAAGGGGCCACGTCAAAGTGCTACTAACGCATTTAATTGTTACCTCGTCGTACGTTTTCCATCCCATTCCTTATCCAGGAGCAGCGTGTCTGCTCCACAGAGCGTTTTACCTAGCTAAGGCCAAAATACTTCCCCCAATGTGGCTCTGCCTGCCAAGCAGGCATTAAGAGGGAAGTATGACACCTTGACAGCCTGAGAATACCAAAAAAACAACAACAGAAAAAGAAAAACTATCACCAGAAACCAGAGAGAGAGAGAGAGAGAGAGAGAGAGAGAGAGAGAGAGAGAGAGAGAGGGACAGGCCCAGGAACGGAACAGAAAAACCTGGACTCAGAGTAATGAAGGGTGAGTAACCAGACATTCCAGGCCACCCTAGACTCTTCGTTTAACTGCCCCCTGCATCACCATAGAGTCCTAGGCCAATATGTCTCCACCCCAGTCTTTGCTATCACTAGAAATGCCTCCATGTTTTTATAATATACATCAGTTCCGGGATACAGGGAAACAGACAACCTCCTTGCAAAAAGCTGCCTGGTCACAATAAAATATACATTGAACTCTCAGGGTAGACTTTCTATCCCTCCCATCATACATAACCAAGCCCAGACATGGTGCTCCCTTGGCCCTTACAGTTCCTCCAAAGACCCCTTTTACCTGCGTGTGTCCAGTCTTCTTCGCTGTTGTATTCATCGCTGCCCTTGTCTGAAGAATCCAGGTAGTAAGACTCCATGCTGTGTACATGCAGGAAGCGCTTCATCTTCCGAAAATGATCCCGGATCGCGTTGACCATGGACTCTTCCTCGTGGGGCTGCTGGAAGGCGGCCAAACCAGAGAACCTATCCCGAGGATGAGGCTCGCTTGCACGAGGCAGGAGCTCCTCGTGCCTGTGGTCACTCACTGCCCTGGATTTGGTCCCCATGCTGGGAGGATTCTCTTTGGTGGCCATGGGCTCCTCCTTCTCCTCGTGCTTGTAGTGAGGGCCAGGCGGCTGACGTGTTCCTGTGGCCCTTGGCCACCGGTGAGGGCTCCCAGCCCGACCTCTGCCCCGTTCTGACTCACGGTCCCGGGGTCGGCGGCGCCCAATGGTTGGAAGCAGGTAGCCCCGCACAAACCTGCTGTTGTGGTCAACCTCATCGTCACTATCGTCAAAGCTGCAGAAGTCTTTGTCCTGGGAATCTTGCTTTGCCACTGGGTAAGGCGGCTGCTCCCCAAGCTCCTCAGTGGGATGAGCATGCCGTCCGCTTTGCAAATCCAATCCTTGCTCCACACATCCTCTCAGGGGTTGCGAAGCACCGTCTTGAGGGGGCAGCCCTTCTTGAATCTGCTCTGTGGCAGGCAGCTGCTCCAGGGTCTCACCTGGTAGCTGAGGTGTGACCCCAGTATTTCCCTTGGTGGGCAGAGTCTGCTCTCCTGTGTGATCGACTGGGGGAGGTGCCCCAGTCACACCTGGACTGTGATGAGCCTGGTCAGAGGTGTGCCCTGTCGGCATTGGCTGTACTTGAATACTTGGCTGCTCCTTGCTTTCTGCAGGTATTGGCTGCTCCTCGGCTGTTGGTTCCAGGGCTTGTGGCTGCAGTGTGATCTTAATGGTGGGAATTACCACCGCCCTCACCTTCAGGGGTGGATGTGCCTGGGGGCTGATATCAGTGTGAGGCACATCTGTCCGCTCCCTGGTCTCCCTCATGGGCTCACTCTGACTCTGAGCATCTTCTGGCGCCTCACTCTCCTCTGCAGTCTCCCCCTGTGGCACCGACGGTCCTCGGATCTCCTCTGCGGACGCAGGTTTTCCATTGACCGCTCCTAGAGGGTCAGTGTGCTTCAGGGTCTCCTCCAAGGCCTCTGGCTGCTGCCCAGGCTCCCTCTCGGTCACTGGTGGCTCTTTCACCTGCCCCAGGGACTCCCGCCTTCCCCCTATCTCTCTCAAGTCCCCTGACTGCTCTCCGCTGTCCCCCAACAACTCTCCTGGCGGCCCTCCGCTCTCCCCCAGGGCCTCTATCTTGTCCCCATTCTCCCTCGGGGGTGGTGGCTGCTGTCTGGTTTCTGCAGGTGGTTGCGTGGTCTTTTCTTCCGGCGGCGGGTGCTCTCTGATCTCTTCCTTTACACCTTGTAGTTTTGATGCACATTTTTCGGTCGTTTTGGCCTGACGGTCCAGGTTCTCGCCAGACCCTCTGTGCACACTAGAGTCCTCACTTCCTTTGTCGGGCCCCCCTTTCCCCGTGGATACCGCGTGTTGGGGGGCTGTACTGGGCCCCCCTTTGTGCCGCTCCAGGGCCCTTTCCAGGTAGCTCAGCCGGAAGGTCTCCCGCTCCAGCTGCTGATGCAGGAGGCGCAGGGCCCCGCGGCAGCTCTCCAGTTCACGCTCCAAGTCCGGGACCTCGTGCAGATCCATGCATGGGGCAGGACAGTCGGGGAACTGCTCCTGCCAGCAGCGGGCGAAATCCCCAGGGTCCCACATGGCGCAGCGCCTTGGTAGATCCTGCAGTCGCACCCCCTCAGGGGCGGGGGGCGTTCCGCGAGGTCTGGGCCTCTCCCGCGGGAGCCTCCGTCTCACAGGTTCATCGGCTGCCTCTAGCTGCTGCGCGAGTTTGCAGGGCTGTCAGCGAGAGAGGTGATGCGTCGAGCTCCCCGGCACCTCTCACACACTCTCGTCAAAGCTTTAACCGCTTGGGGGGTGGGTCTCTCTCTCCCTCCCAAGTCACTCCAGTCCCCTTAGTCTCGTGTCTACAACTCTAAGGTGCTTCCTCGTTTACTATAGCTGTCTGCACGCCTGTCTCCCACGGGTGTCTGCCTGTAACCTGACTTTTCCGGAAGTCTATACCTCGGGAGAATCCTGGATTCCACAGTGTGTCTAGGCACACCTGTGCCCCTCTGAGGTGTCGACCACGTTTGTCTCCCAGTGGGTGTGTCTACTTCAGTCTCCTGGTGTTATTCCTCTTTTACCAGAGATGTCCTGATCGGCACTCTGCTTTTTGCTGTCTCGCGCGGCCCTGCTGTCTCACGGCTGTCTGCTCTCCGTGCTGTCTCAGGGGGTGCCTGCTCTCTTTGCTGTCCTTCGCAGTCTCGCTCTTTCTTATCTCTCTGCCTCTCACGGGCTCCGGAGCTTCCGGCAGATTCTCAGTTTCTTGCCTGTCCCCCTCCCCTCCCCTCTCAGCCCCAGCCCCGCCCTCCGCGGGACTGACAGCAGGAGCTCAGCTGGCTGCTGCCTGTGCCCGCCCCACGGGGAAGGTGCGCGCAGGGAGGGCAGGTTCTGTGCACAGGTTACTTTACTGTAACTCCTCAGGCAACTTTACTGCAACCTCTCACACTTCCAGCGAAGGCAGCGAGTCCCTCTCCCGGACAGGGGCACTGGGAGGGTGGGATGGGGCGCAACCCTTATCTAGTACCATCCTGTTGCCGACCCTCCCTCTTTAACCAAAGGGTGTTGTTTGTATATTGTTTGACCATTTTATTCAGCGCCAAACTTGCTAAAACATCAAGGAACATTACCACATGCTGGACAAAGCAGGTTGCTGCACTCTGGCAACCAATAGCAGAAGCATACACGCCAGGCGGGAAAGAGGAACATTTTTGGTTGGCATTTAGGCAGAAGGTAAGTGCAAGTGCACTATGTGTTTTTTAGGGATACGTTCACAACAGCAACTTTATCTGCAGATACAAATAGTTCGCCGGTGTTATTGCTAGAAAGTTAGGGAAGTAAATGACAGGCAGCGATAGTTTGCTACTTTGTCAATCTTGCAATAACTATACTCCACGCTGTTACTTGAAGTGTAAAATTTTATTAGGACATGGTTATTTAGGTAAACTTTATTAACAATACATAAATGCAAATATATAACTTTTATCATAACCATACAGCTCATTCTCCCCAGCCATTCTCAAACCATTTCCCCCTTTTCACTCCTCCTTTTTCACTCTGCGACCTCCATAACCCCATCCTCACCTTCACTTGCCCTCCAAACATCCTCTCTTGCAGGGCCGGACTGGCCATAGCGGGCACCGGGCGTTTCCCCGGTAGGCCGCCAGGGTGGGGGCCGGTTTTAGGCCCTGGGGGGCCGTGTTTGTTACTGGGGGGGCTGCCAATATCGACCTCCGGTAACAAAATCGGCCGAAATCAGCCGTTTCAAACAGCTCGGCTGCATCCCTCACCTCCCTCCAGGGGGTCGAAGGAGCAGTTCGTCAGGGCGGGATTCGGTTCTCAGTCCGGCCCTGCTCTCTTGAATTTTTTCCTTTGCTCATTGCATCCCGTGCTCCGCCATCAGTCAACTGTGTACCCTGCCCCTCCGAGGGGTGGATCCGCCCGTATGTGACTCACCACGCCTCCAAAGTACCTCCTCGCCAATGCCCCGCCACCTGTCCTAAACTGGCACGCTAAACCAATACACCCAAACCCCTCTCCTACAACCTGTAGGGTGGGTGGGTGGACTATATTAAACCTACCCTCCCGGTGGTGTCAGGAAGAGGGACATTTTTATACCCCACCGACTCCCGCCCCTTCTCCTACTCCCTTGTCCTTCCGGCCTTGTGCATGGTGCCCTGGGAGAAGACTGGCCTGCGACCTTCACTTCCCCCGTGGGCCGGCACTACCATAGAGTAAAACTTCAAAAGCTGGTAAAATGGCACATAATGGTTATGTAACTTAACAACAAGAGAGAGAGGGAAGTTACTGGAGCCACTCTTAATCCCCCTAGGCTAATATAGTTAAACAACAAAAGAGTGTATCCTAAAGTAAAATTAGAATTAGACTGAGAACTAGCAAAAAAAGGTGAGTCACTGTGTTTTAAAAGAACCCTCACTCACCAACCTGGTTGGTGACATGCTTCATCTTTGGGTTCCCACCAGAGAGGCCGAGTGCCTCTCCGGTGTGCTGCGACGCCTGAATTACAGCGGAGCTGGATTTGGTGAAGTCAGTGCAAGTTGTGAATAGTGGAAGTGCAGTTTAAAATGGTGTCACAGTCAGGGTAGGGGTTTGATTTTCATTGTATTTTGTGTTTATTTTGTCTTTGTTTATGTCGACTTTCTTCAAGCATACCGGGGTTGGGAGGCTCATACTGTCTGTGCTAAGTTGAGGTTTCCTAATGCTTCACCTATGATGTTATCTTTACACTCATGGTTGCTCTGCGTTTACAGGTTCAGATCCAGGGGCTGCTTGGGTGGGTTCGGTGGTAGTGCTTATAGGCACATCTCACTTCCAATTTAGTACGATCTTTTATTAACACTCTATGTCACTATCCACAATAGACACATCGCTCGGCACAACGAGGGTGAATAACTTGAAAATAATTTCGCTTAATGTTAAGGGTCTTAATCAACCTGTCAAACGACAGAAAATACTAGATTACCTACGTAGGCAAAAAGGGGATATTGTCCTGTTACAAGAGTCTAAAATTAATGTTAAACAATTTCATACACTTAGAAATAAATTCTTTGTTGAAGTGGCAGGTTCGGAGGCGATAGGAAAGAAAAATGGTGTTTTAACATTGATAGCGAAAAAATCCAATGTTGACCTGCTCTCCTCCATGTCTGACACTAAAGGAAGGTGGGTCACAACCAAGTTGCTCAAGGATGATACTGAATTCTATGTTACAAATGTGAGAAAGGGACTGATTGTCCCATATAGTTGTCCTGAGACATCCCTCCCACTTGCCCGTGCTGTGTAGGCCCTTTTATATGTTATATAGGCCTTTGTTAAATTGACAGTAGCTCTGCCATTTTAGTGCATCGCAGGCTGATGGCAGGTCTGACCCAACTCTGACCCAACGCAGATTCAGTTCCTCTTTCTGCAAGGCCTTCTGCCTCCAAACTGGTAGCCCCCACCCTACCCGGTCGGTACCAAAGTTCAGCATCCTCTTGACACTTCGACATACAGTAAGCTGCATCCTGGCATAGCACTTGTTTCCTGGGCAGGTTTCCCGCATTTCAGGAAGTGGCAACCGCAGAGCTCAAGTTGGGAGAACTGAAAGGATGTATGTATGTATATATTCGATCCGTGCACAATATCTGTTTATATTTTTTGCTTCGCGTACAATGTCTGCTTATAGTTTCTGCTTGCTCTGTGTAATTTACGACAAGCGATTGGCTTGAGAAACTGACCTTTTCACCTAGTTCATTGTCAGCATTAAGTGGTAAATGACGACATGTCTGGTGAAATTCTGCAGACGAGGTTTATTTTTGGGTAAGAGTAGCGTGCGAAGGAGCCCATAGATTAGTATATAAGGGGAGCACCCAGACACCTCGACGGATTACCTCGCTGTCTGTATGTAGGTGACAGACTCCGTAGGTCTTCTCCAAGAGCACACAGAGGCTCTTGTGTTTGCTTTTGCGCCTGCTTAGCATTGTGTTGTATTTTACCTATATGAAATGTCCTGTTGTGTTTAGTTGTTGTTTTCTTTATTTCTGATCATAATGTATTCATTTCATTCAAAATTGCAGGAATGCTTGCTCTAGAGTAGATATGAGAGTACCTTGGTGATAGAGATCTCATACACTGATGCGTTTATACACTGTGTTTTCTTTCTCTCAGACAATCTGATATGGAGAGAATGGATATGTGATATTTGAATTTTGTATTTTGTATTTTTATGCCTTTGTCTTGCAGTTTCTTTGAAGTTGCATCTTCTCATTAAACTGCTAATGTGATCTACCTCCAATTCCATGTCTCACATGTCTGTTTTCTTCAGTTTTAGAGCAAGCGTTCCCAGGCACCCCTGCTCAAATTAAGGTGCCCCTTTTGTCCCTGACTCACTCTCCTGCTCAGTTCTGTGGTGGCTCCCGGGGCTCTGAGTACCGCCCCTAGCTTCCTTGTCCCGTAATAAATCCTCCCTCCGACATTTTGGTGCCGTGACTCGGATTGGCAGTGCCAGCAGACGGGGGCAGTAACGGCTGGGTTCGAGGGGACGCAGACTGAGCACTCGTGACTACTTTCTGGCCGAAGCCTTTGAGTACAAGCACTCGGGTGAGTATTATGCTACCTGACGTGAGGTGACGCTTGGGTGACGGTTTATGAAAGGAGCGCTTGTGAGGCTTCTGTGTTTTTCTCGGCTCTCAGTTCTTTCCTGTCTCCTGTCTGGTTGGTCTCGCTAAGGACATTTTTTAACTGGGGAGGCTTGTGTGTGCGGCATGGAATTCTGAGCTGGACAGTACGGTCAGGAAGTTGTTGGTTTATTGTTTCCTTTTTGTTATATATAGATGTGTGTGCTATTGTTTTTGCCTTGAGTGCCCGGAGGCCGGAGGGAAAGGCTGCGTCTTGCGTCTTTCACGGGCGGCTCATTTAGCTTCATTTTTTCTTTGGTTTATTACATTTATTTTTTGTATGGAAAACAGACATATGGAGAAAGACAAAAAAAATAAGAATAAGAAGTGAATAAGGGATAAGGGAGAGACTGTGTATGTCTCCAGTCTACTCAGTGGTATTCATTTTTGGTATAGCTTGCTGTTGGGTCTCTCTGTATATAGTGAAACAGAGAGCGCCTCTTTATCAGGGGGTCAGGGATCAGCCTGGTAGAAGAGAAGGAAAGGTTTGATTTACTATCGTATTCTTTCAGCAATATGGCGCTCCTCTGATTGAATGCAGTGGAGGCTCTCCTACGTCAGTACACAGTAGGAAAGAGGCTGGATTTTTCGTGACCACTTAGCTACTGGACAGCGAATATCGCCTGATTGATGAGGATTATAAGAGGTTCCCCGGGATGGTTTATTGGATGTTATGATTAAGTGTTTTTGGGTATTTGTGTGTCAGTTTCCCTTTTGTGTGTGCGCCATTGTAATAGGAAGCACGTGTTTTTTTTGTCCTTCAGTGGGCAAAGTATGCAGTCATTGTTTGAAAATAGAAACCCTCTAAACGTGCCCGACTTGCTTCTTTCTTGAACCACACGTAGACTTTCAGGATTGTATGATTTCGGATATTGTTTAATGATGCATACAGAGGTTTATTAAGTGTGATAGTAGCACTTTATTGTGGTTGGTGCTTATATGGGCACTGCAGTAAGGGTCACTGGCTGACACAGAAGCTGATTTTAGTAAGGCCATATTACTTACGTGCACAGTTATTTTGTTATTTGTATTTTTGATGATATGTTTTATGATATGCAGATGTGTATTGAATGTATAAGAATATAACGGTTATGTTAAATTGATGTTGACTGGCTTATATCGATTCTATTAGGATAAGGCCTGCTAGGTAGGGGTTCCATTGTAACAGAAGATCACTGCCAAATGCAGAAGATTGGTTTGTTAGTGAGATTCAATAACTAGGGAGGAATATAACTGTTTTTTTTGTACTCCCACATGTATTGATCTGCCACTGATAACCGTAGTGATTTTCGTTTTATTGAAAGTTTTGTGTTTTTTATTTAAAATGTTTTTGCGCCACAATTGTTATAAGTATATTGTTTAGTGCTGCCTTTTTCTTTTCCAAACCATTGACCATTTCTAGTGCTGCTAACATTAATTAGGTGTCACTAAGGTTTGAGGTACAGCATAGGTACACAGATTAATAGAATATTTGGTTACAGAACTTATAAAACCGCAGACACCATATATGTGCAAATTTCTATGATAGTGCCAGGATTAGAAACACTGACTGAGGTCACCAGCTCCTGGCCCCGTAACCCCCTGCGAAGCAAGGTCCTTCTTTACTGCCTTGGTGAACATCCTGGTGCCCTGCAGTTTCCTGACTTCACACCAGAAGGAGTCTATAACGGTCCAGATAAGCGGGAGATTAAAGAGGCATTTTATTTAACCATTAAAGAGGCATTGGGGGACGAGCTAATATATGATCACCCTGACTACTGACACATAAGGAGAGCAGTATATATATATATAAATATAGAGTACTAAGGGATACAGATGAGCAATAGTGAACATCAGTCAGTTGGGATAGTTCTGCACATACTAAATGACAGAATAATAGCGGTGCACAATCCTGACGAACAGACTATAGCAACCTTTGGGAGGCGACAAAGTGCCTTGATAGCCAGAGCGTGGAAGTTGCTGGGAGTCACACTAGCACAGGGCACTGAGGTAAAGGTGTCTTCACTACACCTAGTGCAGCTGCGCCTCCCAGTGCCTACCTGTAGACCCACTACCCTGAACCCAGACCCTGTACTTGAGCTGCCACAAAGCACCCCCTCTGTGGAAGACGCTCCAGATACACCGCTGCAGCCGCCACTAGTGTCCCCTCCGATGCCATGTGCTGCTAGAGACTCCTCCACGGTATTAACCCAGCTGGGGAGCCCTGATCTCGCTCACCAAGAACCACTTACACCATCCCCTCTATTCACACCGTCTCCTCCAGGCGCCAGCCACCTGAAACACCAGGAAGGATCACAAGGCACTAGCAACGCATTAGGCTGTGAACAGCACAGGACATTGTCGCAGGCACTTAACGACCCCAACTTACCCCTGGTTTGTGAGCATCACGCCCAGCAGCTGCATGTGCAGCTGCAGCAGCAGCCCTCATTAAGTATCATAGAGCAGTTACAGGGACGTCCTCCTATAACGCACTACCCATTACTGTGGGGATACTTACAAAACCGCCTGTTACCAAGAGAATAACATTGTTTATTTGTGGTCAGAAATAGGCCAACCCACACAATACCCTAGGTTATAAATAACAACAAATCTGTGGCAGGTGAGGTTGATAAGTGACACCCAGTGGAGGTATACTGTTATTTCTGAATACACACAACGCTAGAGAATAATGGCAACACCACTAGAACACGTGATAAAGAACTTTACTACTCAGGGGAAACGTATAAGAAAACATTGTGGAGAGCTGCACAAGCTCACACAGACTATGCTACACCCTTGGCCAAAAGAGGGTACCTTCGATAAGGCAGTACTAGATCATGCTCAAACATTCCTGGAAGGGAAGTACTC
The DNA here is from genome assembly GCF_964204655.1 of Triturus cristatus. Classification (NCBI taxonomy): domain Eukaryota; kingdom Metazoa; phylum Chordata; class Amphibia; order Caudata; family Salamandridae; genus Triturus; species Triturus cristatus. The sequence continues at coordinate 878,153,259 of NC_140584.1, read as the reverse complement.
TGGGAACAAACTAGATAAACGTAAAGAAACCCTGGCTCTGTGGAGAGTCTTTAAGGACAATGATGAAAAGGCCCCAGTACCTACCGCACCGCCACCAGCCTATAACGCAGATGGCATGTATACAGAGCGAGTTGTTAAGGCTGACCTAGAGCCTAATTTAAATGATCAGGCAGCTGTAGGACATGAGGATATTTCTGCTTCAGATCCCTCAGAAGATTCACCAAACAGCATGCCAGGGAATGCGCAGGGCCAGATAACCCTAAGCTCCCAAAGCCCAGGGGTGCAGTGTGCAACATCAGGAATGCCAGGTCAGATTGATGCGCTATTCACAATAAAATTGACACCAGCACCCAACTCTGCAGCTCACCAGCAGGAAGAGGACTCAGAGAGTGATGGAGCCTCTGGTGATTCACAGCACAGCTCCCACTTGCCATTTCCTAGGCCTAACCCTACAGCGCCTACATTTGTCACTGAAATTGGCGAGCCCTTAGAGACAAGGACTAGACACTATGGACCATTCCTCTCCCCTGGCCAGCAGCACAGCAATACACATGCACACCATAACGGGTGGCGACCCCTTAACACAGGTCCCAAGCGAGAGGAAGAGTACTTGCTACAATTCAATGGAGGAAACAGAGATAGTGAACAATCTCGCCCAGAAATAATCACTGAGGCGGACATTAGTAGATGGAGAACAGAGCACAACTTACACCAAGGAACAGATAGAGAATCAGGGGACACGTCACACGAGCAACATTCAGGGAGTCCCACTGGCCACCCCGCAACAATACAGCGGTTATCATTACAAGTGGACAGGGTAGAGGATCAACTCACTGAACTAATGGGTGGCTTAGGCCAATTTAGAAGAAGGCAGCCACCAACACTAAGTGAATTGGCTGGAGCTGCAGGCCCGGTGGGTTCACGTAGTGGTGGGGTCCCAATGATCCCCCCACAGCAGGAGCCATGGATAGACTTCCATCAGGAGGTCCAAAGCATAGCCCCAGCCCCACCTCAGAGTAACCCAGCAGCTCCTCTGATGATCAACCCAAGCACACCGCAAGCTCTGCCAACAATTGTCACGCCCCCATCTATACACATACCTCAGGTAGTGCCACCAGTAGTCACACCACGCAGGCCAGATGCACAACAGATGGACCTTGATAATCTTGATCTACCAAGTGTGCTCGAACGGGCAGAAACAAGATGGAGAAGGCAGAGAAGGACAGAGAGAGAGAGACTTGCAGTGCAAGGTAGCCATGGGCGGCCTGATGACATCCCACAAGATTATGATGTATCAGGTACTGCAACGCTAAGAACAACAAGATCTAGAACTCTGCATCACATGGCCCCTAACAGGCCATTGCCGCCAGTGACCAATGGTCTGACGCCAAATGAGATAGTGATACTTGGAGTAGGGACTGACTATTATGTCTATCCATTCTCAGATAATTTAGCAGGTTGGACAGAAGCTAATGCACCTCAAATGAATGTCTGGCCTCGGGATGGGTCATTTGAACCAGAAGACATGGCCACAGCTGAAGAATGTATTCTGCAGGGGGCAGGAGATGACGATTGGGATTACGATTATATGAGCAAGGGCCTAAGAGTTTGGCAGAAATACTCACGTAGATATGACAACACAAGGCCCACAGGGGTGACACGCCAGCTACCCCTGTTATTTAAAAATGTTAAAGATCCCCTCCTTTATGTTCCTTGGTCACTAATGGACAAGGACAATTTAAAGAAACAACTCCCACCTCTCACAGAGGGTGCTGGAAAATGGATACAGGCCTTTGAGAAACACACTGCAGGTGTTCCATTGGCTATTGGAGATGTAAAAAGTCTGCTCACCTCCTTGATTGGAGAGGATGCAGAGGACATGTTCACACGCATTGACACAAGACTGTCTACTACTAATACACGGTGCGACGGTAACCCCTTCAATAAGATTAGATCACCCCTATGGAATGAATTGCGTAGGAAGTTTCCTGACGTTCCTGACATTGGCTCTTTGATGTCACAGACAATGCAAAGCAATGAAGATCCAGCACAGTACATTTCACGAATGAAGGAGAAATGGCATCAGGAATTGGGAGAAAAATGGGATGTAACAGGGGGTAATTGTAGGTTCTTTTACCACACAGTAAAAAAGGGACTGCCCACTGCTGTACAGGACAAATTAGATGGAATAGTAGCCATGGAGTGCAAACCATGGCCAGAGATACAACACCACATCATTCATTTTTGCAAAAAGGAGCAGGAACAGGAGAAGAAAAGGTTATTAGCTATTGAAAATGCAGCAGCTATATTAGTGCAGCAAAAACTTAAGAAAAGGGAGACCCCTGATACAATGATGGTGGCTTCACCAGTGAGTCAGATGACTGCTGTTACTAATTTCCCACAAGATGCCCAGACTGCACTAGGAGGTAACACACAAGTAGCTGCACCAAACCTACAGGCACAGCCCTTCAATAATAGTGTGCAACAACAGGCATACACCAATGAGCAACAACAGCAGTATTATGGTAATGAGCAAATGAGGTATGCAAATACTGGGATGCGGGGGAGAGGTAGAGGATTAGGCTTCCAAAGACCTGCGGCACAGCCAGGAGCACGACTGTGCTACTACTGTCAGCGACCAGGACACCTTATGAGGGAATGCCATACCAAAATGCGGGATGAGGGGAGGTCAGTAAGTAGAGGAAATCCACAACAAGCTCAAGTGCCAGTACAATACTACCAGCAGCAGCAGCCGCTGCCGCCCCAAGCAGTATATTCTTATCCTTCCCCAGCACAGCAGCCAATGCTGCAGCAGGTACAATTACAGACACCTGCGATGGCCCAGATGCAGCCCCAGATCCGACAAGCACAGCCACAGCTACTTCAGCCACAGATGCCTGGGTACCAAATGGTGCCACAGACGCAAGCTCCCGTGCCTCAGGGAGCCACGATACTGCCCACCACCAATCCCTTTTCACAGGGCACCATCCAGCAGTACCAGGCTGGAGGATATTCAAGTTAGGACAGCCCACAGACAACTCTAGTGTATCCTGTGTTATCGTGCCTCACAAATATCAGAGAGGACCCAGTTGTGTATGTCACGATAAACAACAAAACTTATAGTTTTATGGTTGACACAGGTGCTACGTTTTCCTGCATTAGGGAAGGAGCACTGCCCATCTCCAACCAGAGCGCAGACACACAGGGTTTCTCTGGGGCAATAATAAGGGTCCCTTTTACCAAATCAGTACCAATGGAAATAGGAGGTAAATGTATTCAGCAACGCTTACTCTACTCAACACAGTCCCCAGTAAATCTCTTGGGACGAGACCTCATGGCCAAATTAAACATGACAATTAGTTTTAAAGAGAACGGTACAATGACTTGTTCCATTCCTGGTACATCAACGTGCAGGATGATGGCTGTCACTGTGGATTCCTCCCTGAGAGATGAGATAAGAGCCCGCCCAATGGATGAGCAAGCATTTTCCACAGCGGTACACATTGTTGTTGCCAATACACCAGAGATGAATGGGCGCACTGTCCAACTTCCCAAGGAATTCCTTTTTTGTCCCCAGTCACAGAACATGCCTGTGCCTGACAAAAACATGATCCTAGGAATACACTGTCTTGAAATAACACCCATGTATGGAGCCTTCTTAGCACTAGACGACTATGCCCACACATGGGCCTGTGTCATTTTCATCGAACCTGGACATCAAGTAAGGAATATTTCAGATCACCAACTATTTGGAGATCCTGAGGAATATTCCAAAGCGGAGATTATTTACCAAAATCCAGTACCTTTGTCGGTGACAGTTGAGATTAGAACTCCAACTCCGCCCGAAGTATTCGATGCTACCCGTGACTCAGACTTAGCTCAGGTACCAAGCATTCTTTGGACAACAGGTCCCAATGATGTGGGGCTCATTATATCAGCTGCACCATTCAGGGTGACACTGAAACCAGGTGCCCTTCTACCCAGAGTGCGCCAGTACCCTTTGTCTAGGGAAGCAGAGGAGGGAATTGCCCCTACCATACAAGCGCTGCTAGATCAAGGTGTGATATACCCCTGTATCTCGCCGTGTAACACGTGCCTTTTTCCGGTGAGGAAACAGAAGACTAATCAATGGAGATTAGTGCATGACCTACGCTCAATTAACAGCATAGTGATCCCAGAGTTTCCCATCGTCCCAGACCCTTCAGTGATACTTACCAACATCCCACCTGACACTAAATATTTTTCCGTCATTGACCTGAAAAATGCATTTTTTAGTGTCCCTCTACTCATAGACAGCCAGTTCTTATTTGCTTTCTCATTCCAAGGTAGGCAATTCACATATAAAAGATTACCCCAGGGGTACTGTGAGTCCCCCAGTGGGTTCAACAGAGTTGTCAAAGATGACTTGTCAAATTTCCAATGTGACAGCACCTTGCTACAATATGTTGATGACATACTCCTCTGTAGCACCACTGAGCAGCAGTGCCGACGGGATACAGTTGCTCTGCGTACAACATTTGCACAGAGAGGATACAAAGTAGACAAACAGAAACTCCAATATTGTCAGGAAGAAGTACAATACCTAGGACAGCTGATCTCAGCATCAGGGAGAAGAGTTACCCCAGGAAGAGTAGAGGCAATAAGAAGCACTCCAGAACCCCAGTCAGTTAAGGACATGCAAAAGTTCCTAGGACTAGTGAACTACGTTAGACAATGGGTTTTTGACTATTCCACCATTACTGCACCACTCCTGGCAGCTGTCAAAACGGCCAAAGACAGGCATAATAAGATTGACTGGACACCTGAAATGACATCAGCCTTTGCCAAATTGAAAGATGAGATTACAAACGCACCTGTGTTAGGCTCTCCTGACTACACAAAAGAGTTCTATCTGTTCACTCACTGTAATGGACAGGTCATGACAGCAGTCCTCACCCAGAAGTACCCCATGGGCCACAAACCCATCGCATACTTCAGTGGCATGTTAGACTCGGTAATGAAAGGCCATTATCCTTGTGAGCAGGCCTTATCAACCGCAGCATTTGCTGTTGAGAAAAGCACCCCCATAGTCATGGGCTCCCCTCTGACACTGTACACTGAGCATGCAGTATTCGCAGTAATACAAAAAGCTGAAACAACTCTCACCACACAAAGAGTATCAGGATATGAAGTCATACTGTCATTACCATCTTTGAAGGTTGTTAAATGTCATACTGTGAATCCTGCCACGTTCTTTGTTCATCCCATTGCCACAACTGATGATGACAGTCATGACTGTGCCACATATTGTCCAGATGAGTCAGGAACAGCGAAAGAAGACCCATTGCCAGATAGTGTAATTTACTTTGTTGACGGTTCCTCTACCATTGATCAAGAGACAGGAATAAGATACACAGGTGCTGCAGTGGTCAGAGCACAACAGAGAGACTCCTCTGACTCTCTAGACATCGTACAGCAAATAACATTGCCATCGCATTATTCAGCACAAGCAGCAGAGTTGGTAGCTTTGATTGCAGCCCTCAAACATGGAGCTGATAAAAGGATTACTGTATACTCAGATTCTGCATATGTCACCACAACAACACATTCAAGCATTCTGAGATGGAAAAGGCGTGGCTTCCTTAAAACTGATGGCACACCTGTAATACACAAACAGTTACTTGAGGAACTAATAGATTCATTAACATTACCAGCAGAAGTGGCTGTAGTAAAGTGTACTGCACACACAAATGGCCAAGATTTCGTTTCCAGAGGAAATGCCATGGCGGATTGGGCTGCAAAAGCAGCTGCCAGAGGGCCTCGACCTGAACCATCTCAAGTGACAGAGCAAAATACCTGTGCCCCCATCCTGTTTGCTCAAGATGCATCCGTCGTAGTACAGGTAGATACACAAAGTACAGTAGATGACATAGGTGAGTCGCTGCTCTCAGATACCACTGATCCAACACTTCCATACACTATAGATGACACACAGCAATATGATATCATTGCACAACTACACCTACGAGAAATACAGGAGAGTGCCCCTCCTGAAGAGAAAGAGCTATGGAAGAAGAGGGGAGTGCAACAAGATGTTTCAGATTTCGTTTACAGACAGACAATGACAGGGAAGCCAGTTATGCCACAGGCACTATTACAAGTAGCACTCACTCAATTACACCTTCCTGCACATGTCCCTCGTGATATCATGTCCACAACTTTGCAGACAGAGTGGTTCATCCCCAATGCATATGAGCAGATACAACTCTTCGTTCACCAGTGCCTCATTTGTCAACAATATTCACCTAACCCAACTATGAAGACAGTTGCCTCAACAATACCAAGGCCCAAAGGTCCCTTTAGAGAACTCCACATTGATTACATAGACATGATTGACAGATGCAACAATTACAGGTACCTCATTGTAGTGGTGTGCCCATTTTCAAGGTGGATTGAAGCTGGACCATGTGTCCATTGTGACGCAAAGGCCGCAGCTACTTTTTTGCTTCGTGAGGTCATATGTCGCTGGGGATTACCGGATGCTATTCGAAGTGACAATGGCCGCCATTTTTCAAATGATATCTTTGCCATAATTACCTCAATGTTAGGATTAAAACATAAATTGACGTCAGCCTATCATCCACAAAGCAATGGTATTTGTGAGCGCCTTAACGGCCTGCTCAAAGCCAAAATCAGTAAGATAAGTGCCACAATTGGAAAGAAATGGCTCTATTGCCTTCCCATTGCTCTGTTCACACTCAGAAACGCTCCCAGTTCTGACCATCACCTCACACCTCACCAGCTTGTCACGGGCAGATCAATGAATGTGGTTGTTCCCTCCACCAGACCTAAAGTAGACACTGAAATGTCTTCTGAGATTGTGAAAGCTGAACTGTTTGATTACTTGTGTGCACTAACTCGTGCTGCAAAGTTCCTTTCTATTCAGATATCAAGGACACAGAACAAGGGGTCTATTTCTGATGAACTTCCACCTATTTGCCCTGGGACAAAAATCTTCGTAAAGAAACAAGTCCGGAAGTGGAAAGATCCTAAATTTGAAGGACCATATCAGGTCATAGACTCTTCACCCACTGCAGTCCGAATAGCCGAAAGGAAGGCATGGATACATCGGAGCCATGTGAGGATCCACCCGGCACCATCCCAGGCCTGAACTATGGACAAGAGGAGGGCATCATGTTTCCATGGTCTATCCAAGAGAAGGAGTATGAAGATCGCATGGCCATCTATGGACTGAGACACAGTAACAGACGTTCCTCGCATACCGAACTTTCACTGAAAAAGATATGTACAGTAATCGGTATTCTCTTTGTTGCATTTTTAATTGCAGTAATTGCATTTGATTGGGTTGTGGTGTATCCAGAGAGAAGGGGAGGTACAGCTAGCAATGTTAGATCTACCCTAGGACAACCCCAGTCTGAGACACTTCCTGACACCTATGCACCGCCCACTCTGGCACCTTCCACACCCCCTTCTAACCCAACAGAACGGGATATGGTACTGGATATCACCTTGAATGCCTATGTGCCAGATACTCATAAAAAGGCCCGCCAGAATAAGCGAAGTGTTGGGAGTGAATTAATTGTCAGAGGCATAAAGGCACCTGCCAGGTATTCGCCACGTATCACTCGCAAGCAAGCAGTGGCCTCGCCAGTAGTAGACTGGGTTAGTAAACTTCAGGACACAGTTGTGTACGCCTATGACCAGCATTTCATGCCTGGTTTCCACTCCCAGCGCACTGATAAAATGTCAGAGGATAATGGGGTTCACAATGCACTGTTTGACAACATGTGGTATAGAGACATGAGGGAGGTCGGGAGGAAGGTCACGAATGAATCCTGCTTTGTGTGCTCTCACATCCCTCATGCTGTAGGCGCAGAAAAATTGATATTTCCCAGAGAAGTGCCACCACCCACGGCCAAATGTCTCCTACATCTGTTTCTTTGTCGCATACATGGTCAGATACAGCTCCACTCAGCCACAATAGATGGTGTGTTTGTGAATGCTACAGAGTGGGATGACAAATACGTTACATTTACAGTGGTAACAAATCCATCAGAGTACGAAAGGAGGATAGGGGCTTACCGTGGTATGGAAATGCCCATCGGCCTGTTGGAGGTCTGGAGATACCAGTTTAGGAGACTAGGGTACTTCGCCTTCCCAACACCCCCGTCAAAATGCCACTCACCAGTGCATCGCCAAGCCAACCATAATGATTCCCAGTGCCCTTGTCAGTGGAGGCCAATATTGCGCCTGCAGGCCAACATTTATTTTAACGGCAGGTGGAATGGCCCACATGACTTGGTATGTAAGGCAGCCTCCTTAGGGGATGCCATTGTGGAGGAAGATGACATACATCGTATTGATAAGAAGATAGGGGAGGAGTGCGCTGAGATATGGGCACAAGAGACTAGAAGATACACTTTCAATGAGGGTACAAGATACCAACCAAAGAAAGCATACAAGCTAAAGTCTCCTCTCCTTTGTTTCCTAGGTAATGGAACGATCTCTGTGGGCCGCAACACAAACTGCAGCAGCACAAGCTTTAATTCGGACCTTCAGTACGGCACCTCCAGCCTCATGGACATCTATTGGGCCTGCGGTGAACACATTTATCTGCAGCTGCCACCCCACTGGAAAGGACTCTGTTCCATGGTTATGATGCATGAACTACACCTGGTTGTACCAGCATCGAACATTTCCCGCATCCATACCCACCCAATGACAGGTGATGTCACCCTGCTCCACCACCGAAAAAGGAGCCTTCAGAAATACTTCTCAAATGGTCCATTTCACGAGGTTCCACAAGAAATCCTCCTTTTCAACGAAGCTGAACTATTCTTCAGGGGGCGCTGTCCCCATGTTCCAGACAAAAGCCAATGCTCGCTGGCTCCAAGTGACGCGATACGAACTGTTGCAGCTCGTCAACAACACCCGTGATGGGTTCAACGCCGTGAAAGAAGAACTGAGACCTCTGAGATTTATGGTTCTGGAGCACAGATATGTTCTAGATCAACTGACTGCGATGAGTGGTGGTGTATGTGCAAGAGTGGGGAAGTCCTGCTGTACTTTCATTTTGGCTAATGATGCGGACAACGGAACACTTACAAAGGCCATCGAGGACTTGGACACTTTGGGGAGACAGATGCATGAGGAAGGAGGTGCTGAAGCAGACGTTTTTGATAATTTGTTGAGTTTTGACTGGATGCCTTCATGGCTGTCTGCTGTACTAAAATTTTTGATGCCTATAATTTGTGTGCTGTTGCTGTTGTGTTGTGTTGTGGTGTACAGATTCTAATACATTGTGTGAAAAGATTCAGTTCTAGGGTAATTGGTATGAACTACGCGAGCTCAGGAGTGTACACTGGAATACGCACTGAACAGGGGGATGGGGAAGAAGTAACTAGGCTGAACATAGTAGAGCTCACCATCCCTGGGTCTAGCACGTCACAAGCTTCCCTTGGTAGGTGTTATCAGCCCCAGGTGCCTGGTAGCCCCCACTTCCCTCGAGGAAAGACTTAGTACACCCGTATGAGATAATGGCTGGTGATAAAGGGGAATCACAGGGAGAAATAGAAGCAGGCCCGAATAGGAGTGATGGAGGGCTTTCTCCTCGTGACGCCACATGGCCACTGCCCCCACCGCCAGCTAAGTATGCTGTACGAATGGTGTTCATTAAAGATGAACAAGAGGAGGGAAATGAGAAAGGGACTGATTGTCCCATATAGTTGTCCTGAGACATCCCTCCCACTTGCCCGTGCTGTGTAGGCCCTTTTATATGTTATATAGGCCTTTGTTAAATTGACCGTGGCTCTGCCATTTTAGTGCATCGCAGGCTGATGGCAGGTCTGACCCAACTCTGACCCAACGCAGATTCAGTTCCTCTTTCTGCGAGGCCTTCTGCCTCCAAACTGGTAGCCCCCACCCTACCCGGTCGGTACCAAAGTTCAGCATCCTCTTGACACTTCGACATACAGTAAGCTGCATCCTGGCATAGCACTTGTTTCCTGGGCAGGTTTCCCGCATTTCAGGAAGTGGCAACTGCAGAGCTCAAGTTGGGAGATCTGAAAGGATGTATGTATGTATATATTCGATCCGTGCACAATATCTGTTTATATTTTTTGCTTCGCGTACAATGTCTGCTTATAGTTTCTGCTTGCTCTGTGTAATTTACGACAAGCGATTGGCCTGAGAAACTGACCTTTTCACCTAGTTCATTGTCAGCATTAAGTGGTAAATGACGACATGTCTGGTGAAATTCTGCAGACGAGGTTTATTTTTGGGTAAGAGTAGCGTGCGAAGGAGCCCATAGATTAGTATATAAGGGGAGCACCCAGACACCTCGACGGATTACCTCGCTGTCTGTATGTAGGTGACAGACTCCGTAGGTCTTCTCCAAGAGCACACAGAGGCTCTTGTGTTTGCTTTTGCGCCTGCTTAGCATTGTGTTGTATTTTACCTATATGAAATGTCCTGTTGTGTTTAGTTGTTGTTTTCTTTATTTCTGATCATAATGTATTCATTTCATTAAAAATTGCAGGAATGCTTGCTCTAGAGTAGATATGAGAGTACCTTGGTGATAGAGATCTCATACACTGATGCGTTTATACACTGTGTTTTCTTTCTCTCAGACAATCTGATATGGAGAGAATGGATATGTGATATTTGAATTTTGTATTTTGTATTTTTATGCCTTTGTCTTGCAGTTTCTTTGAAGTTGCATCTTCTCATTAAACTGCTATTGTGATCTACCTCCAATTCCATGTCTCACATGTCTGTTTTCTTCAGTTTTAGAGCAAGCGTTCCCAGGCACCCCTGCTCAAATTAAGGTGCCCCTTTTGTCCCTGACTCACTCTCCTGCTCAGTTCTGTGGTGGCTCCCGGGGCTCTGAGTACCGCCCCTAGCTTCCTTGTCCCGTAATAAATCCTCCCTCCGACAAATGTCTATGCTCCTAATACATGTGATTTAAGTTTTTGGGCAGATCTCACTAAACAAATTGAGACCATCCCTGACTCTGCCATCCACATTCTTGCAGGGGATTTTAATTTACCATTGGATCCCACTCTGGACAGGGACTCTCGTTGAACTTTTCGTGGCAACAGGTCTCATAAAGCCTTCACTACTCTGTGTACCAGATTTAATTTGGTGGACACGTGGAGGTTGCAAAATCCTGATGGGAGAGATTATACTTTTTACTCACCTCCTCATGAGTCATTCTCCCGTATCGATTATTTATTTATTACGAAGAATGGTATTTCCAGAATAGAAGAAACATCAATAGAGCCAAGGGTTATATCCGACCACTCTTGTATATCCCTGTCCATTTCCAATGTGAAATCGTCTACTCGCAAATCAGTTTGGCGGCTTAATGATGAAGTCCTCGAGAAAGAGCAACATAGGTCTGCAATTGAGTCCGCCATTAAATACTATTTGGAACATAACAATGGGGGGGATACCACTGATCTGATACGCTGGGAAGCATTGAAAAGTACCATTAGAGGGGTCATTATCAAAATAAAATCAGCTATGAATAAGAATCACAATAAGGTCCTGGAAAATCTAGAAAAGGACATCGCTGCCCTGGAGAATAGACATCTACTCGATAGGAACGAAGATACATTGAATAAGTTGGCCAATAAGAAGTATGAATACAATAAAATAATAAGTGAAAGAGCAGGGGTTTGGTTAAATAGGAAGAAACAATTCAAACTGTGTGAATCAAACAAGGCTGGGAAAAGTTTGGCTGCCTATCTCAAGTTTAAAGTACAGAAAAATACGATAAATTCCATTCAAGATCAGTCGGGGGCAGCCCACTCCGATCCAGTCAAGATAGCAGAGGTATTCAAACACTTTTATGAGTGTGTTTATGCCAAAAATATGGAAGTGGAGGTTTCCAAAATTCAGGACTACTTAGGAGAATGCGACCTACCGTCTCTCTCCCTTACTGACCAAGCTGATCTCAATAGTCCCATAACGATTCATGAGGTCGAGAAGGTTATTAAGTCGCTAAAATGTGGTAAGGCCCCTGGACCGGGCGGGTTCACCGCTAAATTTTATAAGTGCTTCTCCTCTCTCATATCACATCCACTCTTGTACCTGTTTCCGGAAATCAATGACATAGGAGAGGTGAGGGGTTCGTTATCTGAGGCTACCATAGCCGTCCTGCCGAAGGAAGGGAAAGATCCAACGCTTCCAAAGAACTATAGGCCTATTTCGCTTATTAACCTTGACTGTAAGATTTTAGCCATGATTCTAGCCAACCGTCTTCAGAAGGTTCTGCCCAAGCTGATACACCCTTCCCAAGCCGGTTTCTTGAAATATAGGCTATCCAGTGACAACACCAGAACATTAGCTCACATGCTTGAAAAGGCGAAGCTTTTATCTACTCCCACGGTAGCAATTACGCTTGACGCCGAAAAGGCATTCAACAGAGTCGATTGGAACTACCCGAAGGCAGTACTAAATAAATTTAACCTGGGCCCGTTTTTTACAAGGATGGTGATGTCCCTTTATTCCAGTCCCTCAGCCAAAGTTAGAGCGGGAGGCTCGCTCTCCTCGGCGTTTCAACTACATCAGGGAACCAGACAGGGGTGTCCCCTCTCCCCTTCTCTATTTTTACTAGCGATTGAACCATTCCTCCGTCACCTGAGGATTAATAATGGTATTGCCGGAATCCCATTTGAGGACTGTATAATAAAGCTAACCGCATACGCTGATGATGTTTTGGTTGTATCGGAGAAGGCTGAGGAGGCTATACCGGCTCTCATGTCCATTATTGACGAGTTTTCCAGGGTATCCGGATATAAGTTAAATAAGGATAAAATGGAAGTCAAACTGTTAAATAATCTGGGAGGTAGAGAGGTAATGGGGGACTCCGGTCTGACTTGGCAATCGGACTGCTTCAAGTATCTGGGGTTAGATTTTGATAAAGATCTAATTACAACATTACGGGTTAATGAAAATCTGACTTTAAAGAAAATATCTAAGTTGTTAGATGGCTGGTCTCCGAAGTTTCTTTCTTGGTGGGGTAGGGCTGAAACCTTGAAAATGATGGTGACCCCACTTGTGAACTACCTAGCGAGCATGTTACCGATGACCTTCACGGATGATTTTTTAACCAAGGTGGACAGGCTCTTTAGCATGTTCCTGTGGCAGGGGAAGAAAGCCAGGCTATCAATGAAGAAACTACAGTTATCTAAAGAAAAAGGTGGCTTGGGTCTCCCCAATTTCAGGAATTATCAGACTGCCTTCCTCTGTAAGCAAGGCGCACAGTGGTTGACTGTAGACTCAGATTACACTCCGCTGTGGCTGGACGTTGAGAAATCCCTTATTGATAAGGCCCCCCTTGCTGCTCTACTTACTATGGATCTCTCCCATCTTCCTCATTCAAAATACATCTTATTAAATACAAGACGGGCCCTTCTAAGACTTGATTTAACACATAAAACAGGACTAACCTGGAAAAAAACTACTATGATGTCCTTATGGCGTAACCCCTCACTTAAGCTCGAAGGAAAACCTCTTCATTGGGAAACCTGGTCAAGGAAAGGGGTCAATTTGGTGGGCGACTTGTTTGAAGGGGCACACCCTTTGCTGTTCTCTTCGCTCCAGGCCAAACATAACCTGGCGCACATAGATTTTTACGACTTTTTGAAACTCAAAGTCCTTTTATCCACTCGTTCTCTTAAATCTTGTGACCCATGGCTTAAGACCCATGTCCCACATATCATGGCGGCTGTCCATTTTGTTTCAAAAACTTACAAGCTTCTCCTCCCTACACCTAGGAAGGCACACAGACGAAATGAAGTCCGGTGGGAATCCGAACCCAACTCTACAGGCTTAGTATTCGATTGGGACAGGATACACACCACTGCTCTATCGTGTAAAATTTCACCAATTCTATCTCAAACCAAATACATGCTCATCAATAGGAACTCCATCTGAGGGATAGTCCTAAGAGTTGGAACTGTGACTCAGCAGTAGGTGACTTGGCCCATATGCTTTTCGGCTGTCCCTCGCTGGGTTCATTCTGGGGAAAAATCTTTGATTGTATAGAACATATTTTCAACATCAAACCTGAGAGAGAATTTGTCTATATTCTACTGGGTGTCTTAGATCAGAACATTCCTAGCACCCAGGATCGCCAACTGCTGGATATCTTACTTACTCTGGCTTGTAAGGTAGTGTTGTGTAAATGGAAGAGCGCTTCTGAAGTGTCCTTCAGGATATGGCAGGATTGGCTATCTTTTCGAAGAGGAGCTGACAATCCAGCCCTACATTCCTCACCATGGCGCACTTCCCACAGGAAGCTCTGGAAATCTCTTGATGCCTTCTCATTTGATCCACCATGATCCGCCATGATCATTCATGAAGTGATATAGTCATGTGTAATTTAATGAGGAAGCGCGGTTTATGTTGTGTATTAAAATGTATCTCTGTACAGGTCTCCGACTAAGACAATGCATATGCAATGTTGTATTGACAGTAGTGGTGCTGAATTGGTATCGTGCAAACGGTCCCCATGGTATGCTTTGGGTATCTCATGACATAATATATTATTCTGTTTGTTTGTGCTGTGTTTTTGGGTTATTTTAGTTTTCTTCATTAGTATGATCTGTATACATTTCTATTTTATGATTTGTACGATTCATTTACAGGTTTGATTGATTTATGTATGAATGTATTTATTATGTTCATTGGGACAACGTATGTCATTCATTGTATGTATTCTTGTCAGTTTTTTCTTTTTTTTCTTTTATCAATAAAAATGATTTGAATAAAAAAAAAAATGGTGTCACAGTTTTATCCAAAAATAATTTTTATGATGAAAAACTGGACACAGTTAAAAGGGGTGTATTGGACGTGTGAGCTCTGGTGATTATTAGACCAGCTACATCCTAATATATGTGAGAGAGGTGGTCAACATGTTTCTGCATCTAGAGGTATTAGGTGAAGCATTCGTCAGGACCTTAGTGGACTACCACGGCGTTATGCGCTCGCTAAGGTGCACCCTAACCTGTGGTGTCTAGAACCGCTTAAACTTACGGTTTTTAAGTGTGGCCTTCAGGATTTCTGAAAGGTTTTGATCGCTGTTGGAACAAAAATAATAATAAAAGGACAAACAAACAGTAATTCACAACATAAATATCGACAGATAGACAATGTGTACAGTATAAACATGCCTGTGAATGCTCTACATTGGTCTTCCTTGATATTGTATATAAGATCACATGCATGCATGCAGGTACTCTGTTTTCGGTCGATAATAGTGTGCTTTGCTAGTAGAAAAACAATGAATTACTGTATCACTACTTAGTATCAGTATTTTAAATTAGAACTCTCTTACACTTTAAGAGGAAACCGGACTTAGAGTCTTCAGGTCAATAAGTCTATTTACAAGATATTGGTTTTGTAATAGAAGAGAACGCCGTCAACAAAACTCAGAGTAAGTTTGGTTTACTGTAAAAAGGAGGCGAAAAGGCAGATTGAAAATCTAGTGAAAAAACGTTGGGCTTATCATACTTGATCCGATCGTGATGGCAGGGAAGGAGAAAGACAGAAAATTAAATTAACGCTTACGTGAAATGGCAGTGCACATCACAACATGAGTCCTGGTGGGGGGAGGGACTGTAGTCACACTCTGAGTGAAAGAAAAGCGAGGGAGGTTTTGAGAAAGTTTCCAAAATAAGGACTTTCCATGCTCAGCTTGTATTGTAGCGCTGACCTCTACCACCTACTTACTACATCAAAGTCAGCCGCCCGCGGTACACCTGCCTGTTTCCTCCTGAGGACTCGGATGTTAACGCATCCATGTTCTGCGAGGGTAATATAGGAAGTGTCCTGCTTGTGGGAAGGCGGGCATCACGCAAGCGTGCTGACGTATTGGCGTTCAATTGCTCACAAGTGTAAAAACGCTAGACCGCTAACCCATTACGTCGAGCGGTCTAAATGAGTAGGTAAATAAAGAATAAAGCACCAAGAGATATGTATAAAACATGTTATTCAGTATTTTGAGTTAATATGGATATTATATCCTGAAATTTAAATGTATTAAAAAAACGCTAGATAGCGGGTTATATTTTACGCAAAAACAGGGGCACAAGGGCATGAGGAAAACTATATACGCACTCGCTCAGTAATCCCATATGTTTTAAAGGAAGTTGGTGTCAGAACGAGGCCTAGTTTACAGAAATAGGGATAAAAATAAAGACAAAGTGTTCACAGCAGGTACTCCTGCGGTGCGTATTGAAAAACACTCGTTCAGCACAGGCTCTAGAGAAGGGAGACCAATACGTACAGAGCTATACTAAGATAGTCACGGTGGGTGCTGATTGGGGTCCAATTTCTTATTAGAAGAAACGTAAAAGTAAAAGAACAAACTCAGTCAAGCTGGTAGTTGCAAAGGATAACCCAGGCCTCTATGTCTACGATTTTGAAAAAAAATACATCCTGGATTCAAGCAATCCTTTCTCGTCCTATATATCTTTCTGGAAAAGATATATAGATGACGTTTTTTTGATCTGGCAGGGGCCCGAACGTCAACGTATGGGATTACTGAGCGAGTGCGTATATAGTTTTCCTCATGCCCTTGTGCCCCTTGCGTAAAATATAACCCGCAATCTAGCGTTTTTTTAATACAGTTAAATTTCAGGATATAATATCCATATTAACTCAAAATACTGAATAGCATGTTTTATACATATCTCTTGGTGATTTATTCTTTATTTACCTACTCATTTAGACCGCTCGTCGTAATGGGTAAGCGGTCTAGCGTTTTTACACTTGTGAGCAATTGAACGCCAATACGTCAGCGTGCTTGCGTGACGCCCGCCTTCCCACAAGCAGGACACTTCTATATTACCCTCGCAGAACATAGACGCGTTAACATCCGAGTCCTCAGGAGGGAACAGGCAGGTGTACCGCGGGCGGCTGACTTTGATGTAGTAAGTAGGTGGTGGAGGTCAGCGCTACAATACAAGCTGAGCATGGAAAGTCCTTATTTTGGAAACTTTCTCAAAACCTCCCTCGCTTTTCTTTCACTCAGAGTGTGACTACAAGTCCCGCCCCCCACCAGGACTCATGTTGTGATGTGCACTGCCATTTCACGTAAGCGTTAATTTAATTTTCTGTCTTTCTCCTTCCCTGCCAACACAATCGGATCAAGTATAATAAGCCCTACGTTTTTTCACTAGATTTTCAATCTGCCTTTTCGCCTCCTTTTCTCAGTAAACCAAATGTACTCTGAGTTTTGTTGACGGCGTTCTCTTCTATTACAAAACCAATATCTTGTAAATAGACTTATTGACCTGAAGACTATAAGTCCGGTTTCCTCTTAAAGTGTAAGAGAGTTCTAATTTAAAATACTGATACTAAGTAGTGATACAGTAATTCATTGTTTTTCTACTAGCAAAGCACACTATTATCGACCGAGAACAGAGTACCTGCATGCATGCATGTGATCTTATATACAATATCAATGAAGACCAATGTAGAGCATTCACAGGCATGTTTATACTGTACACATTGTCTATCTGTCGATATTTATGTTGTGAATTACTGTTTGTTTGTCGTTTTATTATTATTTTTGTTCCACCAGCGATCAAACGCTTTCAGAAATCCTGAAGGCCACACTTAAAAAACGTAAGTTTAAGCGGTTCTAGACACCACAGGTTTGGGTGCGCCTTAGCGAGCGCATACCGCTGTGGTAGTCCACTAAGGTCCTGACGAATGCTTCACCTAATACCCTAGAAGCAGAAACATGTTGACCACCTCTCTCACATATATTAGGATGTAGCTGGTCTAATAATCACCAGAGCTCACACGTCCAATACACCCCTTTTAACTGTGTCCAGTTTTTCATCATTAAAATTATTTTTGGATAAAACTGTGACACCATTTTAAACTGCACTTCCACTATTCACAACTTGCACTGACTTCACCAAATTCAGCTCCGCTGTAATTCAGGCGTCGCAGCACACCGGAGAGGCACTCGGCCTCTCTGGTGGGAACCCAAAGATGATGCATGTCACCAACCAGGTTTGTGAGTGAGGGTTCTTTTAAAACACAGTGACTCACCTTTTTTTGCTAGTTCTCAGTCTCATTCTAATTTTACTTTAGGATACACTCTTTTGTTGTTTAACTATATTAGCCTAGGGGGATTAAGAGTGGCCCCAGTAACTTCCCTCTCTCTCTTGTTGTTAAGTTACATAATCATTATGTGCCATTTTACCAGCTTTTGAAGTTTTACTCTATGGTAGTGCCAGCCCACGGGGGAAGTGAAGGTCGCAGGCCAGTCTTCTCCCAGGGCACCACGCACAAGGCCGGAAGGACAAGGGAGTAGGAGAAGGGGCGGGAGTCGGTGGGGTATAAAAATGTCTCTCTTCCTGACACCACCGGGAGGGTAGGTTTAATATAGTCCACCCATCACCAACCAGAGACATAAATAATCATCCATGTTCATCACAACCTTAGACCTAGACAAGTCAAACCTGAATGAAGTCAAACACCCACCCATTAGGGGATGATCTTATCTCAGAGGTAACACCCAGAGAACTTGCATACCTTACCCTAAGAATTTACACCAACACTCATGTAATTCACAAACCCAACTCAGGAAAGTTATATAAACACCTCATCTAAGTCCTGCACTTCACCCACGGAGGTGTTGCATCTCACAACAATGAAAGTCACCTCACCACATACAGGACAATTCCACATCTGTTGTTGGAAATCAGATTGTTAAACTAGGATGAGAGGGGCAACATTCATGGCGTGAATGTCAACTGAGCTCCCGCGAGACCAAAACAATCTGACAGTGACCTTATTTCTGTGAGTAATCCCCCTAGGAAGTTTGGCTTATAAATAGATAATTTCCTCAGACTGATGCATGTGGTACATGTGCAACTACCAAACAAAACTATAATACAGGTCATAAAATAAAGAACATACAGGATCCAAACCAAGTTAATTTAAAGGAGAAGAATTTATTAGGTAAAAGGCCAATACAATGAAGGTGACCTGGCATACTGATTTGTGTTTACAGCAAAACAATCTGTAATGCTTATTCGTAAAAGTTAACTTTCGACAAAATGAAAATAATCTTTTCTCAAAACAGCCACTTGTACAGTAGTACATTTCTTTTTGGCACCAAAAGGAAACAATGCCCACAAAAAGACTGCAGAATCTTTTTTCTTATAGGAACTATGTTTTAAAAAAAGATGCACTTTGGTTACTGGCAACCCAGATAACCAGGAGCTATTTCTGCTATAAAGTACATTTATAGAAAGTGTCTAAATCTTCAGGTCTGATCCCTCAGACACCAGTCCATGGGCTCCAAATGTACCTCACAACCCACAATTCTTTTTCAGGTCCAAAACAAAATATCCCGTTCCAACTGGTCCTCAGGTTTTCTTGACCATTGTCTAAAGAACCTTCTGCAGTATTCAAATAATGGAGGAATGGTCCAAATGGGCAGGCAGGAGAAACGTCCAGCTGCGACTAATCCACACTCCACGAAGGCAACGACTTTCTCTGCTCCAGGACCTTCGGTGCTCCCCAGCAACAGGTGAGAAGTTCAACGGGGACAAGAAGGCACTTCATTGGTAGAATCTGGATGTGCATTTCAATGGTGGTCAGCGAGAAGCTAGTGCCACTTGATTTCAACTGGATTTCTGGTCCCACAAAGTTAAGGGAGTGCAGGTAACTCCTCACTCCACCGTCCTCTGTTAAACAGACAGAGTGCATCAAGGAAGGTAGTCTTCTTTTCTTCACATGTTTGAGGCATCTCTTTCATGGAGGGGGTTAAACAGGGCATCTTGAGAGTACAGACACCAGCTATTGGTAATTACCCCTATGACTCAATAATACAAGTTCTCAGTTTCTTTCCATATTTTGCAGTAAACTGACCTAGCTCAGTCTCTAGGGATGTGTTTTAGATACAAAATATTAACAAAATAGAAAGACTCCTCAATTGCCACATGGGCGTTGATTCACCAAAATGCCAGGGGTAGCGTAAGTGACATCAAATAGACTTTGCCCTTAACACCCCTGACAGTAATTGTTCCAGGAAGGCATGTCACAAGACCCTAACATCACACTCATACTCTCTTACACCTCTTACACTCCCTTATTGATTCTTAGTCACTCACTTGCATTCACCCAATCTTATTTGTATTCGGTCCTACTTACTGACACTCAGGCCCAGATTTACTAACACTTTGCACAGCGTTTGCATCATTTTTGTGACCCACACCTGGCACAAAGTGTTATTGTGGGATTTACTATCCAACACAAATCCTGATTTGCATTGGAAGGTATTCCAAAGTAACACAAAATTGTGGTATACACTGCTTTGTGTTACTTTGCATCAAGTGGACGTTGCATTGGTGGTGAATGGGTTTTGACGCAAATCCGTAGCTACAAACATTTGTAGATAGGAATTTGCACCAAAATCTTATGACTCCTCGAGGCAGGCATAATGAGGAGAAATGTTTTCATTTATCAATCTTTGCACGCATGTTCTATTGTACAGTACACATTCAAAGGGACCCCTACCAGTACAGAACCTATGCTTCAGAGAACACACACACCCCTGCACCATAGCGCAAGTGTATGTGCCTAGGGCAAGGCTGTGGGAAGTGCAATCGGTGCACATGGAGAGAAACAATGCACCGTATCTTATTAGGTATGGTGCATTGTTTCTCTCTCCCTTTGGTGCAAGGCAGCGTAGCATATTTGGTGCAGCATTGCCTTGCGTCTAAGAAAAGTAAACCTGGGCCTCAGTCTCACACAATCTCACTCACTATTTGTCACTGAATCTCACTCACTTTCACTCATACACACATGCGTACATATGCAGACGCATGCTCACCCACATACACGCTCTCACTCACATAAACACACTCTGGCCCACAAGCACGCACACAACATACATTTAAAAACATCTTTACTTACCACAGCTGTCACAAAAGGTCCCGTTCCAGCTGAGAGGCCGATTACAACGCCGTAGTTAATGGCTCCAACCCTCGGTCGGAGCCATTCCTACAGCATCATAATCAGCTGTTCAGATTCATTTCCGACTGATCCATTTTGATGGAGTCAGTCAGAAAGAAATCTGAACTGGATTTCCCAGTGGCTTCCGATGGGCTCGGAGTGCCTGTCTGCCATTCGGAAAGCCTCCAGCAATCCCAACGCCGGCTCTTTCCGCCTGAGGGATTACAATGTTGGATTCCAACAGCCTTTCTGTGCTGGCCTTTCTGACACAGAAAGGCTGTCGGAAGTCATCTTTGGGAGCCCCCATGGGTGCACGGCCTCTGGTTAGAGGCGAGGGGACTCGTTGATCCCTGCAAGGATGAACTGCACCTCCTCTCTTTACAATGCTCCCATTGTAAAGAATAGGACTGCGACTGAACAGTGTCTGGTCACATCTTGCACCTCCTCTCTTTACAATGAGAGCATGCATGTCGGAATGCATGCTCCCATTGTAAAGAATAGAACTGCGACTGAACAGTGTTCGGTCGCATCCTAATTGCTGGGTTGGGACCGCCAACAGGAGTTCGGTCGGTCCCAGCACCGAATCAATGACGGACCTACTCAGGTCCGTCCGAAATCGAAATCGTACCCTAAGTGTGCTCCTTTTTATATTACACTAATAGCGAATAATAGAACCTTATTCACTATTAGTATATGCAAAACAACCTGAAACTAATTGATGTGAAGCTGCCCCGGTTTTCCTGGCACTGATTTTGTCACCTCTGAGTCCAGAGGTCGCATGTGCAATGCCGGGCATCGCAATAGGCAAGCCAGTGGTTGCAGCTGCAACCCCTGGCGACCCCCATAAATGACGTCCATGAATTGCCATAAAGCAAGTATTTAATAGTTTTTTACAGAAGGAATTGAAATAAAACTGCATTCATAAATTACTTTATGGTATTTCAGATATTAATTAGTTATTGATCACTCCACGAATTGAAAACATGGTATTCAATTTACTGTTTTGGCTTTCAATTGTAAGCCATGCAATATAAAATCTATACTAGTATAAAAGTTAAAAACAACACTTTACAAATCCAGTTGACTAGCACATTTAGAAAAATATTATGTTTTTATAAAGTATTAAAACAATCGCATAATATATAAATGTGCTTCATTCTCTCTCCCCTAATACAACAAAATTCCATGATTATAAAATATATAAAGAGTGAACATTAGATTGTCATAAACACAATAGCACATAAACAAAGGGATCCACCCACGAGTACAAGAGATCACTCGATTACTCAATATGTATCCCACGGTCGTGGAGAATACACATTAGTTGTTTAAATACCCCTCACACACCAAAAGGGCCCTTGGTGTCATGCTTCATCATAGGGGTATTCCTGCCCCTCTACGGGACAGGGCGTGCTACGACCTACGTTTACGCGGGAGCACTGTTGTTGGTGAGACAGCTATGTGTGATGCGGGGGTGTGAGAGGAAGGGTCAGGAGTGAATAAGGAGTGAATTAAAAAAAAATACCTGGCTCTCAGGTCTAGGAAAATTTATTCTGCCGGTCGAGCTGGTATTATTAAAAGGTGGGGTAAGGAGGGTGTAAGCCTCAATGAGCTATATCTCCTAGTGGTGTCGACATGTTTCGAAGCTTCCCCATGCTTCTTCGTCAGGACCTTAAGGATCCCTTCCTGCCACTAACTGTGTTGTGTTAATAACAAAGATTGTGAGAAAAATGATATGTAAAAGGAACACCCCGGTCGGCTCCCGGAGCCGACCGGGGTGGTTGATTTGGCGGGACACTGATCCCTGGAGTCGTAGCCTACTTGGCACGCCCACCACTCGGTTCACGAGCTCATGAGGTTACTTATCTCCTGTTAGCAAGTTAATAGGACTATGTAAGACCTATCAAGGCATTGATATCGTGGAGGCTATTTACTTCCTTTTACATATCATTTTTCTCACAATCTTTGTTATTAACACAACACAGTTAGTGGCAGGAAGGGATCCTTAAGGTCCTGACGAAGAAGCATGGGGAAGCTTCGAAACATGTCGACACCACTAGGAGATATAGCTCATTGAGGCTTACACCCTCCTTACCCCACCTTTTAATAATACCAGCTCGACCGGCAGAATAAATTTTCCTAGACCTGAGAGCCAGGTATTTTTTTAATTCACTCCTTATTCACTCCTGACCCTTCCTCTCACACCCCCGCATCACACATAGCTGTCTCACCAACAACAGTGCTCCCGCGTAAACGTAGGTCGTAGCACGCCCTGTCCCGTAGAGGGGCAGGAAGACCCCTATGATGAAGCATGACACCAAGGGCCCTTTTGGTGTGTGAGGGGTATTTAAACAACTAATGTGTATTCTCCACGACCGTGGGATACATATTGAGTAATCGAGTGATCTCTTGTACTCGTGGGTGGATCCCTTTGTTTATGTACAACTGACTGGGAGGAAGTATCCACCTCCACCACTCGCTGAGTGGTACCTCTCTACTCCTCTCCTTGTTTTTCTTTATATAAACACAATAGCGTCTATCTTTCTCCCAAGCTCTCTATACAATCTACAATACAGCCTTCCCGACCGAGTCCCTTTAAACTATTTAGAAATGAGTACAAGGCTTTTACATAGTCCAACTAGGTGAGCACTGTGCTAGCACTTCTTGGCACCAAGACCCATTGATATGAATCCATTGGTACTAAACTGGGAATATATTGAGGCATCTTATAATGTTCAAACATAGTTTGTTTTCCATTGGTTGAGTTAGGACCTAATAATTTTAGAAACAGACATATTATTGAGAAAAATTAAGCATTACTGCTTGACCTAGTGTCCCCCTAAACTGAAAATGAGCTTAGCTAAAAGACTATTCATTCCGTATCGAATTTCATATTGCCAACTTTGTCCAATTACATGAAAGACAATTTAAAACTAGTAGTAGATTCCATCAGTACATTTCATAAGAATGCTACATTTCCTTAACGCTTCATATGTATATGTAGTGCAATTTCACATATAATTCAAAACACATGCACTACAGTGAGAGGCCATCATAATAATATAATTTCTTGCAGATTTGAGTTAGCTACAAATCTTAGCTCGAAGACGAATAACAAAGTTTACTTTGGGTGTCAAAGCATAAACAATATAGTTAAATATCAGTCTATAGTCATGGTTTAATATCAGTCTATGCGTGAAGAAGCCACTGCATTAAAAATGGATTCAATGTCAGTTCGGAGGCATACATTCATGGCAGCATTGCAATTCCTTATACTATATTTCTTAAAAAGTGGGCGAAGATATAGCCTTCTTGCTGGCAGAGCAAAGGTGCATAGCAGCATAAAGTGCAGGATTGTTCATCACCACCTTGTGCGCAATTACAGATTGTGATCCGATTCTTGTTCCTTGTGAATGTCGTTACAGGAAGCAAGACAAGCCTAAACTTAATTTTTTTAAATCTCTCTTTGTATCCGGAAAAAGTTGGTCCAAGTATTTCTCAAAGCAAGGGGCAGATTTAACTTCCTGGAACAATGTTAACAGCTTACTTCCCTGCATTTTAGACCTCCATTATCAGTAATTTTCTTTGAGTACTTCCAAAGTTGAAGGAACCATGGTCTCTGGATTGGTCCAGGGCTTCTGACATCCTATGCTGGTTAAAGACCTTGCAATGCGATTTAGCCATGGTACCTTATTTCACAAACAGGTTTACGGTAGATTGTAAGGTTTGGCGTAGTCCATATTCTTTGCCAGTACAAAAGAGGTTTAAGTGCACAACTTCAATGTTGATCATACCCAATTCATACCTTAAAGCTGCCATTGTGGCCCCCTGGGCCAAGCAGCAATAGGCAGCACAAACATGTTTTTCGACTTTCAAGGGACCAAGAGCCGTATTACATCCCCAGAGCTGCCCTGTACAGGCCTGCTGCCAGCTGTGCTTTGGCTTGGTAGGCCTGCAAAGCTGGTTCATCAGTTTTCGTACAAATTTGCCACTGAGCATAAAACAGCATTTGCGTGTTGGGACAGGCTAGCATCGCTCTTGCTTTTCTGATTTGCACAAGTCAGGTTTGTGTCGAGCCTTATTCCCAAATAATCCTACAAATCAACCTGATCCAGCAGCAAGTTTTAAACCTTAAATATGCTCCTCAGGCTAAGCCATGAATTGATCAACATATACTTTGTCTTATTAATATTGAATATGAGGTTTTCTGTGTAGGGTACTTTTCAAAACTCTTGAGTAACTTGTGCATAAAGAGCTTTGTGCATGCCAACAGTAGGGCGTCATCAGCAAATAATAGGATTGTTTTTTTGCCTATCCACAGAATAAAACGCGGATTTAAGAACAATAAAAATTAGAAAGAGCGCAGAATTTCTTTATATAAGTATACTTTAAACAAGACCTGTACAATCTAGTCGCTTGATCAGCCGTGCCTTGTAACTTGCAAAAAACAGCTTGGAACCGTGACAAGATCTTGTGGTTGTCAACCCACAACTCTGAACTAGATGGCAATAACTTGGCATAGATTTTTCCGGCGCCGTCCAACTGTGAAATCAGGCGGTAATTACCCGGATCATTTCGCAGACCTCATTGTACTGTGGCACCACGACTGCAGCTCTCCAAGTTGCAGGGACCCCAAACTCCCAAATTGCATCATACACCATAGTTAATACAGGCACCTAAACTGCCAAGTTATTGCAATAAACGTCTGTTGGAATTCTATCCAGGCTCAGAACTTTAATTTGTTTCTGGCTTAAGATGGCACCTTGAGCTTCATCTACAGTGAATTCTGAACGTGAGACACCAGATTGTTCCAGGACTATTGTCCGAGAATTAGTGGGATCAATTTCTTTGCTATGGTTCAGGCCAGACACATTCTGTTCACTTTGGTGGAAGGAATTATTGAATTATACATAGCCATAAATTGTTCTACCCAAGAAAGCACTTGAATACCTGCTTCGAGGCTTTTAGCTGTGTCTTCACAGCCCCATCTAATTAAGCTTCAGAAGTGCTTTAGGTTCTTATCTTGTATTGGCAGCTTGAGTACTGCCCATGCTTTGGCATGAAAGTATTTTTTTAATATGTAATTGACTGTATTTGTTCTTTAATGCTGGGAGGTATTTCTCACCCGTTGCGGAATTCCTTCTACGAGGCAGAGCAATGGCTAGCGACATCTTCAGTTTTACACATTCACCATCAAACCACTTGATGTTGATGTTTTTTATGTTGCATGACAGCCCAGCTGTGTAGAGTTTACTGTTTTTTGCCAGTTAGAGTACATTTTAGTAGGTTTTCCAACTTGGAGATTGCAGGGTGATTTATCGACTCGTTAAGTTTTAGCAATTCTGTGTATTCCAATTTCCATTGCTCATCTACTCGGCAATTGACAGTCTTTGCAGGACTTTGGCCAGTCTGCCAAAGAACATCTTTCACATTTAGCTTCATAATGATTTTGGCTGACTCAGGGGTACACAATAGTTCCAGGTCTTGTTCTTGGTCAAACTAGATTTTCAGTTCGACTGTTAGAGGATCATGATCGCTCTTGATCCTCCTTATAACGCTCATATCGACAACATGTCAGGCCTCCATTCTCATGAAAATGTAATCAATGAAGCTTGTGTCAATATCAGCTATAAACATGTCACTTTATGACATACAAAAATAGAACACAAAATGAATCACACAGAAATTAAAGTAAATACAAACATGAGATCACAATTAGGGTTGGGCAGAAAAATTGACTCCACTCGCAGAGTTTGTGGAATTCAGGAGTTCTGCAGTCCTCGTGCAGCTTGTAATTCCTGCTAAATTCTGCCATCCGGCATGTGGCGTAATTTTTTCAACAAGAAGAAAGTACCCCAAAGACTCCAACTTCATGTCCGAAAGGCTCCTCCCAGTGCTTTGTCCATCGCCTGGTCACCTTTCATTTGAATTTGGAGCTGGAAGGATCACTCTCTTTGGCCGCTGCATATATACCATTGGATTTAAGGACCGTGTTTTTGTGATATCATAGGTCGGTTCAAAAACTGTTGTTTAATGGTGTTGTTTATTTGATAGAGGGTATGCACCAGTATTTTAAACTAGGCAGTGGTATTAGTAATAGAGAATAGGCGCTTGTAGTGAGTACACCTAATATTAGTGATGCAATCAATTAGAGGCGGTGCTCAAGGGTAAGGGAGAACCACTAGCCTCCCAAAAATGATTGTGACCAGAGCCACAAAAGTCAACAAAAAAAGGGGGTACCTAAGCACACGCAGAAGTAATTTTTGCAAATATTAATGCGTTAATTAAAACATGTAATACAACAAGTGAGTCTCCGTTTCTTTCTTCAGTTTAATATTCAAGTTTTCATAGTGAGTTTGTAGTCTTCACAGTAGTTCCCAAGCCAACACGTGTTTCGTCGCCTCTAGTATTATTGTACATGCGACTTGTTCACGGCTGAACACTGTATTTAAATAATCATTTATGTATGACGAAAATTCCGGGTCATACAGTCACTCGACGGGGGGGGGGGCCCAGTCCTAGTTAGGAAGGCGTATTCCAATCGTTGCGGTCCTCAATATTTATGAAGGTTGCCAATCTCCGAGTAGAGGAGAAAGTGTCCGTAGTCTGCAAGTGCCCCCAACCGCGTCTGGCTCCAACTCGAATTGGAGCCAGACGCGGTTGGGGGCACTTGGGGGTACATGTTTTAATTAACGCATTAATATTTGCAAAAATTACTTCTGCGTGTGCTTAGGTACCCCCTTTTTATGCACCAGTATTTACTTGTACTTTTATTCGATTTTTAAAATGTATTGCAGTGGGTGACCTGCAGTTTCAGTATTGGCCTAGTTATTTTTTTGCATTTAAATTTGAAACTACTGTAAATGAAAAATGCTGCACAGTTCAGTACATTTTCTCCATGTTTGTTAATACATTTACTATCTATTCATTTATTTTACTATGTGGCCTTGTCTGCCAACGGGCCATCTAGCCAGTAGGCTCAGTACCAGTAATGTTTGCATGAACAACTGTGTCTGTGGTATATGTTGTTTGAAACATCATTTAGGGCAGAGGTGGTATTGGATTAAATAAAAAAAAATTGAGGATTTTTGGGGAATTTCACATTTTTTTCGGCAAAAAGTGTTTAGGTGGGGTAATATTTAATGCCTCGGGAGGATGTGTGTTGGGGAAAAATTTGTATAGCTCATTTAATTTTCGTATTTGGCATTGCTGATTAATGGAAGTGTTTTCTTCAGTGCTACCATGCCACCTTTGTCTGACCAGTGAGTGTGTTTGTCATTGGCCACCATTTGTCTTTGTTCTCCATGCCATGTACCCAGAGGCCATTTTGTGTAGTAGGCGTCCATTGGCCAGCATGTGTTCTTTGTTTTCCAATCCTTCTTTGCTTGTTGTTGGACCATGTGTCCGATGGCCATTTTATGTTGCCAGCCAGTTTGTTTTTCCAATAGGCCTGTATGTGATCTTTGTTGTGGCCATGCCTCCTTGCAGGTTGTTGTTGTTTGACCATGTGGCTGGTGGCCATTTGTGTAGCCAGTCAGTGTGCTTTGGACATAGGCCTGCATGTGTTTCTTCTTGTGGCCATGCCTCCTTGCTGGTTGTTGTTGTTTGACCATGTGTCCGGTGGCCATTTTATGTAGCCTGCCAGTGCGCTTTGGCCATAGGCCTACATGTGTTTTTTGTTGTGGCCATGCCTCCTTGCTGGTTGTTGTTGTTTGGTTGACTAGGTGGCTAGTGGCCATTTTATGCAGCCAGCCAGTGTGCTTGTGTGCATTCTTTGGCCATGCCTTCTTACTGGCTGTTGTTGGTTGACCATGCGGCCGGCAGCCATTTTGTGCAGCCACCCATAGTTTACTTTTTTCCAGTTTTCATTCAAAGCCATTTTCTAGGGAAATTGATAGGAGAAGGCTATGCCATTTTGTTTTTGTCCAATTTTTTACTTTTCTCTGATATCAGTTTAATAATGTTTGTTGATCACTGCATTATATGTATATTATGATTGTTATGAACAGTGTTTAAAATTATATGCATTTTTAAGCATTTTTATATCTGCACCTTCTTGCCTCCCAATGGGTTTCTCATAGTCCCCTAGTACAGCAGCAAGTAATCTTTTTGTCATTTATTTTCAATTTTGTATATTTGTTTACATTTTTTCCCTCAAAAAATATATGCATTTCTTTTTAATTTTTCCTTTTTTATTCAATTTTTTAAAACATATTCCTACCATCTATCCACCCATCCACCCCCTCTGCTTGTCATAGGCGCACAGCCACACAACAGCATTAATTTTTTAAGTATTATTCAATTTTCACTTGGACCCCGTGTCTGCCATAGATGCACACACACCAGCATTCATTTTTTTAAGGATTATTCCATTTCCCCCCCGGACCTCTCTGACCGACATAAGTGTCTCCCTGGCTTAGATGAACTGAAAGCAAACCTTTACATTTGTATGTTGTTTGGGCTGATTGGAAATATAATATTTATGTTATGGTGGTGTGGTTTGCCTTTGGAATGTATACACTATTGTTAATTATTTAGGATAATAACTTACGTAACAACACTAAACAATATTGGCTTTGTGTGTACTGGATTCAAACTGCAATAATGCCACATTGTTTTTCTTGCTTGTTTGCTTTTAGGTCCACAAGAGACATTACCCATAGTACTGCAAGACAGAAGGCCTATACAAAGTGATGTGACCACATAACACATGACATGAGTCATCCAATCTCTTCCGCTTTTTGCAGTTAAGTGCCACTGCCAACTAACAGCTTCAAGATGGCCCCAAAGAAAGAAGTTGCCCAGGAAGTGGCGAGTCAGAAGAAGCAGCTTTCCAACACTGGCATGCCGCCTAAAACCTTTTTCCACAAACTTGTGCCTGCTGCACTGGCCTCAAGAGAGCAAGCTGGGCGCAGCACTCCCACATCAACAGCACCACCCTAACCTAAGCCCAAGCCCATGTCTCTCACCGAGGCAGCCACTACAATCATGGCGATGCTGAAAGGCAGTGACATTGAATTGGATATGTCTCTTTGGCAAAGTAGTACCCAATCGTTGCAGGAAACTGAGCACAGTGGGCAACAGCCAGTAATAGTAGATTTTCCTGAAGTAGGAGCAGAAGAATATGTTGAACTTTCTTCATAGCAAGAACCTACTCATTTAGAAACATTGGCTTCCAGATCTCCAGCAAGAAAAAGGGAGGGTATTTTACCATCTTCTCCAAGACCACCTTCTGATGATCTGGACATGGAATGGACCCCAGCTGAGTCCGAGACATGCCAGGAGAGGCTCAGGTAAAGAAAAGTTCTTGAAAGCCTGGCACTTATGGAAATGGGTGAGGAGGATGATGACGAGTCAGTCATCGTGGAAGCTGGCCTACAGGAGACAGACATTATCCTGCTATTGAAGCTGCTCCGAGGGATGTGGCACCACCGCCAGCTCCCATATTTGTAAGGCCCCCGCTGAACCCTGCATCCACCACTAGCTCAGTAGAAGTACACACTGCAGAGAGCCAATTGTCAACACTCCTGCCTACCTCAAGATTTTTGGGCATTGGTTGTGGCACCAGTGAACCACTGAAAAAGTTCACCTCCCCAGTTTGGGACTTTTTTACGATTAGCAAGCAGGAGGATAGCATTGCAAATTGTTCCATTTGCCACATGAGTGTTTGTCAAGGAAAGCCTGGTCCACACTAAGGAACTGGAAAGCAAATGACCCATATGAAAAAACACCACCAATTCGGTGGGAGGCGCACATTAAAAAATTGCTTTAGGTGGTGGTGGTGATAAGAGAAGTGAATCAGATCCGATCACGGTAGGAGGTGAAGGTGATGAGGAGGAAGAGGGTGAAATGCTCTTTACACAAAGCAGCCCTATGCCCAGCACTGCACCAGTGTCACTAGCCTCAGCAACCTCGCAATGGCACAAGAGTCAGATGGAGGCACCACAGCAACAGCATACACTGACTGCCCCAAAATGTACATTGAGTCTACAAACTCCTGGTTCTCTCAGAAGACGCCTACGTCAATGGCACCACAAAAGAAAAAATCCTGGCTACTGTTATGGGCATGTTAAGGCAGGAGGGGCTCAATGAACGCAACCACCAAACAGCACGTTTGTACAATGACAGGCTAGCTGAAATGTTGGTGCTGGACCTCCTCCCTTTTTCTTTTGTGGAAGGAGTGGGTTTTTCAGAATTTGTGACAGCCATCTGCCTTAAATGGTAGGTTCCCAGCCGGACTATAGCATTTTGCCAGAGTTGTTATTCCAGCACTCCATCACAATGTGCTGCAATTGGTTGGACAAGCTTTGCAGCAGAGTGCTGTTCGCACTATCCCCCTGACGATAGAAATGTTGGCCAGTTGTCAAGCCACTGATGACATGTAAATCACTGCACACTGGATCTCCTTTGTGGGGCTTAGGCGACAGGCGTCTATAAGTCTTGGCGCTGAAGAACATTTCAAGAGCGTTAAGTGGCATGCAACAGTGCCTCGTTCACCATGGAGAAATCCCATACTGCTGTAAACATGTTGCAATAAGTGAACAGCAAGGAGTTTGAATGGCTGCAACCCATAGGTCTCAGAATTGGATTTGTTGCCACAAACAATGGAAGTATTATAGTTAAGGCCATGGCGGATAGTGGCTATTTCAGGGTCCTGTGTCTGGCGCATTTCATCAATCTCATTGTGCAGGACTTTCTTAAAAAAGAAGACATAGTCAGCAACTTACTGACCACCTGCAGAAGAATCTGCACTCATTTCATCCATTCTTTTAAAACCCAGAAACAGTTAAGAATCTTTCTGCACGATAATAGAGTACCAGTTAAAGCCCTCATACAGGAGGTGCCAACACGCTGGCACTCTACTACATGTTGCATCGTCTGTTTGAGCAGTACATATCGATCAATGATTTTGTCATTCAGAGAGGAGTCGATGCAACTGTGAAAAACATGTCCATTGTGATGGATAAATGGAGGCCTAGTCAAATATTTGATAGAGATGCAACTTCCTTTTGAGGTTTTCACACAGGAAGTCAGCACGAACGAAGTATGATGGGCTAAGCTATATCATTGTTGTATCTGCAACAGTAACAGTTAAAAATGGTGACTAAAAGCTTCGAAGGTGTAAAAGAAGATGTGCATCATTTGGTTCAGAACTTAATCTTTCGCTTGGCTGACAATACAAGGCTGCAAAGAGACTTTGTGTTGTCCAAAGAGTACATCTCTGCCACAATACTTGATCCACAGGACAAAAAACTATTGCCCACTTTCATTCCTTTGTCAGAAAGGGATATTTCAGAATACAAAACGTGGATTGTTTAGCGAGACAGAGACCTGAAAAAAGTACGGATGGAAATTAGAGTCCCTACCCCAGGCACAAGTTCTGGGGTACTGCCTTCAACTTCCAAAGAGGAAAGTCCTGTTGTCTCACAGCAGCCAACACCAGAAACAATAACACCGGTGGCAACAACAACAAGAATACAACTATCATCCAGAACCTCCGCGTTTTGTTAGTTACAATATGCAGGTCTTAAGTCCAGGGCAGTGCAGTGGCAAAGGCAAAAGAGGTTGAGCAAGTGGTAGCACCAATGACCATTCAGAGGATGTTCCAGGACTATTTGGATGACCCAAGAGAGTTCTTTGTGGATTAAAACCCATTGGTGTATTGGTATGGGAAGATACACCAATGGCCAGAGCTCAGAAGGCTGTCAAAAAAGTATCTGGCTTATCCGGTAGCCAGGGTGCCTGCTGAGCATGTATTCAGTGCAGCTTGCACAGTTGTGAAGGACCAGTCTATCACCTCAAAACGTGGAGAGATTGACCATAATCAAAATAAACCAACACTTCATACTACACAATTACACCGTTCCTGAAATACCACGGGAGGAGGATGAGGGTGAGTGATCAGACTCAAGTGTGTTAGATCATGATGACCACCATCTGGCAGAGCCACCTGAGTTTGAGGGTAAACTCTACTTCTTTGACTGAGAGAAGGACACCACAGAACCTTTGAATTATTTATCGTCAAACTCCTTTGCCAAATCAGAAAAGATATAGCTAGTGGAACATTATGTTTGTGTCTGACTTATTCAGCCCCACCATTTTTAGGCACATGTATGGCTGTATTGGTGTTAGACCAGTGTGCAGTGAAGAATCATCCCCATTCTCTTCAAGGACATCGGTGACTGTTGCAGGGATGTTGTGTAAACAAAACTATGTCTAGGATCACAGAAGTCAGTACTTAGGCACTGAGTCACCATACTACATAAGTACCTATGAACCCCAATCCTGACTAGCTTTTAGTGCTGTAACTGCCCTCCGAATTTTCAGGAAAGTTAGCACCCCAGAAAACAACACTGTAGTCCCCTCAGGGAACCGTGGAAACAGATCACCACCTTTCGTTTTCTCACTCATGCACGTCCGTAATAAACCAAACAAAGACACGAGAACAGTTTACAATACTTATTGAAACTATCGTGCCCTATGATAAAACAACTGTGCTGCAACTATAAAACATATGGATGCTAGCAAAATTAGTAAAATCACAAGTAATCTGTATACAATGAGAAACCCTACAGTGTTTAAAGATATATCTGCCTCAGCCTATCCTTACTATGTGGGCACAATGATATATCATAGATCTCTGGGATTAGAACCGAACCCCATATGTGTATTATTGTTAGCTAATCTGCATCTCAGGTTGCTCAATGCTGGCGTGTTCATCTCAAGACCTCTCCTCTGCAAGTATTACCCTCTCTGTTTTCAAATGGCATGTCTCAGTGTGTATTAAATACATGGGGTCTTTTTGAAAACAGCAGATGTGAATGCATGTTGTGTCTAAATGCCAAGCTTTTTTGCCCACGAGCACAGAAGATAGGGAACAGTGTTGTTTGACTTTGTACGAGATGTTCAGACATAGTCCCAGAGAGAAGAAGCAATAAAAAAAAACATGTGCAGTGTTTTGCTAAAATAATATTGTGGAAAAAAAATTAGCTGAATGTAACGTCTGCAAAGCAAAGCAACCTACAACTTGCACTTACACTAAAATAAGGGAGAATTTAGTGGGCCCTAAAGGGAACTCATGACATCCCCCCCTTTGGTTGAGCAAGTAACAAAGCGACTAGATGAACACTAAATAACCTGGTATTTATAAAGCGCAAACTATTCACCGGTAAGGGTCTCAAGGCGCTGGGGGCCGTCGGGGAAATTAAGTGAGCTATTGCCCAGAGTCACATGAATCTCAGCCGATCTGCCCCCGGCGATGAGGATCGAACAATGAGCTGCCCTGGCTGCTGCACCACACCTTTCCGACTATATAGCTCGAGCTAAGCAAATTCAATGCTTTGCTAATAGGCAGATTATACACAAAAAAGCCGATAATAATAAAAAGCATAACATGTAATTTTGGAAACGTAGCCAGATTAAGGTGTGTTGGAGGTATCTATGATGTCTCCCATGAGTTGAAGAGAATGTGAATCCAGGAAGGACTCCATCTCCACAGACGATAAATCTGCCATAGCCCAGTTCAAATCATCCAAAGAACAGGTATTATCCTTGGTATAAGCCAATACTGAGGAAGTATCCAGGCAACATGCATCAGTGTTATTAAAGCTAAAGTTAAATGAGTCAGAGTGCTGAAGCACTCATCTCCTCTGAAGGGGGGGGGGGGTTCATATCTGGCATTATGCAGCAACCGCAAGCCAATGAGACTATTTAAAAAATGGGTCACTAGACAACTCATCAACAGGTTCATGTTCACATGAACCGGCTTTTACAGAGCCAGGCAAGTATCCAGTGCCCATTCGATGGGTACCATAGACAATGAAACACAGGTTGGACGGAGGCACACCAGACAGGTCAGAATGTCAGTGACCACTCGAGATTCAGTTCTTGGATCAGTAAGATTCTGAAGAACCTTACCATGCATTCACGACATAACTGGACCAGTGGTAGTTCCAGGGGGCTTCGAGACAGAACATCTATTGCGGAGGAGCAAAAATAGAATCAAAATGTTGCAAATGAGGAATAAAACCAATGGGATGCCTCCGAACACACTATAAAAAAAGAAATGAATAAAACACGATATTACACCAATGATGTTTTGGGAAGAAACTGACCATGACACAACCGAGAACCTTAAAAATTGAGCAAGGCCTGCAGTATTGGATGTATTAAAAATGCGATGAACTAATTCTCCAAAATCTTTTGTGAGGTTTTTGTTTAATAAGGACTGTATGTCACTGATGTCCTTGCAATTTGTAATTCAAAGGTTTCTTTACCAGATGTTACTGCTACCTCTTTTTGAAACAATAGTCTTTGCGTCTGCTTAGCTTGTTAAGCTTGCCTTTAAATTTCGAATGAAAGGCCACAATGTGCTATTGTAGTGCCTCCCTCCCTTCCTAGCCTACTTTTATCATCCCCTAGCATGGCTGCCCCAGTAAAGATCGATTGATTAACAAGACTGCCAAATTCCTATATTTTGCTTGCATGTAGGAGGAGATACAATTGTGTACCTACTACCTACTCACCTCCCTGTTTGAATTGGAACAGGTAACTAACTATTGTACTGTGAGAGGGATGGGTGGAAAATAAAGCGAGGAGGTCTTACAGACTGTTGAATGATGGCTTCATTTATTGTGTATTATAATAACAGAAATGGTAACCGCACGAGATGAGGTGGTTGGGAGGGAGAACCCTGGTTGTCCTGGTCCAGGAGGTGGTTGCTTTGGTTTATCTTCCTCTCCTCCGGATGGTGGCACCGTCCCGGGAAAACCGAAAGAAAAACAAAGGGGCGGTTAATGTAGCTGTTCTGCTAGGAGAAAGGTAGCTCAGAGTGAACTGTGCCATCACCGTGTAAAGCAGCCAAAATTTAAGGGTAGATAGAGGGAGGGATTAGAGGAATACCCCGTCGTGCTCTTCTGTGAAGTCCGATCTGGACCGTGAAAGAAAAGGCAGAACCAACTTAGGGGTAATCCGACCTATCAGTCTGCCGGTTTTATCATTCTATGGTACGTTTCCTGACCTCAGGAGACACGTTTGAACATGGGATGTTTCTCGTAAACGTGGTTACGCTGTTTATGGTGCTACACACAATAAATTTTGAAGGCTGTGATCAGGAAGTGAGGGAACGTGCGGAAAGCAAAACAAAAGAAAAAAGGTACAAGTGCTTTCACCCCCTCGGCCCGTGCCCCCCCTTGAATCCCTTGGACTCGCCACCCCCTCCCTTCCCTTAATTCAGTGCCCCTTGCCCCGGTACATGTACCGCTGGGGCCGTAGCTCTCCTGAGCTACGACGGCCTTACAGCGTCGTCCGGGGGTGACCACCACTCTTCCGACCACTCCTGCGGTTCATGGCCGGCCCTGTCTTTGTGTCTTTGGGACTCCTCGTCTGCTTCTCATCCTCGTTCTGCTCTCAGCTCGTTTGCTTCTTGTCCTCGCTCTGCTCTCAGCTCGTCTGCTTCTTGTCCTCGCTCTGCTCTCTGTTCGTCTACTTCACGTCCTCGCTCTCCACGAGTGCTCCGTTCTGTTTCCTCCGTCTCCTGCTCCTCGAACACGCACACCTTGGCGTTTTACGGGATCGCCCTTTCTGTCACTGACTCCGCCCCGCTTTTCCAAGGCGCATCACTCCATTGGTTGTTGCCCAGAAGGGGAGTTTCTGTGACCTGTAGGGGAGAAGGGCCGTAGGAGATTAACTCTTTGAGGTCCATCTCTGTCCCTTCGTTAGGTGGTTCCGGTGTTATACGGGGTTCCATCGGGTGGCAGCCTGGCTCCTTCTCACATGTACCAATGTGTGGTATATTATAGAGTGAATATAAGTGATGATTGATGATTCATTTGGTGGCAGACAGTGTGGGAGGGTGTTCAACTAATAATTTGTAAACTTGATTTCAAGAATTTGCAGTATTTGGGCCTGATGGGGGATCGTTTTTCCTGAAGGTGATTGTCCCTTTCACACTTAGTGAGATTTAATTGTAGGGCCCCCTCCTTTTTTCTGGTTCTTCAGAGACCAGAACAGTCACTTTATTGACAAACACAAACCTACACTAAATACTCAAATTCAGCTACTCTTGTTATGTTGCAAAAGCAGAGCACTACCGGTCTCGGGACAGAGTTGGGCTGATTCGTTACTCGGAGTCAGGAGGTGGATCGAAGGACTCAGGGTGGGACTACCTCAACAGCCAGAAGAAGGAAGGTATTAAGTCTTTTGACTTCAAAGGGAAACCACTGATGAATATGACTCTGAGGCCCACTCAGCTCTGTGCACTAGAGAGAGGTGCGTTGATTTGGGAAATGCTGCTGAGTGTGTGTGCTGGCCCAAATGTGAAACTCCATATATGTGGTTGTGTTGGGGGGGCCTGATGCTTGAAAACTGGAGACAGATTTGTGATGCCACCTCATCATCATCATCATCACATGATGTACGCACTCGGCTAAATGTTATGATGACAGTTGTGAGATTGATCAGCCTGGTCTTGTCTGTGTTTGGTTGTAAATTGCTCTCACTTCTCAGTTAATCGATCTGCCACGACTGATAAATTGAATGATTACAGCAGCCTCTGCTCTTGCTCTGCCTCTGAGTCTTGGTAGTAGGTACACTCCTCATGAAGCTTACCTTTTGTCTTTTTCCTTGACTCTACAGTATTGTTTCTGTTTTACAATCTGCAGGCCTCTTCTTCTCCTGCACGAAAGGTGAAAGCTCCATAACACTCCAGCGTACCATACTGGACCTGTTCAGCCAGGCAGCAAAGACGGACATTCTGAGACTAATGCAGATGCACCGCCCAATTTGACAATACAGTCTCATTTTTCTTTTAACAATAATCACTTTTAGAAGTTTGTGGGTTCATTTATTACAGAGGGAGCAAGGCTGCACAAACGTTCGCCAGGGTTGTACAGTATACTTCAGTAGGGACATTTTGACCTCCTTCACTGTAGGACTAGGTCCAGGATCCCCATACCTTTGTGCCTCAGACTCCTTTTTGACCTCTCGGTACCCCCATCTCATTGCCCTTCAAAAGTTCCCTCCTGATACCCCAACTTTGGGAGTGCACCATTGCACGTTTAAGCTTTAGAGTGACCACAAACCAATACCTTTCCTATTTGCCCTCCATTTACATTCTCTCAGTAACCCAGGTGCTTCTGTCACTGTCAATCTCAAGTGGCCATTGCTCGGGTATCCAGGCACATAGCACTCCATACAGCCCCTCTCAGCACATTCAGACTTCACTTCTTTGCACTCCTCCATAATTTGTATTTTTCAAACCTAGATGACAGAACATTTAGATATATAACTTGGGTCTCTGTGGCTGAACTATGTAACTGTTCAACTGTGTAACTGAACTATGTCATACTCATTTTTTCATTTACATCTAATACAGATGAATGTTGATGTGCTGCTCATCCTCACCCTGATGAATATTGTTGTGTACTGTTCGTCTTTATCACACCTTTCCCCAAATCCCATTTCACATCCATTCATCACACCCCTGACCCTCTTCCCCCGGGCTGTGTGATTTATTGAGGTGACTTAATTTACACCATAATTGGATCACACACTTGGTGGGGCAGATGTGGTGAATTCGACACCAACTGCAGGATATTCCTCTACCTGAGCAATAGACCACACTAGCCCCACTTACCCACCAATGCATAAAGTGATCTAGATATAGAAAATAATTTGCCACATCATCATTGAGGCCTTGTGTTGCATAAGCACTTAACCTTGTCGACTCCATTCCTGACTATGAGTCAGCTTCTCCTGACTTGAGGATTTCGTAACTTTAGTTATAATTAAATAGCTCCACAATGTTCAGAAGAAGTTACTAGTGCTATTTTGTGTTATATATGGTGGTAGTAGTCTTGTCTCAGTTTTTGTATAGCTATGATATGAATATATAACCGACTAACTGTGTTTTTCTTTCAATTTAGTAACCTGTGATCGATAATCCTTTTGGTTAATCGTAGAGTGAGCGCTCACCTAGGTAAGAGGGGGACCTCGATTGTTGTGATGCCTTCCCTGTTAGCGCATTAGCCTGCTACTACTACCACTAAGATTAAGAAGGCACCTTAGGAAACCCTGCAAGAAGTTTTTGAAGATTGAGAGAGGTAGCAGCCATTGCTTCATCTATTCAGGTAAGAGACCAGGAGTGAAGTAAACTACTTTAGGTAGCAAGTAACTAACTTCTACTGCAGATAACTATACTATACAACTTTTACTGTCATTGTTTATCTAGGTTGTTGTAGGCAATATAGACAATACCAGCATATCCTACCCCTAACGTTCAATCAATAATATAGTTACAGAGGGCAGTAGGACATGGATATAACTAACTATAACTAACAGGTATACAAACACTTAACCCAATTAAAAACAGACTGCGCAAAAAGGCAGCAGTGCAAAGTAAAAGATTTCGGGCATAAAGTAGAAGAAGAATTTTTCATTGAACTTATTTTTTGTACCAATTTATAACAAAACTCACCCTCTCCACTAACAACAGGCCCAACCCTCTCCCCAAACAAATCACCCCATACCCAACCAATGTCCAAAATGTCCAAAGAAAAGTCAAAACTAGTGCTGTTCCCATCCCAATTCTGACCCTCTCCACCCAAAACAAAAGGCCCCTCCCACCAAAACAAAAAATAAAGAAGGGATAAAAGAGAGTGTTTTCCATTTGGGTCCGGAGCTCTTCAAGGTTATCCTCCATCTGTGCCATCCTGTGGTCTAGCTGCACCAAGTGCTGGAGGAGGTGGTGCTGGAATAGGCGGTCTGAGCGGGAGAGGGGCCGCATTGGTGGTGGTTAGACGAGTGGATGCCAGCTGCCGTTGGTGCTGACAATGTTGTTGTCAGCAGGCTAGAGGCTGGCTGAGACCCAGAGAAGCAGCAGCGGCAGTTGCCTCATCCTCCTCCTCCCGCAGGTCCACCAGCCTGATAGTAGCCCGGCTGCAGCGGTAGAGGCTGGTGGCAATCTCCTACTGTGTTGGTTTTTAACCAGCAGGAATAGCTAAATCAAGAAAGAAAAAAAAGAAAAACAACAAATTGTAAATAATGCTCTGTGCAAGGCACTTGTTTAAAATCATATAGTGGCTCGGTAGCAGTACATTGCTGGTCCTCTAAGGCCATTGGAATTTGATGTGAGTAGTCACACTCACAGGGCCATCGCACACATGCCTCACATAAAAGGCAAACTGATTGATTGGCTGAAAGGAATTAAGTCAGAATAACAGCACACCAGATTAAAAAAAAAAGTTATTTGTTTTATCTTTTAAAGGATTTCCTAATAAACACCTAAGCAACAACTGGGCCTGATTTAGAGTTTGGCAGACTGGATGACTCCATCACAAATGTGACGGATATCCTGTCCGCCATATTACATCCTATGGCACTTGTAATACGGTGGATGTGATATCCGTCACGTTTGTGATGGAGTAACCCATCCGCCAAACTCTAAATCAGGTCCTGTGCATGGCAAAAACAAATAAATTACCTTTTATTAATAAGTAAGGTATTATGCATTATGGAGTACAAGTATTCTTGTTGTGCTAAATTAATGGAGGCATGCTATCTAGCACATCGGGTACTATGCTACTCTCTGCAGTCTGCAGCTGGGGCAGCTGTAATGACAACTATCTTACTTTATTTCCAATGGCCCTGCTCTTCTCCAAATGTCTTTCAATTCTACGTTGACTCCAAAGAAGCAGTTGAATAATAATAATACTATGTCACGTATGAAATGCGGATATCCTGTCTGCCATAAGTAGACAGTGGGAAAAATGATGCACTGCAGTACAGGGAAAGGAATGGGATGTGGATTGTATTTGGCACATTCGTCACAGAGTATCCCATCTGCAAAACTCAAAATCAGGCACTTAGTCCCACTGTACTCGCTAACCTCCCCCTCCACCAAAAATTATTTCCAACAAATAAATTTGCTTGGGAGTTGAGAAAGGAAACTTAACGTACTCTACTGCAGGGTAAACTAAGGGATTAGGCCTGGTAGGTAGAGCTTTTGCTATAGAGTAGCGGGGTGTCACTGATCATCTTCATTATGTGTCCACTGCCTAAGCTTTGACTTAGTTATTCTCTGTAGTTGACGGACGGGTTCTTAGGAAA
Source organism: Triturus cristatus (assembly GCF_964204655.1). Lineage (NCBI taxonomy): Eukaryota > Metazoa > Chordata > Amphibia > Caudata > Salamandridae > Triturus > Triturus cristatus. The sequence goes on along the minus strand of NC_140584.1, from coordinate 878,112,165 downwards.
GAATGAAGGAGTGATGTACTAGGAGGTGACTGAGTGGACACTGGAGGGAAGTGAAGCACACCTTGTTTTTGGTTTGCAATGCAATGAAACCTTTATAAATGCAACATCAACTGAAGCAGACACACATTACACAGCCAACACTGCAGTGTCAAGTTGAACCATGCTGCAGTAAGATCATTGCTGACAAAATGCCATGGGCAGGGAGGTGATGAATGATGATGGATGGGATACATATCTGACTTGCTTAACAGTGAGTAAAGAGAGTATACACAAAATTAAAATACTCCCTAATTTGAACAAAAGTTTTGAGGAAACCAAGCAAGCAAAGTAGGTGAGCACAGCCCTCTCCAGAAACGCTCCCTTCTTTCTTCATCAAAGCAATTATCCATTTATCCTTTCATTGTTTTAGTAGTTATCCTTTGATAGCCATCATTTAAGCTTTACATTCACTCATCCAGTCTTTCACCATTCCAATACATCCATTCATCCATATATCCATCTGTCCATATATCCATCCATCCATCCATCCAGGTATCATCTATCTATCTATTTACCTATCATGGTATCCCTTCCAGCCATCCTTTCACCCGTCCATCCATTTACCCATCCATGCATCCTACCACTTACCTACGCATCCTTTCACCCACCTACGCATCCTTTTACTCATATACCATTTCACCCATCCTTTCTTTTAACCTTCCATCCTTCTTTCCCTTTTCCATCAACCCATCATTTGTAGCGTTCATTATGAGCTTTTGTCTGCTGAGTTGCAGATAGAAGAGGACATTTGGAACTCAACCCCCACTGTAGCTGCTAAAGATGGGGGTCTCACAGTGAGTGTACGAGTAATTGTCAATATGCAAGCAATGTGACTTACCGCACCCCGTCGCTGTCGCAGCCGAGACTCCCCATCCAACCACCGCCGGGTCTGCTCCGCTGATGGTCTGTGCTGCTAAAAAACATTACACATTTTAAATTCCAGATACGTTGCCCCTTATTATTTTTTGTAACAAAATACACCCGCAATACATCACTACAGTACGGTTAACAGTACCTTATTTCAAAAATATCCCTTTGTACCATTTTGTTGGTTGACAGTGTTAGAAAAGCCAGGTAGTCAAGCCAACCAAAAAAAATCATAATGGAGGGGCAGTGCTTGGATGACTCAGGGTCATTTATGTGCAATGAAGGGGTGTAATAATTTGTCAGTGAAGGACATATGGTCTTGGTTAACAAATGCATCGGGCTGTCCTCATATACTTTCCAGCCATGCTGCACTGTCATCAAAACCTCTGGTATACTACTGTATAAATGAATGATAATACACACAACACAACATTGGGGGTCAACCATGACCATGGGCACTCTCTCATTTTACTGTTTGAGCTTGCGCAAGAAAACGAAAACCTTCTCCACAAACGTGTAGAACAACTTAATTGCAATCTTCACAGTAGAGTACCTGTCCTAAAACCTGTTCTCATAGCCTTACAGTGGCAGTCTACAAGATATATAAGGGGAGAGGAAAAGCTTACTAACAAAGCAGATGAAAGCGACAGGCTAGTACAACAGGAGGAAGTCAGCTACAGACAAATGAAATATACAGAAAACTAGGATAATGCAGGGATAACAAGAATTTAACAAACAGATACAATGAAGAGGAGTTGAAAAAAAAGGAGACCGACACAGTAAAATAAAGAAATGAAATATTATTCTAAATGGGGAGAGGAAAAAGTTAGGTAAATAATAATAATATTACCAGGAGAACTGACTGAGGCCAGCAGATCCATCAGCCTTGGCATTGGTGGTGGCACCCCCGGCTCCCGGACCCGCATGTGCATCCCTCTTCTTGCTGATGTAAGAAACAAAGTACATGGAAAAAAATAGATTAGTGGTACAGTTAATCTCCCCCAAACTATTTTGACAGGCAAACGCAGTAATATTGTACTTTCCTAAAATAGATCATCCATTGTACTAGTATCGAGTTGACCTATTCCTAATTTCCTAAACCTAAGGCCTATTCCAAATTTCAAAAACCTAAATTTCATTTGGAACTACATAGCATTGCAACGAATAATATTTGCTTCTCATCTCATTCTCACCCCCTTTATTTTCCAACTCAGTCTTCCTGTTTTTTCAATATATAGATGCACATACTGCAGATCTCTGGGAGATTGCTTGTGACTATGAACACTCACTCACGGATATTACTTACTGCTACCACAATCTTAGTGAAAGGACAGAGGAGTCTTCATGGTTTCCTAAATAATCAGCCCAAGCGAGCACTGACGAGTACGATTAGGTAGTGCCAAGCACCTTGCTACCTCAAACTGGATCACCTAACACTCGTAATGTAAACTTAACTTACCTCTGAGTGTGCGCATCATGCTATTTGAAAAAAGATATTAGCATTGTAGAACAAAACACAACAAATCAATAATTACTCATCGAGCCCCACAAACTTGACACCCAGCAGGGCGAGACGGTCCTGTCTCGGTCCAATATGTCCACCCGGCGATGCATCAAGCGCTGCTGGGTGCGCTGGACTCCAGTGTGCCGTGCACACACCAGTGCACCCTCCCCCAACAGCGGCCTGCCACCTGCTGTCAGCATGGAGGGAAGGTGGCTCTGCCTGTAAAAAACAAGAGTGGTGACCTCTCTCTCAGAAGGAATGGGCGGGGCTGCCTCCTTAGGCAGCGCTGGCGATCACAAGGTAGGCTGGTAGCAGCCAGACTGGCACCTCCTCTTCCTGCCTCGCCCTGCTCTGCCATGGTGCTAGGTGGGAAAAGAAGAAGAAATAGGAAAAATAAGGAATTTTGAAGAAGAAATGAAGTACCAGGGAAGTAAATGGAAAACCAAAAAAAAGTCACACATAAAGAAAAAAAGACAAAAACGTAAATTGCACAAAGACACACACTAATAAAATAAAAGCAAATGAGGGGTGGATGAGTGGGATAGGGAAAGAATTACAAAGATGTAAAAAATCTGGACCAGCACCTGCACAGAACAGGAAAACTGGTAAAACAAAATGGCAGGGGCAGCTCCTCCATGTGGGCAGGGCAGTGTTGCCCCACAGCTTTCTCGCAGAATACCATTGTATGTTTCTGCTTCTTGCACTGTGAGAAAGCAGAAGGGTTTCGTTGGTTTGGGCCGTCCTGCTCGAGGGCAGGGAAGGAGTGGCTAGCCCAATGCTGCAGGCCCTGACTAGGCCGACCACGCCGGTCATGCGCACTCTCCCTTTTTCCTGCATGCAGCCTACATGGAGAAAATGGCCTCCCCATAGACACCTATGTGGTCAGCGTCCCAACCAATCACAACGCTGCCATTGCAGAATTGTGATTGGCTTAGGGGAGGGAGGCTGCCTGCTTCCTGTTCCTGGGGAGGCAGGAGGCAGGAAAGCAGGCGCAGACCCTGCAGGGAAGACGTGGGACCCGGGAAAGGTAAGGGAGTATTTCTATTCTGTTTTTCGTATATTGATCTCTCCCGCATGAACCTTAACGGGATCAACACCCGTTTTAGATAAAATCTATGACACTATGCAGAATTCGTAAAGCAAATCCCAGTACCAACAATTACTAACAATCTACAGAATCAGCATTGGCAAAGCCAATTGTCCTTGCTCGTGATACCAGGTCGCAGAGTTATTGGATTTGCTAATGCTGTTTTGTCATCATATATGGCAAAAACTATCAGTAGCTGGTCTTCTTAGCAACACTTGGTAAGTTTTCTTCATTCGTAGGCATGGCCTACTTTCTCCAGAGGGAGTGCCAGACGCAAGATTGTAACTGGGTGCCTAGAGAGCTCCAGAAATAGTATATTCAGTAGGTATGGAAAAAATGGAATCCATAAAAACCTTCCAGCTGTTCAGGCCAAGCACGAAGATGAAGAGTAGGAGAAAAAACAAGCAGGAACTGTAGAAGGCAGAGAATCTATATAGTTTAGTGAGCGAGCAATCTAGTTGTTACACAACTGGATTCAAACTGAATACTCCTTAGACAGTGTCAAACAGTATATGATGCAACCAGGAAGGAAGTTTGGCAATCTTGGATTGGGAATGAAACTACTTCTTACTTAAATATAATATATTTATTCATTCCTAATCAGGTCTTAAACATATTATGTGTTGCAGAGTACAAAACGATATTTATATTGCTTTTTCAAACTGCAGTAAGCCCAACAGAATCTCCTGCATGCTGCGCTTCCAAAATGCATGCATGTAGGAATGAGCCACCCCAAAATGTTACACGTGCCTCTGTGGAGCTGACCAGCATTGGAATAGTAAAAAAAAGATGCTGCCATGCACCTCATACTGCATCCGTTGCAGTGTGAATGCCAAGGCTGCCCGGGGGGCCGCGCAGCGGCCCCTCAATAAGGCGGCCGCCTTAGTGCCACAGGAAGGCACTGGAGTCGTCCTTCTAGTTTCCCTGGGCCAGGATCCAGGGAAGACTTCCAGCCGACCCCACTTCCGGGGGGGGGGGGGGGGGCAGGGGTACTTATGCTGTCCCCTGCCCAACGTGCAGCCTCTCGGTCCCTGCCGTCTCGCCTTTTCGGTTGTGCTGGGGACTGCTGTGGACCACGAGGTTAGTCGGCTTCCCCCTCCCCCCCTATTGGGGTCTCACCACCCGGGTTATGCCCGGGAGGGACTTCGTCTCACCCTGGAGTTAGCTCGGCCCCCGCGAGGCTAAGGGAGGGGATGGGGATCAGGGGGGGTTGAGTGCATGTGGGTCCCGAGGCAGCAGACGCCCGGCCGTAGCCGAGGTCACGGCCTCCAACGCCGGGGTAATTTACTCCCTTACACGGCCACTCGAGTGGTTGTTCATTGGGGGGCAGCGAGGGAGTGGTGTCTGTCCTATTGGGCCCCCATGTGGCAGCCGTCGGACTGCCCTGGCCAGCTGGCGAGGGGGATCCCCTGGCGGGTTCCCCCAAAGGGAAAGAGAGCAGCCTACCCTCGGCATCCAAGTCTTGGGGTCCCCTGGGGTGTAGCTAGAGCCAGGTCGGGATTATCAGAGCCTGGGACTCCCGATGTGTGGGGGGAGAGCAGGTAGCACCGTTGAATCCCCCCCCCTCTTTCTAGGATTTAATGGAGCTTGTGGGGGCTGAGGCAGACCTGCGAACCTACACTGTCTGGGGCGCACGCTTCGGGAGCATGATCCCTTCCCTGCAGCACTGGGGAGCCGATGGCTTCGGCGGAGGGAGCCGGCCAAGGGGCCTTCGAATGCGGCACCTTCGGCGGCTGGGCACCGTTTGGGGAGGCCATCAAGCACTAGAACCGCTTGGGCGTAGGTCTCCCCTATGCTGCCCACGACAGGCGACAATACCGGTTGGCAGGGCCGGCCCAGTTGGAGTCGCGGGTGCGCTTACTGTCGATCAACATCTACCACGCACTTTCTGGGCAGTCATGGAGAAAAGTTCCTGGTTCGCCACCTCGCTCAGAGACCGGCAACGTAGCCTCTGCAACATCGCCCGAGAACCTTCCGAATATCGTCGCACTGCCTGCAGTAATGGCGAAAGACCCGTGGTTCGTGCATTGGCGTGGTATGTAGAATGTGAGTGGCGGGTCTGCCATGGTTTAAAAGTTGGGGTTGCTACCGGGATTTAAATCACTCTTTTCACTGGTTCAGAATTGGCTTTTGTAACTGACTGGTCAAACTAACAACGCATTGAAAAGAGAGAGGGGTCGGCAAACCATTGTCGAAGTCAGATGTGAAGCGCCCGGAAAACGTTTCATTTGAGCAGCTGTTTAGGGGGTGGGTACCGTATCTCTTGCTGTTCAGCGTGCAACATTTGTCATGTCTTCAGTAAAAGTGCCCCAGCAAAGATTGCTCGACATATTAATTATCCTCATATCCGGCATAAAAAATTATCCTGAGATCCTTGAGTAGCCCACCTGTACCTCCATGCTACATCCATGCGCTCTACATCGACCTCTGGCGCGTGACTGATAGGTTAACTCGGGCCGGTCTTGCAATAGAGATATCAGGGCCAGAGTGTGTCCAATTGAGAATTGAAGAGGCACGGAGTGTTTTCAATTCTACACAGACATGGTAGACTGATGCAGACTTTTGATTGCACTAGCAGCAGGCTTGTGGGCCACGTTTTGGGAACGACAAACGATTGTTATTTCTGGGAAAGGGATAATCATTTACAATGCTGCTAGTTTACTTAGGGTAGGAATGGTGTGTTTACGTTAAATCCTACCCCATACATTCAACTATGCACAGATGCGACACAAGTCAGGACTGTTCTAGATTCAGCTCACATGGTAAGGAATGTTTTTAACATACATATGAGACAAAGTACGCATTGTTCTTCTTTACATTTGGTGTTGTCATTCCTGTCAGCACTGCTGGACAGTGGAGTGCTGCACAGTGCTGGTTCAGCAGCAATAGCAGCCAACAATTATAATCGGAAAGTCGGTGCTTCCCCCCCCAGTAGCCAAAGGCGAATGCAGCATTGCAGCTTACAATGTAACGGGTAAAAACAATGTTCATGGCAGGTATGGGGACATGCTGCATCATAAGCAATATTGTCTGTCAGCGCACCCAAGTGAAACTTTGCAATATTATTTTCAAGCTCAGTTGCTGCTGATTATCGTATGCAACTAACAACCATTGACAAAGCCAACAACCCTGACAGGTCGGGTATGAAGTTCTTGCTGGATCATATATCCGCATGTAATGACAGAAACAGCAAAATACCAGTCTGGAGGCACATCCTAGGCACAGAATAGCTCCCTCAAGCACAGGGGGACCCGGGTGCAAGTACTTAGGGGGTGTCACCAGGGGCAGGTGTACACAAGGTTTTATGGTTGCAGCGACACAAGAGGGGACACCGGGTGCGTCACTCATGTGTGGCCACGGTATGCAAGCACACACGAGGTGTCTCGGCCTGCAAAGCAAGGCACGTTTCCTGGTAAGAGGACCAGCTTTGTCCTAGGGGAGGCCTGGGTGCTTTCCGCACAGTTACCCACTCGGGGAACACTGGTCATTAATTTTGTGTTCCCGATTCCCCAAATAATGAGCATGGGTAGCGGGTGCAAAATGCTCCTACTCTGCACCCCGGTGATGTTTTTTGCGGTTTTGGAATGACTTGAGGGTGCCTTGTCCCTTGGGAGGCCGCATGCGTTTCTCTTCACAGTCGGCGGTTAATTCGACTATAATATATGGTGTTGATGTTATGCCTGTCATCTGGTTGCCAATCCCAGATTAATGCGATGGGGTGTGCGTTTCATAAATGTGCAGGGTGCCATAGCTGAGATTGTCAACCGTGTCCTCTGGGCAGCACAGCGGGATTAGACTGGCTGTGCAGTCCTCATAGGTGAGGCGAGAGGTTTAATCTGCTTGGGTCAGCACCCGCCTTGGGGGAATTTTGACATATTTCAGTGTCAGCAAAGATGTGGGCTCACCGTTAAAATGGTTTACCTTTCGTAATGAGCTTGGAGACCGTGTCCGCGCTACAGAAACAATCAGGCATAATGAAGTTGCTGTCGCGTCGCCCAGGTGCCTTTTGCTCATTTCCAGCCTTCTCCGGTTTCCTGCTTTAGTATATGGAAGACTGCAGGGGAAGGGGCTGGTAACCGTTCAACCCTGTCAACGAAGCCGCTGTGTTACGCACTTTCCGGCTGTGCAGAAACGGCCAGCGCTCCAAGACCTTAAGGGTGTAAGGAAGGTCTGTGCTTCAGGGTCTCATAGGCAATGAGGGGGGCTCTGAGCGGCAGCCGGCTAGAAGGTGGTCGGCTTCACCGCCAGTGCAAGGATTGTACATCACCAGTCAGGCGTCATAATGGCTGTTGCTTTCCAGTTGGGCCCACGGCACGTGCGCATGTGACCCTGTTTTTATCCGCTTCTGTTGGTTCAGCTGGTTAGCCAATAGATGGGCTTGTCGTAGGTAGTGCTTCTTTTGTAGTTAATATAGGGATGCATGACATGTGCTCAGTATGGCATGTAACTGGAGCTCATGTTTACGTTTCAACACCTTTGCGTTCGCATACATTTACATTTGTATAATTGAGATGTTATCCTCAATGCGCGTGAGATTAACGCCATGAATGGTGATCAGTCAGGCTTTTCAGTGGGCGGAACACCTAGTAAAGGCGCGGTGTGCTGGTGGCCGGTCTGCTTGCCATAGTCATTGCCTGAGCAAGCTGTGTAGCCCTGCAGATTAGTTAACTCTTCCTTGAAGCCTGCGCAGGGCTCCCCCTGCTCTGTTGGTGTCTTTTATATTAGCCGTGTCCTCCGGGGACTCTTCACTGCTGTGTCCGGGAACAGGTGGAAGGTTTCCTGCAGCACCTATGCTAAGCAAAGTTTTAAGCTTAAGTGTTGAGGGTGATTTAATGTTCCCGGGTCTTTCAGAAGGGCTCCATAGGGTAGGATGACCCAGCGGCAAGGAGCAGCTAGGGTGGTTTACGTGTGCTTTATCGACTATGAAGAAAGTATGCATCGCGGGGCCCGGCTCACAATAAAGTGGGCAAAGATCACACACACCATAGGTGTCGAGGTCTGCACCGATGCTAAAGGCCTTGGGGTCCCAGTTCACGTCTGAATCGGCTATGGCTTCAGATGCTGAAAGGATGTCCGTTGTTATTTATTCGAACGTTAAACGATTAGTTACTTGCGGTGTTATCCGCGGGTGTAGAGTGTGAGGCTCCTGTTGTCTTTCCACCGTGTCTGTTTGATGCGGGATGGTTGTTATGCGAGCACAGCTGTGCGGTGGGTCTTTCCGCATAAGATTGGGGTTAGCCTGACTTTAATCTCCCTGTTTGTCACACATGGTTTTTATGCGGGGGTGTCAACAAGCCCTGTGCCGAGAGGCGAATGGACGGCATATAGTTTTCTGATTGATTTGTTAGACCTGGTATTAGTATTATACACACCAGGTACTAGGAGGTAGTGACATTTGTACTCAAATAATGGTACTCCAGGACACATGTCCCCCAATACACACATCTCCAGACAGGCCTGCCCCTCCCTGCCCCCCCCCCTTTTTGTGCAAAGGGTAGTAAATACTTGATGGGGTGGCAGGCTTTTACAGACGTTTGTGGCAAGCTCGCACATGATCCTGCTCATATGTTGATTCCGCAGAGTTTGGGGGCAGGTTACAGGCCGCATCTTGTCTCTGTGGGGTTGAAGTGTGGTCGGGTCAATTGACTGAGGAGAGCCATTATCGCTTGGTATATCTGGGCATGAAGGAATGCCAGGCAAGATCCTAGCGAAGGCAGGTAGTGGTACTTATCGTGTATTTGATGTTTGTCTCACTGGCAGGCCGCCATGCAAGGGGACCATGTACCTAGGTCACACACATCAGGCAGTGCCAGGTTAACAGGGACGATTTGTACTAGAATAAACAGGAGTGGTTCCCACCACTGTTGGTTAAATGGGATGCTGTCATACCTTCCTTGTTCACGAACTTGACTCCACTGACACTTCCTGACGCACTCGTCTTGCAGGTCCTGACTCACTCGGGCTACTCACCCTTGTGTTACTAGTCCTATTAGTGACCTTTATTGGTTTCTTTTCCCGGTCAGCCGGGACGGAATTATAACCGGCGGAGAGATTCACTTAATACTCACGTTGCGCCTTATGCCCTGAAGAAGTCGTGGGTCTTACACCCGGACGAAACACGTGTTGGCTGGGCAACGGAATCACATTAAACAAAGAAAAAGAATCGTTTTTGGATTACTGTAATTTGGTCTACACTACTGTTCTTGTCATTATTTTCTGTATTGACACAGTACTTACTCATAACGTGTGCATGGACATTCTTTGTTGTTTCCTGTTCTAGACTTCGGTCTACTGGAGGGGTTTAGGGTTTGTTTTCCCCTCGTCCTTTTTGCACCGTCTTTCTTACTTTTCAGTTTCGAACATTTACGTAATTATTGTGGGCGCCATCGCATTCCGTAAAACCTAAAACCCTGCATTAGTATTTCTATTTAGGTAGTGGTACTTATCGTGTATTTGATGTTTGTCTCACTGGCAGGCCGCCATGCAAGGGGACCATGTACCTAGGTCACACACATCAGGCAGTGCCAGGTTAACAGGGACGATTTGTACTAGAATAAACAGGAGTGGTTCCCACCACTGTTGGTTAAATGGGATGCTGTCATACCTTCCTTTTCACTGGATCCCCTTAATCCAACACTCCTAATGTAAGCTGAGGATGCCTGTTGTTGCTGGCAGACCTGCTATTAGTTATTAAAAACACCAGGTACTTGGAATTATTTGGTTGTACTCAATTCATAGGTACTTACAGGACGCATATTGTTCAAGACATACTCCTTTGGACAGGACTGCCCCATCTCGATCAAGGGAAAGTGAACATTATATGGGTTGGCAAACTTTTGCAGAACATTGGTGGTTAGCTCGCACACTGGGTGTTCTGGGAGTTTGGGGGCAGGTTAGCATGCATCATCTTGTCACTTCTGTCAGAGCCAGCAGACCCCTAAGGTTACAGCGCGCTCAATTACATGTCATGTGGGAGGTAGGTACAGGATGAAAGGTTGTGCTGAGTGAGGCTCAAATCCAAAGCGATTGTGTTCCCTTTCCGAGGGGCATATCTGGTTGGGCAGATGAAATTTTAAAGTACAACCAGGGATCGCCTTCCTTTATGTCATATCCTGCTTATTCGTTGTTTCCGCAGAGTTTGGGGGCAGGTTACCTGGCCCAAACTGGTGGGTTTGATGTTTGGTCGGGTCAATCGACCGAGTACAGTCAATTTTGCTGGGTATATCTGGGCAGGTAGGAAGGCCAGGCAAGATTTTAGCAAAAGCGCAAAGGCAGGTAGGGTACGTATGGGTTATGTGATGTATTTTTCACTGGCAGGCTGCCAGGCAGGGAGACATTGTACCTAGGTCACTTACTGGGGCGGGAGTGTGCCAGTGCCAAGAGGGTGAGGGTTGCCTGGTTAGGGCTGATTTGGTGGTAGGGAGCACTAATACGGACAACCACAAGAGCACATTTTGCAGTCATAGAAGGTTAAATTAATAATTTGATGGCATGGAACCAATTGCTTCAGTTATGCGCATTTTCCTTGGCAATTGTCAGCGAACATTCAGAAAGCAATGTTGGTGGTTAGCCTGTTGTCATGCCTTTCAGATGTGTTTTAGCTCAGGCAGGGTTAGATGCCTGAGGTCTGCCCCGTGATACATGTTCACAGGCAGGTGGAGCGGCAGAACTTAGAGGGGCTTGGGTCCGACCTCTGGTTCAGGTGCAGATCCTGGTAGGTTCACTTAGTATCCCGTCCTGGAGTTCGTTGAAACAGGCACCTTTGATTTGAGTAACGATAACGTGTAATTTCTCCCGCCCTCCAGCCTTGGCTGGCAGCTATGCAGGTTGTGGAAGTTGCCTTCCAACTAGGGCGATATGGTCCATATGTTTGGGGGGAAACGTCTGGGTTAAACTCAATTGGGCTACAACGTATTAGAAGAACCCTTGGCATTCCCAGAATTCAAAAAAGAGAGGTCTTTATACTTTGGTTCTCCTCTGGTTCACCCTGTCCTGTCTGCTCCCTGGTATACTAGAAGAAGTTTGGGGGAGGGCAAGGCTTCTCATAGGGTGGTGACTGATGGAATGCGATGGACATACTCCGACTAGTGCTAGACTCAGATAACTGAGTGAAAGAGGAAGTAAGGCGGGCTTGTCAACTCTTACCTCCACCCGCATGGGCTTTCCTGGCAGGAGTGGCTTGTCAAAGGTATGGCTCTTCAGCCAGGCAATGTTAACATTGAACCAACACCTAATTATTGGTTTAGGTCATATCAGTCAAAAATCCACAGGGAGTTTAGAATGGATGGGGGCACCTGTCCAGAAGGGGCATGCTGGCCTCCGGTCCTGTATGGGCTAAGACTTGTGTGGCTGGACCTGGCAGAGGCCCGGTATCAGCATGTTGGAAGTAAAGAGGCCTACCTTGGTGGGGGGCCCTGGTAGTGACGGTGGCCACTCCCAGAGCTGTGGGGGAGTTACAGTGCGATCCAGAGTCTGCAGATACCAAGGGGTACTTCATGCAGCAGCACAGCTTGGTGCTAAGCCAGGATACCCAGGGATGTCTTAGCGTTGTCCCCTGGAAGAACTACGGTGCCCCGTTAGTCCTACGGGCGGTTGTGGGTCTGAGCAACCGGGGGCTGCCAGGAACGCTCCGCCCACCTCTTTCGTGAGTAAGCGAGTGGACTGGTGGTCCACGGATGGGAGGGGTGGCCCCTCCCAAGATTTGGTATGCACCAATTGGCGACGGCCACGGTGTAATTTGGCCTATCAGATGGGTTGGCCTGCCCTGGGATCGCCCGTAAGATAACCCACCATGTTGGCATATTGGTTATGCTAATAAACCTGCAGCAAATTTCTCCACTAAACAAGGTGTCGTGTGGTTTATTGATGTATTGTGATGTTGATATGTGACTACAGTTGCCGATATTGGCACTATGGAGGCCCATGAGGAGCTGAGCCGCCATACTGAGCGCAAAACAAAGTATGGTAAGGAGAAATCCTTACAAAATGTTGAAAGATGGCCACAGTGGGGGAAGTGAGAAGACAGAAAGCTGGGGTTGTGAGAGGGGCAGGAGAGCAGTGATAAGCAGGGGAGGCAGAAGCCAAAAAAGCCCATTATGCACTGTACCCCAATGGAGCAGAAGGACACAGAAATAGCCAATAGAATGAGACGAGAGAGCAAGTGCCTGTAGGCACGTGACTTGGCAAAGTTTCAATGAAATTGCTGGAAAAGGGAGAACACAAAAAAATGGTTTGAAGTCAAAGTGGACTGACCCAAAGCCCACTATATGCATATGTTAACGTTTAAATACAATAGTTCTTCTGATGAAAGACACATAAGGCTGTCTGTAGGCTAAACCTAAAAAAGGAAATTCTTTCTTTTAATATATGAAGCCACTGCTCAAGTTTAATGTAAAAAATCATGTCTCATAAGAGCATGCACCACCTTTCACAACCATTTCTTCCTATGACATCATAAAATAGGTAAACAAACATATAGGAATTTGTCATATAAAACCGATATTCATAAAAATGTATGCTATAAATGCCGTAATCCAAGGCTTCAGTGCATGATTTCGAAGCAAGATCACTTACCAGCTACAAAAAGTGAAACCCACACATCACTAAACTGAGGGGAAATAGTCCCAACAGTCTTTCTGAGTTCATCCAATCGTTAATGTATAAGACATTATGCGTTAATAATTTAAAAAATATATATAAATAAATGTTGCATTTGTTGGGAATATATCCAATTGTGGATGTAAAGTCTCTGACATCTATGATTTTTTAGGTACGTTGTGGGCTCAGATTGATTAATCTGCAACGAAATTCATTTGACTGAAATGGAATCTGGCATGGTTGCAAAGGTCCATAGGTTTATTATTTTATGCAAAATGTGTATAAAATTGGTTTATTTGTCTATTGGGAGTAAGTGGTCTTGGGACGTGTGTCTAATGAAGTGTTAAATGAGGATTTCTAACCAACTAGGTTATTGGCAAAGTTCAACAGAATTGAAAACATGATATTACCCATATACTCACAACATGAAGATTACTTACTTGGCAGAAAGATGGAAACATGGACCAGATGTGTGGCTTTGTGACAACCGTTCTATGGAAACTGCTGAACATAGGTTATTCCTCTGCCCCAAGTATTTGGTTTAACAGAAGACAATTGAAATTAATTGATTTACCTCTAACGCATCTGCTACTAATACCAAGTGATGAGGTTCATTCGATATTGGGCCTTGTTACAGTTCTTAGCTGAAAGCCAGGTCATTTACTGCTGCTATCACATCTTAGAAGTTACCTTCTCAGGAGTTCCACGCTCATACCTGGCATGTAGCACTGGGATGCCCCCCAAGAACACTAAGTGCTATAAAAATGTACTTCACTAATTCATTCTTTAGCATATTCAAAAGGCTGCATGTCTGATGGTTCAGAGAATAGGCTACCAGCCATGGTGGTGGACTTCTTTGCAAATGTAAGTATGCTAGTTTCTAGTAAATGTGGGCGGGACCGGAAAAGCGGTCGGAAAATGGGGAATAATTGCTCAAGAATGGGCGAGGTTAAGGGAAATTTAAGGAGGGGTTTGGAAGGAATATGCATATACAAAATACACACCCAGTTCTCCAAATTGCTTTAACTAACAATTAAATAAAAAGGCAAATGTTAGCGAGGTGAGTCATTTAAAAAAATTATTTGGAAATAATTTACTTTTATAAATGAAGTTTCTACATTTAAATACTTTTATTATTTAATTTGATGAGTTAAGGTGCTGTAACATTTTATTTTATTCGTTGAACATTAATAATAAATAATTATTATAAATAATATATTTTTTTAGATACAATTTTCCTTTGATTGTATATTAAAGTATTTTAAAATTAAAATAAATAAATAAACGTATTCAATTTCACTTTACTTTTTCACAGTAGGACCTCCACCCGATGGTGGACATCTCCACTAACAGGTGAAAGTTCACTGGTAGTAATTATACACTCGTAAATTCTGTTGTAGGAGGCTCCATTCCCTCATTTGAGGGGGTGGAGACATGCCAGTCTGCATGTATGTATAAACATGCACAGACATGGTGAATAGCAAAAAAGTGGATAGCTACACCTAAGTGTTGGAGAAGGTCTACACAGCTTGACACTGAAATGACGATCACTGGAGAAGCTGTAATATGTATTGTATCTCTTTACTTTGGCAACACTGGTCATACATACCATGCCAGTAAAGCATCTTGTATTGTATTAATGACAATTTGTCCAACCACAGACAACACCTGTAATGTTTTAGTGTATATATGTATGTATATATGAACGTATAGACCTAGCAGAAGAGGGCACAAAAAATCTAAACTAGGGAGAGAAGTTTTGGCATAGACCCAGAGAGGATCAAGAGTGACATAATGCACTCCTACACACACACTCTGATGCCCCTGAACACAGGAGCTGTTAACAGTGTTTCTTTACTATCGCATAGTGGCTTTTATTGAAAATATAGTAGGCATACCTTTATGCTTAAAATAACTTATAATAGCTCAATATGTATATATATCAAAATTGTGGTTAAAGTTATCCCCAATAAAACGTCAGCAACTGTTTTTGAGGCCTGAATAACAAAAGGAAAACAGGATTAGTCACCACCATAGTTGCTTTTCTGCATTTCACTATTTACTTGTTAAATAAATGTAATTATTCTTGCATATTCACTATTATTATTCCTTTGCAAACATAAAGCCTAAGCAGAGTGTAGGGTAAAAGTTCAATGCAGCTTAAACATCTCACTCAAATAAAAAAATCTTCCGTCACAAACCAGTAAATATAAACCAGCAGAAAAGCAAAAGGTTCAGGAGGGCTTGAACATCGAGGTGAATACCCAAGCTGAGGCAAGACTGAATTGTAACTCATTACTGTGTGTAGCAAAAAAAAGATGAGGAAACTTTGTAAATTGAAAAGGTTGCGCCAGTTGCCTTAGAAAAAAAAGTGATTGCTGTAGCACGACTATTCAGAAATGTCCCAAGGAGAAACCAATCTATTCTATTTTCGAAAAGGAAGCAACAATGACAACTGGATCTGCAATTCGGTCTGAACAGCAGGTCAACAGGGACCAACTGCATGAAACAGGAGAACTTCCACAATCTTACACCAAATTCCATTAATCATCAGGCCCCTCGTGTCTGGAAGGTACTCACAATTGTAGTGCGAAAGCAGAAATTCAATCATCCGAAAGAGTAAATCAATGTCGACATGTCCATATTACTGAAGGAGGTCCACCTAACAGTCATCAACATTCAGACAATATATATTCAAATGGGCTGGTCTCCATTTTAAATGGGAATGCTGACTTCATTTCCCCAGCCAAGTCAGAAGGTGAAACAAAAATGCAAAATCGTTGCCAAGGGTGAGTTGTGGCCCATTCAACAACATCAAGCTGGACATTACTACTACCTATCAAAGTGAGGGCGCATATGGCCTTTCTTAACTGATGTAACATATGTTGAATTCTTGGTTAATTCTGATATGTGGAACAAAGGATCTACAAGGATACGCTCGGACGGCGTGGGCCACTGTAAAGCACTATGGGTTGAAAAGTAAAACTTTGCCAATATGAGAATACTTGTGTTGAAGGTTGCTGAAGCGAAATATTGCTTTGTGCTAAAGCCACCTCAGCCAAGAATCTGTGTAGCAAACAATCACAAAAAGGCAGATTTGTTAATAAAAGATTGATTAGTATAAAGGGCCCTATTTCGATATCTAGGTCAAATCAAATCACACGACTTTTTTCAAACTTGGTTACACAAGTCATAAAAGTACAAATTCATCCTAAAAATTGCAAAACATATATTATGACCATATATACACAAAGGTTAAAAGTCAAAATTGTCAAGTTTATGATCAACCATTCCAATAAAAACCCAATTAAAATACAGTTAAAAATTGTAAAAATCTCTTAGTAACAGGTTAAGGCCATATTGCGAAAAATAAACCACTTCTATCTTAATTATTACTAAATAAACAGCATCCCCCGTTTTTCTAATGCAAGCCCAAAAAAACAGAAGCTAGGGAAAAACATACAAACAGATCCGGGAGGGTCTTTAAAAAATACATGGCCATCCTACATTGTTTGAATTTGTGATACCTCAAAATTGGGAGAATAAATATTTTTCTTTCTACAGTATAGTAAAATAATTTTAGATGAAGGTCTGACTGGACAGAGTGATTATTGCATGGGCAAGGTGGCAAATCTGTAAATTTATATCTCTTTTCCGGGTACCCTAACATTAGTGAAATCAGGTTCAATCTGAAACGCAGCAGGATAAATCTATGCTGTGTGTTATTAATAGACGAGAGATAATGAAAACCTTCCCCTGGTCTAGGTGGGACTAGGTCATAGGCAGTAGAGGATTTTTGAAGGTGATTTTTTTCCATTCGGGAGTCACTTGCTCTCTGCAAGGATAGCTCAGTTTTCCTTTTCTTCGGAACCTTTTTACAGGATTCAGGGTCCTGGAATAATTTGCCTAGCCCTAATGCATTCAGTTGTATCTTCACATAGTTTAGCCAGCCAATCCTCTTATAATATTCCATCTTGCAACAATCCTTAATAATACGTTGGGTCAGATCTACAGTGGACCTACGCCAGATCGAGAGCCACGATAGAAGTGGTGCCAATCTAATGCAATCGCTCAAATAGGGTAGCCCCAATTCTAGATGTAAGATATAGTTGGAAGCAGATTGAGGTAAAGAGACCCGATTTTTAAAAAACTATCTTCCAGTTGCTGAAGATGTTCAACATTGGCCATCCCCCAGACTCCCGCCCTATATGTTTTTAAGGGTGGGCGTAGTGCTCCGCTCCGCCCACGGAGTGGGCGTAGTGCTGCCTGCTTTGTGGGGCACGAAGTAGGCTTAGCAGGCAGCGCTACGCACACGCCACGGCGGAGCAGAGTTGCCCGCCACCCGCCTCCCGCCCGCCCTCATTTTAAAATAAATTAAAGTATTTAAAAGCAAGAAATGCGCATGCGCGGCCACCCGTGCATGCGCATTTGTGAGGAAGAAGTTGCCGCTGAAGGAGGAACTGGGAGCCCCGGGATGCCGCACCTCAGGTAAGATATTTTCTTACTTTTAAATACTTTAATTTATTTTAAAATGAGGGCGGGCGGGAGGCGGGCGGCGCGTAGTGGGGATTTGGCCACACTACGCGATGCTCCATGTCGCCCCACTACGCCCAGGGTTATATGTTATAGCGGCTTTGGTTTTTGTGGAGTACATATTTTTGACCGTGTCCAGGGGACTCACTCCTAGCTTCTTCGCAAAACGTTTGATGGCTTGGAGGCTCCTTTCCATACACTGAGCTCTTGCTGCCACCAATTTAGTCCAAGAGTGATTTTTATCGAAAAGGACTCCTAAGTATGAAAAACAGTCAACCAACTCGATTTTCTTTGATGCCAAATTGAAGTTGAGATGTTTCTCTCCTCTGCCTGCTACTATTATTAAGGATTTTGATTTGTTTACTTTTAAATCTAGGGAGGCTATGAATGTTGAATAATCTGTAATTAGGAATTGTAAGGCTACCCCCGTTCTGCCCATGAATACTGCGTCGTCGGCGTACGCCAATATCGGAAGGGGGCTGTGATCGAATTTAGGCACGTCCCAAGGTGAGGCAGAGAGGGCAGACTCTACCCTCTTTGTGTTCATGGAAAAAAGAAACGGGGCGAGATCGCACCCCTGCCTCACTCCCTTTTCTATCCTAAAGGAACATGTACACTCCCCATTCCTGCCATACCATACACAAGCAGTGGCATTGGCGTTACAGCTGACGGATAAAACTAATTATCGGTGGATCAATGCCCATCCCCTCCATCATAGACCAAAGCCTCTGGTGGGAAACACAATCAAAGACTGCGGTCAGATTCATAAAGGCCATATAGATCTTCCCACCTTTTGCCTTAGTATATTTTCCTATGGATAGAGAAAGGTTTAGACATTGATCCACCGTCCCCATACCCCTCCGCAAACCATATTGAGCCTTCATAAAAATGCTATGGTTTTCGGCCCAGTCCTCCAATCTGGCTAATAGGAGCCATCCCATAAGCTTGGCAGTAGTATCAAGGAGGGAAATTGGGTGATAATTCTTTAGAGACCCCCTATCACCCTTCTTGTATTTTGGCACTAATATGCTCTGCTTCCAGAATGGAGGGGGGGAGGGGGGGGCTCTATCTGGATGGAGTTAAAAATATTAGGTAGTAGAGGGACCCACATGTCATAGTTCTCCTGGAAGACATCGATTGGGACACCGTCAGGCCCCGGAGCCTTTCAAGGGGTACAGTTTTCCAGCCCCTTTCTAACCTCCTCTAAAGAGAAGATTAGCCCACCCTGGGATGCTACAACTGAACCAAGGGGTGGGGATATTGAAGAGGTCGTGGAACAAAAAATATTTTCGAAGTATCCCACCCATGCATCTTCTTCTACATGTGAATCTAGGAAGGGGTCTTTAGAATCTTTAAAGTAGGGGGCGTACAGAACTTTCCAAAAATCCCTACTACTGCCCGAGATAGCTGCTTGTTCAAGATCTTTCCACGCCTTCTCCCTGAGGTCCTTCTCTCTTTTCCTTCTCACTTGCTTATAATCAGTACGTAGTGCTCGTATCTTTATGGGATCTTAAGGGAGAGTTTTTAAGGCATTGACGAGGGCTTTTTTTGCTAAAGAGCATGCTGAAACAAACCAGCGAGTAGTTGGAGTAATGGCTGTTGCCTTTGAGCGAGTGAGTGCTTCTTTTAGTTTCGTCAGGTGGGCAATAAACTCAGTTACCAGGAATGTGGGCAGTGGCTTCTCTTCCAGGCATAATATAATTTCTTTCTTGGTTTGTGCTAGAATTTCAGGGACCAAATTTAACTTATGGGCCTGTGACCATTTCAGTTGGTAGCCATTTTTCCCCGTTAGAGACACTCCATCCATTACCTGCTGGTGATCTTTCACCTTAGACAGAATGCTTAGATGGATAAATAGGATGGCGTGATCACTGTAACAGGAAAACTGAGTACCGTTATGGACCACTGTCCTTTTTAACAAAACCGATGCAAAAACAGTCTATGGTGGACTCTTGGTCTCCCCTTCTAAAAGTGCTCCCTAGCTCTCCTTCTTTTCCTTCATTTATTATGCCCAAATCCCACTTACATAGTGATCTATTTAAAGATTCACCATACTCATTATGTGTGAAGTGTCGTAGAGGATTACCATAAGGGTCCTCTAGTCCACACACCATAGTCCCATTACATTTGCAGAGATGAATGTTAAAATCCCCCGCCCATATGAGGTTTACAAGGCCCCTGGTTTTGGCCGTAGTAAGTTTCTCTATCTCAATTGCTAGGGCGTCTCCGACTACCTCCATATTACTCCCAAACTTGTTATTATAATAGTTAGTAATTAACCAGGTTTCCTCTTTCTTATTAGCAATTTGGAAGAGCTGGAAATGGCTATTGATGAAGCCAACCTGCCTGACTTGGAAAGGTGTGATGTTCGAGATTAGGGTTAATAATCCCCCCTTCGCCCTCCCAGAGTCCGTTGGAATTGCAGGGGTATGAAAAGTACAAAACCCTGAAAAAAAGACTGGGCCTATGGCCCAAGTCTCCTGGAAGAGTATAATCTCCAATAATTGCCACATGTTTTGCCAATCGGGGTTTCTCTCTTGGAGGCTAATCCTGCTACATTCCAGGATGCCATAGTGGGCCTAACTTCCTCTATAGTAGTCAGCGGGAGTAAAGTACTCAGGCCGCTCTCCTGACTACTTAGGTCGGGAATTACTGCTATGCAGGGCCTCTCTAAAACTAGTGGGGGTGATGGTTTCACCTGTAGCCTAAACACTGGGGAAACCAGAGTAATTTCCCTTCCTGGTGGGGCGGGGGATGGGGGTTTAGTCAGTCGCACGACTCCATATCTGAGAGAGCTATAAATCTGTTTTGCAGCCTTAATTCTAAACTAGTGTTAGAGCCCTCATTATCTTTCAGGTCTGCAAATACTTGAATTCTTTTAATCTTCTAATCCTTTGTGGCTTTACACCCTGGATATACAAATGCTCCAGTGGTAAAAGGATAATCTGTGAGTTCCTTGAGGAAACCCTATAAAGATTATCTAAAATGGAAGGTCCAGTATAAGCATTATTAAAATTAATAACCACGCAGTCACCAGTGAAAGATTTTCTTGTACTGCCCACCCATTCCACTCTCCTGGCCATGATGATTTTGGTGGTCAGTTGATAACTCCCCATTTGCGAACTCTTAAGATTTTCTTTTAACCAGTGAAGACATTTGTCCATTAGCTGTCTTGTGGATTCACTCTGGTTTTCTCGAAGGGGGGGAATTTTCACCAGGACCAGTTCCAGTGGGGATGCTGCCGGTGTAAGGTGGAGAGATTGTTGCGAATGATTGTCTATCGCTCCTATATAAGTCTCACGTAATCCTGTTGCCTGATTGAGCCCTCCTAATTCCTCTTGGGCCATTGGTGCCTGCCGCAGATCCCTTGAGCTCTACTCTTGGAGATTTCAGGTCTTGTAAGATGTATTTAGATTGGAAATACCTTTTAGAGGCAATGCTGGGGCCATGGTGGTGACAGCCAGTAAGGTTGACGATGTTGCGGAAGTAGATAGTTCCCGACCCTTATTTAGTTGAGTTGAGTTACTGCTTCTAGGTGTTTCCAGATAGGGATCTCCTGGAGGGGGGACTCGAGATATTAATAGATGGTTCTGTGATTGGCCAACCTATTTTCAACTACAGTCAGTTTAGTTACGATGGGATCCATTATAACTGTCAACCTTTTAGTCACTTCAATTCAAATGGGATCATCTGGAGGTACTTAGAGTGATAATAAATTGTCACACTGGAGGGGCTGATGTAAAAGGATTTGTTGTAGTCGCCCTGGTTTAGGGGCCTTTTGGTTTGGTGGCACGAGTTATTTTGGATTGTTTTAGCTTCGTGTTAGTAGTACCCCCTGGTCTAGTACGCTTGGCCGGTGGGTTAGGAGTGGGCTCCTTGGGCAGAAATTTTCCGACCCCCCCTCCTTGGTGTTACTTGAGTAGTTAAATTTGGAGGGGTAAACCCACGTTGACCTGGCGGGAGATCTGATGATGTTAACAATAATGATGGTTGCGTGACCGATAAGGACTCGTTAGATCTATCAAGAGTTGCCTCCAGGGGAAAAAGTTGCGGTTCTATAGATAGGCGCCTTTCAGTCAGCTCTATTTCGTGGGTAAGGACACTTGCCGCTCTGACCAGAAATGAGTCCAGGGTCGAACCTACCCCTCCTGTGTTCTTTTCCACCAAGCCCCTTCTTTTCACCTTAATTTCACCAAAATAAGACAGTACCTGTCAGTGATACTGATGTTAGAGGGGGGCCCAGCCTCCGATGGGCTCCGACGGGCGTGGACGGGCTATGCAGGCTGGTGGTTGTGGTCCAGGGGTGCCATGGACAGCGAGAGGAAAACCAGCGGGAGCAGCTCTTGGTCAACGGTTCGCCTCTCAATAGCAATCACACATGGTACAATGAGAACACGGTTTTCCAGGAATATTGACTGGAGGGCGAGCAGCTAGTAAAGTCCCTTTTAAGTAAGAAACTACATTACTCCTAGCATGGAACACTGAAATGCTGGATTTGTTTAAGAATTTGCGACAGTCACGGAGATTGTTCCCTCAGATCTTTGTAATTATGTATACTCAGTCGGTCCAGAGCAGCTGGTGGACCTAAACAGGAAGGGCCCTTGCACTTTGTCCTCTCTCAACATGTTAAGTTGGAATATCGCAAGACTGGAACAAAAACATGATAATAATGTTTGGCACAGTTTTTTCGAAAAACATGAAACATGGGCATTAGACCCACATATACAAGGCTAAATATACATTGTATAATGTACCAGCTGTTAGGCAATTGAGAGGAAGGCCATTGAGTGGGCTAACAATATGGGTACCTATCTCCCTTAATTGCAAGGCCAGGAATTCATACTAACAAACATTTATGACAGAGACAATGATGCCTCCTCAACTCTGTCTTGCCTTGAAGATAATCTTCATATGGCTGACAGCCAGAGAAATGTCGGGAAAAATTCCACCACACTTGTCACTGGGAATTTTGATACCATCTATGTACTCGGTGATAACTCTAACGCAATCTATGCAGAAGAGGCCGACATCTGGCGCATCACTATTTAATGGGAAATACGATTAAAAATCAATTCTCTGTGAGTGGCAAACTAGTCTTGCTTACACTCATCTATAATCTACGAGCCTTCAACAGATGCTGCTTGTCTGATTCTCACAGACATTTTACATACAATAATAACTTTAATATAAGGACAATTCATTGCATTATGCTTGATCAATCCAACCATGCAAAATGAAAGAGGCAGACCTATAACCCTGGGAACCAGGGCAAGACAATAATAAATCAAGACAAGACATATGTAGACACATTGTGAATTTCAAAGTTTATTAGGGTTGAAAAGTCAAAAATATGCTAGAAGACTTATATTAGTTAGAATTAAAACTTTGAGTTGTGTCACTGAAATTCGCAATCATTACAGCCTCGAGCTATGTATATATTCCTTGTATGTAGCACTTACACACTTTATTTGACGTAGTCACCTTCACTGCATCGTTTTTTTGGAGCATCTTCTGATACATTGTGCCTATATATATCTTTGTATATATCCTGATAAAAAATCTCAGAGTTGTCTCTGACAAGCAGTCAATAGTCTTGTTACAATTGCCAAGGAAGTTGAGGCTTATACTTCCCCCAAAGGGACCATGATCCATCCAGCTGGCACATCATGCTTGACTTGAAAATCGAGCAACGTGCCAAGAGTGACCATGATCCTATAATTAGCAAACTAAAACAATAACAATATAACAATATTATTGTCTCGACAAAATGGAAGAGAATAAAATGGTATGAGGTAGATCGGAGCACTTTTCTGCCCAGAATGGATGATTTTTGTAAACTCTATCTTGGAATTAGAAAATATTAAAAAAGTTAGTGACACATCAATTGGTTTTGCTACACAATTGTGTGGCAAAATGTATGGCATTTGTTAGAAATGGGGGTCTCTGGTTGGCAGAGGTGGGTACCTTTGTCCATATAGGGACCCTTGCTTCTAGTCAGGGTAAGGGGGATACACTCTTTAGATAACCCCTGCTCACCCCCTCTGTAGCTTGGCACGAGCAGACAGGCTTATCCCAAAGGCAATGTGTAAAGTATTTGTACCAACACTCACAGTAACACAGTGAAAACACCACAAAAGGACACCACACCAGTTTAGAAAAATAAAGTACCTTTATCTAAACTAAACAAGACCAGAACGACAAAAATCTAACATACACAGTTAAAAATAGGACTTTCAAAAGGTTTCAAGAATGTGTACCATAGAAAACTATGGATACGTGACTTTTCACCAAAGTACCTGTAGATGCGTCAAAGTTCCAAAGGCCAGACAGCCACAGAGTCAGAAAACAAAGGGATGCAACACTCCTGAGACCTTGGGGAGGCAATGCGACAGTTCTGCGACACGCCAAGGACGAGTTGCGTCGAATCCGGTCTGTATGGGGAGTGATGTGTCAATTCTTTGTGATGGTTCTGGTTTGCAGGTGATGCGTCTAGAAAGCGTGGCGCACAGGTACGATAAGTGGAAATCCGGGATGCGGTGGCGATCGATGCGGCGGCGTCAAGAGGCGCTGCGTCGGTACTCTTCATCCGCGATCCCTTGATGCGTAAATTCTTGCAGCGGCGACAGGCATTGCGACGGTTCTTCACATTTCTTCTTTCTTTTAGGTCCCAAAGAGCAGCAACAACCTCCAGAGGCCCAAAACTGGTACAGGCACCTCTTAGCAGGCTAGAACTCACAGCAGCAGAGTTCAGGGGAGCTGGGGGGGGGGTGAAGTCTTTGTGTGCCTGAGACTTCTGAACAGGAGGCCAGCTCACTGCAGGCCCTTGGAGATCTCTTTCAAGCAGGGGAAACAGCACACAGCAACGTCCTTCTCCTTTCCTTGGCAGAAACAGCAACTGCAGGCCAACTCCAGACACACAGCAAAGGCAGTACTTCTCCTCAGTTTCTCCAGCTCTTCTCCTTGGCAAAAGTTCTTCTTGAATTCCAGGAATGATCTACAGTATGGGGTTTTGTGTCTGATACTTATACCACAATATGTATTTTTCTCTTTGTGCAAGGGGCTCTGAGCCCAATTCAAACCAATTCTGGGGGGCACTCTGCAAGTGCACAACAACATCTATTATCAGTGTGAGCCTTGGCTCCAGACACATCACAGTGGGGCGGAGCCAGCATTGTGGAAGGCAGGCACAGCCCTATTCAGGTACAGGTGCTAATCCTCCCATCACTCCAAATGCAGATCAGGCCTATTCAGCCTAGCGCTGACTCATCCAGACTTCTGGAGCCTCTTCACCTCCCCAGCCCCTGTCACTCCAAAGCCAGACAGTCAATGCACAAACAGGCAGAGGCACACAGGATGGTTGAACAAGAAAATAGCCACTTTCTAAAAAGTGGTATTTTCAAACACACAATTTAAAACCCATCTTTGCTAAAAGATGTGTTATTAAATCCTAAGTTCAGTGATACTAAACTCCATTTTTCTATCTTATCCCTATGGGAAGATATGCTTGTTAAATGTCACAAAGGATTCCCCATTCTGTCCTATGGGGCAAGATAGCGTTTCAATAGTGAAAAACAAAATTGGCAGTATTTCAGAATCAGGACATGTTACACACACTACTAGTACGTGTCCTACCTTTCACATACACAGCACCCAGCCCCTGCCCATGTGGGTACCTTGGGCCTACCATAGGGGTGTCCTATGTATAAGAAAAGGGAAGGGTAGGGCCTGGCAAGTGGGTGCACTTGCAAAGTCGACATAGCAGTTAACAAACTGCACACAGGCACCACGGTGGCAGGCCTGAGTCATATTTTCAGGGCTACTCATGCAGGCCCACTAGCACCATTTGATTTACCCGCCCTGGCACACTCAGTGCACTTTACTAGGGACCTACGGGTAAATCAAATATGCCAATCATGGATAACCAATCACAATAACAATTTACACAGAGAGCATATGCACTTTAGCACTGATTAGCAGTGGTAAAGTGCCCAGAGTCCTAAAGCCAACAAACACAGGTCATGAAAAAATAGGAGGAAGAAGCAAAAGGTTTGGGGATAACCCTGCAAAAAGGACCATTTCCAACACAATTGCTTGTAACGAAACTATTGGCTTCAAATAATATATTGATTATTGCTATATTTTACTACCAAACCACCAGTCAAGTGGGCAGAACCTGAAAACGTCTTCTTGAGTTTGAAACTGTAAAAATTCATGTTCTTTTTGCACAAACATTTTAACCTATCTAAGATAATCAACGGCCACTTAATACCCATGTTTCATCTTATTTACCAATGCCTTCACCGATGGCACCTCTTGTTGAATGTCTTTCTCAATTTCTAGATCCATTAGCTCTAGTAATTTGAATTTACGTACTATTTATTGAAAAATCAGCTATTTCTCCATGTATAATCCCATAGTGCAGTGGGTCTTAACCTGTGATGAATGGACCCCAGGTAGTTTGTGAAGCATTCTCAGGGGGTCTGTGCTGCTTAAAAAATTAAATAATATCAACAGATTAATAAACTGTACATAAATATAAAAAAATGTAAAATCATTTTTTTAAAACATTCTGTAAATGTAAAGGCATTTGAAATTGGAGGCTAAAATTTAAGATAATATATGAGGATGGATTTGTGGAAGCAGTGAAAATGCATCCACCTGAATATAGTATGGACAATGAATGGACTCAATTGAATTTAGAAAAGCTCCATCCTTCCAATAACATAAAAATTGGGATTTATTTTTATATAGGTTTGTGATTTTAATACGATATTTCACAATTTGTATATTTGTTTGAATAATGATTGTTTTGGTATTTTTTGTGTATTGTTTTGCGGTTCAAATCATCAAAAATGCTTAGCAGGGTCTCCGCCTTCCAAAATTGACAAAAATAATTCAGTGGGAGTACTTTGGTTCCAGTAATGATTAATAGTCCATAGTAGTCAAAAGGTTAAAAACCACTTCATATTGCGTTAATGCCAAAGGAAGCTATTTGAGTAATACTTGCTGGTGGGTACCTATGAAATCTACAATTGAAAGGACATGAGCTGGTTAAACAATCATTGTCTCCTACTATTGCCTTTGACTTCTTGGAAATTGGCTGGTTATATCCCATGTGTTGTATGTACCAGAAACGATTTCTCTAAAATCTCTAAAAAGATTTGATAAAAGATAAAAATTAAAATCACCTTGTGAAAGCTGGGTCCATTAACACCAAATGTATGAATACTGATGCCACAGAGGGGTCACCGTCCGTACTGGTATCTCAGTAAAGAGAGAAGGAGGCCAAATGGCTAGACACTCTGGCACACAAGAATACTGGGGAACTAGAATCCATTTGCCAAGCCTTGTTTCAATAATTCAAGACCAGGAGGAAAACTGGGGACACCAGAAAAGGCACCATACCCAATTTGGTGGCTGAAAATTTCAGAGCACACTGCAGGTATTGAAACACCAAGAGTATACAGATTTTCTTTGGACTGTTTTCTGATCTAGAATAGTGACCTTTTGCATTTTTATTTCTTAGACACCTGCACACAGTGGAGAGACTTCAATTGGAATCATTGACAGCAGGTGGCTCTGTAGGCTGAACCAGTGGTGTAGCAAAGGGATTGCGGGGGGCAGTCTGCGCTGGGCGGCATGAGTTTTGGGGGGCAGCGGACTCCGCCCTGTTCTTAACTGTGGCCGCCAGGTGGCAAACGCAAGAAATGCCAGCACCCTTCCCCCTGCTCTTACATTCCGTCGCAGGGGGTGGCAAAATCAGGGACCACCATGGGTGGCACAAGGCCTAGCTACGCCACTGGTGATGCTTGCTATTGACAAATGTGGTATTCTAGGGGTAATGAATATGAATCCCAGCAACGCAGACTCATCTTTCCACCCTTCTTGGTTGCATAATTGGAGTGCTATAAATTGCCCAATAGTAACATTTACATTACTTAGAAATTAAAAAAGTGGATGGCCATGTGTCTCGGAGAGGGGCAAGATGGTGGCCGTGCTGTTGGCCAAGTGAGCACTCGCATCTAATTGATCCCCTCCCCCCCCCACGAGTTCCACGGATCGCTATAAAGTGCTAATCTCTAATATAACTTTTTCTAAACAACCTATTTCGATACGAGAGAATAAGACCCCCTTCCCCGCATTTGACAGATATGCTTTGGGATATCCATCTTTTCCAGTGGTGTGTGATCTCGCTTACCCGACTGACTTTGTGTATCCCCCTGTTCACTTCCTGCCGGAGTAGGGCACATCTCGGCTTCTCGTCTGGCTGTCATGCCGCCGAAGAACTCCAGAGGGGCCAAGACGCACATGACCGGAGATCCTTCCGGGTCAGCAAAAGCCCAGGAAGAAAAACAACGAACCGGAGCAGCAGCTACTGGGGAAAGTGCTCCGACCTCCGAAAAGATGCGGGCCGCTGGATTGCCGAAGGAAACTACCCCGCGATCTTCCTCTCAGCTAAATAAGGAGAGACTGCTGGCATCTAGTATGAGGAGTGGCTGCAGGGAGAGGCTGCCTCGGCTGATCTACACAAGGAGGTGAGCTTAGATAAATTGGGTGGTTCTGGCCCTGGCATAAACACTGTTTTTTGTGCTGTATCTCATCAGGAGAGAGCACGGGGGATCTGTTCTGGACTCTGCAATATCAACATCTGCTTTGGCTCTTGGGGAGGCATGTAAGCCTGGGGAGCAAACACCGGGGTTACAAGCTCTGACACCATCCGGGAAAAGCTTCCAGCCGGGACACTCCAAGGACACTCCAAGGACACTCCAAGGAGTAGCTGCGCGCTTTATAAGTACCCAGTAACATACTAACATAACATAGTAAATCACTAGCCGCTACAAAAATAGCAGAAAATACTAAGATGGATGGGACTAAGCACCATATGGTGGGTGAAAAGGATGCCAACTTCACAGACCAGGCCAAAATTGATACCGGTGGACATTTGTTTTCCCTGTCGGACCCATCCAATTTATCTGGAAACAAGTCATTTCAGCTGCCAGAAATAAGGGGAGTTCGCAAAATTATCCATGGAGTGAGACTAGCAGTATACAACTTGAAGAAGACGAGCTGGGTAACTCAACTATTCCATCTGGTACTGGTACAGTACGTAAGAAGAAACTGATATCTGACTCCGGGGAACAAAAAGAACCAGCTGTGGCGCTTTCATGGGACTACTCTTTTTCCTCCAACTTGGGAGTAGACCCAGGTGATACAACAACACCGGCTGCCCATTGGAGACATTGGAGAACCCGGATGATAGCTCTCTCTCTGTCATATATCAAACCATAATGAGACATAGAGAGGAAACTCTGGTAGAAAGCCAAAAAACGCAAGGTGCGTGCTGCAAGCTGCAAAATTTGATACGCCGAGTAGCTAAATCATGCTCAGAATTTGCGGAAAGGATTACTGAAGCTGAGAACAGAATTTCTACGCTAGAGGACGAAATCATAATACAAAAATTTGCCATTGACACTCTGGCGCATCAGAAGAACAACATGGCATGGAAGCTTGAGGACATGGAGAATAGTCTTTGCAGGAACAATCTTAGAGTTCTCAGCTTACCGGAGTGAGTGGAAGGGTCTGACCCCAGGAAGTTCATCGTGGAATTAATATTCAGAAGCATTCCCGGAGCTTACTCAGTGGGCCAGGGATACGGAGGTCCATCGAGCCCACCAGTTTCCTTTCAAGGAAATTTATTTTTCAGGACCTGGTCACTCAGCTTCCAGACCGAGAGCAATCTTGATCTGTTTGAAGAACTTTCTGTCCCTACAGGCTTTGTATGACTTGGCACGACCAGATAGGAAGATAAGGGGGAAAGGGAGGGGGTTTTTTGTTTGGCCGGATTACTGTCATTTGACTGTTGAAAAAGGGTGGCAGTTACGACAGATGAATACTCCGTTTCAGAACAGGGGTGTTCAAGCTTTCCTTCTCAGTTCTGCCAAGCTTAAAGTTATACATAAAGATCATAAGCAGTTTTTTTACTTCTGAGGCAAAGGCCAAAGAATACTTACTGGCAATCAAAGTCTAAAATAAATTGCTCAATGCCGGGCAGATGGGGGGTGGTGGGCTTAGGTGATACAAAGTGGTGGTATATGTTCTTTTTCTCTTTATTTTCTCTTTTCTACATTTCGAAATAGGGTTGAATGCATTAGGTGGGAGGTGGTGGTCAATTGGTTGGTGTCCTGTGACTCTCCATCACATTAGACCTAAAGTACTGTTTGCCTCTATGATAGGGGTGGTAGGAGGGGGTTTCTTTTGCGGGGGCGTTGGGATGGCATTCTGGGGGGGTGGGGTGGTTGCTGTGTTGTGTGGGGGGGTTAAAAAATAAGCCAATGAACGAAGAAGCTCGACTTAAAACTATGGATTGTGTTCGTTTAATTGTCATGCTGAATTTGGTCCGAGAACTTTCACAGTCTGAGAAATTTGACATAGGTTGATGTCGGACAGATTGTGTGTTTGTTCATTTAACGTATGTGGTCTCAATAATAGGGCTAAGTGGCAAAGAGTCGCTCAGGAAATAAGGGGTATGCGACCGAATGTGGTGTGCCTTCAAGAGACGCACATACCTTGGGGGAAACACAGGGTTATAACTGAGCTAGGGTACTCATTCCTTGCCTGCACAAAGCAAGGTTCTACTATTAGAGGTGTGGCTGTTCTCACAAAACAAAATATACAATTTACTGGTAGAGTGCTAGTTGATAAAAATGGCCGGTGGGCGACAATGTAATGTGTGGCTGGTAATAGCTAATTTGCAATATGTTCCGTGTATGGATCTAATGCTGACGAGGCACAGATATTAGAATTTCTTAATGTAGAGTTTGCGTACTGGCCCACTCCGCTGATACTGTGTGGGGATTGCAACATCCAGCTAGAAGATATTACAGTGCGAGCAAGCAGGGATATTTATGTTGGGTGCCAACCTAAAGTTTTCAGGGCCCTCCAACAGCTTCTACATGACCACGGCTTAGTTGATGTCTGGGCCAAACTAAAACACCCAGACCCCTGTTTCACACACTATTCATGTCCACACCGAAAGCTGGCTAGACTTGATTATTTCTTTGTAACCAAAGTATATGTAGCAGATGCACATATACAGGTTTTCCCCAGAGTTACATCGGATCACAATCCTCGGTTGCTGAATCTTGCAATATGTGGCCTGGTACGGCCCTGTCAGTCCTTTTCATTCGACAGGAAGCTGTTACTCAAAGAGTCTTTTGTTAGCCATTTACGTCAGTGATTGAATCAATTTTTTGCTATTAATCGGAACACTGCCGCTCATACAGTAGTCTGGGATGCCTTGAAAGCAGGGCTCATGGGGAAATCCTCAGTTTTGGTTTATATACAGAAACAGGAAAGGCAGTTAATTCAAGGTCTGTATGAGGGTATCCAGGAGGCAGAGCACAATTTCGTACATTCCCTTCAAGGGAATCTAGACATTACTCAGGAGCAAACTGATGTTATCCATTGCAAGGCCAGGATAAATGTGCACTGGTCTAAGGAGAACGCTAATAAATATTATCTCTTTAAAAGGGAATGTTATGAATTTGGGGTAGCAACTGGTAAATGTTTGGCAAAAAAGATTAGGTGTAAGGAGGCCACACAGAATTGCTGCTATTGAAGACTCAGCTGGGAGGCTGGTTGAAACACTGGCTGGGATTCTTCAATTATATATGGCAGTGGTTCCCAAACTGTGCGCCGTGTCTCCCTGGGGAGCCGTCAAACCTAGCCAGGGGAGCCGTGCACCAAGCACTTTAATGCATTTAATGTTGAAGGGTCTGTTGGCTTCAGTTAAACTAATTAGACTAAAACACATGATGATGATGATGATTTGTAAGTGACAGGCCTAAAGCTGCTAACATAGTGCTTAATTGATGGCATGTTGAGGGAGATGACCTCCATATTTCACTGGATCCCCACATTCCAACACTCCCAAAGTAAGAGGAAGATGCATAATTTATTTTGATAGATTTGTTAATAGTTTCGTTTTTTTCCAAATGCATTTTACACCAATGCAAGTTATCAGGAAAGTACAGTTGTCCTGTCTGTTAAACACATTAAGTATTATTTTGTATTGATACTTGTATTTGAACCATAGGTACTTCCAGTACACATTTCTTTCAGTACACCAGTGGCGGCTCCTCGAGGGAGTGCTGCGGGGTGCTAGGGCGGGGCAGGGGAGGGTCGGGATAGGGGGTAGTAAACTGCGGCATACGGCCGAACGTAGTTAAGTACATAAATAAATAAATAAAACGAATTACATTGCGCACGCTGCATCTCAAGATGTATCAATGTAGGTATTTTATTTTTATAGCAGTAGTCGTGGCCCGGCTATGCATAACCTCATTCTGGTGGCAAAAAGAACCTCCGTCATGTGAAATGTGGAGAAGAAGGCTGTATGCCATATGTAATTTGGAGCATAGTCTGTATGCCCTCAAAGGACTCAAGGGCTCCAAAAATATAGACTTGGTATAAATATTTGGGGGGCCATGGTAGATCATCTGGCACTGACCATGATATGAAACTCTCCTTTGGCATCTTCGAATATACAGATATCTATGTCTTTATTTAAGCTCGCTTTTATGAATTATATGATGCATGGTTTTTAGGCAATAATGGTCGTACACAATCCTAATGTATTTTCTCACTATGATATGCTCTTATCTCAAAATATTCTATTTTGTGTAATTATGTTATTTATTGGCTTATCAAAAATAAAAGAAACAAGATAGAAATTACAAAAGTGGGGTATTTAGTGCTATATTACATTTTACAATTGTTTATTGCTGTGCAGGACTGAACCCTTACAGGTGACTTTTCCTTTGTGTCATATGGTTTATGAGTCTAGCTCATGGCCCCCTTGGTATGGTATCAGATATTAGGGTAACTTTAGGATTGGAAAGACCGTCTGGTGAACACCAAAACATGCTTCTAAACCCTGCAACTTTAGACCAAAGACCACAAAAACAAAACTCAAGCAGAATAATGTTAGCCCAGTCTTTCTTGCTGCTACCTTGTATAACAAAGTTGCATTGTATTGGTCGCTTCAGAAAGCAATAAAAATTACTCTTTCGCTCTCCTTTTCCTTGCTTTCAATGGAATTTAGTTTGTGGTTCTGCAGGTGTTTTTTCTGTGTTTATATGTTTACACTGGTGAGGGCTATTTCACTTACAGTGGGGTTTTAACAATTATAGATTTAAACCTAAAACAGGATAGCCTAATCATGTATTAAGGGTGATTTCGGGAAGATGCGTGGCAGCCTTTTTATGTATTTTAACCTACATGTTAATGATTATAGTTTAACGTATTGTATATATTTTTATGGCTATTTTGTAATATGCTGAAGTTAGTTTATTTATACTCTATTCGACAAGAATGGAGTAAGAATGAGAGTCATAAGTGAGAGGGGTCTGTTAATGCTATTGGTGGTGAGAGAGAGCCCAATAGGGCAGAATAGATTTTAAGCACCAACAGCACATTGACCCAAAATACATAACAAGATGGCCCCCAAAGAAACAAGGAGGAAGATGCATGTATGTAGTAAAAATACAATGAAGTAACAAATAAGGTGTAAGCATTGCTGTAGGAGGCTGGCTTAGTATATGGTGACCACTTCTGTAAGTGTAGCACCCTGCACTAATCCAGACCACCCTTATGGTGCTTTTAGTGGTCTTAGACAACCTTAGAAAGCTCTCTAAGTGGTAGATGTAGAAAGCAGCCTCCAGCCTTCGGCCAGAAGGAGTGTAAAGCAGTTTGTTTTACCAGTACTTAATCTTATGGTGTAGGTTAAATGAAAAAGAACCACACAGTGTAGTTATAAAAATATGTATTCGTTATAAACACTCACTAACACAATGCAATATCTCCCACCCTGAGATATAACCACAATACACACAATACTCTGATAATAGAACACGTAAGTAGCACAAATACACAGTGGTCTCCAGGGGGAGACCAAACCATATACTAAAATAGTGGAATGAGAACCACGACCTAAGTCGAGACTGGACCCAGAAGATGTAAAAGAGTCGGGGACCCAAGGAACCACCCATGGTAAGTACCCAGGAACCTCACGGAGGCCGTTTGCAGAGTGGGAACATGACCATGTGCTCAAGACAAGTCAATAGGTATGTCACAGTTGCAGTTTTTAAGAAGAAGGAGCCTTCCCAGAGAACCCTGAAGAAACCCCGTGGAAGATGGAAGGTTGGAGAGTCACTCCACCAGTGGATACCCCAGGAACCAGGATCCCTACACCAGGGAAGCCGGGTGCATAGGTGCGAAGTGATGTCGGAAACCACCGTAGACCACAATGGCGGACTTCAGTGAAGATGCCGTTGGTGAAGAAGGTGAAAGAGTCCGGTGGAATTCAAAGGTGGAATCAAGATGAGAAGTACCTGCAAGTAGAGGGGACAGAGTCTATGCCACAAAGGATTGACCAGGAGGCACGGAAGACGAATGCCCACCGATGTCGGAGATGCAGGAGAGTTGACAGTAACCTTGAAGTTGCAGCTGTGCGGACCAGGCGATGCTGTGGAAGACCAGGAGTCCTTTACAAGCTGTTCTACGCTGAATTTCAAGAGCCAGGGGGTCGGTGTCTGTGGGGAGCACCAACAAGCCTTTGCGACGGCAACCTACGTAATATGCAAAAAGCTGCAGTGTCGGGACCAGCAAGGTCCAAGTGACTCACCACAATCAGGTAGGTCAGAGCAAGCCCGGAACAATCAGGGGAGCCCACTAGAGCCATAGAATCCCTTTGAAAGGACCCTCAGGTTGAAGGCACAGGAGTCGCAAGAGGCCCTCGAGCTGCTCACCAAAGGATGAAGGCCACGGTGCAGGGGATGCGGTGCAGTCAAAGATCTTGCCTGCAGGAGATGCTTGAGGCTGGTGCTTTTTGGAGCCAGAAGATCTCTGGTGGAGAAAGTCAACAAGCCTTGGCAATGGCAAGTCAACGTGGTGCACAGCGGTACTGCTCCAGAGGTTCCAACGAGGGATACTGGCTCAAAACGTGCTGTGAAGACAGTGCAAGCCTCGAGAAAGTTGCAGAACTACCACCTGTATTGCTTAACCTTTCAGAGTCCGTAGGAGCTCAGGATCAGCAGACTAGTCAGCTTTGTTGCGGTGCCTGCAGATGCAGGAAAGTGACTCCTTCACTTCAAGGGAGATTCCGTCAGGTCTCTTGAATGTCCGCAGGCCTGAAGAAGAACCTGTATGGAGCACAAGCAGAGATGATGAAGAAGACTGGCAGGATGACGAGACTAGGAGCAGCAGGATTCTTCCCAGGTGCAGTCTTGGTTCCTAAAGCGAAGTCCATCGAAGTCCAAAGTGCCCAGACGGTTGAAGATGAAGTGGTTTCAGATCTGAATCTTATCCAATGACAAATCTAAGGAACCACCCACAGGTAAGCCCTTAAGTACCTTAAGGATAGGGTTGGGACAATTTGGGGGTCCCTTCCACAAGAGGGGCTGGACAGTGGGGAGGATACTCCCATGTGCTTTGTCTAGTTTCGCACCAGAGCTCCCTGAACTGGTTCAAACTGGAGTATGCAAGGAGGGCACCAAATGTGCCCTTTAAAGCAGTCTAGTGGCACTGGACAGTGCCCCCACCCTGTCCCAATACACTAAGTCCTGTCTGGGAGGTGGTTACACCTCCCGGTGACAGGAAACCTGTTGTCCTGCCTTCCCCTGCTCGAGCTTGGCTCAGCAGCAGGAGGGCAGAATCGTGTCTCTGGTCGGCAGCAACCATAGTTTGCTGTTCGGGTCTAGAAGAAAGGCACCAGGAGCACTCAGGGCCTCCCAGAGGAGCTTTAATGTGCATGGAATCCTACCTCCAACACCGTTTACGGTGTTGGGGTATGATTCCAACATGTTTGACACCAAACACAACAGGGTTCGTTACAGCCAGTTTAGAGTTTGCCATTGCGTAATGACGCATGGCCACTCTATGTATCGTAATGGCTGATGCACTGACAACCCAGGAGAATGGACTCTGTTGGTTCTAGGTGTGTCTTGATCATGCAGGGGCACACTCACACTTATAACAAAAGCACCCTGCCTTCAGGATTGAGAGGCCTGCCTTAGGGGTGACTCATAGGTTTTAAGTGCAGTGACCTGAGATACGTATATCTGTTGTAAGTGGTGCTAGCACCAGCTTACACAGGCTGCAATGGCAAGCTGTAGTAACAATTTGAGTGGTCTCCCATTGGTGGCTTAATACATGCTTCAGCACATGGGGGACCCCTGGTGTACCTTTGCCCTGGTTACCTTAGTACTATGTACTAGGGACTTACAAGAGTACACCAGTAGCCAACCTGGGGTGTATCTATGTACTCACTATGTCCAATTTAGGGAGGAAGCACAGAGACTGGGCTCCTGATTAGCAGGATACCAGTCAGACTAATCAGTAAAACATAATGACACCAGCAAAACGTGGGGGTGACCATGAAAGCAGATCCTACTTTCCTACAATTGCCAAAATAATATGAGGTAATATTATTAATATAAATTGGAACTTATGATGAAAGCACTGTGGCTACAAGATTGGGCCAGGCCCTAGGTGCAGACTACGGCATAGGAACCACAATGGTGAACCACAAGACTCGAGCTTCAGGCCATGGGCTCAGAACCGTGAAACAGAGCCACAGCATTTGGCCACCAGCCGTGGCGTCAGAGCCATAACATAGGACAACACATCTAAGGCTGTACTTTAGGAAAAATCACCTTAGGAAACACATGTATTTTGAAAGTGGGAACCGAAAATAAATTAACAGATGAAGGATTTTATGTAGAAAATGAAAACTGACCAAGTAAAGGCAGGTTTCCTGCATAATTCTATGCACACCAAATACCATGTTTTTACTCCTGGATTTTCTTGTAATAACCCAGCACATTCTGGAATTCTTTTTTCTTATTCACTATCATTGGATTAACAAAGGTTAGGCCAATGATTTGTAAAAGGAAAGCCCAGGATTGACTGTACAGTGTTTGGCATCTCTGGATTAATTAGAAAGCCACCAGTATGTCAGCTGCGAACACTGGAAAAATGTAGGTGCTGAAAGAACCCAGGGATGGGAAGGGCACACAGAGAGTACTGTCTTACTACAACAGGTGATTATTCACAACAGAGCAAAGATTAGACAAGCAGGGAGACTGAAGTATTCCATCAGTTAGTAGAAATATATTTTCCAACAAGAGGCCAAGATTTGAATTGCTTTTGACCAGTGCTTAATATGTAAAATAAAAATAAGTGCCAGGGCCCTTGTCAGGAAACCATCACGATTTGCACCACACATTGCCATGCCAGCGCTGCCAATGGCATTACCAACACAAAACTAATCATCTCACTCCTACAAGTGTGGATATTTCGACAATTCCAGGCCCCCAAAGCTATAGGAATGGTTTGGACAGGAGGTATTAGTTATTTTTAATGTAAATTGAATTAATAAACAACTGTTGTTGTGCTCTTCCCTAAATTGGACCAATAGAGGCACCATGTGGCACATTGTCAGAAGAGCTAGTGTTGACAACTAAGTGCTGTGCCCGTAACCACCGGCTCAAATTAAGCATTGATTTTGACCCACCATCCGTTTCTTAACCCCAAATTGGATTTCCTCTACATAATGTTAACTATCCTGGTCAAGTGGCTCAGTAACTTAATGCTCTTTTCTAACAACTGCAGTAAAGTCAGGGATTCGAAGCGAGGTAGGTAGGAACTGAGTCTCATGAAATTGGGTAGTACATATACTGCTCTCAGAAATGGTAAATGTGTGGTATGAAGCGCTGTATTAAAATGGTCATTATCAGTGGGCGCGAATGAGTAAGAAATTATTATGGACTGAATTGAAGTATGGCATGGTAATGTTGAATGTTGCACCCAGTATTTCACATACCACTAGGCAAATCTGGCTGAGGGATATGGAATCACAGGTTTTTACAGGCAATACCACACCCAGCGTTTTCAGATTTAGACTTTACAGTCAATATTATTAACTGGAATTTTTGAACTTTGTAACAAGGCACATGCTCAGAAAAGTGCACGTGTTTAGGAAATTAATTTTGTCAGAGGAAGTGAGTCATATTTGGGTGACTGCTACACTGTGTGTGTGATAAGAAAAGTGATGATGCACTTGGTTTAATCACATCCTTGGGAGACACCATGCCAAATACTGACTGTCATTGGCAGCCATGTTGAGATTGAGGATTACAGTTCATTACCTTCCTCAGTCCCTGACCACCATCTGTAGGTCGAAACATTCTTCTGAGACATTATTTGCTGAACGACAGGGAAAGCTTAATGTTAGTAAACATGAACTCCAGGGTCCGTGTTACGTGCATTAACCCCGAGGTGCATCAGATGTGCAACAGTTGTGTGCACCCGTGTTCTGTGTCCCCAGGGCCCTATGGTATTACAGAAGGGGCTGCAGATTGCTTGGCCGAACCCTTCTGTTATACAAATAGTGCAGGTGGACTTACAGTGCTCGTGCTGTGTTAAGGGGCCCTTGCTTTATTGGGAAAGGGGAATGGCTCCATGCTAATGAGAGAAACACTTTGCCCCTGTGCCACTGTTGTATTATGGGTGTGAGCACAGTGAACCACCTGCGGGTAGCCCCCTGGAGGGTGTAACGGGATCCCATGGACCCCACCCAGGCATCCCCCTGTAGGCTATGCAGTCACTCACTGCACATACTTGAAGGGGAGTTCTGTTCCCCGTTTGAAGTGCAGGCATGCGCTGCCTGACCTGTGAATGGCAGGCTGGCAGCTTCAAACAGCAAGCCCGTCTTACCCTAATGTGCTGCCCTGAGGACAGCACGAGCTCATAGGTGCCCTCGGGGCACCGCATTGATTGCAATTGGGTTCTCTATCCCGGGCACGCCTGTTTACAGGTGCGTTGTGGCACAACCAGCGAGCGTGTGCTCATTGCAAAGTACGGGCCCAGTGTCTTGCACAGCAGGTTCAGCAAGAGGTGCCCAGGTTCAGGCTCCATCTGTTGCACACAACCAGTGCAACGCTGAGAAGCCAAATATGATAGGCCATCATCACACAAAAATAAATGCTATCTCCTCGGGAAGAGGTCCTAGGACCACAAACACTGTGTAATGGAACTCATTTTGAAATTCAGGCGTGATAGCCTTACAACCGGAGGAGGACCAGCTTCAGTCCTACAGGAGACCTCATTGCAGCAGGAGGTGTGCAGCATCCTTGGCCTCAGCAGAAGCCAGGAGATAAAGGTGGTGTGGAAGTCCCTACAAGTGTGTCAATTCAGACTATTCGAGGCCCCAAAGCTATAGGAATGGCTTGAACGGCAGCTATTAGTCATTTTTAATGTATAATGAATTTATAAACAACTGTTACAGTGGTCATTGCTAAATTAGCCCAAGAGCGCCACCACGTGGCAGACTGTCAGAAGGGGCGATGTTGACAAAAGAGTGCCTTTTCCGAAACCACTGGGGCAAATTAAGCATTGCTTTTGACCCACCATTCCTTTCTTAACCCCAAATTTGATTTCCTTGACATGTTTACTTTTCTGGCAAAGTAGCTCGGTTATTTAAAGCTCTTTTCCAAAGTGTGCACTAGCTCCTGCATGTTTTTTACTTGGGTGCCTATAAATCTAAATCTGTTTATTGATGTGTTTTGTCTCCGTGTGCATGTACTATATATACCATTTACTAACTCGGCATACTTCTCACGTGACATTTGGTTTTGTTTGCTGAAAGTCGTGGGGAATTCCAGTCTGGTTACAAAGCAACAAGACCAAATGATTGACAATGATACAGAAAAACAGAAACGGCGAGAGGAAACATGCTGAATAAACAAAAGGAGACGTTCTAGGTGTGTAGTGTTGTCATATCTGTGTGATAAAGAGGAAAAGGAACATTTAATAGAAGCAAACCCAGAGGGAAGTTTCAGCAGGTTTTGAGGAAGGACATTTTAA
The DNA here is from genome assembly GCF_964204655.1 of Triturus cristatus. Lineage (NCBI taxonomy): Eukaryota > Metazoa > Chordata > Amphibia > Caudata > Salamandridae > Triturus > Triturus cristatus. Next base: position 878,072,614 of record NC_140584.1, on the reverse strand, counting down.
AACAAGGGACCATAAAGATTAAAGGAAAATTCAGGTAGAGGAGGTGGCCTGATATATGGTAGAAAGAAGAACGCCCATTGGCTTCCATGCCTTGACAACTTTCTGTACTTTTCATCGGACAATGATAGTGCTTACCCATCCTTATAAACCCTCCGACCCCGAGAGCACTGACATTCTGACTTAGGTTTTGTGTCATTTATTGTTGTTTGACTGGAAGGCTTCATGTGCTGTGACATTTAACTTGTAGAAGTGCCGAGCTGAAGAGCTGTAGAAATAGAAGAAGGCTTCATTTTGCTATAGCAGGGATTTATGAGGCCTGTTTACAAGGGTAAATCTACACGTGTAAAAGTACTTTAGGAAATGTACTCTCACACTTTGAGTAACTATTACTACTCTCTTAAAAGTTGAACAGCCAAGGTAGTAAAGTCACTCAAAGTGAATATTTAGATTTCTCCATCCCCCAAAATAGGGTATGAACGCAGTAAAATTGTCAAATAAGACTATAAATTTACTCCTAGTATCGACCGTATCAACTTATTTGAAGTTCTGCACATTTGGCAGAAACCTTCACAATTGGGCGGGGATCTCCCTAGGGTAAAGTATAAGGAAACATTTAGCATTTTATTGAGCTTTATAAAAATTGGAAAACATATTTTCATGTTAAACATTAATTTCAATTTTATATACTTATTTTCAATATGAATCAATATAAAAATGTTACAGTATTCATAACTTAATTTTAAATTAAACGTTTTAATTATTTTGAATTTATTGAATTTAAAAAAATCTGACATTTAAATTACAAAAGATTCTCACCTATAGTAAAAAATATATATATATTTGTATTATGTATTAAAAAATTATAAAAGTGGTGTATTAAATTAATGTAATGCAATGCAATTATTTTTTAGTACGTGTTAATGTTACATTAATTATAAGATGGTTAATAAAAGACTTTAAAATAACATAACAATTGTGTTTACTTAAAGACTTTTCCTTTAAACTAAATTTATATCTATTTTACAAAAGTCAAAATAATATAATTTATTTTCATGTTAATTCTTACAGGGTTTTTTAAATCCCTGACTCAATTTTTTTCTATGAAAGTGTGTTACAGTATCAGAGATGGGTAATGCGTAGTGCTGGATTTTCTCCAGGTCTGAGCTGGACTACATGTACTACAGTTTTTGGCCCTTTTTGGCTGCTGCAGTTTGTGAACAGGAATGGGCTTACTTTATTTGTGGGTGGGTGCATGTCCCTCAATAAACCCCTCCAAAGCCCTTCCTAAACCCTAACACATATATGTACGTATACGAAGGTCTTCCACAGTGAGGGCGAAGATCTCTGCACAGAAAAGACAGAAGAGGTGGAGGCGTAGACCACGGGGCGTGGGTTTGTGAATAAGATTTTGTATGACATTAGTAGTACTCTTGTCCCACTGAATGTACTGTGAATAGGCCTCTATCTGTTAAAAGCATGCCTCCCTGGAGCCTACTTCAACAAGCATTTGCAATGCAATAGGTCTCGCATTTACGCGAGTTTGAGCTATTGGCATTGTAAATGACAATGCCTTTTTTATGTTTTGGTTTTTAAAAACTTAAATGAAAGGCATTGTCATTTACAGTGCCAATAGCTTAAACTCGCGTAAATGCGAGACCTGTTGCATTGCAAATGCTTGTTTGCTGGAGTTACTGACACGAAACAAACTGGCGCGAAACAAACCTAAGATGTGCTTGGGTGTTTCAGGGGTCAGGCGGTGTTTTGAAGCCTGGCTAGGAGGGAAAGTACGGGCTCCTGCGTGAGAGACTGGGAGAAGTTCATGAAAATGTGGACGCATTAGGTTTTGAGAAAAAGAGGTACCCTGTGAATGACAGTGATGAAGAATAAAGGGGGCTGTGAGATTGGGAGTTTTGTGAGCATGGTAGCATAAGGGACCGGACATACACTCAGGAATTGGAAGTTATTCCTTATTCTTCCTATTTGACTTTCAAGCTAACAGGGCCTGGACCCCAAAGACCACATCTGCACTTTAGATTACAGGAAGTGCACTTATGCATTGTGGCAGGGTCTCCTTCGTAAAGTGGCAACAGCGCTCACTCGAAGGGTCCTTTCATGTGCTGAGTCTTTTGAAGGGGTGTGAGGGTAAAGAGGTAGGGAATAACAAAGCCGTTTTCTGCTCCTATCCACCACCTTACAACCAATTAACATCAGATTGTCACCAAACCCCTGCAACTGTGGACTATTAACAGCCCTCTTGCTTTCATTGATGCTAAGAGGTGTTATAAACTCGTGCTGCGTAGAGTCCGAAGGGTCGAGGGGTGGATACGGGATTTGGAGTCAAACATTCAAAGATTTTATCAATCAATGAGACTGGCTGCCTCCCTGTGAGGCCTGATTTCCCCCCACAATAACCCCACTCCATCCATGACATTATGTGCTCTGATCTGTAAGACAGCCATTAAGGCCGAGGAGCTCTTAACTTCGAAACAAGAGTATTCGTTCTATGCAGGCGTGCTTCGATATAATATGTGGGTGTCCGTGCCCTGTAAATAAAATGAATATGAAAGATAGTGTCACAGCAGCGCTCAAGGGGGTGTTTTGTAAGAGCTAAAATGTAGGTAAACACAGTTTGTGGTTAAAAAGGAGGCTGAGTGTCCCACGTGTCATGTCCTCTCATGCATTGATGTCTAGTGGTATGCTTAACAAGTTTAGTTAAGTTTGTAAATGACAATGCCTTTTATTTATGTTTTCAAAACGAAAACAAAAATAAAAGGCATTGTTATTTGCAGTGTCAACAGCTATGTCCTAGTCTGTCTTCCCAGGCCCTGCACCTACTCCCCTCTTAAGATAGTCAGGACGGACTCGGGGGTTGGTTCTCTTTACAGAGTTGGGACTTATGTTGCCGTTTATTAAGGGAAAACGGAAAAAGAACACAGGTGACGCAAAGATACAGTCTGGGTTAGGAGTCTGTCCGGAAGGAAGGTTCGACAAAATGGGTTCGATGGGCGCTTCCACAGGATCCCCCCTTCTTCGCACGGCTTCTCTTCAGCTCTTGTGTTTACTCCCTGCTTGTCTTGGCGCTCCCAGGGAAACAAGAAAACACAACACAGCCACCTGTCAGTAACCCAGCTTGCTTTCGGGGCTATGGTGCTGACCCTCCACCTAAACGGACTACCACCAGGGTTTGTGAAGGGGGGGAAGAAAAGAAGGTTCTATATGGTGCCCGTCTTAGGTCGTCCTCCCTGTTCGCCCCTCCCGGTTAGCCGTCCTCCCTGCTCTCCCCTCCCGGTTAGCCGTTTTAAATAGTGCAGGAAAGGCACTGACCTGAAGCTACGGTCCTCCAGGACCGTAGCGTGGGGTGTCTCGGCGTCCTGGTTCTCCTGGGGACGTTTTGACACAAAAGTGATGCAAGTTGGGGGCTCCTTGCCCTTTTTCTCCTCCTCTCTTCTGCTCTGCTGATCTCTTTCTCCACCTGGCTCTCCCGATGTCTTCCTGTCTTGATCTTCCGTTGTTTCGCTGTCCTCCGCTGTCTCCCTCGCTCCTCGGACACACTCTCCCTTCTCGCGCTCCTCTCTTGTGACTAGACTGCTGACCTCCTCCTCGGATCGGGGCGCCGCCATCTTGGAAAACGCGGAAGTCGCGTCTTCCGTGTTGGCCGGTTTACAAGCTAAAACTCGTGTTAATGCGAGACCTATTGTGTTGCAAATGCTTGTTTATTGTGGTAATGGTATTTGGTGAAACCTGTTTAATACTTCTCAAAAAAGGTCTTAAGACGAGCTGAAAAGTATAATTGCACAACACAGTTTTGAATGTTTTTAAACTCAGTGATGTAGTTTGAATTAAAAATCCTGGCATTTGAAATACACACGTTTAAAATAAGAAACCATTAAATACGAGTGAGTTCAAATTATCAACAAGGCCGCCAATAAGTGTGCAGGACAGCAAGAAAGAGTTGGTCTCTAGAGACCCAAGTAGGAGACAAAAATGCAATGTCAAAACGCAGCAGGTTCGCAAATCCAAACCAGTGGTGCAGCTAATGAAGCGGCACTAGGACCCCACCGGTGGTTTGATTTGAAGCAATTTATTTAGCAGCCAGCTTTATTTTTTGCAAGCGCCTTTGTCTGGCTCGGTTTGCTCTTCTCTGCAATAGTTTTAGTGTGAGGTAGGGTGGTGCATCCAGGCAAATGATGGGAAGACTGGAAGGCACCAGGCAGACTGGCCTGAGCAGTCTGCAGACATGTCAGTCTTTGGTGGAGGAAGGGAAAGAGAAACAAAGGGCGGACACTGAAAGAGATGACAGAAGACAGGCTGGCAAATGGTGTGCACTTTCGCGGCCGCTTTGATGTTCTCAGTGGCCGCGCGGCTCAATGAGAACATCAAAGCGGCCGCAAAAGCGATCACAAAGGCGGACAAATGGTGTGCGCGCCCGGCGCACATGCACTGTGGCTAGAGGCCTGAAAAGCCACTAGTTTGCACTTCCAAATCCCGCTTACTAAAGCTCTCGCCAGAGCAGCGCTAAAGCACTGGCTCAGGTGAGACCTAAAAAGGGAGAAAGCCATCCCTGTAATATTTGAAGAACTCTCCGCAAGCAGCATTAACCTGTGCTTTATACAGCAGTAAATGCCTTAAAGGATAAACAACTATTAACAACAACATTAACCAATTGATGGTGTTAAATTAGCCGAATTTGGGAAAGGTTGTCTACCTTAATGGGATTTAAACCCATGATCTCCACCTTTCCAGTGACAAAATGTGGAGCACTGGATAATAGTGTTGTTGAGTTGTTTTAGGAGGGAAGTGTGGGGTTTCCTGATCTCAGATTTGTGAATCTGTTCAATCTCCCTGCTCATGCGAGAGTGGATGTTTCCTCATGGAATGAAGTAGCCAAAATGCTGCTGAGTTGTCAGATGATAAGGGCTCGAATTAAATGAAAAAGAGTTTCTTTGTACACGCAAGAAAACATTAATTTTATAGTAGCAATGAGACGTTTTTGTGTGTTACAAAAGCCTAGGCAAAGCCCCATCTGTGCCTTTTTTTTGCATTATACAGCATTTCAGGATATTTTGCAGACCACCCGTCGTGAACACATGCCTTCTGCTACTACCTCTACTGCTTCTATCATGGCTGAAAAAGTTTACTGAATTCTTTTGTTTTCAACATTTTACTACAAATTTCCACCTGTTATCTTCTTTGCTACTATGATGGCTTGACAAGATGTGCTAGTTGATTAAATTTGCTGATGGGTAAGATTTTGTGAAGAGAGAAAGCAAACAGTTTTCATAGTGTTCAATTTCATAATGAGCAAAATACATTCAAATAATTTGACACTAGGACTTGTTCTTTGTCTACTTTTGTTGCTAGTTTACCATGCTGTGCGGTTATATGTACAATATAGACTACAAAAATATCGACCTGCACACATATTGACTCCGAAACACCAACTACCTATATATTGTCACGGTAAACATATATGGGGAAGTATACCATTGGCATTCTCAATCTACATCTACTTACCTGCACAATACAGTACACGGAGATATTGTGGAGTCGAAATTTTTGTAGAATTGTGTAGCTCACAATCTCTATGTCCTATGTCTTTGTCCGAGTCATTACTTGTGAGGCAATTCACATTGAGACAAGAAAAGCATTCAGGAAAAAGATGCAAACCAAGTACTTCCCATCTTCCCTTGGCGCCACTAAAAGATTTGGCACTCCAGCATCCGCATGTTTGTTTTACGTGCTTCTGACCAAGATGAGAAACATTGGGAGAATGCTGAGGCTGCTGTTGGCCTCAAGAGTCTCCTTTAGAGCACCATGCTGTTTGGTCTCTGCAAGACCCTGGATTGGGGTGAGGGATTTGAAATTTGTAAAGGCAGCGACAAGTTGAGGAAGCGATACCCCATTTTTTTTAAACATTTAAAATACGTGTGGAAGGTATTCTTACCGATCGGATTAGGAGGGTATGATAATATGACTGATGTTGGCTCCGCTCGTGGGTGACTCCTTGGGCTTGAGAGGGTGAGGGTGATTTTGGTCGTTGAGCTCTGAATGTTCTGAAGCCTTCTGAGATATTTTTGTTGATCCCGGCATAGAGGGTGTTTCTATAGTCCATTGCTTGTGACCAGGGTGTATGTGACAGTTTTGCGGGTGCTGATTGGGAGCCATTTGAAATGTTCCTCAGCATCTTCAGGGTATGGAAGAAAGAAGCATTGACTTGGGCAGTCATGTTGAGTTTGATGTTGATGATGATCCTTGGCGTGGTTGGTGGGGGTGGCTGTTGGTTCCAGCTCCGTTGGCCACAAGGTAGAGTCCCACCGTGATGTGCTCTTCCCGAAGATCACAATTTCAATCTTATCGGTGTCCAGCTTTAGACAGTTGGTCTTCATCCAGAGGGTGAATTAAGTCATGCAGGCATTGAACTTGATCCGGGTACAGGGCTTTTTGTCCGTGAGGGAGAGAATGAGTTGCACGTCATCAGCATAGGAGAGGACATTGATAGTGTGAGAGCGGCTGGATCATGTATGCATTAAAGATGGTCGGGCTCAGGGAGGATCTTTGCAGAACTCCGTAGATGAAGTTGCGGGCATTTAAGGTGTATGGTGCCAGGCTGACTGACTGGGTCCTTCCAATGAGGAAGGAGCAGATTCATTGGAGTGAGTGTCCTTGGAGTCTGAATATGTCGTGTAGGCATTGGATGAGGATAGGGTGGGACACTGTGTCAAATGCAGAGGAGAGGCCCCCAGGAGCATGAGTGCGACCACGTCTCTTCTTTCCATCGCAATGCGGATGTCATCCATGGCAGTGATGAGGACTGTTTCCATGCTGTCGCTGGGTCTGAAACGAGACTGAGTGGTGTTGAGTAATTGGCGGTCATTGAGGTATTCTGTGAGGTGACTGTTCATGATTTGCTCTAAGACATTGGTCAGGAATGGTAGCAGGGAGATTGGTCTGTAGTTGTCAAGCATTGAAGGGTTCTCAGAAGGTTTCTTCAGCAATGGGAAGACAGCTGCATGATTCCCCCCAGTCATTTTGCTTGATCTCTATGGTGTGAGCAGAGATAAGAAGCCAAGCTCTTATAAGTGCCACCTGCTGTGCCTCCCCTTTAGCTTCTATCTTGGGGGAAGGACGCTCCTGCTCCATAGTAAAATCTGCATGGACCCTGTGAAGCACTGTCAGCTATTCTGGAAGAAAGAGTGCTGTAGATTAGGGGTGATCCGATTGGGGTGAGACACAAACATCTGCTAAAGATGAACATCAAAGGGTGATACGTGCCTGCCTGAGGCTCTACTCCCATTCCCAGCTGAGGGGCAAACCGGTGGATGACAAGCATTTCTAAGACGTTGGGTTAATGTGAAATGATGGGGCTCCTCAGTCGCCCATATTTCACTGATATTCATTGGCTTAGGGCTAAATGGAGCACCCTTGAAGGATTGGGCTCTCCTTGAAAGACTTAAGCTCCCCTGCACTGCAGAGGTTTCGGTGCCTGTGTTATGCCCTTGGCCCAAGCCAAAAAAGCAGGTGGTAAAGAAGAACACTGTGATCGCTCACCTCAGTCCTGCAGACCCACATCACTTAAATGCCTGCCCCAGAATATACTCCGATTTCTGCCTAATGGGGCTGTAGAGTGGGGTCTATATAAAACCAGAGGCCTTCCAGTCTCTGAGGCACCCCCAGAGGGAGAAAAGAATATTAGTGAAGGGATGACTTGCCCTGAAACTCAGACCGATCCCAGCTGCTGTGTGACGACTCGCTTTGGGGCCCATGCCCCATCCCCTGATCGACATTGTTCCTGTTGGATTGCAAGGTTAGCGCACTCTGATGTGGCAGTATGTTGATTGTTGGTGATTCACTTGACGCCTTTGAAGCAGTGCAGTTTGCAGCATGTGACCAGGCCACCCAGGGGTCTTCTAGTTCAAAAAGTATACTTCAGAAGAACGGGCTTCCATGCAAGGGGGGCCACCGCAGCCGGAGCAACTGGGGTATGTCCTTAGGCAGCTCTTTTTATTTCTCCAGTCCTCTTGTGACCTTGGATGTTGAGGGCTTTGATCTAGGCCCCACTGAAGGGCTTAGATTGTATTCAATATCCCTTTTAACAGGGCCTGTACTTCCAGCTCTGTATAATCTGGTGAATCTTCCTAGATCTGAAACACAATGCAAGCTTTGTAACATATGCCAGGAGTTTTCTGAGCCCCCTGTTCTTCTTTAGGAGCATGTGCCTTTAGGAAGTTCCGAATATTGCAGACCACTTCGGACCAGCAAGAAGTGGCAAGCAAGGTCTGCAGTGCAGTTCCTGATAGCCAATGAAAATGGGAAATGCAAATATCAGCTGTCAAAAGCACAGTCAATATGACCAAGAAGAATGGATGAGGCACAGTTACAGAAACAAAACGAAGGAGTGACCATAACCTTTGGGGAAACATTTTGACGGAAATTAAGGAAGTCATTCGATCTGCTCTGAAAAGCTGGAGAGATAGTTGTTTCACTGGAGAAACCCATCGACCATAGTAGAAGAGAAACAGAATTGCTTCCAAACACAATAGCCTATTTAGCAAAACAGAGCAAAATCTTGTAGGAAAAAAGCAGGATGACTTAGAGAATGCAGCAACATACAGATGAGAGGGATACTCCGGAGAAGCAGAATAGCCGCACGTGTCCATGACACTCCTTACTGGAGCAACCCAATCCACTCCTATTGATACTGAATACAGCACACAGGGCCAGCTTAATCAAGGTTCTGCATTGCTCTAGCACCATGCAAGGGGGCGCAAAAGCAACGCAAAACCTAAATGAGATTTATCAAGCCATGCAAGGCCACCTTGCATGTCCATGCATGTCTTTATAAATCTGGAGTAACGCAAGTCAGCGTAAATTGCGGCCTTGCGTTATTCTGCCCCAGGGTGGCATTCCAACGGTAGAGCGTGGGTGTTACCACACATCCATCCATCGATTTTGGCACATTCCCAGATTTACTATTGATGGTAGACTTGGGAATGCGCCAAAATGCTATGTCTCCCCAGGTGAGTCGTAACAATGAGAAATATCTTTATTTGTTTTCCTCATTCTAAGTGTGCTTTCTGCAGCATACATAGAAATAGGAAAACGCACCTCAGGTTTGTTTTTGTGCACTAATGTGTCCCTTCATGCACAAATACAAACCTTCCTACATTGTAGGCACCCTTGCAACATGATGCTAGGGTGCCTATCTTGGCACTAGGTAGCCAAATGTGCGCCACCGCTCGGAAAGGACAAAATGAGCCCTATAATGGTAAATACAGTGCATTCCTGCCCTTCCATGCAGCGCAGCAAGGTGGCTTGCTGCTCTGCGCTGTGTGAAAGATTGATAAATACGCCCCACAGAGTGAATCCGGCAGGTCTGAGCAGACTAGACACTCCTGACGTACTGACCATTATTATCATCACTATTATTATCATTATAAAATATTTATAGAACGCACAGCTACCCATAGGTGGGCTTTCCGGCGGTAACAGCAACACAGTGAGGACATGTGGGAAGTTTTGCTGTGCTTGGGTGAGCTTTCAGCTGTTTTCGAAAGCTGAGTTAATTCTGGACTGATCTTCAATAACTAGGAAGAGTGTTCCAGAGTTTTGAGACCAGGTAACCGCAGGATCGGTCACCCCCTCTTGCTCTCCTGACTCTGGGAACGGTAAACAGAGAGAGATTGTTTGATCCCAAATCTCTTAAGGTAGTGTAATGGCAGCCAATGAAGTTGCACCAGGGCTGCTCATGCAAATTGTGTTTTAGACAGCCAGTCAATGCTCCGGCTGTGGCATTCTGGGCAACTTGCAGCTTTCTAATAACATATGAGGGTCTACCAGGGTAGAGTGAATAGCCGTAGTCCAGTCGGCAGCGTATCAGTCCCTGGACCACTGTTCTCTAACACTCCATAGTAAGACATTTGAGTGTCTTCCAAAGAGACCTCAGAAGGCAAGAGCAAGTGCCTGACACCTTTTCTGCTTGAGCGTCCATCGTCAATTCTTTGTCTAGGGTAACCCGTAGGCTCTTTACATCGGACTTAGGGGGGGGAGTGATCCCCCAAGTATGATGGCCAGAGAAATTGATCCCAGAGTGCGGGATTGTTTCCTGTCACCATTACCTCAGTCTTGATCCCTGTTGAACTTGAGGCAGCTGGAGGCCATCCAGTTGGATATTCTTTCCAGACAGATGTTAAGTCTTTCAAAGGTTGCATTAGTATTTGTTGACAGTAAATGTAAATGTAAATGTTTTGTACTTGTATAGCGCGCAGCTACCCACATGGTGTCTCCCGGCGCTTGTATGAATACCGCAAGGGAACCCTTCCTGGTTTTCCTTGTGAAGTGTCCACTCCTGGGCACCCCCGTGGTGAAACCAGGCATCCCTCGCGCTGAGGGGGCCGTTGTGGAGACTAAGCAAGCTATTGCCCAGAGTTGCAGCGTGAGACCCATGATTAGAATAGGCACTGAGGCGAGAATATCCGGTCAGAGGAATTTATGAGCCCGAGACCTGCCGAGAAGGGAATCGAACCCTGGTCCCTGGCCAGAGCTCTGCATCGAGGTCTGCCACTCTAACCACTGAGCCACACTTCTCCACAGTGAGACAATAATCTGGGTGTCATCCGCACAGGAGACCATTGTAAAACCCAGATCACAGATGATGTATAAGAGCGGCCGCATATATATATTAAATAATGAGGGGCTCAATGAAGAGCCTCGTGACACTCTGCATTTCAACTTGTGCATCTCAGACAGAAGGCCCCCTCACTAACTTGAAAGCTCCTGTCTGCAAGAAACAATGTTAAACATCTTAGAGCTACCCCTGTGACTCCAATAGTTCTCAGCCTCTGGAAGAGAATTGGGTGCAAGACCATATCGAAAGCTGTTCTCATATCCAACATAATGAGCACAGCGGATCCACCTTGGTCCAGAGTTTTCTTTAGGTTCTCCATTGCCAGCATAAGAGCTGTCTCAGTTCTGCAACCAGATCGACATCCGGCCTGCATCTTGTACAGTAGTATATTAGAGTTTTAAAAAAGTCGGGTAAAATGCCATGAATCCATTTTGCAAAAATGTTACTGATTCCAGGCAGGAGCAAGATTGGTCTATAATGGTCTGCCTTGTCTGGGTCCAAAGCCGTTTTTTAAGCAGATGACAGACGATGGAGTGTTTCCAAGGATTTGGAACACGCCTGCTCTCCAGGGATAAGTTCTAAGTAGATGTTAGGGCCTCAATGACTGTCTCACCCCCCTTTCTGTTGGATTTCTAATGGAGCCGGGTCTAGAGGCGAGTCTGACTTCGTCATAATTGCAATTTTCAGGACCTCTTTCTGAGTAAGATTTGGAATGGCAGAGAGTTCCACTTCAGGCTACCTGCTTATATTGTTATAGGTCTTGATTTGTGAATTACCCATGGTATATGAGCCTGCTGACCCTAACAAGGAGTCGTAGATTAGTCTGACTTTCCCTAAAAAGTAATTGGCTAGCATTTCACGTCGTTCTTTAGAGGAGGAGGGACCTGCTCCTGCGATGCTGGGCTTGATAAAGAATTGACGATGGAAAAGATTTCTTTGGCCGGGAGTACCATGGTTCATTACTTAAGGAAACAGGCAGATACTGGACACCATCTGATGAGACGGTGAACTTAACAACAGGGACAATCATAAATATTGTGTTCTATATTCCAATATTGCTTTCAAGGCCTCCAGCAGCAACGAACTCTAATGCAAAACGAGTCACGGTAGATACTGACACCAACCGTTCTGATGTCCACGCTGGCAGTTATCAGGCAGACCAGTAAGAATCCAGTGCTACGGGGATCATTTAGTCCCAAATCCCTATTAAACATGGATTCAAAAAATATTCACAAATATCTTGGCTTGGAGGGCGGAACACTTTAAGCATCAGCGGATACACCTACACCTGCCAGGCTTTATTAAAGAACAGTAAACTGGGGATAACAGGAAAAAGGCATTAAATATAGTGGGTATAACTAAGTGTAGCAAGATAATGTTTTTTCCGTCTGTGGGCGCAGAAGGAGCAATTGACAGAGTGAGTTGACGCTTTCTACAGGAGACATTAATTGCGCTATTATTTAATGAATGACTTACGGACTCTACATTAACACACTGTAATCTCCCAATGGTCCGTATCACAGTTAAAAGCAGTGAATCTAAAAAAATGGATATACAGAGGGAAACCAGGTGCCTGACATCAGATGGACTTTTCCAGAACTGATGCAATGATCAAACAGTTAAAAGGAGTGCATGTTATTCTCTCAGCATTAAAACCTTCAGGGGATGGCACTAGAGAATGAAGGCCTGCAGAGTGAGACAGTAAACTTAAAGTTATTTTCAGGTGAATGCTTTTGGAGCTCCTTATACACCCAGGGGCTTATTACAATGTTGGTCGGAGGTTCCTCCTTCCGACACTGTGGCAAAAACGGGACCGACCGACTAACCTCTAGTTGGTGGTCCCGACCGCCTAATTACGATGCAACCGCACATGGTCCAGTTGCAGCCTTACATTTCCCTATGGGAGTATGTGTTACGGCCGTAAACTGGCCATAACACAAGCTCCCATGGAGAAATGGGAGATTGTGTTAATCCCTGCACCCCTCAAGGTGCCTGCCAAAAGGTGCGGGGATTAACAGGGGTGCCCCCTCGGCCCCCAACTGGAGGCCACAAGGAAAAGGGGGCCTGCTAGGGGCCCCCAAACTTGGTTTCCAACAGTCTTTCCATGTCAGAAAGCGCGGCATGGAAAGCCTGTGGGAAACCGAGCATCGTAATCCCGAAGGCAGAAACCCCTTCCTATGGGATTATGGGCCGGTCTCCAACTGGATTCACTCTGCTGTATTCACTCTGTGGGCAAATTTATCAATCTTTCACGTAGTGCAATCCAGCAAGCCACCTTGCTGCGCTGCATGAAAGGGCAGGATTGCACCATATTTAACATTATATGGCTCATTCCTTGGCCCGCCGGAAGCCAGCCGGAATGATCGTCCGTTTTCAATTCCGACCGGCTGTATTGTAATCAGCCGGTCAGAATTGAAAGCAACGATCTCGGTCATAAAGCTTATGACCGAGATCATAATAGGCCTCTCCGTATTTGTACTAATTACCTAAGAACCTCTATTCCTTGCTTCGGGTGCCTGAAAAAATGAAGGGCAGAAGTTGCAAACCCATGAATTGGCTGGAGAAGAGTGCTACTTAACATATCAAAAGCTACCTCTTACTAGATGTTTCTTTTTTCTTCACAGATGCACTTTCTTTGTCTGTGACTCTTTTTGCTGTCCTTATTAAATTAAACTGCTGCATAATCTTGTAGCGGGAGAGAAGGGGTCTACATCGCATTCATGGCATTCCTGCAGTGTACATTGAATCTTTATCCCCGAAGTCCAAGCCAAACCTGCAATTAAAGGGATTACCTTGGAAAATAACACATTCTTCTAACTCATTTATGATGCTGTGTTATCCCTCAGGATCTTGAGATATCAGGATGTAGCTAAGAGTCTTCCATGAGGTAGCAGGTGAAGGCTCAACGTGAATAAATCACAACATCACACTTACACCGAAAAGGGAGGATGAGCTATCAAAAACGACTACAATCAACGGACTGGGAGAGCACCCACATAATTGGAGTTCTGGTTTATGCAATCTATCCATGGGGCTTTGAATGTAAATTTACCGGCCCAATCAGATTGTAAGGAACATACATGAATAACTGGCAAAATATTTCCAACTTATGGAAGAATTTCAGAAGTCAAAATTATGGTTTTGTCTGAACTATTGTAGCTTTTTGTGCCTGCTACACTCAAAGCAGTACTTCTGAAATATGTGCAGAGGAGCATCAATAATGTTATCAGTGGTGAAAGAAGGCCCAAACAGGCTTTTCACAAGCTACAAAACAACCAAGAGAAGGAGAACTAGGAGGACAGGATATACCGAAGAACTAACAGCAGACACACCCGAGGTCCACTCTAGACTGGGTGACTGGACGGGAGCACTGGTGCTTCATAATTTGGTAGGCTGACCCATAGATCCCTATGCCACAAAGAGCAGAGACTTTATAATCCTCCCTAGTAATAAGAAGTGCTTGAAAGACCTGTGGCTAACGTACCCAAAATATTGTAACAAAAATATCACCTGACAGAAATATAGAGTCCTAAATACCATTTACAAAAATATAGCCCATTGAAGTTAATAATGAAAAATCTACACACGATGTGCTGAAATTCTGGGACACTATATTTAGGACACAATATTTCAGACAGACAATTTTTTGCTAACTGCATTTTGACATAGAACCAGTCTGGGACCAGACTGCAGTGAAAAGGGGAATGACAAGATTTGTATCACCCTAAACACCTTGCTTGTAAAAAGGAATTCACCCCAGAGCTGCAAAGGCACGAGTTTGATGCGCGGAACAAAGAAGGCTGCACAAAAAAGGTGATTTGTTTTTGCTAAAGCAAAATTAAAGAATTTCAACAGGTGAGATTTTATTTTGGGGTGTCGAAGTCTGAGTGTTTCCAGTATGTTCAATTGCAGCAATGAGTGAGAACACTTACACCCTTCAGCAAAAAGCTTGAAAAAACTTGCTTATCATATGCAGTTGCCTTTATATGCAAAGTTCTGTTGGCATGGAGTCAGGGAAGCAGTAAATGCCAGACACTTATGTGAGGGAAACACTCTAGAAGTTTCTTCCACTTTAAAGCTGGCACCAAGTATAACATTATCACCCTCAGACCACTCTTCAGCTCCCTTCTGGACCTATGGAAGGACTCTCAGAGGACTGACCTGCTGCCTGTGGCCTACTGTGGACTTCAGAGGACTGTCCTGCTGCACCAAGAGAACTGCCCTACTGCCCGAAGCCTTGTCCTATGCTCTTAGAGGACTCCGTATACACACAAAAATGGGGAGCCTGAGGAGATTTAATGGACCAGCAAGAGTACACTCCCCAGTACAGGACTCAAATACACAAAGAGTCCTCGGGTCCAAAGTAACGGGACGTACGTCAAATAAGGGAACAGACTGACTTGTGGGGGAGGGTGGGTTTCCCTTTTAAGGACGGTTTCCCCCACACACCGAAGGTGTCATGCTTCATCATGGGGAATCCTCCTCACATTATGAAGCCTAGTCATGATGCGGGCTACAACCCCATCGCTGTGAGGGGGGAGCTCAGGGATGTTTTCAAGTATGAGGGGTATTCCTAAAACTCAATGTGAGCAGATGACGTGATGGGAACAGGTGCATTGCTGGTGGGTGAATGACTAAAACTAGCTACAGGGCTAGCCTGATGAGCTTTATTCTTGCTACCTTGTGCTAGTGTTAAAAACAGAAAGTGGAGAGTACAGCTACAGACATTAGATGTAGTTGTACTGAGTAGTAATCTTAGAGGACTCCCCTGCAGCGTCAGACGTACTTTCCTTCTTGAACCCAAGACTTGCAGAGTGACTTTCAGGGCTAGTTGGCTGGCCTTGTGATCAGAGGCCCAGGGACAGAAAAGACTAACCATCTTGAATCCGCACCTGGACCCAGCCTGTGTGAGTCCTGATCATCCGAGTGGTGTTTGTCCAGTACTGGACCCTTGGAAGTGGTGCTACAGCTGTCCAAATAGCCCACAGCTAAAACTTAGGACTTAAAAAGTGTTCTGCCAAAAGTGCTCTGAGAACTGAGAGGAGACGGGACCTACGTGCTCGTCAATCCATCCAAGGTGCATTATCGGTTGGCCCCCACTACGTTCTCCACAGCAGCAACTCCAGCTCAGCGGCTCCTTAACCCCTTGCACGCTCATGACGGAGCCGCTCCGTCATGAGCCACGGTTGCCGTGTGCTCATGACGGAACGGTTCCGTCATGTCACGGCCGTTGGCGGCCGCTCCGCCTACGCGGCGCTGTTTCCCCGCCTGTGCGGGGGGACAACGCAAATGGGCGGAGTCATGACGGAACCGTTCCGTCATGAGCACAGCTCAACCGTGGCTCATGACGGAGCGGCTCCGTCATGAGCACAGCGCCACCGCGCAGCCCCCCCGCACCCCCCAGCGCTGCGGCGGAATTCCCGCCACAGCGAAAGGGTTAAAGAAAGGGTATACAACCTTGCGCAGCCTTCGTCAGCTGAAGCCTGCTGCTCCATGCCGCTAGAGATTTTCGACTTTCACAAAGGAGTCTGAATGTAGAAATCTTCACCGCAACTTCGTCCAGCGGCTCCTTGATGACAACACCTCCTCCTCGGACACCGCTGGCTGCCTTGCCCCACTGAACTTTTCCTCCTCCAACAATATATATTCAAAATTACTTCTAAGTCCAAAGGTAGGCGGAACCCGTGCTCAATCCACTTTGTGCATCTGAACCACGCTCTATCACAATCATCCATAAATTTTCACTTTACCTCGTCTCACTTGACTCGATGTCGAGAGTTTGCACTTTGATCCTTTAGGTGCAATTTTTCACTTTAAAAATTCATAACTCTATAGTTCTACTGATTGGATTTTTGTCATTTTGTTGACAAATAATTTATTAAAATGTACTTTATTTGTCTAACGTGATGTGGGATTTTTCTTGTGTTGTGTTTTATCTTTATTGTTCAAGTGTTTCATAAATACTTTACACATTGCCTCTATGTCGAGTCTAGCTGCTTTTGTGCCAAGCTACCATAGGGTTAAGCAGAGGTTAATATAGTGACTATTTTGTGGTTCACCCTTACAAGGATTGTGGCTGCTGCTTGAGAAGTGTTTTACTCCCCCAAACAACATTCCAATTTCCCATGAGCATAGCTGCAGAACAGTATGGATGACTAGTAAGGGGAAGAAGTCAACTTGTCCTGGAAGAGAACTAGCTGTGTCTGAATATCACAAATAGCCATGTGAGACAGGCGAGGAGAGGGGGAGGGGAGAGAGGAGAAGAAACTGATTGAGGATTTGGAAAATGGAGTGTTTGAGGGGAAAGTGGGGGATAAAGGGATGGGTAGAGTTTGGACTTGTTGCTTTCCCTTGTTTGTAATGAGTAAAAAGTACTGAAACTTTTTTTAAAAAAATACACAGGACTATTTAGATTCATTGCTAAAAATAGTTGGCAGTGACGTAAACGGGTGGAAAATATCAGTTCTGCACTGTGCCCTACGGTTCATTCTCCATAACTCATCCCATCTATCCAATATGGCAGACTGGAGTGGCAATAAGTGATACATTGACCGGGATGTTGCTCTGCACACAAAACATAAAATGAGCATTGTGGCTTGGATGGGTATTAGGAGTACACAGTCTCTCGTTTGTGAACATACATCACTAGTAGAACCTTTAACGCTTTCATGCATTTCATACTCAGGACTTCTTTGGGGAAAGCAACAAATAACAAGGAAATTCAGAATTGTTTATTTGCAAAAAAGGAAAACAGTACAAAGTGATCAGCATTTACCAGACTTTCTTCAGATATCTGTTGTCAAGTAAAATTGCAGCTGGGTTTACAAGAGGACAGTAAGTAAATATAATCATGGTAAACTGATCCAAAAAGTGAAAAGGGTGTATGAAATGAACGATGGTTTAAACAGCTTCATGTTAATAATATGTGTAAACACATTCTGAGATGTCTAGAAATCTACAAATGAGGAGGCAGGGTACAGCAGAAGATCACCCTTCGACTTTTTTTTTATTGCTACCCACAGTCGGCCCTTTGAATTGGCACACCAAAACTTTTACCTCAGTGGCAGGACTTGAAGGGCGACAAAACCCTATAGGAAGGTGTTTCATCCCAGAAGGAAAGCTCTACCTATGTCAGAAAACATAGGTATATGTTGTGGTGATTTGCTTTTATCTGAAGATCAGTCCAACAGATTTCTATGAAAAGTTCGAATGGACAAAAATTTTATTGCCAGAAGACCGGACATATACTTTGGAACGCTGAGAACTATGCAGACTTGTGCAAAGATGTGCAAGGTTGTTCATTTGGACGTAGCATGTTGGCCTACTGATGATGTATTGGTGTGGCTGACCCCTAGGCTTGGGGATTGGCACCACTGCTTAATTAAAACAAGCATTGGAAAGGCAATAGATCTCGCATTTGTTTAAGTTGGAGATATTGGCAGTGTAATTGGGCATATCTTTTTTTATGTGTTATGGAGTGTATGTATGTGGTGTGTAGTGGAATTATGTGGGTTGGATTGGATTAGTTAGTTGTGGAATTGTGTGGAGTGGAATTGGGTGGTGTGGAGTGGATTTGTGGAGTGGAATTATGTGGCATGGTGTGCTGTGGATTGATGTGGATAGTAAATATGTGCTATTGAGTGTACTAGAATTATGTGCAGTGGGATTGTGTGTTATGGAGTGTAATTATGTGGAATGGTATTTTGTGTTGTTGAGTGGTACTTAGTGGAGGTTAATTATGTGTTGTGCTGTTGAATTCTGTGTCATGGTGTGGAATTTTGTGTTGTGGATTGGATGTATGTTGTGTGTAGTGTCATTGATTTGTTGAGTTGATTTATGTGGTGCAGATGAAATATAAAACACACCTAATTACTACCTACTATAGAAAAAAATTATAAACATCCACATGCATTCTAAATTTTGACAAATTCAGCTCAGATTTTTTAAGTTAAATAAAAAAATCATATGCTGGCTAGCAATTTGTAATTGAAGTGAATGCAGCATACTCTTGCACCTAAGTTGTAAGCAAGTGTGTGTTTTGCAGAGCTTCGTGAAAAGGCAGAACAAGCAGTAAATCACAGAGTACCTTCAAAGTGACTCCAGAAAAAGGAACAAAACACTAAGGGAAAGGGGAGTTGCTTACGTCACCCAGGTTACTGACCCATTACTAAACCCTTGGCAGTAAAATTTACCCACAATCTAGCCCCGCTCAATGGCATTGGTCTTATTCTGTGCTAATATATTTAAAACAAGCAACACATAAAGCCATAAATTGCCATACAAAAGGTTGGGATTTTGTTTGTGATTTATTTCCCTTTTACCAAAAGACATTCTTAAATTGGAAAATGAGTTTAATGCAGAAGTGCTCGTGTTTTTATTTGGCTTCCCTGACTACCTGGCACATGGGCTGGAGTCTATCACAAGAGGAGTGTTCCATACAGCAGTCATTGAAGAGTAGAAAGTAAGGGGCATATTATCAAGAACGGCGGTTCTGGTGTGAACCTGGGCTTCTATGGGAATTCTCAAGGGCATATTATCAAGCCCATTATCACCGCTTTAGCTGCAGTTTCCTGCCGCTAAAGCAGCAATAATTTTAACGTCTTTCTTGATAATATGCACCTATGTGTTAAGTACTTAGAATGATCAGTAAGCAGGGCTGGTTCACTTGTTGTGTAGCAGATGTTGCATTTACGACCAGGATTTCATTTGTTTGCATGGGACACTGCAAGGATAACCTACATATAACTCTTTTAAATTACTGTCACTTTCTTCCTTGGTAATAAAACAGCACTGACAACCTGATCGTCTATGACCCAGTGGAAGCAAAATAATTTCCTAACGTTGCCCTGGTATTTAAACAGCCCATTTCGTCATTTGATCACACGAAGGTTTAAGGGTAGGCAACACAAGAGAGGGAGCAGGGAGTGGGTGCAGCAACAACAGACAGTGGGGGCCAAAACAGGAGGGTAGGGCGGGAGCAGAGGGGGACGGACTGATGAAATGCTGTCTTGGAGAGTGATTGGCAAAAAGTAAACAAAACAAGTAGAGACTAAAAACCAGTTCTGATTGTATAATAAAATTATTATAATTGTTCAAAACGCACAATGAGGTTTTTGTTCTACACAGACACTGTAACTTGGAGTGTGACGTTGTATTGGCGAAGACAGCACTTATGGTTGTTTTGCTGCTGGGCTTTTCTGCCAACCATTTTATAATTTAAAGTATTTGTACGAAAGGCTGTGTGACCGCGTGGCTGTAATGGGAAACAAAGTAAATAAAACACGAACACTTATTAACATAGCACACAAAGTAAATAAAAACACAATGGGAAAGGGCTGCAACGAAGAGCGCGTGCTACTTTTAATAGAGTATGTATTATAGATTTGCGGGATGGAGAAGTGCCAGGCAGGAATAGAGTTAGGAATACTGCCATAGAAAATAAAAGTAATTTGTGCCTACTTCAGGGCGAGAGGTGGTGTTGGGAGAAGGCACATGGAGATTAACTGAAGTGGAAGTAGCGCTGTGGCGAGGAAAAGGCGGAAAAAAACAGACATGCTTAAGAGTGGTGTTTTTATTTAATAAGTACTTTACTTAGCTGTAGCATGTAGCTGGTGCCCTTTACACAATGAGCTGGGCACGCCTGTGGCTATTTCACAATGAGATGCACACTCAGGAGCGGGAATGGGTGTTGGGGGAGATGAATTAAAGTGTAAGAAGCGCCATGCGAGGCAGTGTCCTTTACAGAATGAACCAGACATGCCTGTGGCTCTTTCTCAATGAGATGCACAATCCGGGGTGGGAGGGGATGTTGAGGGAAGGCAGAGGAAGATGAAATAAAGTGTAAACAGAGCCGTGTGCTGCGGCAAAGACAGGGTGGAAATAAAATCAAATATGCTGAAGAGCAGTTCTCTTATTTAATGAGTAAGTAACTTACTTGTATCGTGTAGCTACCGCCTTTTACACAGACAGCTCGACACGCCTGTGGCTATATCATGATTACATGCACACTCAGGGGCGAGAAGTGTTGCTTGGGGAAGGCAGTGGGAGATTAATTGAAGTGAAGCATCTGATGAGTCAGGGTTGGGGTAAGTGGGTAGCTGTGCCTGCAATGCAAGCTAGCACGAAAAAGTGATTAACAAAAGAGTGCTTTGAAACTGTAAAGAAAACGTACAGAGTAATGTTACATGTAAAAGGGGCTGTCCTCATGGGAGGTAGCAACAGAAGAGAGGGAGGTACTAAACAGGAAGGAGGGACTACTAACAAAATGCACTAAAAAGAATTCCAAAGGACACTGCAAGGAGCCAATTAAATGCATGGGAAGAACATGGGCGGAGTTTTATGCCCATATCCTGAATACAGGAGACAGCGCAAGAGCTGCCTAGGCGAGACCTAAAAATAGCTGCAATAGGCCACTGTTTTTCCTAGGAGATCACTGCTGGTGCTGCTGCATGCCAGTGTTGCCAAACACAATAGACGCCAAGTCCTGATTCCAATTCATGCCTCTTTCTACCACCACCCTACTCTTCCTGTCTCTTTATCACTCTTTTGCGGGTTCTTTTTCATCCCTCCATTCTCCCTTTGTTTCCATTTTGGAATCTTTCTCTCCATTATTTTTTTTCTCTTTTCTGCCTTTCTCTCTTCATTTGGCCAAAGCCTTCAGATGAAAAAAAGGTCCCTGTCACCACCTCCAATCACTGGCACAAATGGAGCTTTGGTTGGTGGTTGACCTGTTTTTTGAGTTAAGTTTATTCGTAGCCAGTAACAGGTATGACATCGCCATGTACATGGTAACTTGATTCTAGTTAAGTGTACAAAATATATATTAAGTTGTGTTTTTGTATGTGTGTGTGTGTGTTTGCGCGTGCACGAGCATGCACAACCAGAGACACTTAGGGTAGCAAAAGCTCTGGTGCCAGTCCTAACACCAGCATAGACAAATACCAAATAGCGCTCACAAGGACTAATATGCTGTTTATTGCTATGATGTATTTACATTTGTTGCCCATACTTTAATAACCGTTTTTTTAACATCTCTTGTGTTTTTTTCTTAAGGAGCTCTTCTCACTAAGACTAACTGGGGCTTCTGTATTCCTGGTTGTTTTATTGTAAATCCATTCATCATGGAGTTGAATGCTCCTGAGCTGGGATCCAAAAGAAATGTACCAAATAACACAGGAAAGAAAAATTCCCCCATTGCACCCTCATGCTTTGACCCATGTGACACCTCTCTTTCCCATTCTCTAAGTATGGGCTACAACTGCTCACAAATATAAACCTCTGCCTCGAGGTTGGCTCAACGCCTTGTTGTGTCAGAAGGGATTTTCTGAAATATTCTATTATGCAGCCCCTTAGCAGCACAAACACCTCTTCAGCCTCAGTGGTTAGCTGTATAGCAGTAGGACATCATTATCTCTCATAGTAGGAATGGTGTGCAATGGGCACTGCTCAGCCCCTACCACATTCAAACAACCTCCAACACCAGAGATTAGCAGTACCAGAAAAGCTCAACCACAAAGTCCAGCCAATCCTGGTCCCGCCATTTACCAGGGAGCCCCCTCCAGTGTCAACTTGACATGGACATCTTACCATAGGGCCCAACTCAGACAGCTGTCAACAGCCACACTAAGGCAGCCACCAGCTGAAAAGTCCACAGACTCATCTAAAAAGAAAAAGCATTCATTATTCCTAGGCTACCAGTGGCACATGTTACCAAACTCTCTAACAATATTTTAGTACACCTTCCAACCCTTTTAGAATCATTATCTCTGAAAAACGGGTACAATCGCTTGAGTCACTTCCTAGGTTGGAGACATACTGGGCCGCCTCACCCACTATGCCACGTGCATAGTGCCTGCCAGCTGGGTGGCTGCTGTATGTTTGTGTGGAGGGGGAAGGTCATCGAAATGACACATTAGCTAAGGTGGCAAAAACATTAGCATTGCCCGTGTGTGTGCAATTAAAATATTGCTCATAAAGAGTGTCAACATTCAACGGATGTCCTTAAATGACCTTTTATTTATTCAGTTTTCCGTCACTAATAGAAACAGCCACACTTTCGGCCAAATAAAATAACATCCCTCCCAGGTGGAGTCTAAAGAAAACCTCACTGCAGTCACATGGCGCTCACCTATTAAAAAGAATATTTATTTTACACCTTTCCCACATGGTGTCACGTTAAAGACACTTAAAGCAGTGTGCAGCAACTCCAGAGTCAACACCAGGGAGTGAAGTACATCCACTCGAACCATCAGAGCGAACAAGTTTGGGAAAGAGAATTCAACTTGGAGCAAATGTTGTTAAAACGTGTTTTCTCAGTGAAGAAGCCACAGGCCAACGCCTCGAGGGAAACAATCTTTGCACTTCTCAGACTGCTCCAAATGATACTCACAATCACACAAGTCTTCAAAGCAACACCCAAACTGAATGTGAAAATAAAGATTATTTGTCTGCAAAAAATGATACCATTCGCACTAACAGCAACCGAAGGACACTTTCGCAGGAGTCCCACAACATGTAATATATGATCACAGGCAAAACAACTGCTCATGGGACCACACAGACCCCAACGTTCACTTCTTTATTGGAAACTATCCCAACCTACCTACAACGCCATAGGTCATTTAAAGTGAGAACTCCACAGTGCATGTCTGGAACTGTGTTCGCTTATCTCAATCGACCTTATTCACAGAACAATAAGTGATTACATTATATAGAACCAATGTGACTTGCGATCACCTTTATGACCATATACAGAGAACATTCAATACTAATCAACATGTGAATAAACTGATTCAGTTTCTAATAGAAAGCACCCCAACCGATCAGTTGCATCTGTTAGCAGCTTTTCAAACGTTAAATTACTCCTGTCAGTCCCAAACACTGAGCAAAGTGACTGGAGGGTCCCTTACCGACGGCACTGAATGGTGAGGGCCTTTGAGTCCGATCATGGATCTCTGATCTGCTTGGTCACTCTGTAAGGTATGTTGTAAGGGCCGGTACTGGTTTTAACACATGTGACCCCTAACTTTACTTTAAGTCCATTGGGACCCCAGTGTTGGCAGGGGTAATCACGGTGAACTAATTAAATCTGAAGTGGCTGGAGAGATCATGTGTGTGAGCCGCAATTCGACTTTCAATAAACTACGGCTACTGTACACTTTCATTGCATTTCATGACACACTTTTAGCAAATAGCACCAAACATCCTAGGTTGTTACTTTCACCAGAACTTACATATCGACGTACCTTTATACATAGCACCCAGAGCTAGTGGTTACTATAACGTTTCAGATATGTAAACCAAAGAACCACATCTGGGCTCTTCTCTAGCAAGGTCACACAGGCTGGCACATATCGCAGGTCACAGAGACTTGCGGCGACCATTGTCATGCCTTATTCACTGAACTAACAACAAAACTGGGGGCAGATTTATGAGTCACTTGCGCCACTTTTGCGTCATTTTTAACATGGAAAAAATTACGCAAAAGTGGCGCAAGGGGCTTATAAATCTGCCCTTGGGTTTCTTAAGTCCAGTAAATCCATTCATAACTCCAAACCAGAGTGTTAGTGAAGGCAGGTAACACACCAATACTACACTGATTCTACAATAATTCATTATTTGGTAACTGATTGACACAGGGACTAGGTACGTATTCTTTCAATTAATACCCAGAGCAATATAAACTCACACAATTCAAGGGAACATTAGCCTATACCATCCATTAAGGTAAGTAGAGTATCTGGAACAAATCAAGTAATGTTCATAGAATAAATAAAACACTGTGTGAAGTAGCACAATCTCGGGCATCATCACACGCAGACAGGTGCGGCTCCTGCAGGTAGGCGCGGTGGGGCAGGCTGGGGGGTGGTGGGGGGGGGGGTCAGTCGACAGATGATGGAATAGGATTAATTTTTTTATTTTCCCTAATCCGTCGTCTGTTGACTTCCCCCCCGCACCACGGCCCACCGCGCTTACCTGGAAGAGACGCAACTGCAGGCAGAAGAGTTTGAGACAACAAGTTAATATTGTTGAATTTAGAAACAGTATGTCATACATTAAATCAAACACACAGTCAGTGCATAGTTCACCACAAACCTGGGCATAACATTAATGCTCCGATTACGAGTCTTGCGCCAGACTCGCAGGGCGCGGAGGTGGCGGTCTCTCAACTGCCCAATTATGAGTCGGGCAGTGGGACCGCCACATCCCAGCTACAGCCACCAGGGAACCGCCATTCCCCGGCAGTGATGCGGTGGTCATGAGGCTGCAATATGCTTGACGGGACTGTCGTGGTCCCGCCAAGTATATTACATGTTTCCTCTCTGCAGGCGGTGTCATGGAGGTTCCTCCTCCATAAACACCATGGTGGAGATCAAAGAAAAGGGGCCCTGCAGGCCCCCTGTGCCTTTACCACATGGGGATGCACACAAGGGGACATAACATGTGACCCCTGTGTGCATGCACCCTAGTTCCTTCACGGCATGGACTTTTGAGCCCATGCAGTGCAGGAACAATTTTTGACGTTCCCATTGCGATGCCCATGTTTAGAGGCACCGCCGTGGGAATGTCAAAAACGAACCAGCCAGACAGAAGGAAACTCCTAATCAGGCGGGCGGTCTAGCCATAGCTTTTCCAGTATGGTGGTGGGGTGGACACGGTGCCGCACAGTCAAAATCGTAATCGGGCCCTTAGAGTGTGTTGTGATGTCCACAAAGAAGACACCTTGTCTGAAGTAAAACAGGTAGGCTTATTTTCTGGCAATCTTAAAGAGACACAACAAATGCAGTTGCCTGCTCACTCAGTGAGCTTCAACTGACTTCTCTTGAATGCGTGATGCTCACTTTTCAAGCTCTAAACATCATGAGAACTTTCAGAACTAAAGGTTCCATGATGTAAGCATCTAACTGCAACAAAGTACAAACCAGGATAATATCACCATGCAACTTAAACTTGGCAAACTTCTTGGGACAACCCCGGCTAGTAAATTACCTTTTTTGGCTAGCATACACCTGTCCATATTATCTCACCAGGTCTCAAGATGGGGAAACCTTGCCCCATCTGGCTACTCTCTGGCCAATATCACAAAAAATGTTGCTTTATTTTGGTGGAGAATTGCTATTTCATATAAATAACAAACACTCATTAGGGGCCCTCCAAGTGTTTTGAGATGTTTACTTGTGCGCTGTATGTGTGTGTACATGTATAGTAAATATGACGCAATAGTTTAAGTTCCCGAGCCTGAATCCGGCATGCATGGGATAACAGAGTGCTTCTTCACATTCTGTATCATCGAAAGGTCTTTGATCCTACTCAGAAAGCCAGCAGTAGCATTAAACCATGTCACTGTCATTCTTAAACACTGGGCACACCTAGTCTGCTGCAGCTGTTTGCAAACTACTGAACCAATTAATGGATACTGGAATCAGTAAACCACACGCCATCCAATCGCCAACATATTACGTAATCAACAGTTCTAATTGTGACTGGAAGAAGGGTCCACAGCGCCAAGGAAGCTATTGCATCACTGAACTGCATTCTTATTTTCTATGATTAGTGCAGGAATGTGATGATGACGTAATCACTAAGGGTTCAGGAGTGAGACCTTTTTCCATCGAGGCACCCTTTCCAACAAGTAGCGCCTCTCTTCCAAAGATTGAGAACACCTTCCAATGAGGGTTAGGGCATGTAATGATCGGCTATCATTCAATGAGCGAAACCTCCTCTCAGCCTGTAAGAGCATCTTTCCAAAAGTGAGATACTTTCAGTGAAAAATATACGCATCCACCTTGAGAATAATTTCCAGTGATTCTGACTCAAACATGTGACTTTAACAGGTTTCCCTCCAGTGAGTGAGATACTTTTACAAAAAGTTTGGAGCATTTGTTAATGAGTGAGATCTTCATCCAGCGAATGAGACCCTTCAATCACCAGGACACCCCAAAGATTGGGGTCTTTTTACAGCGAATGAGTTTAATTTCCTCAGACTCAAAACATCATCTAATGTGGAAGACACTCAATGCACGAGACGGCATTAACCGTGGGAAATCGTCTTCCAAAATATGAGAACTTCTTGAAATGTGGCGAGTCCTTCTGATAATGAGTGAGAGTCTCTAGCTGAATGAGATCTTGTGGACTAAGAGACTCACTCAGCTCGCTGCTCGCTGGACCAGCCTTGTGTGGACCTTGGGCCTCCCACGCGTGCATCACACGGGACCTCACTCACTCAGCAGGCAGTCCCTCAACCATCCACCAAGGAATTCAAGGAGGGGAACACGCATATCTTCTGCTCAGAAGGAGCTTGGATCTCACCAGAGGACACGAGTTTCTAATCAACACCCCCCAGAGACGTGCAGAAAAGGCTGATGGAGTGGCGAGATGCTGTGAAGATAAACCGAAAATACAGACGACAAACCACAGAGTGAAAAAAACATCCAAACAGATATTTTTAGCCTCGCATGTGAAAAGCGCCCGCTGTACCTCACGTGTTTAGCAGCATCAGACCATCCTGTTCGGAAACTTAAATGCGGTGTGGGGGGCAGGGTGCGAGAAGTTGGAGGGAAACTCTGGTTCAAAGACTTTCTGAAGCAGTCACTATCCGACAGAGCCTTCATTCAGTGGAAGGGATTACTAATTCGAAGGACACCTCACTAACCGGAAGTGACCCCGAAGTACTGGAAGAGATTACTGAACGGCGATCACACTCCCTGAAAGGAAAGTGTCACTCAGTGTCACTCAGTGTCCTCTGATAGGAACGAACCCTTCTAAAAAAAAAAATGAGGCCTCACTCGTTGGAAGGAGGCAGCCCCACTTAAGGCTGCATTATGAGTGGTTCGTTAAATTAAGGTATGTGTGGTCCTTTTGGTCAATCTCTTCAGGTCTGATAAGTTATCTTTTGGGATATGATGGTACACATACGTACATTTGTATTTTTGTGTATTTATGGACTTTTTTTTTTTTTTTTTAAATAAAAAAAAAATATCTCAAAAGAACCACAGCAGTGTTCACAAAGATTAACAATAGACATGTCCATGGATTCTGTATACATTGGAACATACATCAAATTGTTTACTCAATTAGCCACCAGGTGTAATTCTTGCCTCAGCAGCTACAAGTAACTGTTGCGGCGGGGAGCCTGCCGGGGCAGTTGACTGATCTGAAGACGACATGGCCTTTCCCGCTACGCATGTTTGATACAATCCCAATTTTTTTTTAGGTCGACTCTGGGGAGGAAGGGGGAGAGCAGTTCACTATACAGCTCTGCCTGCTTGTTGCAGTATAGCATATCTTGTGACCACTCCTGTAGTATGGAAGAGGGATCGCGTGCTCATCGCATCGCAATCCTCCGCTTTGCAATCAATAGACCCATATCGACCAACCTTCAGATGCCCTTCTTTAGTTGCTTAGTATAACCCAATAGGGCATCAGAGGATCCGGGGGCAGAGGCACCTCTGTGATATCACTCAATTCCGGAAATACCTGCCTCCAGTATTGGGCCACTGCCAGACCACATGTAGGAAATCTGCTGTTCGCGCTCTGCACCTTTCCCACTCAGCTGTCTCCTGCAACCCATATCTAAATAGTCGGGCAGGCATGGAATAAACCCTTTGTGAATATTTAAAGTGGATTAGCCGATGTCAGCCTTTTAGCGAGATTCGCCGTGTCGCTTCACAGCAGTAGCTCCAAGTGTCATCGTCAATAATCATATCTAGGTCAGTTTGCCACTCCAACCTTGACTTTGTGTAGAAATTCTTGGGATAGATTTGTACTACTCCATAGGTGTTAGACACCAATCTATATGGAGACCGAGATTTTAATAGTAAAGTGAAAGGCGCTACCTCTATTGGCTCCACCATATCACCACCAAGGAGCTCTCGCCTACTGTGGCGCACCCTACAGTAATGGAATTGTACTAAAGGAGTGACACCATGGCTTCCGGTGTCCACCTCAGCCCACGGACAAACTCTGCCATCCAGAAAGAGGTCCCCGGCTTTGGTCATGCCAATAGTGCCACAGGTGCCCTCGGCAGAACCCACGCTCCCGCAGGCAGAGCCACCAACCAGTGCCGACTCAGCAAAAGGGGAAGCAGGCACGCCCTTACTGCTCAGGCGTCCCTGTGAAGCACTCCTCGCTATGTTGCAGGCCTCAATGGCGGACGATGCGGCTCACGTCTGCGTTACAGGAATCGTAGGGCCTCTGCTCCGCGTATTACTGCATCCGTGGTATGACTCGCTACATGATCGCCTCCGTCACACAGAGCACACAAAGCGGGCAAGAGCAGACAACAGAAATGCCAGGACATTGTCGGATAAAGACAACGGCTCAGAGGAACTCAGCGCCCGTGCAGCCATTTTGCGAGCCGGCAGGCTCTGCCCCATGTGTATTTATGGACTTACCTTGATACTCAACACAGATACAACACCTGGTATATCCCGCTCTATCATATTCTTCCTCTGTCAACTCAACATGCCGCTCTGATAACCGCATTTTCCACATTTAAAACCATATCTTTAAATATGTCATGTCACCTTATTGCTGTACAGAGTACAACCATATATGGAGAATACTGCAAGTGTTTCACTATTTTTTGTCACTGAGTAATTTATTTATGTTAACTTAATGCGCTCTACACATATGTGCTATACTCTTTCAGCTAGGGATGGCTTCTCCGCTAAGGAGGAGGAGAGTCGCCCCGCTGCTTTAAAGCAGTGCAATGGAAAAACAAAATGAGAATAACTGGACATTATTATCATTTTACTTTGAGTATTGCAGTTGCACTGCAGCCTGGTTGCTAGTGTGGGGCTGGGCCGGGCTCCCCTGACATCAAGGGAGGAGGAGTGGTGGTGGCACCTTAAGTGCGCATGACGGTTTAGTCGGCTGTCTCAGGCCGGCCAAACCATCATGCGCACTTTGCATGTTCTCCACAGGCTGTATTGTACAGCCTAGATGGAGAACATGCCCAGCCTCCCAGTCTTTCGCTGAGTGCCGAACCACGGCGTTCAGACCAATCACAACGCTGCTGTAAGGCAGCATTGTAATTGGTTAGGGGATTCTAAGGGGCTGTGTGCTTCCTGGTTCCTGCTGGAGGAGAGGCGGCGGCTGGCGACGGCTACCACCTGGTAAGTTTTCCTTTCATTTTTTCCCCTAACCCCTCCCCCGCCTTCCTCCCTTCTACCTGCCACTGTTCCCTACCAGCCTCCACTGCTTTAAGCCTTGAGAAAGCCCAGTCATACTCTGCCTTATGGGCGAAACAAGTGATAGCTGACACTCTCACCACTGAACAATATGACTGTGAACGAGAAATGCAACACCTCTGTCTTTGAAGAGTCTTTCACTACTGTTCGTGACATTCATTTCGACTGCCAAAAGTTCTATGAGAAATTTAACAATCTTCATCTAAATGTTACTATTATCTTTCAGTTAGGTTTCCCCTTTATATCATACATTCCCTTCAAAATGGATTCTTATATTTAGCTACTGAAACATGTTTCATTCACTGAAAGGGCGATATCGGTCAGTGAGCAGAGGCTCATTCAATCAAAAGTGACCTTACATGCTTTAAGGTGACTCTCATATCTATGCTGTTTTATGGGTTCAACTTCTCCCCTAGCAATCAGTGGCTAAGAAAATAGATTCAACCTGGCGTGGCAAGCTAATGACCTGCCATTTTTGACATTGTTGTCTTTATCAGAAGCATATGCCACAAAAATAAAACGATAAAAAAAGATGACATTCACTTTCATCTAAACATGGTGGCCATACACTTGCAAAAAAAGTTTTCAATTAAAACAAATGTAAGCATTGCATAGATTTCTATCAGAACAGTATAGGTGCTTTCCACTAGTGAGGTGTGCTACAAACCCTTTTTGTAGTTTTAATGAACATCACAGGAAAGTAAGATTATAATTGCTGCAAAGTAAAGGTACTATTGGCTTTGAATCATTGTAACCTGAAGACATAATTAAAAACACAAGAATGGCTTTAAAAATAAAAGAGAAATGCCTTTAGAAATAAAAGAGGATATCAAAATGGAAAGAAAAAAGCATTGGTAAAGTAAAGCGTGGACCCATCATTCCTGGCACTGAAAGACATTTATTGTTAGATGCATCACATCCCATCAGGAGAAATGCCGTCCCGCACAGTGCAAGGGCCAATGGCTGAAGCCGCCTGCTCCATTGGCTCATACTGTATGCTGTGGTGGGAAGAAGGAAAATGTGAATGACGCAGGAACAGGCCGAAGAATGAAGAGCGCTGGTAAAAAGCCTCTGTATGTAAGCATGAATATATGTATTTTTGATTTTTGACTTTTTTGACTAAAGAAGGCCAGTAAGACAAGCTCTCTGTAATTTGGATAAAAAATAGAACATATATATTTGGAGGCCCATTACATCAAGCTATATTCATAAAGCTCTATTTCATCTACATTGTAAATGAAACGGGGAGAGGTGTGGCGTAGCAGCCAGAGAGTCTGACTCCGGAACGCGGGGCTCACGGTTCGATCGCCGGCGGCAGCTCAGCTCAGCATCATGTGACTCTGGGCAATAGCTCACTCAATCTGCCTGACGGCCCCCAATGCCTTGAAGCCCTTAATGGGTGATATGTTTGTGCTTTACAAATAGTAAAGCATGGAAACATGCAGAACATTTCTTGCAATATAAAGAGCAATATGGCGTATTTTCAGACCATTAATAGTCCGTTACCGCTACTATCTATAGCAGTATGACGTTCAACAACATTACTAATAGCAATACCATATATTATGAATCAGCAACTACACATATTGCACACAACACTGCTAGTGTTGCCTTGCACTGTTCAGGGAGGGTGATATGGGAGGCTTAGCCAAGTGAACCGTGACGCTATCCCGCACTTCCCACTAAGAAAAAGCTGAGGGCTGAAACATGCATTAACTCAAACCTACACATTCTCATATATACATTGAATTTTTATTTCTTGCGTGGTCCTACATTTTGACTACCACTTGTACCATTATTCCAAGTCTTACTGGGAACAACTAGTGTGACTATTTCTAGACAGTATGACTACTACTGGCGCCGCTAATACGGCTCCTCATATTAATAACATTTCTACAACATGTACACTAGTACTACAAGTGATGACCAAGCAGTTTTAAAACAATGGCCCAGATGTACGAAACCATTTAGCATTTCTTAATGGACCAAATCGCTATTTCGGGCCATTAAGAAATACTAAATGGGCTTTTCATATGTACAAAGCCCTTCAAGAGGTCACAAATTGCGATGTATACCCAGTAGAAATCGCAATTTGCAATCTTCTAAATAGGAAATCACAAATAGGGATTACCTATTTGTGATTCCTATGCAAATGTACAAGGCATTTCCTAAATCTAAATTGGGCATTTAGAAAATACAATTTCCATTGACTCCAAGTTTATGGTAAGAATGTCCAATTCAGAAAAAGCAACCAAAGATGGTTTTTTGAAGTGTGATAGAGTGCACACATGCCCCTAGGGCATATGTGTGCTGTACACGAGTACCACTATTTTTGGGATGCATTACGGGGGAAGTAGGAAATCACTATTTTGGAAATGATAAACCGGCCCATTGGAACGAATGGCACGGTATTTCCCCTTTGCTACTTCCTAATAGCGATTCCTACTCTGTAGGAATCGCTATTAGGAAATTGAATAATTCATACATATCATTTTGCATTTTATAAATAGCGATTTCTAAGGAGTTGCCTTTAAGGAAATGCAAAATAGCATTTTTCTACATCTGGCATTATAAGTCCATAAACACAAATGAGGGCTTCAAAGATTTTGTTTACATTTGAAAGCAATTTCCTTCCTTTATTTTCTGATAACACTTTATCAAGTGAATGGCCAACACGTTTCATCACAATCTCATGGCTTCCTCGGGGACCAATATGAATTTCGAATCACTGACAAAATGTGTCAAACTATCGTGTTTCCAAAATATCGGTACATACATATCGATGTCAAAAATATTGACATTGTATCTTCATAATGGTAAGTACTAAAATATCGAGAAAACAAAATATAGTTGTTAAAAATATAGAAGTAAAAAATATTGTTTTTTTAGATTGATATAAAAAATAATGTAAAATAAATAACTAATATATATAACTTAAAAAAATATTTAGAATTATGAGAAAATGTTAACAATTATAAGTAATAAATGTAATGTAAAAATAAATTAAACATACATATATAAAATATAATATTTATATTTACTTAATAATTAATAAATAATTATTTTAATAAATAATAAAATGTTAGAAATATATTAAAAATTATAAATACACACACACACATATATATACATACACCTGTAACATAAAAAATATATATATTATAAATTAAATTATTTAAATATTTATTAATTCCTAAAACTAAATTTTACACTACATTAAGTGCAACAGTAGGAAAAGTGTCAGATAGCGGAGGTGAATAAATTACCATTCCCACTCCAATAAGTGCAACAGTAGGGAAAGTGTTGGATAGCAGAGGCGAATAATTTACTATAGCCACTCCAATGAGTGCAACAGTAGGGAAAGTGTTGGCTAGCGGAGGGGAAAAAATACTATTCCCACTCCAGCGAGTGCAACTGTAGGGAAAGTGTTGGATAGCGTAGGGGTAAAAATGACTATTCCCACTCCAGGGAGTGCAACAGTAGGGAACGTGTTGGATAGCGGAGGGGAATAATTTACTATTACCATTCCAGCAAGTGCAACAGTAGAGAAAATGTTGGATAGCGGAGGGATAAAAACTACTATTCCCACTCCAGAGAGTGCAACAGTAGGTAAAGTGTTGGACAGCGTAGGGACTAAAATTACTATTCCCACTCCAGGGAGTGCAACGGTAGGGAAAGTGTTGAATAGCCGGAGGGGTAAAAATTACTATTCCCACTCAAGCGAGTACAACATTAAGGAAAGTGTTGGATAGCGTAGGGGTAAAAATTACTATTCCCACTCCAGCGAGTGCAACAGTAGGGAAAGTGTTAGATAGCGTAGGGGAATAATTTACTTTTCCCACTCCAATTAATGCAACAGTAGGGAAAGTGTTGGATAGCGGAGGGGAATGATTTACTATTCCCACTCCAATGAATGCAACAGTAGGGAAAGTGTTGGATAGCAAAGGGGAAAAAATTACTATTCCCACTCCAGAAAGTGCAACAGGAGGGAAAATGTTGGATAGCGGTGGCATAAAAATTACTATTCCCACTCCAGGGAGTGCAACAGTAGGGAAAGTGTTGGATAGCGGAGGGGCATACAGTTACAAGTCCCACTCCAGGGAGTGCAACAGTAGGGAAAGTGTTGGATAGAGGAGGGGTAAAAATTACTATCCCCACTCCAGCGAGTGCAACAGTAGGGAAAGTGTTGGATAGCGTAGGGAAATAATTTACTATTCCCACTCCAGCAAGTGCAACAGTAGGGAAAGTTTTGGCTAGGGTAGAGGAATAATTTACTATTCCCACTCCAGCAAGTGCAACAGTAGGGAAAGTGTTGGATAGCGGAGGGATACAAATTACTATTCCCACTCCAGAGAGAGCAACAGTAGGGAAAGTGTTGGATAGCGGAGGGGACTAAATTACTATTCCCACTCCTATGAGTGCAACAGTAGGCAAAGTGTTGGATAGCGGAGGGGATAAAAACAAAGATTACAGCTATTGATCCTAAATACCCAAACA
Organism: Triturus cristatus; assembly: GCF_964204655.1. Classification (NCBI taxonomy): domain Eukaryota; kingdom Metazoa; phylum Chordata; class Amphibia; order Caudata; family Salamandridae; genus Triturus; species Triturus cristatus. The sequence continues at coordinate 878,038,303 of NC_140584.1, read as the reverse complement.
AAATAAAAACAAAACATATACCAAAAGTATTTATCAATTAATAAATGAATATTAATGATCAACTAATGATTAATTTATTAAAACTGAGGCTCCGATCACCCGTCATAGATCCTGTCTTAAATCCTGTCTTCCAGCCACGAACACGCGCTATCCCCTGAGTCGAGTGTGTCTAAAACCTCAGCCCTGCAGAGAAAGCCGCCTTCGTAGCTGCTGCGACATAATTTGGGGCAGAAACTCGATTAATACGAAGACGGGTCTCTGCCGCCAAGATGGCCGACCGGACCTGATAACTGCACAGCACTGATCTGTGGCTCCTCATGGCAACGACAGGAGGGCTGCCCATATGCCGTACAGAGACTGCTGCAGTGCCTGCCAATTGGTGAAGACCCGATTCTGGTGGCCGACGGAGAAGCGGGTAACGTCGAAGTAGAGTCTTGCTGGACCCATGGCGCTGAAGCAGACGTCTCCCCCATTTGCAAGGACGTGGAGGTACCGCTTGCAGCAGGTGAGGGGGGCCCCCTTCTCTTCCTCCTCGTCCCACTGCGGCGTGAGATGCCGCACCGTGATCCTGGTGAGGCCCGAGCCGTAGACAGGCCCGTCTCGGCGCGGCGGCTTTATGTGAACGCAGGCCCATGACCGGGCCGCGGTGAGAGCTGGGAACGAGCAGCTGTCGTGCCCGGAGGTGGTGCGCGGTTTCCGGTAGGAGAGGCCGGTGGGGGCACAACGTTGCCACTGATGAGGCCGTCTCACTACCTAGACAAGATTTGGGGCTGCCTGCTTACTGCACAGTGAGTGTGGGACTTCCCTTTCCTCCCCCCTCGGCCCACTGTGAAGAGAGGTGCCCCCCGAAGGTCCTGAGGAGCTGTGCGCTGTGGACGGACCCATTTGAGTGCAGCGGTCCTCCCTGTGCTCAGCTGTACAGCCGGGCTGCTTTGGAAGATGGGCTGCAGATACGCCTGGGGGCAGCTGGACTGGCCAGAGAGGTTGCAACGGGTGCCTGAGAGCCAGAGCGTGAGTGGCGCCGGATGCAAGAGATGGCTTGGTAGCAACCCGCATCACTTGATCCCTCCAGTCCCTAGACACGGAGACAAGCCAATGGGCCGGCAGACTGAAGGGGCACGCCCAATGGCACATAAGGGAGGTAGAAACCCCATAGCAGTGAATCAATGGAGAAGCCATACAGTGACTTGCTAGGTCTGCTGCATTGTTGTTCCCATACCGGCCACCTATAAACTCCCTAGGGTGAATGGGCCAGCCATAAGCACACATAACTATTCTCTTTCTCTTCAACTGGAGGACTATTCTGGGGCTCCACCACGCCAGACGACAACAAGGGGTGAGATATTGCTGGTACGCGGACAAGACTGGGCTTCCAGTACTGGCTGGTCCCGCGAGATCACATGGGGCTGGAATATCTGAAGGTTAACATAGAAGAGGTCCAGTGGAAGCACCACTGGGTAATGAGTAACTGGTGCACACTAGAGAGAGGTCCCTGCGGACGGAAGAGCAACACACACTAGGAGGTGCCACTGTATGCTGTCCTAGCTGCTAGAGAGACGTTTATGCAACATAGTAAAGGAAGAGGGCGTATGCAAGCAGCCCTTCAATTAACACCACGCGCATGGAGGGTGCGATGAGCCTACTTCTCATACACTACTTAACATAATAGCCTCCCCGAAACGAGCTTGTGATCCTCCCACTGGTACCTTCAGCCTCTGGACGTGCGGACGGCGGTAATCCACTGCTACACCTGACAATGGCCAAAAATAAAGAACCCAAGACGCAATAGCAGGGGAAAATTGACAAGTGCACTAAGGTGCTTCCCGCTCCCACAGAACCAGAGGGGGAGAATGACAGTGCACCAGATAATATAACCATCCTTCAGGCAATCCATGCCTCGAGAGAGGCCATTGAAGGCAAAATGCCCTAGATACGAACAGAGGTGTCTCTTCTTCGGCAAGACGTACGTAACATCGCGGACCGCGTCACACAAACGGACGCTCGCATATCAAAGGTGGAGGACACGATACATAAATTCAAAGAAGACATCAAGGAGCTCCAAGAAAACATAAGAGAGGTGCTGTGGAAGGTCGATGATGCGGAGAACAGGGCTCGGAGAATTAATCTCCGCTTTATTGGGATACCAGAAGGACAGGAGAACACTGATGCAACTGCCTTTCTGATGACATGGTTGAGAGAAGCCATACCAGGCGTTAAGTTTTCTACCTGTTTTCTCATTGAACGAGTGCACAAGATGCCAACTATGAGACCCCCGCCTGGAGCCCCTCCGCGCTCCCTGATCGCGTGATTCCCGAACTATCAAGATCGAGATATAATACTAAGAGAATAGCGGAAAGTGGGAGAACTCAAATTGGCCAACACTAGAATCATGATCTTCCCTGATTAATCTAGGGAGGTGCAGAAGATGCGGAGGTCCTACGACTCTGTAAAAGTTAAACACCGGGTCCTGCGCATCCAATACATGCTCATCTTCCCAGCCAAGCTCAAGGTCATCTTCCAAGACTCGACCCAGTTTTTTCAAACACCTGAAGACGCCTGGGCGTGGATTGAGGAATGCCCGAGGCCTAGACCAGAGATAGGTAGCAATGCGATGCGTCCCGGGGACTCGCAATCACTATGGGAGCCTAGACCACAGAGAACAAAACCTAGGAGGCGTCTTATTGCGAGAAATCTGAAGCGCCGGGTACCACGCACCCTGGGACTCCATATCGGCGAAAGGGGGACCCTCGGAGGATGAGGCGGGAGGGGCCTGGGCCACCAACAGAGACTTGACCCAAGGGATTCTTGATCACTCTGATCAAGAATCCCTGGAGGAAACTGATGCTGACCACCCCTTCTTAACGCCATTCACAATATAGAAGGATCTGGGGCGACAGCCTCAGAAACGGCACCTGAACGTCAACTGCAATTAAACAAAAGTGGCGAAGAAATGTAAACCAAAGGCAAGCTGGATCTCATCCTTCAGGAGATACGTGATTCATGGGTGGTAATTGAGCAGCCCCAATGGGCAATCACAACAGAAATTACCATCCTCAAAATGGGCAACGTAAATTGTCCAACAAAGTCAAAACAAACAAGATGACTGTCACAACCCTTCACCCTTGTCATTTGGACCACTCTGCACAGCTTACGTGCACCAACATCAAGATCAGCTCCAGAACCGCACAGATGACATGGAAGGGAGGACCAGTAGAAATAACGTCTGCACAGTGGGAGCACGGGAGGGTGTGGGGGGCCCCAACGCAACCCAATTTGTTGAGGACTGGTTCCGCACTGTGGTGGCCCCCTCTGGACTGCCTGAGCTGTTTACAGTGGAGAGAGCACACCTGGTCCCCACAAAATGGCCCATCCCTGGAGCACTCTCCCGGCCCAGAGTGGCTAAGATCCTCAACTTAAAAAACTGCGACATGCTGTTGAATGCTGTGCGTGGAAAGGCACCCATCCTTATGGAAAACGCCAGGGTCTCTTTATTTCCCGATTACACGTTGGCTATCCAGCGGAGGCGATCTTCATTCCAGGAGGTTAGAAAACAGCTGAGTTCTTTGGGTCTTCCATATGCCTTAGTGTTCCCGCCAGGCTGAAAGTGATCCATGAGGCAAGCACTCTCTTTTTTGACACCCCAGAGGGAGCTTGGGACTGGTTTGAACTTAATTTTCTGGGCTCACAGGGCCAGTGCACATCCCAATCCATGCTGCCCAAACCTTAGCGTATTCGGTAGAGAAAGCGCCATCCTCCTACTCCGGTGGTCCGGGATCAGCTCCTTCCCCACAACAAGTCCAGGGGGGACAACAAGCAGTGATTACCTCTGCAAATTCCCTGAACTTAATAAGAACCACATGAGCTCCAGTTAGTCTCAAGGCAGTATCTCTGATTTGGAATCTGTAGGCACCATGGCGCTGATTCCATCAATCACCCCACAAATGACTCACGACTTGTTGAGATAATGGGTGTCTGCAGGGGGCATAGTGTGCTTTGTAATTTTTTACTTTTAGGTACCGACTTCATTGCTGAGGCCCTGGATTGCCAACTGGTGGCCCGTGAACAGCCACAAAATTCATTCGCCAGCACTGTAACTTAACTGTGTATTGCCCGGCTTGCGAAGGCTTGCCTTCTGTATGCATGCTACTGGGTACTGTTACTTTAATATGTTATTTTATTCCATGACTAGGGCCTGGGTTCAGGCGCCCTCTTATGGTGGGTAAGGTTACACCCCCTTCTCTGGCTTTATTTCAATGGAATGGCTGCTAATACCCCTTCGTAGAAGGCAAATGTTTTCTACAGTTGATATGTTGCTGCTGTTGGTTTCTATGTTTAGTCTAGTGGATGCTAGAAGATGGACTGAGTATTCATGGTTAAATGCTTGTAGGTTGCCATTGTCACCTACCACACCAATTGAGGGAGATGAGATATGTCACTTGGGAATGGCTACATTATTGGGGAGGGATCCTGTGCACCACACTGATGTCACCTATGGCCACGATTTTGAATACCTATAATGTTGCCACCTGGAATATGCATGTCTGTAAGAGTCACTGGGTTTTAGCACTACTTAACAGGCAGCGTGACCATATCACATATCTGCAGGAGACTAACCTTTCTACCCTCGAGGCCCAAAAGTTGCACAGAATATGGAGAGGACAATTGTTTCACACTTCCTAATCGGCTTTTGCCAGTGGCGCGGCGATTTGGTTCCGAGCCTGGATTCCATTTGCAATCCTTGATATTAAGATAGACACGCAGGGGCACTAAGTTTTGCTAAGGGGCACACTAGATGGAGCTCTCATTAGGTTGGGTTGCATATATGCGCCCAATGCAGAACAAGATGTCTTCCAATCACATCTTTCCTCCATACTGGCAGAATGGACAGCCTATCCCTGGGTGCTGGGGGGAGACTTTAATTCGGTGCTGGATACCATATTAGATAGAACACATCCTCCTATGCCCAGCACTGCATCAATTCATCAGTCTAAGGCCCTGAAGCAATGGGTGGAAGGATGGAGTCTTTCTGACATCTGGCGCAGCCGGAATGTTATAGTGTGAGAATGCACCTTCTACTCCAACCCCCATACATTGCATCCCCATGTGGTCCGGTTCCTCTGCCCCGTTACACTTCGTCCCAATATGGTACATGCCACACACTTGAGCAAGACGGTATCTGATCACTCCATTAGTGGAGTGGGAGGCCTTCAAGATCGTGGTGGTGAGTCTTACACCGGGGCGGTAGTGGGAGCTAGACAGGAGGTTGTGAGGGAAATAACATAACTTTCAAGCAGTTTGGGCCCCCTGGAAATGAAAGCACTCACTGACACCGAGGCTGCAGGCGTACTGCAGGATTCTCATATTGACTATGCTGAGCACTTAGAGCGGCTCTGACTGATAGATTATAAAGTTTACACCCAGAAAAAACATGCAGAGGGGGATACGTTGGGGCCATTGTTGGCTCGTCTGATACGTTCCGACGTTACCCCCACACCCATCTTATCCATTCATGACCCGGTACATGGCTTGCTGGACACCCAGCTGGCTATTAATGGGGTGTTCCATGAACTCTGCGCTCCTCTCCATACTGCTCCGCCCGCCCGGCTCCCACAACAGCTTTTCTGCATTCTCAAAGAGGGTAACACTGTCTAGAGTGCCGCCGTGTGAGAGGGCAACCTTAGGTGCATATCTTCGGGAGAGAAACGGGGGGCTATTAGAAACAAAAGACCGGGATCGGAAGGGCTCCCGGTGGAATTTTACTCCATGTGGCATGCTTGAAAAAGCTATATAATTATTCCTTAGGGGAGGGTAAGCGTCATCCTTCTACCAGAGAAGCAGTGGTAACATCGCTGCTGAAGCCCGGTAAACCACCTTTGCACCTTCCTGTCAACCCCTCTCCCTCTTGAACACCGAATATAAGATTTTGAGTAAAATCCTTGCCTGCAGACTGCTCCATTGCTCCCGCAGTTATTACATACAGATCGTACCCATCGCAATACCTCGCAATATTCGCCAGCTAGTCTCTGTCATAACCACATCCTGTGATCATTACCCCTTTGCAGGTTGCATCTCATTGGACGTACGCCAACCTTTCGGGGTGGGATTTTATGCTGGCAGTGCTAGCCAGCTATAGCATCCCGGAGATATGGGTCACCCTCTTGTATATGGGTCCAACAGCCAGAGCTAGGATGGGACCACATATTACGGACACGTATCAGGTTGCATGTGGGACTAGACAGGGTTGCCCCCTTTTGCCGCTTTTGTTTGTCCTGGCACTAGAGCTGCTAGCACAGCATATTCGTTAGAACTCTGATGGATGGGGTATGCTGGTGGGTCAAGACATGCACTCTGTGTCCTTGTATGCAGATGACATGATCCCATACTGCCGGGACCTCCGTACCAAACTGCAGAACATACCACATCTGCTGACATCATTCGGGGCACTTTCTGGCTTTTGTATTAACATTGGAAAATCTTGTGCCTTTCACTTTGCTGTCAATCCTATCGCCCCAATGTTGTGATTCGGTGGCATGAACCTACCTGTTGTTGCCCACACCTTTCGCTACTTGGGTATTCACATTTACCTGGATACGAAGGACTTACTGGAAGACAATTTTGCGAGGGCTATCAAGTCACTCAAATCACAGATTGCCTTTTGTTTCACACTGCCCCTGTCAGTCGCGGGCCACGCCTCCCGTATTATATTGTAAACCTTCCTGTGGTGGTGCCGGCTTGGGTGTCCTATCTGTTGAATACTTTGTTGGAGGAACTCTCCTGGGGTACCAGATGCCGTAGGGTGGGCCTTACTAAATTGCAGCTTCCCATGACTGAGGGCGGGTTTGGGGCCCCCGCTTTCAAGGTGTATTGTATAGTGAGGCAACTACAGTGGCTGTCATATAGGCTAACGGATCACAATTTGTCTGAGATAGGTTACACATGGGCTCAGATTGCTCGTGGTGAACTCCATAGGTTGAAATGCCCCGGGGTGACACCCCCGCGCACATATCCTCTCCTATTTGCCTACTGGAAATTAGCGCTGGGGAACACTGCGGTCACCTTACCGTATGCACCAAATATTCCTCTTTGGGGACTCCCTACATCCTCGTGTACACTCATAGCGCACTGTTTGGGCCTGTGGGAATGGGTGTGGCTGTTGATAGTGGGATCGCTGTTTCGGGATGGTATACTGTTATCACATGCAGATTTTGTGCACAGGTACAGGCTCCGGGAGACATTATTTTTGACACATGCTAGCATAAATGTATGGCAGCACTGGGCCCCAGATGGGAGTGAACCCAGCACACATGGATTGCTTTAGTCACTGCATACCATGGTAAATGGGTGATATCTGCTACCTCTATCGCGGATTTCGAGCGAACCTGTGGGGATTGCTGCTTCCTCTAAAAGAGTTGGGAAACAGACTTCACTCGAGAAATCCGGACAAAGACTGGGCACGTATACTAGATTATTTCAAATGAGTCTCCCTCAATTCTATATTTAAATGTATCCAGATATCAATTCCACACAGGGCGGATGGGACACCACACAGAATTGCTAAGATGTTCCCCTCCACTTTCTCCTGCTGCCCCTGTTGTAAGGCTCCATTGGCCAATCTTTTACATATGTTATGGACTTGTCCCCATCTATCCCAGTATTGGGCAGGAATTGCATTGGCCTTATTGGATGTTACGGGGCTGGATAAATGGGGCACACCAGTGCAGTGTCTCCTAGGCCTACATCCCCGGCCACGCGGTTTAAAGGTTATACTGCGATTTGCAGATCTGGCACTATTGCTGACGAAACGGCTTATCACGCGACAGTGGAAATTCCAACAGCCCTGAGGTCAGATAAATGGCAGGGCAAGGTGGTCCACTGGGGACTTGCGGAGTGTGATGCTCTTAGTCGAGAGGAGTATTGTGGCCTCTACAAAAAGCCAATATCTCTGGAACAGGATGCTCTTTAAGAGGGTTTAAAGTGCAGAACATGGCACCAGACTAACCGGCTTTAGAACTTATTTTGCAACATCTCTGATGCAAGTGCTACTCCATTGACAACCACCATTACACCTTGTGTGCCTCTAGATACTGCTGTGGGTAATTAATGGTCATGGATGGTAATATGGATCCCTTATCCCTCTGTCCGTTCGAATGCAATATCCCCTTCAACCTCCCTTCCCATGCTTACATGACTTCTGTATCCCCTCTTTGTATCGATACATATCTAGATTTCCTAGATTAGGTGATGCGATTATTGGGTTGGGGGCGGGGTGATAAGAGTTTCAATTTGCACTGTCACGATATCTCCTGCAATATTAATGACCTGACCGAATATTTGTGTAGCATCATTTAGTTCATAACTATTCTTCTGATGTCAGATAACACTGTATGCGTGACCCTGTCTTAACGAAATGCAATAAAGTTTGTGATTAAAAAAAAAGAACAAACTCAGTTTTGAATGGGGAAGACCAAGGAAACAAAATATCATAATTCAGTGGCAACAAAACCGAAGTTTGTTGCTTCTGCCATTTCATGCTCCCTAACTAGAATGAAGAGATCAGCAATATGCCATCTTTCCAGTTACTCCATCTCACAATCACACGTAAATCCTACTGATTACATTGAGCACAAATAACTACACCTCACAGGGTTCACTCATTTGTTAAAGTAAAACCTAGGATTAGAACCACATTGTCCTTCTGACACAGAACGATATAGCAATCCTAACCCCCAAACCTAACAAGCATTTGCAATGCAATAGGTCTCACATTTGCGAGACTTACAGTTATTGGCTTTGTCAACAGAAAGAAAAAAGATATTTGAGAACTGCACACCAAAACGTAAACACTATAGAAACTTGAAAAGGAATTTTGACAAATGTTCCTACTACTGTGTACTACACAGTATTTGAGGGCTGCCAGTCCCTCATCTGAACCTTAATGTGTAATAATGATCAAGCGAGATAGCCTGAAGAAACTGTGTGCACGACAACTGAACATTATTCTATCTTTACATATTTTCAACGAGCACTTCTGACAGTTTTATGAATGAATAAAAACAACAGTCTTCAGATGAAATATCTCAATCAATTTTCATTTAGATATTCAAACATTCAAATATGTCAAACAATCAATAGAACTGTGCAACTGTTATAGTATCATAATTTCTGATACACAGGTCACAATTTGCAGAACAAAACAAACAACGCAATTATCTTGATTAACGTTGTGCCTGATATCACTATGCCCAATGCATTTCGGGACCTTAAGTTCCTTCTTCAGGGGCCACTGTAATATAAACAAAAACAGTTTTTTGTAAGTTTATATGGTTGTTGAAACATTTAACTGAGAACCAGATAAAGCCATCTTATCAAGCGACACCCACACGAGTGGCAAAGATGAACCTTGAGAACCCAAAGTGGTAGCCATCTGAAAGGAGTACTGATCTAATGCAAGTATCACCATCAAAAACGATCATGCCGTGCCAAAAATGAAATAGATGTTGACGAACTGTGGAGCTCGTATACGTGTCGGGGAAACTAAAATGTCTGCTGCCATTGCGTGATACGAACAATGCACTGGAAGTCAGTGGATCACAACGAGCCGATAGGTAAAAAGTGGGAAAGTGCATGAAAACACCATCACCCGGTGAACAAAGGTGAATATAGCTGATGGAATCATACCTACTTACAGCCTACATCCATACAATTTACAACAAAGTACATAGACTGCTGCGTTATCCTGAAACCACAATATGTGAATAAGTCAAAACGTGAAGCTAATAATAAAAGCCTGAGTGCATAGCTCCAGTGAAAACGCTACTTTAACTAAATTACAATCCCACGTAATGAGGGCAAACAACCTGCTGATACAAGAAAGATGCCTGGGTCATTGCATAACACGAGATGTACACCGAAACAGGTGTCCGATGCTTAAAAAGTCACATAGCTGCATGCGGGCAAAAACATACTACAATTGAAGCCAATCTGCTACCAGGACCGATGATTGAGCTGTCCCGGCGGGTGACTAAAAAGCTAAACCGACCACGCCAAAATCGCGGCCGGTCACGTGTGTGATGAATCACATGATTCGCCCGAAAGGAAACTGTGTCGGCCATGATGAGAGAGCAAAAAGCAACATTGCTCTCTATGGAAATATAACTAAATGAAGCAAAATATGTGAAACCGAACAAAGTGCACAATAAGTGCCCACAATCTAGCGAGTTGCAACAAAAATCAAACAGACAAAAATGAAACTAGCGACAAAAACGGCAACAAAAACAGCAGCTCGGGATGTGACAGTGCGCGTGCATGAATACCAGAAATTAACAAATGGGCCGAATGCATAATGGAGCAACAATGAACAAAAGTAAATAAACCCGGATAGTAACCTCGATATAGTCCAAGTGCCAACAAGCATGTACAAATGCCTTCGGGTTGAAAAACACATAAGGTCTAGTACATTACCATTACAAAACGACCATAAACAACAGATTCAACACAATGATATACGGTAGTTGAGATGTTTAGGTGTAATACATGTAAAAACATTCTATATTGTTCATTACCAAATATTGTGCTGGTACCAAACGCAATGAAAAATGCCCACTGGCGACTGAAAAGGTGTAAATATCATGAGTCCATGTTGTACTTCCAAAATACCCAAATTGACCTGAATCAACAGTGTCAAACTGAGATACGCAAAATAAGCTCGGATAGTGTTATGTCTACTCATGTTTCATAAAAAGCAGCTGAGATCTAATTTATCATTCAACCCCTGCAGTACCATGGTGTTAAATTTTTTAATGCAGAACACTTCTTTCTGGGATAATAGCTGGCTGGGGTCAGTCCCTTCTCTCGGTTGGACTTGTTCTAACACCAAAAATCTAACTTGGGAGATGTTATGACGTTGATCTAGCCAGTGTACCACCAGGTTAGAATTAGTGTTTTTCGTGCGAATCATGGTTTTATGTTCTCCGATTCTGATTTTGATTTTTCTTTCAGTATTTCCAATGTACAAGAATCCACACAGACACTTGATACAGTAAATCACATTGATGGTATTTAAGTCAGACGTATGTCTTAGCATCATTTTTTCACCTCTTCTGGGATAAGTAACAACGTTTTGTTGCATCACATTGTTGTAATTGATACAATTATTGCATTTTCTCATGCCTAGGGCGCTGTTGCTATCTTTGTTTTTCTGGCTGCCAAAGATTCTTTGAGGTTGGAACTTCTTGTGAAGGCAAACAATGGACGTTCCTTAAATGAATTACCAAAATCGGGTTCATTTTGTAAAAGTTCCTATCTTTTTCAACCACTTTCTTGATACTAAGCAAAGGTTGGTCGCACACTGCTCGTCACACCAGCAAGTTGCCCCAAAGGACTGTGGTAGATGTAGTGGCGACGGCGGGTACGCCTATGCCACGATGTATAAAGAACAGAATGTGTTGCGTTAGCCATCCCTGGACACGTGTTTCGAGGTAGTTGCCTCTCGTCAGCAGGGAGCAGGTCAGTGTAAAGGGGTGCCGCGTGGACTGCCAAAATGTAATTAAAACAGGTCAAGTACCTCTCATGGCGCGCAGGTGCAGATCCAAGGCTCGTCAGCCCGTTGGCTCAAGGGAGCCGTAATGAATTAAGCAAAGGTTGGTCGCACACTGCTCGTCACACCAGCAAGTTGCCCCAAAGGACTACATTGACCACAGTTCCTTGGGGCAACTTGCTGGTGTGACGAGCAGAGTGCGACCAATCTTTGATTCATTTATTATGGCTCCCTTGAGCCAACGGGCTGACGAGCCTTGGACCTGCACCTGCGCGCCATGAGAGGTACTCTACCTGTTTTAATTACTTTTTGGCAGTCCACGCGGCACCCCTATACACTTACCTGCTCCCTGCTGACGAGAGGCAACTACCTCGAAACACGTGTCCAGGGATGGCTAATGCGACACATACTTTTCTACATACACCGTGGCATAGGCGTACTCGCCGTCGCCACTACATTGACCACAGTTCCTTGGGGCAACTTGCTGGTGTGACGAGCAGAGTGTGACCAATCTTTGATTCATTTATTATGGCTCCCTTGAGCCAACGGGCTGACGAGCCTTGGACCTGCACCTGCGCGCCATGAGAGGTACTCTACCTGTTTTAATTACTTTTTGGCAGTCCACGCGGCACCCCTATACACTTACCTGCTCCCTGCTGACGAGAGGCAACTACCTCGAAACACGTGTCCAGGGATGGCTAATGCGACACATACTTTTCTACATACACCGTGGCATAGGCGTACTCGCCGTCGCCACTACATTGACCACAGTTCCTTGGGGCAACTTGCTGGTGTGACGAGCAGAGTGCGACCAATCTTTGATTCATTTATTATGGCTCCCTTGAGCCAACGGGCTGACGAGCCTTGGACCTGCACCTGCGCGCCATGAGAGGTACTCTACCTGTTTTAATTACTTTTTGGCAGTCCACGCGGCACCCCTATACACTTACCTGCTCCCTGCTGACGAGAGGCAACTACCTCGAAACACGTGTCCAGGGATGGCTAATGCGACACATACTTTTCTACATACACCGTGGCATAGGCGTACTCGCCGTCGCCACTACATTGACCACAGTTCCTTGGGGCAACTTGCTGGTGTGACGAGCAGAGTGCGACCAATCTTTGATTAATTTATTATGGCTCCCTTGAGCCAACGGGCTGACGAGCCTTGGACCTGCACCTGCGCGCCATGAGAGGTACTCTACCTGTTTTAATTACTTTTTGGCAGTCCACGCGGCACCCCTATACACTTACCTGCTCCCTGCTGACGAGAGGCAACTACCTCGAAACACGTGTCCAGGGATGGCTAATGCGACACATACTTTTCTACATGCACCGTGGCATAGGCGTACTCGCCGTCGCCACTACATTGACCACAGTTCCTTGGGGCAACTTGCTGGTGTGACGAGCAGAGTGCGACCAATCTTTGATTCATTTATTATGGCTCCCTTGAGCCAACGGGCTGACGAGCCTTGGACCTGCACCTGCGCGCCATGAGAGGTACTCTACCTGTTTTAATTACTTTTTGGCAGTCCACGCGGCACCCCTATACACTTACCTGCTCCCTGCTGACGAGAGGCAACTACCTCGAAACACGTGTCCAGGGATGGCTAATGCGACACATACTTTTCTACATACACCGTGGCATAGGCGTACTCGCCGTCGCCACTACATTGACCACAGTTCCTTGGGGCAACTTGCTGGTGTGACGAGCAGAGTGCGACCAATCTTTGATTCATTTATTATGGCTCCCTTGAGCCAACGGGCTGACGAGCCTTGGACCTGCACCTGCGCGCCATGAGAGGTACTCTACCTGTTTTAATTACTTTTTGGCAGTCCACGCGGCACCCCTATACACTTACCTGCTCCCTGCTGACGAGAGGCAACTACCTCGAAACACGTGTCCAGGGATGGCTAATGCGACACATACTTTTCTACATACACCGTGGCATAGGCGTACTCGCCGTCGCCACTACATTGACCACAGTTCCTTGGGGCAACTTGCTGATGTGACGAGCAGAGTGCGACCAATCTTTGATTCATTTATTATGGCTCCCTTGAGCCAACGGGCTGACGAGCCTTGGACCTGCACCTGCGCGCCATGAGAGGTACTCTACCTGTTTTAATTACTTTTTGGCAGTCCACGCGGCACCCCTATACACTTACCTGCTCCCTGCTGACGAGAGGCAACTACCTCGAAACACGTGTTCAGGGATGGCTAATGCGACACATACTTTTCTACATACACCGTGGCATAGGCGTACTCGCCGTCGCCACTACATTGACCACAGTTCCTTGGGGCAACTTGCTGGTGTGACGAGCAGAGTGCGACCAATCTTTGATTCATTTATTATGGCTCCCTTGAGCCAACGGGCTGACGAGCCTTGGACCTGCACCTGCGCGCCATGAGAGGTACTCTACCTGTTTTAATTACTTTTTGGCAGTCCACGCGGCACCCCTATACACTTACCTGCTCCCTGCTGACGAGAGGCAACTACCTCGAAACACGTGTCCAGGGATGGCTAAAGCGACACATACTTTTCTACATACACCGTGGCATAGGCGTACTCGCCGTCGCCACTACATTGACCACAGTTCCTTGGGGCAACTTGCTGGTGTGACGAGCAGAGTGCGACCAATCTTTGATTCACTTTCTTGATACTCCCTGATCTTGGGGAAAATTTTGAAACAAAAACAATTCTATTGTTGACGGTTTTAGGTTTGCTGATTAGAAGATCATTACGATCCAAATTTAGAACACGTGTTTCAGCTTTGGTAATGATCTCTGCTGGATAACCCCGCTTTAAACATCTGTCTTTGATGCAGCAAATGTCCTGGTTGTATTTTTCTTCCCAAGCTGCTGTTTTTGTTGCCGTTTTTTGTTGCTAGTTTCATTTTTGTCTGTTTGATTTTAGTTGCAACTCGCTAGATTGTGGGCACTTATTGTGCACTTTGTTAGGTTTCACATATTGTGCTTAATTTAGTTATATTTGCATAGAGAGCAATGTTGCTTTTTGCTCTCTCATTATGGCTGACACAGTTTCCTTATGGGCGAATCATGTGATTCACCACACATGTGACCGGCCGCGGTTTTGGCGCAGTCAGTTTAGGTTGGTAGTCACCCGCCGGGACAGCTCGAACCTCGGTCTTGGTAGCAGATTGGCTTCAATTGTAGTATGTTTTCGCCTGCATGCAGGTATGTGACTTTTTAAGCATCGGACACCTGTTTCGGTGTACCTCTCGTGTTATGCAATGACCCAGGCATCTTTCTTGTATCGGCAGGTTGTTTGTCCTCATTACTTGGGATTGTAATTCAGGTAACATAGTGTTTTCACTGGAGCTATGCACTCAGGCTTTTATTGTTAGCTTCACATTTTGACTTATTCACATATTGTGGTTTCAGGATAACGCAGGAGTCTATGTACTTTATTGTAAATTGCATGGATGTAGGCTGTAAGTAGGTATGATTCCATCAGCTATATTCATGTTTGTTCACTGGGTGATGGTGTTTTTATGCACTTTCCCACTTTTTGGCTCGTTGGGATCCACTGACTTCCGGTGCATTGTACGTATCACGCAATGGCATCAGACATTTCAGTTTTCCTGACACGTATGCGGACTCCACAGTTCGTCAACATCTATTTCATTTTCAGCACGGCATGATCGTTTTTGATGGTAATACTTGCATTAGATCAGCACTCCTTTCAGCTGGCTACCACTTTGGGTTCTCAAGGTTCATCTTTGCCACTTATGTGGGTGTCGCTTGATAAGATGGCTTTATCTGGTTCTCAGTTAAATCTTTCAACAACCATATAAACTACAAAAAACAGTTTTTGTTTATATTACAGTGGCCCCTGAAGAAGGGACTTAAGGTCCCGAAATGCATTGGGCATAGTGATATCAAACACAACGTTAATCAAGATAATTGCATTGATTGTTTTGTTCTGCATATTGTGACCTGTGTATCAGATATTATGATACTATAACATTTGCACTGTTCTATTGATTGGTTGACAAATTTGAATGTTTGAATATCTAAATGAAAATTGATTGAGATACTTCATCTGAAGATTGTTGTTTTTATTCATTCATAAAACTGTCAGAAGTGTTCGTTGAAAACATGTAAAGATAGAATAATGTTCAGTTGTTGTGCACACAGTTTCTCAACAGAAAACCGGGCACCATATTCAAATATAAAGCATGACGTCAGTGCACATAAATGTTATGGGAATGGCAGCCCGTCAAGGGGGCGCCATCGTAATAACAAAAAAAGCGAATAAAAAAAAAAAAAACACGATCTGGTCTTTTAATGCACAGCACCACCACCATGCGTTCCTGCATGATGCTCTTTGCTGCTGTCAGGCGGGCTGTGTGTGAGAGCTGCAGGCATGTTGTAGGAGCAAGAACAAAGAAAAAACAAGATGTAGAACACATGTTATCACAGCTTGCAAAGTTCTGCAAGGAAACCAAGCAGTGTTGTGAGGGTGCAGTACCGCAGGCTGTCACTAGGTGCCCCTTGGGAACTCTTGTGGCCATGTATGGTACTGCACCCTGCAACATGGCTAGGCAAAGTATATGGTGCAGCGGTGAGAGCTGCCGACTGGTGAGCTGGGGTCTGTGTTTGAGTCTGCTTTTGGCACAACATCCTGTGATAATGGGCTGATTGTTAAATTTCCCCTGGCCCTTGGCTAGGTGCGCTATCTAATTAAAAGCGTTAAATGCAACCAGTGTCGTACCAGGGGGTGGGACATGCCGCAGTGAACAATGATTACAATGTGTTACAGTCTGTAAAGTAAACATAATACAATGCATTACCAGCAGCAGCGCAGGAAGGACAGCAGTAATGATGGGAGGGAGGGGGTGCGAGCGAGGAGGCAACAGATGGCCAGATATGGCCAACCAAAAAATACAATTGGTGATGTCCGCTGGGAGTGAACCAAGCACACAAAGGCAGGACATATGGACAGTATTGACCAACCAGAGTAAAGGAATTTAGAAAGTCAGGCCAACTAACCAACCAGAAGAGCTACACGTTTTGAATGCCCATATCCTGAATACAGTATGTCTCGACGAGACAGCACAAGTACTGCCTAGGGATGACCTATAAAATTGAGTCAAAATGGAGTCAAACCTGGCATCAGACTGGGACCTTAAGGTTTAAAGCGTGGGCTGAAGAGCTCCATCATCTAATTGTCCACTACATCTGAGCTATGATTGTTACCTGCAAATTTCGAGCTGAAAATGCTAGCTGCTGCAGAACCGTGTGATGGGAAGGTGAATTGGTTCCAGCCTACAACTTACCAACCTCCATCAATGTCTAAGTAGTAAAATGTTTACCAGCATAACCTCATCAGCCCAGGGCAATTTAATAAACATTTCTAATGTCAGACATTTTTCAGCTAGAAATTAGTAAGACAGTTGTATCTGAATCTGGAAATAAAATATACTTTGAGAACCCCATAACTAAAGCAGAAAAATAAGTGACCATTGTTTTAAAAAAAAACTGCCAAACCTACTAAACTGCTTGGAAGGTATTCGGTCAACATGCATCTATTTGGAGTAAAAAGAGAATGCTATTTCATACATAAACTACAACTTTCTAAATATTCAAACTGAAACTTAATGTCCTATATGAATTTAAGAGAAGAAAGACTCTCCACATGTTTCTCTTTTTTTTAATTTCTAATTATGTCAATAGCTTTTTATCGCATCTGCTTATTACCATAAAAGTGGTGATTAGCTATTGTGTTTGTTCTTTACAGTAAATATATTGATTCCCTAAGGTTATTTTATCCTCCAAACTGATGTTTCTAAATTCCTATCACATATTGAATAACACGTTGCCTAGCAACTTTTTACAACTCCACAACCATCTACCTAATACGGCAGTAATTGAAATACAAGAGGGCACAGATATTCCTCTTGACTCGTCAAAATCTGCGTAGAGCTTCCACTTTTCTCCAGATGAGGGCTTCTTCAGCCTGAAATGCACTGGAGTTTAACTACTTAGGGGTCGATTCCGATCCGGGTCGGAAGGGCAACGAACGCGATCTGGCCGGAAAAGCTACGAGCCGTACGCATGTTTTCCGGCCGACTCGTACAGCTGTACGAGCGAGCAAGTACAATGCGAGCTACATGAAATTCACCGACCGAGTTGTTTCCGGGTCCGACCCGCTCCTTACGTCTCGGTCGTAAGCTAACCATGGCATGCAATGGATGCGATTCACGACCGAGCCAGTACGATGCACACGTCGGACAGCCTGTGTGAGCCGGAGAGCCCGGCTCGCAAATTGTCCGGGTGGTTGCCTTTGGGCGTCCGGGTCGGACCCCCTGTCACCCGCATACCTAAAACTCGGACACAGGGGGAGACCCATGGGTCTCCCCAACACTGGCCTGTACGGTGCGGATGGCACCGACGCGTACCCACTTTTGGGGGCGCACTTGTTCGCGACGTACCCATTCAGTCAATGGGAGCCCATGTACGCGTCATACGACCGGCTCCCATTGACTTCTATGGGAGTCCGACCGAACCGAGTCTGGCAGCATACGGCCGCATCGTACTCGCTCGGTCGGACTGCAGGACTCCGGCTCGGTCGGAAAACACTCCGGATCCGGCTCGGTCGGAGTGCTTTCCGACCCGGATCGGAATCGGCCCGTTAGAGTGAATAACAGAAAGACAGCCAGAATTGTTAAATACTACAGTGTGCATCGCATATACCGTCAATAAAAATTAAAGTGTGGATCAAGAGCTGATCTAGAAAGCAAACATTATCATCACTGCTTCTGGATTTCAAACAGACTTGACCATGAAACAATGAAAGTGTGCATGGCACACACAAGGATTTGGACTCGTGCAGGGTGTTATGTGTGCACATATGACAGGCAGGGTGCCCAGGGGAAATTGGAATAATATTTAAAAAATGAATAATGATGTGTGATGTGCACATATGACTGGCAGAAGGTCCAGGGGAAAAAGGAATAATCATTACAAAATGAATGCTGTTGTTCAGCTGTACACCTCTGGTGGGTAGTTGGTGGTTGGATGGTGGAAAAACCTTTTTTTTTAAAGAAAAAGAAAGAAAATGTAAAGAACTTTTTTTAATTAAAAAAAATAATAACAATAATTTATTGCTGGTGTACTAAGGGACTATGAGAAAGCCCGTTGGGAGGCAAGGAGGTGCAGGTGAAAAGTACAAAAAGCATATAATATAAACCTGTTAATAAATATTCAAATATTACACAGTGATCCTCAATCAAAATATTAAACATAGATCAGGGAAAAGTAAACAAATAACAAATACAGAAAGGCATAGCCCTCTCCTATCAATCTCTCTTTGAAAACTGGAAAAAAGGGTGGCTGCACAAAATGACTGTCAACCACATGGTCAAACTACAACAACCAGCAAGGCGGCATGGCCACAACAAAGAACACATGCAGGCCTATGGCAAAAGCACACTGGCTGGCTACACAAAGTGGCTGCCGACCACATGGTCAAACAACAACAACCAGCAAGGAGGCATGGCCCCAACAAAGAACACATGCAGGCCTATGGCAAAAGCACACTGGCTGGCTACACAAATGGCTGCCGACCACATGGTCAAACAACAACACCCAGCTAGGAAGCATGGCCACAACAAAGAACACATGCAGCCCTATGGCAAAATCACACTGGCGGGCTCCACAAAATGGCCACTGACTGCATGGTCAAACAACAACAACCAGCAATGAGGCATGGCCACAACATACAACATATTTACAGGCCTATGGCAAAAGCACACTGGCTGGCTACACAAAATGGCCCCTGACCACATAGTCAAACAACAGCAACCAGCAAGGAGGCATGGCCACAACAAAGAACACATGCAGGCCAACGGCAAAATCACACTGGCTGGCTGCACAAAATGTCCACCAACCGCATTGTTAAACAAAAACAACCAGCAACAGAGAACACATACTGGCCTATGGCAATAGCACAGTGGCTAACTACACAAAATGGCCACCAACCACTTTGTCAAACAAAAAAAATCAGCAAGGAGGCTTGTCCACAACAAAGAACACATGCAGGCCTGTGGCAAAAGCACACTAGCTGGCCGCTGGCAACAAGGTCAAGCAACAAGCAAGAAGGCATGGAAAACATGCTGGCCTATGGACACTGACTATACAAAATGGTCTCGGCCATATGGCACAGGGAACAAAGACAATTGGTGGTCTATGGAAAACACAATCACACACTGGCCAGACAAAGGAGGCATGGGTAACACCGGAGAAAATAGCATTAATTCAGCAATGCAAAAAACTAAAATTAACTCAGCTG
This sequence comes from Triturus cristatus, assembly GCF_964204655.1. Taxonomy (NCBI): domain Eukaryota; kingdom Metazoa; phylum Chordata; class Amphibia; order Caudata; family Salamandridae; genus Triturus; species Triturus cristatus. The sequence continues at coordinate 878,018,452 of NC_140584.1, read as the reverse complement.
TAAACGTTTACAACACACATCCTGCAAAGGTATCATATACATAATACCGTTTTGCAGTAAAAAAGGTGAAATACCCAAAATAAACCACATTTTTAAATTTAATCCAAGGCCATCCCTGGCCTAAATGATGTTTCAATTCAACAGACACCACAGAAACAGTTGTTTCATGCACCCATGATTAGTTCTGGGCTACTAGCTGGGTGGCCCATTGGCAGACTTGGTCACATACTAAAATACATAAATATTGTAAATGTATTAAAAAACATCGAGAAAATGTACTGAACTGTGTAACATTTTTCCTTTACAAAAGAAGAAAAATTAAATGCAAAACAATAACTAGGCTCCTACTAAAACCGCAGGCCACCCACCACAACAATTTTTAAAAAATTGAATAAAAGTACACACAAAATCCTGCTGAATTCCCTCTATCAAACAAACAACACCCTTAGACAACAGTTTTTTTTAACTTACTTGCGATATCACGAAAACAAACCCCTTAAATCCAATGGTATATATGCAGCAGAAAAAGAGAGTGACCTTTCGAGCTTCAAATCCAAAGGAAAAGTGACCAGGAGATGGACAAAGCACTGGTAGGAGCCTGCTGGACAGGAACAGGAAGTTGGAGTCTTTGGGGAACTTCCCACTTGCTGTAAAAAACTAAAATAAAAAAGACTCCTAGAACTAAAAAAAAAACTTGAACAGTCCATTGGAGAAGAATATTAACTCAAAAACATCTTATTGATTAGATTTTGTGGCTTCTCGAGGAGAAAATCTGCTTGAGGATTCAGCAGCAGTCGCTCTCTCACTGTAGTAAAAAAAGACACCAAATGACACCAGAGCGGCTAAAAGATGCGCTAGCGGGTACCAAGTCTTGTGAGTGGTCGGTGTAGGAAGGTGGAATCTGACTGCATGGTTACCCCCACTTTTTGCCTGGTGTTTTGCTGATTTTTGACTTAGTTTGACTGGGATCCTGCTAATCAGGACCCCAGTCTATCTGCTTTCTCCCTAAAACTGGTTGTTCATGTACTTTAGGTTAAGGGTGGGCGTAGTTCGCGAAGTAGCACTTCGCGAAGCTACGCAAAGTGAAGTTCGCACTACGCGAGCTACGCGTAGCACTTCGCGAACTGCGAAGTAACATGTTCGCACTGTGCAAGATGTTGTTTTCAATGATTGCACAGTGCGGACAAGCAACCGGCACTGTGCAATCATTGAAAATGGCATCTTGCACAGTGCGAGCTGTAGTTTTCTGCTGCTGGAGTAGATTTTTACTCGAGCTGCAGCTTTCTCAACGCGAACTGGTAGTTTCTCATCGCGAGCGGTCGCGAGCATACGCGACCCCTCGCAATGAGAAACCTGACCTTCTCGCGTTGGGAATCTCGCCGGGAGGTTTATTTTCCATGCTCGCGATCGCGAACAAGGAAAAAGTCTCGCCAGGATGTCATTTTGCTTGCTCGCGGTCGCCAACTTGACGTTGAGGACCGCGAGCAAGCAAAAAATGACCGCAGCACTAAGCAAAACACTACGCTACGCGTGTTCGCACTGTGCTACGTGCAGTTCGCGTAGCGCGAAGTAGCGCGAACTTCGCAAACTACGCGAGCGTAGCGTAGTGCTTCGCCCAGGCCTACTTTAGGTACACTTCAGATTGGATTCTGGGGTACCCTTAAAAGTCCCTAGTATATGGTATACTAAATACCCAGGGCATAGGTACCCCAGAGGCCTCTCAGGGGCTGCAGCATGTATAATGCCACCCCTGGGAGACCATTCAAATAGACACAACAGGCCTGCTACAGCTGCCTGTGTAAGGTGGTGTATGCACCCCTTACTCAGATATAGGTTCACTATATCTATCCATATCACGACACATATAAAACTATCAGTCACCCCTATGGCAGGCCTTATCAATCCTGGATGCAGGGTAATGGGTTTTATGTTAGAGGGTGCCCATGCATGAGCAGAGTCCCTCTGCAGCTTTCAGAACCTATATTCCTGGGGTTGTTTGTGATGGAGCCAACCATATACTCTTAAGTGCATTATAACCTCGCTGTAAATGCTAACTTTAAAACGGATGCATGGAAACATGTCGTGTTTGGTGTCAAACAACTTGGAATCATACCTCCCCACCAGTAACTGGTGTGGGAGGTATGATTCCACCCTACTAGAGGGAGAAATATGACAGCGCCGGTACACCAGGTACCAGCTTTGCAATCCCTGGCATCACAAAATGGATGCTGCCAGCCACAGGCAAGAGTCTGCCCTCCTCCTGTTGGACGAATCTCCGGCAGGGGACGGCTAGACAATAGGTTTCCTGTCACAGGGAGGTGTGACCACCTCCCAGGCAGGCTTTAGTGTATTGGGGCTGGGTGGTTGCACTCTGAGAGTGCTTTGATGTCTGCACTGGGGGTACATTTGGTGTCCCAGTGCAAAGTCCAGCTCAAACCGGTTGCAGGGGCTCTCAGGACAAAGGACATGGGTGTAGCTACCCCTCTGTCCTGGTGGGTCCCCAGAGTTTGTCCCACCCCTTCCTTGGGTATAGAGTAGGAACCCCTGGCTACAGGACTTTAGATTTGCCTGGACGAAACTCTGCTACAGAAACTAAGTACTTCAACTATCTACACTACGTTGGATGACTGAAGAATATCCCTTGGAGTGAAGGAGTTACTCCCCTGCAATATAGGCACCAAAGATGCATCCGACCGATTTGCATCTACGCAGCTCCTGACGGACTCCAAATATTTTGCAACACAGGAGGTGGGTTTCTAAGCTTCCCCGAGGCTGACCAGTGCTCTTAGCAAACCTGAGACCCGCATCCCTCTTGGGGACCGTGCACATTTGCAGCAGCATATGTTTTTTGGCAATCCCTGAGGCTGTGCTTTGGGCTACTTGTAGTCCAGACCCCGAGCAGTGATTCCACTGAAGATTACTGGCCTACACTCCACGAGTGTTCCGTGGGCTGGTATTTAGTGATTCCTCTTGAGGTCCCTTCGCGATCCCTGGTCCGTCGACCTGTGGGTCCCTGAGAAGGGTACTTTAACTTTCAGTGGGCTTCCCTGGTTGCTCCAGACGTGCCCTAACTCTCCATTGCGTGGGGAGTCCAGAGGCCCTTGCTGGTCCACACTGAAGCATCTTTTCTATGATCACATGGGTTGCAGTTGCCAAGGTTTGTTGGTCTCCAATCCAGACACTGACCCCCCCAGCACTCGACATACTTTGTGGGACAGCTCGCCTGCAGATTTTGGTCATCGTCGACATTTCCTGGTCCCCGTGGCTGCAGAGTCAAGCTTCACCTCTGCGCACCTGAAACACCCGACATCGGTGGGCATTCGTCTATCGTGCCCCTGGTCCCTGGCACATGACCCAGACTCTGTCCCCTCTGCTTTCAGGTTCTTCTCAGCTCCGATCCAGGCTTGGATCACAACGGAAACTTTTCCTCTTAATGGCAGCAGCACTTTGCAGCATCACGCCATTGAAATCGACGAGGATTCTCAACACCATTTGACACCTATGCACCCGGCTTCCCTGGGTTAGGTAACACGAGTGCACTGGTGCTCACATGGGTGCTGGTCTCAGAACCTTCTAAGTTTGAAAGGGATTACTCCAAGTCATCTCCTAAGTGTCCTTAAGCTTTAAAATTCCAACCACAACTTTCCCATAGGTTTGTACGGAACTCGCGGCTGTGTTTTCACACTGCACGCATCCACCGTGGGTACCCTGTGTCACTACTTTGGGTGGTTCCTTGGGGTCCCAGCGATTCTACGTGCTCTAGGCACTGTGTCTAGTCAAGTCGGGGTTGTTATACCACTTTCTTAGTATATGGTTTGGTCTCCCCCTGGGGCCCACTGTGTATTGTGCTATTTACTGTCGTTCTAGTGTATTAATATTGTGTGCCTTGTTCTCTAATCTCATAAAGAGGTTAGTAGAGAGTGTTTAGTAATTAATACATATATTTTATATATATACCTTGTGTGGTTCTCCTTTCATTTAGTCATTCAACAGGTTATAATCTGGTAAACCAACCTGCTTTACATTCCTTCTAGACTTAGCCTGAAGGCTGCTCTCCATAGCTACCACTAGGATAGCTTTCAATAAAGGTTGTCTTTAACCTAATCATCAATAAGGGTTGTTTGGACTGGTATAAGGTGCCCACTTTAATTAGTTGACAGCATATACCAGGCCAACTTCTCACAGTCTGCAAGTCTCGCAGGCGGCCGGGAAAATTCGCCCGCAGTCGCGAGCTCTCAGCAAGACTCATCATGCTCGCAGTGCGTGCAAAACCCCGGCTTGAGCTTGCTAACCTAAAACATATTCCTCCACGAGGCAAAGTTGGGAGTTTATCGGGAACTCCGCGTTCTCCACGGAATGCAGAGTTCCCGATTCCTGCAAACTCCACTAGTGGAGCTGAATTTTACACCAAGGCCTAGTTATTTACACAAACTGTCTGTAAATTAAACCCAATGCCAGTTGTCCATAATTAGTGTTCCAACGGACGGCATTTGTCCCTAATTTTATCCTTTCTGTTGGGCGTGCTTCTATAGCTGTATCCAGACCTGCCAAATAAATGTCACAGTGTGATGAGAGGGTGGAACCCTGGAATGGGAGGTGCTTCATGCAGAGAGCTACCTAAGAGGCACTCTGCCCTTCACCAAGCCCACCACCCCCTCCTAGCCCCCCACCAAAAATTGGGCCCTGAGGCTATTGGCAATGTCCTGGGATGTATTCACATCTCTTAATGGACAGCCTCAAAAGACAAGCTGGAAATCCGCTACATACAGTGGTTTCCAGCTCACCTTGCCTGCACTGTCACGCACGCAGATGTGTGTCAAAAGTCATTGTGTGAAGGAGAAGGTAACTAAGGTAAACGTGAAATGGAACATCCATTGCGCAGCTGAAAATTTAAATTTAAATCTCAGTCCCGACAATCAAGAACAGGACAAGCGGAAGACCTCCAAAAATGCTTCCAAGCACGGAGTGTATGAAGGATGGGATGACTCTGAAAACTGTGTGGAAGGTACTAACCTACCCAGAGCCTATATTTGTAAAAAATGTGGGCTATTCCCGTCATATTAGAATGTTAACCTCTCCAAAATGTAGTGGGAAGTTAGTTTGAGGTAGCAACTGTATTTCCGAAGAGGACCTTGCAACTTGAAGATCAAATTTCTCCTTTGTAGATGTTACGGCCACATCTTTCTGAAATAGTAAGGCAGGTGGGCTCAGGTTCTCAGTTATTGCCCCCCGCATTTGGAATGTCTTACCCCTGGAAATTAGGATGGCTCCAAAACTATGGGAAATTTAGACAACTCTTAAAAACATGGTTATTTAAGCAAGCTTATAATGAACAATATGATTGCCAAATGGGTAGGGTTACCTCAGCGCCAAGAAACCGTCCAGTGTATGTGCGCTTTACAAGTGACAGTAACATAGTATAAGAACTGTGAGCATCCACTTAAAGTATTCGCTAATCTAAACTGCTGAGAAAAACTTCAGTTTCCTTATTTCAACACCGAAATTTTGAAAGGTAGTTCCTAATACTCGTCTACAACCCCGTCCCCCAATGCTTTGTATCTGCCCACTCAGTGGTATTGCAGACAGTACTGAAAATGAAACGTCGAAATCGGTAGGGTGATTTACCCATGGATTATCCAATCCGCAGATGGTGTTTAAGCAACGGTGAAAGGCAAATTCTCTCATTTTTCAATGTGTGACAAAGTGTATGTTGCATCTTTGCGTGCTATGAGTATCTGCTGTTCTGTAAGGTGTTAAGAGGAAAACAGACTTGTGGCATTAATATGTCACCATGGCACATGGCCAGACCATAGTGTTTGTAGTGTCCAGCTTAATAATAGAATAGACCTTAGCTGTCACTGCCCATGTTGTAATGTAGATATGTCTTGTTGAACAATGTCTATTGCTGATCACACTATGGGGCATATGTACAAGGGCACTGCGTCACTGGAACATCACTTTTTGCGATGCTCCGGTGGTGCTATGCCTTGCTCCATATTTACAAGGTGGCGCAAAGCCACTTTGCATGGCTTAACCTCGCCTAGTAAATATGGTCCTACTCAATGCAGTTTTCTGTGGCAAAGGGGCGTGCAATGGGTGTTGCTGTGGGCGTTCCCACACAACCGCCACATCTGAGGCAGCGGCAAAAACTTACGCCTCCCCAGGCGCAACGAGGAGAAATACTTTTATTTCTCCTTGTTTATTACTCTTTCTATGTGTGCAGCATTTTGCAGTACACATAGAAGGAGCAAAATGCCTTTGATGATTGTTTTGTTCAGGAAGGTGTCCCTTTCTGCACAACAACAATCATCCCTGCAATGCAGGCACCCTTGCTCATGGTGCAAGGAGGCCTGCACTGGCACTAGACTTCTTTTTTCGTGTTGGCACAGGGGGGAATACAGGAATGGAATGCACCGTATTTTTGTAAATACAGCACATTCCTGCACATGCTTGCGGCAACGCGCTGTGCCATTTTCTTGTAAATATGCCACCAGGTTTCCCAAAGAGTATATGCTAGAGGCTAAGGTGCTCATACCATTGTCAACTACTGCTAGAGCATTTTCTAAATCATTCCGGTCAATTTCACGCAGTCCTTCAGCGGCTTTCTGATGAGAAACATTCCAAATACCATTGTATATTGCATGCAAGAAGCGTTTTTGACATGGTTTTCGAGGGCCTAATAAAAAAGTCCCTAAGTTCCAGGTCATCAGATACAAGGGACAAGTGTTGTTTCACCTGAGACAGTGTTGAGGTATTTAGCCAATCAAGGCACAACTTCCCAAACACTGTAGGTTGTCGCCACCCCAAGTGTTCAGACTGCATGTACCACTGCAGGCTTGCTTGTTTTAAAATCCTCAATGTTATCTAAAAATTGTGCCTGAACTCTGTTCGTATCTAGTGGACTAACTAGCCATCACTTCTAATTGGGGTCTGATTAATTGTGTGTGCCAATGCGTCGCATGGTATACAATGTATTTTCCCTTTATTTTGTAAACTGCTGCCAGTTTTCAAAACATGTGAATGTGGGAATGCGTGGTGTGTTCAAATCTTTCATCTTAGCCAACCCAAGACATGATGTTTGTTGCACAGTTTTGTTCAGGAAAATCATCTGTTGTGGTATTAGGCATGCTCTAATCAAAGCCTCAGTACCCTGAACCTGCCAGCTTTCTGTCCCTCAACTTGAACCTTGTACCTCCTCAGAGCTCCTTTGTTGCTTCTGAACTTGTAAAGTAAGGTCAGGAAAGAAACGGATTGTGGTATTTTCATACTTTAAGTCTCCTTGTGTGCGAGCCGCCTGTAAGATTGCATCTTGGTCCCTGTGATTGAAGATCCTGGCTCTTATGGTTGGCAGCGGGGCCCAGGGCCTTGGCTGCGGGATCGGTGCCCTGTGCGCTCTCTCGACTAAGAAGAACTTCAAGAGACGTTTGGGTCGAAGATGTGTTGTGATTAAGTCCTCCACAAACAGGTCTAAACTTTGGGCTTCCGCTCCCTCAGGCCCCCCCGCGATGCGTATGTTGTTGCGTCCAGCCCTTCCCTCCTGGTCCTCGATTCTCGCTGCTAGTGTCTCCTGCTCAACAGCATGCGTATTTGTTACTCCAGAGACTTAGACATGGGTGGTGCCTCCCTTAGGGTGTTGGGGCTTTGTCCCACTCATAATTTGGCCTCCACTTACATTCAAGTATCTAGCATTTCACTAGTATTTAGTTTTCACTAACATAATTTTTTTTTACATTTTCTGAACTGCTTCAGTCGCGCAGCATGTAGAAGAGGCCTGAGAGGTTAGGGCTTATACTGACAGACAGACACCTATATTGGTGAAGTTAACCAGCGCGCACCTGGGCCCAACAGTAGGAGCAGCGCCAAGATTGGCTTGGAGAGGCAGACGGTGGAGAGGCCTACATGCAGTGTTTGCAATAGAGGCAGCGCGGGGTGGGAGGAGAAGGCTGTCTCTCTAGTCTCTCCTCCATTTTCATGTGATTCGAGTGTCGAGACTGTGACAATCTTTGGCTGTGATGGCTTGAAATTCGCAGCCCTCTTTCAGTTGCAGCAAAGCCCCGCTGCCCGTCTCCGAGGATGTACCTGAGCAGCCTGTACAACCCGCCCGACCCTGAGTGGACCGAGAAGTGGCAAGAAACTCGAGGCCATGCGGTGGGGATTCGTAAGTAATACAAAGTTTTCCCCTCTTTGCATTGTGAAAGATATTATTTATATGAAGCACTTTCATAGGATCTGCGGCTGCGATATAATGTGCTTCTAAAGCTTCAATCTAACTAAATTGGGTAACATGAACCTGCTGAGAGCGGAGCCATGTGCCCATCGAATCTCCATACCTTTTCCTGGATTCTGATCCGTTTCCAGTCACAACTCCTCGCTTCCTTTCACCTCGTGTGTGCCTCGGGACAGGATGGCAGAGTGCGGCCGGCAACCCTCCTCTCAGTGTACTCGAACCCATGATATAACAGCACACACATATAAAAGTCCATTTTGCATTACATATGGAAATCTGCTGCCAGAATATGCGGCATTTAATGTCATTGATATGGACAAAACACGCAATCGCTGTTTATATTCATCAGATAAGTATGGCTTTCTGGGATGGGTGTTGCATGCAAGTATTTATTTACGTATCTGCACAGCAGGAGATATAATGGCGGGCAAGTTCAGAATGTGCATTAAGCCGACCCTTGCTCAAGCAGCGTCTGCCCGGAAAGAGAGAAACAAATCGTCTCTTGTCACGCACTGCCATGAAACTCTGCTGATGTTGACATTATTTGCTGCTTTTGTTGAAGCAGCGAAGTGACGCCCATTACCGTGTGAGCTGACAGCCTAGCAGCCTTGCACTGAGATGTTGTAGCTTTGTGAGCCAGCCTGATTCACTTTTCAGGGATGCGTTGTAACTTTACTGATTAACGCTAAAAAAGGTGAAAGCATTGTGAATTTCCACGAATAAACCAAGCAAAGTAGCTGGAACTGCCCCCTCCCCCGCCCCCATGAGTGTGGTGTCGTCCGACACCGGTTGGGGGCTCGCCTGGGTGACGTGCCGACTGGGGGTATTAGGCCACATGGCAATGATCACACGGGGACACCGCAGCTTGGTTACTTGGTCCGCCGCCGTAGCCGTTCTGGCGTACGTGCGTGCGTACCTTCCTTTTATTAATATATGTCACGTGATCGGACGCGTACGCCCAAGCGTATCGCGTCACGACTCATGACATCACATTCCTCCCCAGCAAACACAAAAGCCAAACATTTTATTCTTCGAAACGTTCCAACTTACAAAACACTTTATCCCCCCCATTTACTACTATTTGTTCAGGCACCTGATGTTTACTTAAAACCAAAACAGTCTTACGTGAAGTAGTCCTTAAGGCGGCAGGACGGCTCTGGATTGCTTCGGAGATTGTACCTTGACACCTCCCCGGTTGGTGAGCGTCCTGAGTTCCCCTCATTTCGCCACTGGACTCGCCACCTCCCAGGCTATGTCGTTCTGAGCATTCGCCCACACCAGACCTCCCTCGTGGCTGTCGAACATGGGGAACCTCATTCATCTCCAGTTGGGAGATGACTGGCTCCCGCAAATCGTCAGTGGGACCGGCATCGCTCAGAGGCCTCTCTACACGCTCTGGAGTGCTGCTGGGAGCGGCCTGCTCCGGACTTTTGACGCTTGGTGATGAATGGTACTTTTTGAAGTACGACACATTTCTGGTTATCCTTTCTCCCCTCCTGATGGCAGTGACGCAAATTCCTCTGACTGTCTCTACTGTCCACGGCTCCTTATCAAACCTTAGGCGGAATTTGCTTCCGATGGCTCGGTTCTTTATGAGCACCGTGTCACCCGGGCAGATATTCGGGGTCGCCGCTCTTCACTGAGTGTCGGTACGTGCATGGGCGCTCCGTCGTCGGGCATCAATTGCACTGTCTTCTGGGGTTTCTGGCTGCCACTCAGGGTGGTGAGGTATTGTGTCTGTAAATACTCTTCCCATCAACAGATGCGCCGGAGCCACTCCCGTGGTGGTGTGAGGTGTCTGGCGATAGCTCCGAAGGAACGTGAAGATCGCCAATTCCACGGACTGAGACTTGTCATGCGCTATGCGGATTACCTTGTTCAGTGTTCTCATGAACCGTTCTGCTTCACCGTTGGCCTGCGGCTACCGGGGCGTTATTCGCCGATGACGTATGCACAGAGCTTGTAGATAGGCTGCAAAGTCCTGGCTCTGGAAAGGGGACCCATTGTCTGTCCGGATCTCCTTCACCAGCCCATGGGTGGCCATGATCTTCTCGAGCTTGGGGATGACTTCACTTGCACTGAGGGCCGACAGGACCTCCACCTCCGGATACTTCGAATGGTCGCCGATCGCCACGAGGGTGTGGCGCCCATCTGGCAGGCTACCAAAATCCACGCTGATTTGAGACCACGGGACTCTCGGTCGCGGTTCCATGAGGATGGGTGCTGGCCGCGGGGCTTCTCCAGTGACTTGACACGAGGGGCATGCTCGAACGGTGATTTCCACGAGGTCATCCATTAGGGGGAACCAGACTTTTGTGCGAAGTCTTGACTTGGTCTTTACCATGCCTTGATGTCCTACGTGGGCCAAATCTACCATCTGCTGGGTCAGTGAAGTGGGGATGACCAGCCGGTGCCCCCTCAGTAGACACCCAGTGCTATCCTCGGTGAGTTCATCCCTGACATGGTAGAGGCTTTCCATTATCCGTTGCGCCATCGTTGTCAATCGTTTCCATTCCTCCCGGGCACGGTTCCAATTGTTCTGCTGTACGGCTTTCTTGGCCCGCTGCAGGCACTCATCTTGGCTGGTGGCTTGCTGTATGCTGGCCATTGAGATGGGGATGGGACATGACCGAGCAGTGACGCACCTTACGTACTCCTCGGTGTTGGCGGCTTCTTCCATCTCTTGGGGAGTGGCCTTTCGAGGGTGTCGTGACTCGTGAGAGATAGTCCGCCGGATTCCGGGATCCGGGTTGGTATTCTATTTTACAGTTGTACTCTTGTAACTGCAGCATCCACTTTTCAATTCGCGGTGGGGGCTTTGTTGAGGTTCCAGAGAATAGAGATACCAGGGGCTTGTGATCCGTGGCGACCACAAACGGTTTCCCATATACATACAAGTGAAAATGCCGACAGCCCCAGTGAATGGCGATGGCCTCTTTTTGTATCTGTGAATACCTTTGCTCTGTCTCTGTTAAGGATCGGCTCGCGAAGGCTACTGGTGTCCACTCATCCTGGGGCGTCTTTCTTTGCAAGAGAACAGCACCCAGCCCTACCGGACCAGCGTCTACAGCGATGAGCGTGAGCTTGGCGGGATCAAAGAATGCGAGCGTCGTAGCCTCGGGTAGCCACTTCTTGATCTTGTCGAACGCTTGGACTTGCTCACTTCCCCAGGTCCATGGTGTGAATTCTTTGGTCAGCTCCCTCAATGGAGCTGTCAGGTTGGCCAAGTCCTGGATGAATCGTCCACAGTAGTTGACCATCTCTAGGAAGCTTCGAACCTCTGTGACATTGGTGGGAGCGGTCGCTTCTTTGATGTCCCTCACTTTTTCGGGGTCCGGGTTCACCCCTTCCACCGAAAATGTGTACCCGAAGAACTGCAACTTCTCGCATAGGAACTCACACTTCTCTCGATGCAGTGTGAGGCCAGCCTCCCGAATTCGGCGCAGTACTTAGAGCAGACGTTCATTATGTTCTGGGACTGTCTTTGCGTGAACCATAATGTCGTCACTGACATTGATCGCCCCTGGAATTCCAGCGATGAGCTCTTGTATCACATTCTGAAACACCTCGGCGGCGCTTGACACTCCAAAACTCAGTCGAGTATACCGCCTGAGCCCCACGTGCGTAGGAAACGTCGTGATGTTTCGAGAGGCTTCGTCCAAGACTAGTTGGTGGTACCCTGATCGGAGATCTAGTTTCGAGAACCACCGGGCTCCAGCCATCTCCCCGATCAGGTCGTCGATGGTGGGAGTGATGTGTCGCTCCCTCTTGATTGCAACGTTGGGGAGTCGCATGTCAACGCATATTCTGACTGCGCCTGGCTGCTTGGGTTTCCTTGCAACCTCGATGGGAGATACCCATGGGGTGGGTCCGGACACCTTCTCTATTATTCCGGCCACTTCGAGCTTTTTAAGCTCTTCCTCCACCAGCGGCCTGAGGTGGAACGCTATCCGCCGGTGTCGGAGGGCGACCGGTTGGACTGTCGGGTCTATGTGGAGGTGTATTTCCTTTCCTCGGAATTTGCCAATCCCTTGAAACACCTCTTCGAACTCACCCAGGATGATTTGCATGGACTCGTGGTGCACCCTGAATGCAAATGTCACCACTCCCAACTCTTCTGCCGTTCGGCATCCCAGGAGCATGCCCTGGCCATTCTCCGTGACGTAGATGTTGGTGGTCACCGACCGAGTTCCATGGGATACGACTGTCCTGAAACGTCCCCGCATTCTCAGCGGTTGTTCTTGGCCATATGCAAACACCGTTATCGTTGACGGACGTAGCACTGGTCTCGGGTGCATCGTGCTGTGCAGTGTGGCGGCCATGATGTTGATGCTGGCTCCAGTGTCCACTACTGCCGTCATGTCTTGCACCCCATACTCGGATGTTGCACTGTGGCAGACGCCTTGCCTTGCGCATGGCGGTGCCTATCATGTGGATTCTGTGCACCACTTTTTCCTCTTCATCATCTTCATCCATGTCACTTGCTGCTGAGTCTTCAGTCTTGACCACATTCACCGCCGGATGGGGCTTGCGGTACCTCCTCGAGCGACATACTTTTTCGAAGTGATTGAAACGCCCGCACCCCAAGCACTTCTTCCCTTTCGCTGGACACTCGGCCGCGGCATGTGGCGTTCCCCCGCAGTATCCGCACGACTTCGGCCGCTCTGGGGGGGTGGCTCCTGCCCCTTTTCTGTCCCATTTCTGTTTGGGCCTGGCCGACACCGCATTGACAGGTTCAACTTTCACTGGCGCTTGAAGAGCCGCCTCCATGTGCGCTGCCCGCGCTTTTTATAATTCTTTGGTGCGACCCATCGTCAATATTTCCGCCAACGGCTTACCCGACTCTTCCAGTATCCGCTCTCTTAGTTTGGCTGACGCGCACCCCTGGATGATATGACATCTGATTTCTTCAGTTTCGTCTCGGAACCCACACGTGGCCGCTAGATTTTTTAGGCGGGCGTGAAACCTGTCCAGCGACTCTTCCGGCAGCTGGCGCGCTTGTCGAAATATGAATCGCTCGTAGTCGCGGTTAGCCATGGGTTCGAAGTGTTCATTCATGGCCGCTATCAGGGTCACGTGCGTTTTGGGCGTAGCCTCTGCGAGCGTCTTGACGATATTGTGAATGTCCTTCCCCCCTAGGTGAATGATCATCGCACGTTTTTGGTCTCTATTGACTTTGGTGGCCTCAAAGAAGGTGCGTAGCCTGTCTTCCCAATCTTTCCACCTGGCCGCTACTGCGGACGGTGACCCCTCCACCGTGAATGGTTCAATTGGGGGTATGTTCGTCATGGTTGGCGCGTGGTGCTCCTAACAGGCGAGACCTGCCACTCCCTTGGGTAGCTCTTCCTTCGCCACCCCCTTTTGCAGCACTAGATGGCTCAGATAGGTTGCCGAATGCAGAGGGCCTCAGGGGTGTGCTGGTTGTGTCCCTAGTGTGAGCAGGTGACGTGTCCACTCCCCGGAGCTTCAGACACTCTCCCCCGTGTACTCACAATAGCTCCGGACCGACCAGCTTCACTCCTCAACTGTCAGCACGTGTCCCCCAATGCCATGCACAGCACGCGCGAGGCACAGATTCCAGGCTCCCTCTGGGGCCTCCACCAGCTGGGCCACGTCTTCTCCCTGGCACTCCGGCGCCGTCAGCAGCCGGCACCACGTGGGGCGCACGATCGGCACAACCGCCGTCAGCACACGCCCCCCCCAGAGCTCCGAACTCGAGGCCGGAGGCAGGAGGGGTCGAGGGTCAAGCCGCGCAGGGGCACGAGCGCTGCGAACGACCGAACCTCGCGCAGCCGCCACACCCGCACGGGCTCTACAAGCGAGGGCACGCCCACCCTCGTCGCCAGCTTCGTGGTGTCGTCCGACACAGGTTGGGGGCTCGCCTGGGTGATGTGCCGACTGGGGGTATGTGGCCATGTGGCAATGATCACACGGGGACACCGCAGCTTGGTTACTTGGTCCACCGCCGTAGCCGTTCTGGTGTACGTGCGTGTGTACCTTCCTTTTATTAATATATGTCACGTGATCAGACGCGTACGCCCAAGCGTATCGCGTCACGACTCACGACATCACACATGAGCTGGTTTCTAAATAATTTGTGATGCCGATGTTCAGCACAAGTTTTAATCTCGTGCCCCTCACTCTCACACCTTTCCGTTTACCAAAATGAGCAGAGGTACAGAAGAATAAGGTGATGATGAACCAGGATCACAAACCCTGGTCAACAGGGTAGCCGGGACTAGAATTTACACCCACTGGTTCTGCAACCGATTTATGAGGGCAGCTTAATAACACTTTAGGCTCTGCTACAGACTGCACATTATATGTGGGGTGGTGGGGGTTACAGCGCAAATAAAAAACATACTTTGTTTGTTACCTTATCACTGTGGCAGTTCCTCAGTATTGTATTATAAAAGTTCCCACACCTTGTTCAGGAAGCGCTGACCCGTCCAAATCACGTTATAAACCTGTGCGCTGTGGAGATTTCACAGGCAGCGAGCGCACTGTGTATCACTAGGCATCCTAAAACTCTTATATGACACACTGCAGACTCCATGGTAGCACAGAGTATCAATGCACCTGGCTTCGATGGATCACTGTTCAAATGAGTGATTACCACTCAGTACCTTTAATTTATAGTTCAAGAAATCTTGTTCTGATTGAAACAAAAACCTAAAAAACATCTTAAGTTACAACCAATAGCCTCTCAGGTCTGAATACATATATTTCCAACAATACATTTGTGTTGCTATAGTGCAATGTCAGTGGTTTGTCAGTTTGTGTTTCTGATATTAAAAACCCTGACACAAATTAGCCTGTCTGTAGGTATGTAGCAATAATTGCTATTGTCAAAATTGACTTTTGAAGGACTGAGTCAGCCACGCAGTGATTTGAACATCTAACTCACTGATCACTGCAACATTCACTCAACCCTCTGAGCTAAAGAGGGTGCAAGCTTTTTAGGTCTCGCCTGACCCAGAGCATGCGCTGGTCTGGTGATACTTTTTGAGAGGGCTCCAAAAAGTGCTACCATGGCCAGCCTAGAGCTACAGTGCATGTGCGCGGGCGCGTGCGCTGCGCTTGAATGCGATTACTTTCACTTTCGCGGCCGCATGGCCGCTTTGATGTTTGATCGCGATCACTTTAACTTTCACGGCCGCTTGGCATAGCCAATAGGTCTCCCTTTTGGGACCTTATAAGTATTTAGTTATGCAACTGTTGCATGGCTAAGGTCCCAAAGGCGAGACCTATTGCTATGCCAATGCTTGTTACCCCTTTTTGTGGCTCCAGGTACATGCACAGCTGCACAAAAGTGGCAGGACAGGTAGCACACCTTGTTTTCTCAAATATGCTTGAAAATGCTCTATTTGCACCCACTTTTTTGAAAATTTGCTCGGGGGTTGGGACTCCTCGAACCCCCCTCATAACAGACGGGCTCTTTCGCCACTGGACACTCATCCTGAAATTTTAAGGTCAGCACTTTCAAATATCAACAGCTGCCACTGGACTTAAAGGAGGTCGTGGATGTGAGTCTCTTCCGTTTTCACCTTGTCCGACATCTTCTGCAAGTCCGTCCGTAAGAGCCCACATCAATAGTGACCAAGTCTATTTTTGGTTTGAGAGAGGACCTGAGATCTTGTATTTCAATTATTTGGACTCCAGGGAGTCGTCGAGTCATCAGACTGCCCAATTCCCTCTAGATGTTGCCTGGGAACTGCGTACTTGTCCATTTTGTTGGTTTACAACTGTCCCTGTCCTTTGGGCTACACCATTTCACAAGGGTGACCGGTATCTCTGGGGTCTGTTTGATCCGCTCTCTTGCTGATTGCTGCCTTTCAGCCACTCATTCCACCTATGACCAGTGGGTGTTGCCCCAGTCTCTCCACCATCAGGTCCAAGGATATCGTAGTGGGTTTTGTCCCTAGTGAGGCATTTCGGGTGTTCGCCGCCCGCGCTGGGGCTTCTAGGATCTGTGTGGGGTCTTGCTGGGCCTTTGACCCCCACAGGCCACAGTCACACGCCTTGGATGTCAGTCTGTCTGAGTTCCTGATCTGGGTCGCCCTCAGTATTTCTCCAGGAGGAACGAAGGGCGGGCAGGCGGTGGCATTCCAGGAGAAGGGGAAGTGGTACCTCCTTGCCGTCTCGGTCTGACCAGCCACCTGGGCACCCCAGTGGCCGCGATGGTGGGGTCTCCGCCACCCTCAGCCTTCAATATAAATAGTGGAGAGGGGAGTGGGGGGACAGGGCCGCCCCCACCCACTTGCCACAGATCGTTCCTCTTTTATGATCTATATGTGCTCCCACCTGGGCATAGCCTGTGCTGATTCCCTCTGATTGCGGGCCTGCTTTCTTGCTGTTGGGTCCCGTGTGTGGCATTGATGAGGATCTCCCGGGCCTCTCTGGCCACTAGACTCACTCAGGGCCTCCAGATGCCCTCGCCGGTCCTTTCTGGGGACTCCGCCCCGGCTTAAACCTGCCTCTGCCTTTCCAATCAGTTAGCCCTGGGTGTGACCCGGCGTATGGCTTGCATGCCGGTGAGTGTCTCCTTCATGGTTGTTGGGGGTCAACTGCGCCTGGGCAGACCCTCAGTGTGTATCCTGCCCCGGCTGTATGCCATCCTGCAGCCAGAGTGGGACACGTGCTGCAGTCTCTTGGTCTCCGGTGGGGGCCAGCAGACCCGTCCGCTCAGTTCCATCCCAGGCCACAATTTAGTCCAAGACCTTTCCGGAGAAATGGCAGGACCTGTCCTTACCTCCGTGTCGAGTTGACACCCCTGGATCTCCAGCCACAAGGCTTGTCTCAACCCCCATCTCTGAAGCCTCCATGTATCGGCCGCTTGATTCCGAATGGCTCCCCCAGGTGTTTTCTTCTCAGCTGCCTTGGTTGTTCCATTGCAGCGGGCCCACCCTTCTCTCGTTCGTTCCGGCCGGGCTTCTGCAGCGAGGATAGGAGGTCCGGTTGTGGCCCGTTCAGAGCTGCAGTTCACTCCCCCAGCCCTATGTATGAACCAAGGCACCAGGGGTAGCAGATTTACGTCAGATGGTGGGTCACAGGCTGCGCGGACTCTCAGGAAGTCCTCTAAGTTGCAGCCATCTTGGTTGGAACCTAGCTACACCCCCAATTCAATGATATTTTAAACAGGTATGAAATTTGTAAGTTCAGTGGGGTCATACACATCATACGATACCCTATCCCAAACAATCACCTCAGGAACTGGAACAGCTGAAATGTTCATAAGGGTAAGGCCTCTTCATTTTTGGTGTGATGACGAACGAGTTTTAATAACCCATTTGTACTGCAGAGCATTTTGGGAGATGGTGTCCATTCAGAAGTAGAGAAAATACTGTCACAAAACCAATCCAAAGGACCAGGAAAAATAAAAAAAATGTAATCAAAGTTGTAGCCATGGAGAAACAAAATGTGTCCTTTTCATCCAAAGATAGAAGACACACACTTTCAGCCTAAACGGTAGAGGTGGCAGTGGTGGTGGATCAGATGAATCAGAAGAGAAGTCATCAAAGTTGATGAATTAGCCCGAGGCAGTCGGATTTATTTTTGGCAGCTCAGCAGGTTTTGTAGAACTGGGAGAGGACTCGATCTGTGGTACATTGACGTAGACCGTATTCTTATCATGATTCCAAATTGAAATCTGTGTTTCTGTACTAGTTGGCTGTACAGTTGTTGTTGTAGCAACAGGCTGAAGGCATAATTTGTTGTTGTTTGTTGTTGTCTCTTGTTGGAGAGAGGAAGCTTAGGTAATTACCCAGGAGCCCAGCTGGCTTACTGTTGAAAATCGGCCACAACAGATTAATGTAGACAAATCTCTTGTCCTTGTGACCGGCAAGCGATGAAAGAAGTACAGTTCTGGAACAGCCAGTACAGGTGCAGGTGCTCTGTAAGATGGCCCAAATTATTTCCTGTCCATTATTTTTCCCTAACCAGTTCCCCAACCTTCGGGACCCAGGAAGTTCTTGCCAGTACTTCCTTCACTTCCCCAGTGGCGGTGCGTTTTACTTGGACAATGCTTTGTTCGTCCAGGAAGCAGTTCAGTTACTGTAAAACAGCCAAACGTTCATTGATATCAAAGGTGTTTCTACCGCCACTGTGCTGGGATTGTCAAGGTCTGGGACCCACATCTTTACCCTAAACAGGATTTTATGGGGAGTCTGACCACCCAGGGATTTATATGCGCATTTTTGAGTGCCCTCTGGACTGCATATAAGTGATTTATTTTTTAAATGAATCTTGATTTTTTTTTTTAAATGAATCTTTTTATTAATTTCAATAACAAAATTACATACACGTTCCATACAATCTTCCATCCACATTCGTGGAAAAGGTGTCTCTTTCGCCTCCCACCTTCTCGCAATTTCTCGCTTGACCAGGGTTTAGCCTAATGTGGTCATTTGTTGCTCTACCTCTGTAAGGTCTGTTGGGGCCCAAATATTAAGGAGTCCTACTTGTGGACTAAGCTGTATTTGTTTCCCCAGGGCAATCTGGATTTTTGTCGTTGTCCCCTCCCATAGTCGCCTTATTTCGGGGCACTCCCAGATCATATGATAAAAGGTAGCCGGTTATTGGCAGCCTTTAAGGCAGAGCGGGTCCGGTCTTGCCCCCATCTTTACCAGGGTAGCTCCTGTCATGTAAGATCTTTGTAGAATTCGGAGTTGTATCAATCTAAATCGGGAGTTGATCGCTGCTTCTTTGGGGGACATTAATGCCGATTGCCAGTCGTCATCGTCAATGGGCCCCACGTCTCCCTGCCATTGCTCTCTAAGATTGTGGAATGTGTCCGGTAGATTATTGCAGAGCTTTCTATAAGTTAGCGATATGGCTTTTGATTGGAGCGGTACATCTAGCAGTCTATCCTCTAGCGGTGACGATTGTGGTATGTCTGTGAGATCTGGTAGGGCCGTGGTGAGGGCATTCCTTACATGTATATATCTGAAGATTTCCCTTTGGTTCATATCGTATTTTTCCCTCAATTCTGCGAACTCGAGGAGTGATCCTTGTCTAATCAAATCCCCGACTGTGGAAATCCCTATTATATCCCACTTATCAAATCCAGGTCGGTTACATAGGAGCGCTAGTTTCTGGGTATACCACAGTGGCGTAGCTTTCGCTATGATATTGGACCATCCCAGTCAGGAGTTTGCCTGGTGCCATATTGTGACCATGTGTGAAGTGGGCCCAAAAGACTTTACCCTGTTTGATTTTGTCACCCATCCCATTCACATTCCAGGTAAGCACTGAGAGCGACTTTTCCAGCAAGTAACAACATGTTAAGATTACCCCGCATTCATCAATTGTAACCTGCAGCATCAGTGTACCATGAGCCCGTAATTGCAGGCTCGTTTTCACTCTCCTTTCAGTCCAAAGTATACTTGACCCCTCCATGCAACTGCTATCTGTTACAGAACATGTATGCGACTGTATGTGAACGATGATTCGAATATACAACAAACTGTGGCACAACCAACTCCGCACCCCCCACCCCCTCCCATTCTCCCTCCCTGCCCGGCGGACCCCAAACTACCCGCCTCCCCAACTGAGCAGAGTGCTTTGTCCCTTTAACTAGTACTTGCGTGGGGGGTGAAAGTCTAACCATGCTCCTTGGATGCCCTCCATATGTAGAATAACAGTACCAGCGATTATCCCCACTGGAGGCGTTTAGAGCGTGGCAGAGCACAAGGCTTCTCTATCCTTGTGTTAGTCCGATTTCACTCAGTCCCCATTTTCGTTGGAACCAGGAGATCATAGCCTTTGCAGGTCATGTAGTCGGTGCTGTTGCTGGATTCTTGGTCTGCCGGGTCTCGTCGTAGGGCGCCACCCCTCCAGCCATTCTCGGGTTTCCTCGAGTGTAGTAAAGAACCAAGTCTTGCCTTCCGCTTCTACTCTAAGTTTTGCCAGGAAGAGCATTGCATATTTGAGTTCTCTGGTCTGCAGCTCCTTCTTGACTTCTAAAAATCTGTGTTTTTGTTTGGTCACTGCCGCTGTGTAGTCCGGGTAGAGTGTGACTGTATAGTTCTCCAAACGGATAGGCGGGGCTATTCTTGCTGCTTGCAAAATGGCGTCTCTATCTCGAAAGTTAAAAAAGCGTGCCAGTATTGGTCTGGGGGGGTGGCACCCGGTCTTGGTCTCCCCCCGGTACACGGTGAGCTTTTTCTATGGAGAAGTAGCTAGACAGCCCACGTGGTTGCAACTGGTTCTTGATGAGGTCCTCCACAAATAAGTCACGAGCAGGCTCCCCTGCATTTTCTGGTACATCAATAATACGGATATTATTGCGCGGCGAACGACCTTCCTGGTCATCCAGTTTGGCCAGAATGAGCTTATTGTCAGCTTCCAGATGACGTACTTGGCGTTGCAGTGCGGTTGTATCTGTGGACAGTGTCTTTGTGGTAGATTCTACTTCTGTTAGTCTCTGTGAGAGTTTGGAGAAGTCTGTCCGTATCAGGGATATGTCCGTGGCGATCATGCCGATAGATGACTGGACTTGCTGTTGGGCGGCCATAATGTCTGTCAACGTGACTGTTTCTGGGTCTTGAGGTGCAGGAGCCTCCGCCTGGGCCGCATTAGATTGTGGCTTTTCGACCTGATCTTAAGTGTACGCGTATTTATCCAGTTTGCATGATGCTACGCCTCTCTTTCCCCCGCATCCCATCTTACTCTGCTTGTGAAGGGTTCCACCAGGCCCACAGGGGGAGGGAGGGCAGTAGTCGCCGCTGCCTGCCGCGTTGTATATTATCACACGCGGCCGTTCGGTTTTCTCACTCTCACCTCCTGCTGCACTGGGCCAAGGCGGTTGTAGTGTGCGGTAGGCTTCTGGTCGCGGCGCTGATATGGGGCGCTTAGTGTTCCCAGGGCGCTTGGTGCCTCGTACAATTTCCAGACCTATGGGCCAGTTATGCTGGTTGTCCCACCAGTAGGGCTTGTGTTGATGCGGTCTAGTGCTTGCCCAGGGCCCTCCAGGAGTCGTATCTGTTCAGAAACTGACCTTAGTGCTGTGTTACATACGGAGTGTCCCTTGGGTGCAGGTAACTGTTGGGGCCAATCTTCACTGTAGGAGTTGCGCAAAATATCCCCCTCACAGCAATGCAAAAGATATGAGACCCATGTGTCTCCTGCTAGTGTCGCCTCACAGCGCTCCTTTACCCTGTTTTCTAGCACAATGGCGAGCTCTCTACGTCCCCGCTCTCGGTCGCGGGGTGCCTGGTTACGTCCCTGGAAAGTTCCGGGCCCTTGAGCAAGTTTCGTATTCTGAGCCACCGCGGTCCGCTGCTCTGGGGCTCCTCAGGCTCGGATTTTCTGTCGGGCGGGCCCACACTGAAGCCTAGGGTATTTTCCACTTTATTTACTGGCCTCCTCTGCTTGTTATTAGGCGCGCTTCGGCCTGTCTTTGAATCCATCGAGCGTGGTGTCTCCGGCGCTGGGGCTAAGCTTTCTTCTGTGCGCCGTCTCCGCTGGCGCCGTCGATCCCCCCACGGCCGCAGGCAGAAGGTGCACGCAACACCCTGGCTTCAACCTGGGGTGTAGGCCTGCCTGCGTTGCCCCGTGTATTTCAGACCCCAGCAGTCGCACGGAGGTCCGGAGCTTCTTAGTTTGCTCCGCCGACGCTCCGATTGAGTCTCTGCCTTTTTAGGATGTTTGGCTGTCGGATTAGTGTTCGGATTTACAGGGAAGGCTCCCTCGGTCACGGAGCTTTCCTAGGCTGCGGCCAGCTTGCTTGGCTGCTAGCCACGCCCCCTGCATATAAGTGAAATGACCCAACTGAGACCTGAGCCTCATACCCGAGCTGTTAAAGACTGCTTTACATCATAGTTTTTCCTCTCCACTACTGCTTATGTCTCCATGAAGACTCACAGATCCTTCATAACAGTTTGGGCATTAGCCAACCTCTGTGGTCATACCCTCAGGATTTGAGAGCAGGAATCTACTGCTAACAAGATATACTTATAAGTAGGGCTCCTGGTTTTATGGTATTTATTTTTGGTCCATTTCCGTCTGTATTTATCCATATTTATTTTTTGGCCATTTTATCTGTATTTATCCATGTTTATTTTGTGTTTTTTGTATATATGAAGTCGTAAAACTGTACATTTCCGTATCTATTTAACTGATAGACACGCACTCATACTATGATGTCTGTTGTTTAGCTATTTAAGCTGTTACATATTACATAACAGTATATCCACTGGTAAATGCTAGCATTATATCATAAATGTATGTTGACATCTTCTGTTATTTAAAGAAATTTCGTCCTGTTCAAGCTTGAACAACCTACAGCCAATACATAGGATTTACCTACTCAGCTGAGGAGGATAGTCCCTACCACCACAGACGTCTCTGGTTAGGAGGTAAGCGGGGGTCTCTGAGAATGCATGAGAGAACTACTCAGGCGATCCATTAAATAAGAGCCCAATCTACCAACGTAGGCGGCGCCATGTCATGTCATGTAGTTTCGACTTTCCATTAGGAACTGCAAGTTTGTTGGGCGACATAAATGTTGGGATGGTGCCAAATTGATTCCGTGCACCCCCTCAGGGTATGTTGGTTTAGAGACCAGCTAGCTCACAGTGCTAGCTCACAGTGTCACCATAAGCTCACCTAACATAGGTGGGTTGCAAATGGCTTGGCCAACCACAGAACATGACAACCCTTACTCCCCTCGGGAATCGTATTAACAGATCTAGAACCCTATCGCTCAGTCACTCGTGCTATCTATAGGAGAATGAAATAAAGGCTACATAGAAGGGCATTTTCAATATTTATTGAACCATTGTGATTCTTCTATAGAATATATATGCTGCAATGATCAATAGTCAAAAGCAACTAAAAGTAATTAGCAATATAAGGGCAGTGAACAAATTAAATAGTTCCACACTCTTGATAAAACAATGTATATATGCAAGAATATAAAACAGTACAAAGCGTACTCCTACTATACGTTTACTAACCAGAAGTCTAGGGTGTGTGTATGTGTGTTCTGCCAAGAATCCCCTATTGGATGATCCAACCCCCATTACCTTAAGGGAAAGTATGTAGGTCTCCATCTTGGTCACAGGTTGGCTATCCCGCCTCACAGAGGGATCAGCAAGCAACTGAGCTGAGGTTTAAGCATGTAGTGACATCAAGTGCTCCTCTGCCCTAATCCGGAAATGATTGGTTATTTATAACAGAAAGCATCCTTACTTTCAAGCCAAGACCATAGTCAGGCTGACATTGTTTATAATCTATTAATAGCTGACAAACAATCACAATTGCACAGTGTATGTTCAGACCTCCTACAGGATGTTCAAGGTGCTGTGATAGTGATCTTATGAAGTGGAATTTGTAAACAAGTGTAGTTTCATGGAAACTAATCCTCCACTGTCACATTTTAATAAACAGATTTTATTGGAATTTTGCAAAGAGAGCACAAAACAGCAGCAACACCCTTATCCCCAAACAGGACCCTAGGGTAGCCGGCCAAGCCATTTCCCCCAGACTCAGCCATGTTTGAGGGGACAACCTTGGGCCTCATAGATCATTTTTTGTTGCCGCCCACACCAGTCTACCCCTGGTGCCATTGTGAGAGGGTAAAAGAGGGAGGTGTTTTCCAGCGAGTGGCAACGTCATGATTGGCAACCATAAAGGCCGTGCCCAAAAAGTACTGGTCAGCCCTCATACCCCGGAGCCATTGAGGACCCCTAGCAGAAGGACTTCAGGGTAAAGGGTGACCTCCTATCCCAACACTTCGGTTAGCTCTCCCACCACTGCCGACCAAAACTCTTGAATATTAGGGCATAGCCAGGCCATATGATAGATGTTAGGGATGCAGCACTTAGTGGTGTGATGGATAAGGAAGTGTGAGAGACAGACATGCATTTTTATGATATGTATTACACTGCCAGCTTTGATTAGCTTTGCAGGCTCAAAGTTCAACCATATGTTTAGTAAGATAAACCTGTCCATAAAACTATAATACACCTCTCAATTATGCAATCAATAAATTATATACATACCTTTTTAAACACATTATAAAAGAGACCTATATATACATCTAAAAAGTTCATATCCAATATAAGTTTTAGGGCTGACATACGAGTTACTGTTATATATTTTAAAAACAGAGGCTTTTAGAATCTTGTTCAGATACCTAAAAAGATTTGGCATTCCATCAATAAGTGCATACATGAGCATTTTGCTCTAAGCAGATATAAACAATAGTCATCAAGTGATTCCTTACTTAAAATAGTAAACAATGGATTACAGTTTAAACAAAAGTGTAATACCTCGATTCTGAGATAGTTGCCATTCAGCTTGTCTAGACATGATTATACAGTATAATTGTTAAAAAAATTCAATATGGGGGCCATAGAAGGCTTGCAAGACAAATACATTGTAACAACTTTTACAGAAAGAGTTAAAACAGAAGATCTTTCGGTGGAAAGGGGTCCCAAGTGTTTATTTCTTCCCATCTCAAGGGTTCTTTTTTGGTATTCTTTAATACACTTCAGTAAATCTTTTGCCTAGATTCTTTGTCGCTTGTACATGCCTCATTCTATCAAAAACTGGAGATTTTCCTGCGGTTCTCATTCTTTGGTACATTATTTCAAATTGTCAGCATCTGAACGCCAGTCATTATATTCTGCGATTTAGGATTTAATTCATAGCAAATGTCCTGAATCATACCATTCTGAGTATGTTCTTTAATAACTCTAATAAATTCCAAATTACTTTGGGATCAACATATAATAATAAACACAGTGGGAGGACTGTTCCCTTATAAGACTTTATTAAATGAGACTGAGAATATCCACCATAACCTTAATCAGATTTCCTTAAACCTTCTAGTGTGAGAGAACATTTGATTAAAAGGTCCCTTTATTGTCTTGGCAGTTTATCCATTATGTTCTTGATCCTGTTTCCCATGTTGCCATTGCAGGAGGTCTTCCACTCTGAGGAAGTAGGTGTAGATAATAAGAGAGGGGGTGGCTATCAGAGATTTGCCTGGATGGATGTTACAATGTTCCTTTATAGGATTGCCATTTTTTGATGTCAACTGAGGGGATTTGTCAAGATGGACTGCGTTCCTGTCATTTGATTTATCATTATAGGATGTTAGTGTTCAGAGTGTGTGGCTATTTGGGACATGCAGGATGCACTGTGTTAAAATCTTCTGGTCGCCAGCAATTTGTGATAGATGCCTGTGATGTTGGCAGGGCTGTCTGATCACTCTTGAATGGTTATTTAGGTGGGCTGGAATAGCCTGTACTTGTGGCATCTCCTTGCCAGTATGGTTCCACAGGTCCTTTTATAAATTAAATGCCTTTCCAATGAGGAGAGATCAGATAGTCCGTCAGTCAAAAGCTTTTATTCGGCTTAAGCCATAAAACGATAAAACCACAGCATAAACACCACATAAGATACAATATAGCCTTATCATATCACACCATGACAGCGAAAACATCTATTAAAAGTCACAATACAGATTTTAAGCAATAAAAACAGGAAAAAAGGAGAACGGAAAATAATATAGGGCTAAATGATCATAAATTCAACAGAGTCTAAAAATGCTTCCTGCTTCTTATTCTAAGAGCTTGTTGGACGCAACTAATAAGAGAGTGGCAAGTAAACTGTGCATCAAGCACTGTAGGCGTTGCAAACTTAGTACATAATATCTGTGGCCAGATGAGCACAGAATAGGGCATACAAACTGTTTCCTAGGTCTACTATAAAGGCCAAAAAACCCATAAAATGTGCTAGAGATTGCTTAGAAGTGTTATCACAGGGGCAGCAGGGTAACGCAGAAAACCAGGTAACCTGCAGCAGAAAGTCTGCCAGAAAGTGCAAAGTGCCAAATCTAAAACGGGTTAGATAAATTCTGTGTACATGGTTTGTTATCCATAAAACATATAGTTCCAACCCTCTGCTAGGTATGATCTTGAGGTGTCGACAGACTGAGTTCATAGACTGACTTTTTTCAAACCTATTATCATTCCTAGATTTGTAATAGAGGGTCTTCACCAGTTTCTTTGAATTGTTGTCAAACTCATTCGGGAAAAGAAACAAATTTGGGATACCAAGATCGGTGAATACACTTTTAAAATAAAACAACCTGGAGATAGAATCCATGCGATCTAACTGAAGACAATCTTTAAGAATAATCTGGAGAATTTAGAGTAGGGGAAAGACAACCCAGTTTCATAAAGGACAGATCAGGTAATTAATTGCTATATGACATCATATGGTGACATGGATTATATCAAATTGATACTGGGAGGACAGGTTTAAAGAATGAGTATCTGTCCTCCTACTTGTGGTTAGATCTATAATGTAGGGTAAAACCTAATTATTATATCTGTGAAGTATGGGGGGACAATGGTTAGAGTCCTATATGTCATTTGGCTGGTTGCGAGTCTTCAGATGCAGTGTGGCAGTGGGTACTTCCAGTATTGGTCAATGATGCATATCTTATGGTTGGGATGGCAGATTCATTATATTCCATCTGTGTGTTGAGGCCATTGCAAGAGTATGTTGGATGGAGTTCTTCAGTTGGGTCAGGTTGCCTGTGCCTGCCCTCATAGCTTGGTGTGCTGGTTGGGAATGTTCCATAGCTGTGGGTTATGCTTACACTCTTAGAAGGGTTATCGCTCTGGGTTCTCTCCTATGGTCAGTGGCTCATCTAATTACCATGGAAACAACCATGTTTCCACATTTCTCCTGGAGCTTGGTAGCTCGTACCAAGAAAGCAATTCTGATATGGATTTCTTATTGGTATGAAAATTTCTGGTGCTAGCCTTGGAGTTCAGTGTCCTATATTGTTTGTATTTTTCTAATTTAACATGTAGGTATTGCAGTGATTTTCCTTGGGAAGCTCTGTGGGCGATGCAAAATGCCTTAAAAATTCCTTATCTGGCTACTGGTAACCAGTAAACTGTTTGCAGGGCTGGTGTTGTGTTCTCTGGGGTGAAGGTGGAGCCTTACTGCAGCATTTTAGATTTGCTGAATTTTGTGTATGATGACGCGGGTGCACCAAGGTAGTCTATTAGAAAAATCGAGCTTAGAGGTCACAAGACTGAAAATATCTTGTAGTTTTTGTTGGTATCCAAAGTTTGAGGAGATGCATTGCAGATTTTTTTCTTTTGTAGGAGGTGCTACTTCTGGTCTCATCAGCATGTGGAATCATACATAGAGCTGGGTCCATGGTTACCCCCAGGTTATTCACGTCTTTTGAAATAGCTGGTTTGGCCATAAACAAATTAGGGGGAGTGAAGAGGTGCTGTAGAGCATGGGCTAAACCTCCTTTGACATATAACTTTACACAAACTATAGAGCCTAACTCTATTGGATCAATATAAGAACCGACCCGTCGTCCTAAAGCGAAAAGAATCCTTTTCCTTTAAAGAACTCTCACCTTCCAGGGTGGCATGCTTCATCACAGAGTTCCTTCCCATTCCACTCTGGAACCGGAAATACTACAACCTGTGAGATGTTCCGGAGCACTTTGTTGGAAAAGGAATAGGGTAGTGAATGCGGGTAAGGTTACTCTTTAAAAATACCTGCCGGGTAGTCTTCAGGTTTTAATCTGAGAACCTGTCAGTATGATTAAAAACAGGAAACATTAGGAAGTACCGGGGCTCTAGTTACCTCTACTTCCTCTTAAGGTCAACATTCTGCCACTTACGACCCCATATGCTTGTGGCTTTCATCAGGACGGAATATACTACCACAATATACACCTATTCCATAATGCTGATGTAACTGGTGAATTTACCATACATACGTCAAGCACACATAAGCCACCTACTTGGTGTCCGTAAATGGGTATGCATTAAAGCACTTAGTAGTGCTCCATAGGTACATGGTGGAGATACATGCCAGTTGTCACACTGACTCCAAGGTCCCCACCTGGCCTGCTTGCCTAAAATAACTTAATCCGTGCCACCCTTCCCACACTAACGTATCTCCATCCAGGTTGGTGATCATTAAAACCACTGATCAGTAATAAAAAGTATTGGTTTGGTACTAAAGAGAAATAAACACTTGGGTTTATTCACAAAGGTAACTTACATGTGTAGTAATTTACACGTATAAGTTTACTCTTATGCATTTGAGTAACTTTACTACTTGTAAAGTTACCCAAAAGTGTATACATATATTTCTCCAAAATGTACAGGTTTAAGTTACTACAGTCGAAAAAGAGCAGTATTAAGTGTGGGTGAAGTGTAATCATTTGTGAAGATGGAAAGATTCCATTCAGAAATAAGTATTTCATAGAACTTAGCCCTGGGTTTGATAATGGAGTTTGGCTTGAATTCTAAGTAGAGCTGCACTGAAGGGTGTCCAGGAACAGCAGGCCAGGCAAACAGAGAATTTGATTGTGCACTATTTTATTTAACCTCCCCCCCCAGCCAGTGCAGGCTGCTGGGTGAAAGGTACTACTGGTCTCTTTCCAGTCCAACAAGGATTGAGGGCTGTGGATACGGATGTGCAATATCACGGTCCAGGGTTTTATTACAAATAGGATGCCCTGCCACAGTTTGAACTTACCTGCAACTTTAACTGGGTGTGCCAGGCGTAGACTGAGGCAGTGCAAACCATTGCACAGAATGCACTGTTCCCAGTGCAGGCACAAACTTGCACCTGCAGTGGGACCTGCAGAAACGTGAAAGGTGAACCAGCTGTTTTGAACTGCAGGGTGTGCCCTTCACTGTGCAGTCGGCGACCTGGCTTGCGTCTCAATAGGGGCATCGATTCCCCTTCATAGAGGTGCAGTGGTTGACTGGACAATCACTCTGATCCTCTTTACTCGTTGCAGGCAGTTCCCTCACAGGGCACCCTGACTGTTCGTCACCTCCGTGTGGAGCTCAGTCAGTACGCCTCATGCCTCTTTGCCGCTGTGCCGACGTCTGTTCTACAGAGCAGGGGCTAAGGCGAAATATTCTCTCATTTGTATGGGACTACGCCCCTATGCGAATGAGGGCATGCACCTGTGGGCTCATGATGGCACACTTGTAATAAGGTGGAGGCGATATCTGTCATGTTTGGGACGGAGTAATCCATCTGCCAAACTCTAAATCAGGCCCTAAATGATTCCTATAAGGTGCTTGGCTGTTGTTCGAACCCCTCATTGAAGTTGAAATATTCCACTATGGCTTCTCTAGGCTCCCACAGAAACACGAGGGCACGGAGGGCCACAGTAGGAAAGCACTAAAGAGGGAAATCAGGTGCTGAGTCAGGAAGCCTTACCTGGAGCCTGACAGGAGAGTTGTCTGACATGCTTCTGACGGTACGGTCAACTGCCCCCACACACACGCAAACATCTTACATGCTTATCCCACACTCTATGCTTGAGGACGTGTCATAGACGGGCAAGTAGTATGTTATAATCTTCTAAAAGCATGTGAATTAAACCGGATACTTGAAGGTTGTCTGTATGCTTTTATTGTAGGTTCAACGACCACCGCTCCTCTCCTAGTCAGAGAGAGGTCCCAACTGACACTGTGTAGAACTCACCCACAGAGTGTTCTCATGACAACATACAGAATGCTCAGTACAAATCAACAAGCATAGCTAAGCATAACATAATATCTCTTTTTGAAAAACAAGAATAATGAAATTTTAAACAAAGCGAAAATAACCAAACAAACAAAAACAAAAATAAACATAAAAAAAAGAAGTACAGGTTAAGCAAGATAATAAGCTCAATGCAAATCTGAATGGAATACAATTAATAAAGATTACACTTTGAAGCAACACAATCAACGCAGCTTCCACGGAAGTTGCTTGACAAGCGTAGACTTCCTTAGCACAGAACCAATCCCATTGTTTCCACAAACATCGTTTTGTGACACACTGGAAGGACCAGCATACACCATTGAAGTTTTCCTAGACATATTTGACACAACAGAAGGTGTATCACATGTAGATTGAACTTTGACCACTTTGCTCAAGTTCCACCAATGACCACCCTTAACCATTACAGCACCACCACACACTTTTTCCACACAAACAGGTTCGCCAAAGTTCATTCCACCTTTTCTAACATAACGTGTGTTTTTAATCTGAACCAGATCCCCAGGACATACACCGACCACCTTAACAGACTTTTTCAAGTTAAATCTGTCAGCCATTCTCTTCTGAGCATCCTTCACCCGTGACTCCAAAGCAGCACTGTCAATGTTACACGAAACCTTGTTAGCAACCGTCCTTAACAACCAAGCAGGGTACAACGTGGAAGTAGGTACTCTCCCTTTCAATGAAACGAAAAGAGCAATTTTGGTAAGTGAGTGAGGTGTTGTGCGGTAGAACCACAACATAGACCTGACCGCACCTTCGATGTCGTAACAATTTTGTTTCGCCCATTTGATGCAATCCACGACCACCCTGTTCATTCTCTCTACCAACCCATTAGTTTGGGGATGTCCAACAGAGCTCTTCAAATGTTTCACACCTGACTTCTTTAAAAACTCATCCATATCCTGACTTACAAATTGAACACCATTGTCCGAAACAATGGCCTCTGGAAATCCTTCCCTCATGAATATCTCTTTGAGGAAAATAATGGCATTGTTAGCAGTGGGTGAAGAACAAAATTTCAACTCAGGCCACTTACTATGTGTAATCCAGGCACTGCGGAAGACGAGTCTTCCGCGCACTCCAAGATGGCGGCGACGGAGGCCCGTCCTGAGGAGGGAAGCGCTCTAGTCGTGCCGGCCGGCGCGGAGCTGACGTCATGCCCTGAGACACTAGAAATGCGGACGGAGGAGGTGAGAGCCCCGGCGTGGGACGGAGGAGAACGCGGAGCAGACCGAGGGAGCACCGACGACAACAGGCAGCAGAGAGAGAGCACCGGCGAGGAAGAGGAGAGACAGCGCGGAATTCCAGCAGACACTGCTCTAGTGTCCAGTCGTCCCAGGGAGGATCAGGACGCCGAGACACCCCAGGCTACAGTCCCGGAGGACTGTAGCTTCAGGTCAGTGCCTTTCCTGAATTACTTGAAGCGCTTAACGGGTAGGGGTAAAGCCAGGGGGCCAACAGCAGCGGGGCACTAGCCAGGACCGACCTGTCCCTCACGACTTCCCCACCCTCACAATCGTGGTGATAAGAAGAAACAGGTGGAGGGTTTGTCACAGCCAAGGAAAAGTTCTAATACTGACGGGAGGTTGTTTTTTTTCTGTTTCCTTTGTCTCCCGGGGACGCCACCTTTTCCCAGAGAACCTCTAAGAAGCTGACTTAAAGCAAACCGGAGAGAAACCCGAGGACGGGACCACCGGACCTGGTGCACCGCTTATTCTACTACCTAGAAGACATTAGTTATTGCATCTCTTTGTTCAAATACAACTGACTCGAGGTTTTGGAGCAGTCTCTGTTCAGACCTTATCTACCTCTTTAATAAACCACGCCCACAATTAAACCCAGTGGCTCCCAGAGTACGTCTTTAACATCTAGAAGCAAGGGTCAGTTACAGGTCCCAAGAGGGGGTTTGACCACAGTGGTGTCAGAAGTGGGATACTCATCTGAGGCTCGAAGATGACCCAACCCGTGACCCTACAGGACATAATCACCCAATTAGCTGAGGGACAGCGACATTTGCAGCTAGTCCTAGAACAGCAAAACCAAAACGCCCTTAAGGAGAGAGAGTCCTTTCAAAAGGCTATAACCGAACAAGCATCCCTACTAACCAATAATCAACAAGTACAGGACACGGCCATTTTGAGACTCACAGATGTAATAGCCAACACCCGAGTGCATCCACATGTCCCGGGAAGTGTGCTACAAAAGTTCCAAGAAGGAGAGGACCCTGATTATTTCTTTACGAATTTCGAAAGAGTAGCTACCACCGCTGCTTGGCCACCGGAACGGTGGGGACAGTATATAGCACCGCTGTTGTCAGGGGAATTACAAGCCGCCTACCAAGCTGCCAACCCTGCGGGCACCACGCCGTACCAGGAAATCAAGAGGGCTATCTTAGAATGACTGGGTTGTGATCACGAGTACTATAGGACTAGGTTTCGCAAAGAAAAGTGGGTAACCGGAGACAACCCTAGAGCGTTGTTCTATCGCATTCAAGATCTGGGAACCCGATGGCTTCAACCTAGTACCGCCTCCATGGAGGATGTGGTGGAGAAGGTGTTCTTAGAACAATATTTGGAAGCTTTACCCCATACTACTAGAGCTTGGGTAAAACAGCACCCGGGGTTGACTCAACAGACAGCCATAGACCTAGCATGTGCTTATCATCGGTCTCCAGACTTTAAAGCCCAACCAGCAAGAGTCCCACCCTTTTCTCTCAAACCTACTCCAAAGCCACCCAGTGAAGGGGACAGGAGACCCTTATCCATGTCAAAACCAGTTCCCAAATCCCTCTCAAGACAACCTCCACCTCCCCAGGGGCCCCAGTGTTTTCGTTGTGCGGAATGGGGGCACATAGCTAGAAATTGCCCTTTAAGCACTGACAACTCAGAGCCCATGGAGGTTGGGTGGTCCCGAGGAAGAGTGTTAGTGACAGGAAGCCCTAGCCAAAGGTATAAGAAAGCTGTTAGGATAAACGGGAAACCTATAGAGGCATTATTAGATACAGGGTGTCACCATACTGTCATAGCCAGTGAGATACTTCAAGAACACAAAGGGTGTGAGGGGGAGACGGTGTTAGTGTCCTGTGTACACGGCGATGTTAGGCCTTATCCTTTAGCTGAGATCATACTATAGATAGACGGTTATCCGCAAGTGCGAAAAGTAGGAATAGTACCAGGATTGCCTGGAACTGATCTTCCCCTCTTTCATGAATATTTAACCCGACTCATGCAGGCAGAGGCAAACTGGCTACAAGAGGCTCCGTTCTGTACTGAACCAATAGCTAGGCCCCAAGAGAGGGAGAAGAAATCCCGTAGTGAGAAAAGAAGAGAAAAGGAACAATACGCCCAGGCCTGCTCTGGTGTATCCTCATGTATGTTTTCTTCCTCAGACAACGACACTACTCCTGCCCGCAGTTTTCGAGCAGACCAGAAAGATGACAGCACCTTGTTACAGGCATGGAAGCAAGTTCAGGAAGTTGACCCCAACAAGGTAGGCCCTTATTTTTTTGTAAAAAAAGGTCTCCTGTATAGAGCCGTTAACGGTCCCGGAGGGAGGTCTGAACAACTGCTCATTCCAGTAGCATTTAGAGAACAGGCGCTACAGCTTGCTCACAACCAAACAGGGGGGGGACACTATGGACAAGAACATACCTTAAAATATCTACTGGATAGGTTTTATTGGCCAGGGGTATATAGGGAGACAGCCCGATATTGCGCCGAGTGCCCCAAATGTCAAATGATTAATCCTTCCAAAGACCGAAAAGTACCCCTGTACCCGTTACCCATCATTGATGTTCCCTTTCAGAGGGTAGGCATGGATTTGGTAGGCCCCTTAATAAAGTCAGCAAGGGGTCACCAGTACATATTAGTCCTGGTGGACTATGCTACTTGGTATCCTGAGGCGATCCCTCTCTCTAGCATGACCACGGTAACCGTAGCTCAGGCAATGATCTCCTTCTTCTCCAGGGTAGGATTCCCATTAGAACTCATAACAGATCAGGGGACCCCTTTCATGGCCAAACTAATGAAAGACATCTGCAAAATCCTAGGGGTACGCCAAATCCGAACTTCGGTGTATCACCCCCAAACCGATGGCTTGGTGGAGCGGTACAATCGACTATCAAGACCATCTTGAAGAAACTGATTGGGGATACAGGAAAAGATTGGGACCGGAAGTTGCCTCTGGTCCTATTTGCCATTAGAACGCATGAACAAAAGTCCACAGGGTTCAGTCCTTTCGAACTTCTGTTTGGACGTACCCCTCGTACCCTATTAGAGATGGCCGCGGAACAATGGACGGAAGAGGAAGACGAAGGGAAACCCCTGTTAGGCTATATATCTACCTTGAAAGACACCCTAGCCACCCTCTGGGACACGGTTCATCAAAACATGGAGAAAGCCCAGGATAACCAAAAAGCTCAGTATGACAGGACCAGCAAAATGAGAGAGTTGAAAGTCGGGGATAAAGTATTGATTCTATTACCGTCTTCCGAAAAGAAACTGCTGGCCACCTGGCAAGGCCCGTATACCGTAACCCAAAGGGTTAATCCAGTCTCTTACCGAATCGCAGTCCCTCACACAAATGGTCAAGGACAGACATACCACATAAACCTTTTAAAAAAATGGGAGGAGAGAGCGAACAGCAACGGGGATGGGAGTAAGATACGACCTGTATGCCAAGTGACCCTTAATAAACCCGAAGGACTGTCCAGAGAAGAGATACCCCAGTTGGGATCCAGGCTGTCCCACGAACAAAGGGTACAAGTCCACAATCTGCTGACTCACTACACAGGGTTGAGTTCTGGGGAACCTGGACGTACCTCTCTTGTGGCTCACGACATACTTACCCCAGAGGGAGTAGTGGTGAACCTAAAACCATATAGGATACCACAGGCTAGGAGAGGGGCTGTAGAAGCAGAGGTGGAGTCAATGCTCAAGGCCGACATAATCGAACCGTCTCATAGCCCCTGGCGCTCACCCATTGTGCTCGTACCTAAACCTGACGGAAGCCTCCGTTTCTGCATAGACTTCCGCCAGGTGAATGCCCACTCCAAATTCGACAACTATCCAATGCCCAGGGTAGACGAGTTAGTGGAGAGATTAGGTGAGGCTAGAGTCATGTCCACCATCGACTTAACGAAAGGATACTGGCAAATTCCTTTAACCCAGTCAGCAAAGGAAAAGACAGCGTTTTCCACCCCCTCCAGGCTCTACCAGTTTAAGGTTATGCCGTTCGGGCTGCACGGAGCGCCTGCGACGTTCCAAAGACTCATGGATGTCCTGTTAAAAGCACACAAGGACTATGCTGTCGCCTACCTGGACGACATAGTCGTATACAGTCCCGATTGAGACACACACTTAACTCATCTCAACCAGATCTTTAAACCTTAAGAGACACTGGTCTTACCCTGAATCCAAAGAAAACCACCCTTGGGACCCATCAAATCGACTATCTGGGGTATACCATCAAGAATGGTACGATTCTACCACAACACAATAAACTGGAAGCCATACAGAACATCCCACGCCCCACGACTAAAAGAGACGTTCGGGCCTTTTTAGGGTTAGTGGGGTATTACCGTAGATTTATTCCCCGGTTTTCTGACCTGGCCAGTCCCCTCACGGATCTACTGAGACACACAACTACAAAGATAGAAAGAGACTGGGGACAGAGGCAAGACGACAGTTTTAGTTCCCTAAAAACTGCCCTATGCAGTGCCCCTGTTTTGTCCTGTCCGAACTTTAAGAAATCTTTTGTACTACAAACAGACGCCTCGGATAGAGGGCTAGGGGCTGTCCTATCCCAACCTGATACCCAAGGGCTTCTCCGACCTGTGTTGTTCCTAAGTCGGAAACTGTTCCCTAGAGAAACTAGATATGCCACCATGGAAAAAGAATGCTTAGCCATCAAATGGGCCATAGAATCCCTACAATACTACCTAGCAGGGAGACGATTCTTTCTGATAACGGATCATGCACCCTTAACTTGGTTGGCCACAAATAAGAATACCAACGCTAAAATACTAAGATGGTTCTTAGCACTACAACCTTTTTCCTTTCAGACTATCCACTTCCCGGGACGTTTGCAAAGTAACGTGGACTTCCTTTCCCGTTGTCCTGTTTCTGAATGGCCCGATCGTCCATCCCCAGGAGAAAGGCAGTGTAATCCAGGCACTGCGGAAGACGAGTCTTCCGCGCACTCCAAGATGGCGGCGACGGAGGCCCGTCCTGAGGAGGGAAGCGCTCTAGTCGTGCTGGCCGGCGCGGAGCTGACGTCATGCCCTGAGACACCAGAAATGCGGACGGAGGAGGTGAGAGCCCCGGCGTGGGACGGAGGAGAACGCGGAGCAGACCGAGGGAGCACCGACGACAACAGGCAGCAGAGAGAGAACACCGGCGAGGAAGAGGAGAGACAGCGCGGAATTCCAGCAGACACCGCTCTAGTGTCCAGTCGTCCCAGGGAGGATCAGGACGCCGAGACACCCCAGGCTACAGTCCCGGAGGACTGTAGCTTCAGGTCAGTGCCTTTCCTGAATTACTTGAAGCGCTTAACGGGTAGGGGTAAAGCCAGGGGGCCAACAGCAGCGGGGCACTAGCCAGGATCGACCTGTCCCTTACGACTTCCCCACCCTCACAATCGTGGTGATAAGAAGAAACAGGTGGAGGGTTTGTCACAGCCAAGGAAAAGTTCTAATACTGACGGGAGGTTGTTTTTTTCCTTTGTCTCCCGGGGACGCCACCTTTTCCCAGAGAACCTCTAAGAAGCTGACTTAAAGCAAACCGGAGAGAAACCCGAGGACGGGACCACCGGACCTGGGGCACCGCTTATTCTACTACCTAGAAGACTTTAGTTATTGCATCTCTTTGTTCAAATACGACTGACTCGAGGTTTTGGAGCAGTCTCTGTTCGGACCTTATCTACCTCTTTAATAAACCACGCCCACAATTAAACCCAGTGGCTCCCAGAGTACGTCTTTAACAGCTAGAAGCAAGGGTCAGTTACAGGTCCCAAGAGGGGGTTTGACCACACTATGGAAATCCATTAAAACAAATGCAAATCGTAGATTGTAAGGTAGAAAGTTGAATGGACCAACTAAATCAATACCCACCTTCAACCATGGTTTAGGGGGATATGAAATAGGTTGAAGCGGAGGAGTAACTACCCTCAATTTCTTCTCTGCACCACTACACACGCCACACCGTTTAACATTCTCTTCTATGTCCTTATCCATAGAAGGCCACCAATAATGTAACCTAAGGCGTTTCTTAGTCATGGTTGCACCCAAATGCCCATCGTGTGCACAATCAATCAATTTAGGACGAATCCCAAAAGGAGGCACACACCTACCATCCCTCATGACCACCCCATCCTCAATGGACAACTCCTCTGAAATCTTCCAAAAGGGTTGAATTTCAGAGTCCACACCTTTTTCTCGTGGCCAACCTTTCACAATAAATTCTTTCACCTTAAATAAACAACGATCTTCATTCACAGCTTCTCTCCATTCCACCTCACTGCAAGCCTTGTTGTCAACTGCATCCACCACAGCAATAAAACAATCCTCCTTGTCCTCATCCAAATCTAAAGTATCATCCTCACCTAGAGGGAGTCTGGACAACATGTCAGCTCTAACATTTAGTTTTCCAGGAATATGTTTTGTAACAAAATCATACTGTAACAATTTAGTGGTCAACCGTGCAATGCGAGGAGTAGCATATTTTAAACGCTCACCACACAAAATATAAACCAAAGGTTTGTGGTCCGTATGAATCTGGAATTTCCTTCCCCATATATACGTTCTAAACTTCTCACATGCCCAAAAGCACGCTAACACTTCCTTCTCAATCACAGAGTAATTGACCTTGGGATCCCTTAGTAGCCTGGATGCATAACTAATGGTGACCTCATCTTGACCCGAGACCTGAGTAAGAACCGCACCCAAACCATAACTACAGGCATCAACTGTAATAATACAGGGTACCGTTGGATCATAAGCCCTCAAAGATTTTGCATTAGTCATTTCAGCCTTGACCAGCTCAAACGTTTCTTGACATAGGTCATCCCACATGAACGTGACATTCGACCGCAGCATATTGGATAAGCTTTTCATTTTAGTAGCATAGCCAGGTATAAACCGTGAATAAAATTCACACAACCCCAAGAAGGAGCGTAGTTCTTCTTTGTTCTTGGGACAAGGACATTCCACAACTGCTTTAACTAACCCAGGCCTCGGACTCACACCATCACCGGAAACCAGGTGTCCTAAGAATTCTATCTCCTTCTTCCAGAATTCACATTTGCTCTTCTTGACAACTATCCCTTTTTCTTCAAAAATTCTCAGAACTGTTCTAAGAACCTTGTCATGTTCATCCAAATGCTTGCTGAAGATCAACACATCATCTTGAAAAATTACAACTCCTTTTACATCGTGCAACACCACTGCATGACTCTCTGAAAAACAGACGCTGCAGATGCTAGCCCAAAGGGCATCCTACAGAATTGGAACGACCCAAAAGCCGAATTGAAAGCCGTGTAATGGCGAGAATCAACATCTAACAAAACCTGATGATATGCCGACGCTAGGTCAATTTTCGAGAACCATTCAGCTCACCTAAGCTCTTCTAGTAAATCTCCAATTTTAGGAAGAGGGTGAGCATCTACTCACATTTCCTTGTTGAGACTCCTCAAATCTATGCATAAGCGGATCTCCCCATTACGCTTACGTGCGACCACCAATGGACTAAGCCACAAACTGGACTCTACAGGCTCTATAATACCAGAATTTCCCAACCTTTCTAACTCTGCTTTAAGATTTGCCCTAAGACTGAATGGTACTGACCTCACCTTGTGCTTGACTGGCACTGCATTACTCTTAACCTTAATCTTGTGTTTGAAGCCATTGATTTTTCCGAGAGCATCAGAAAACACACCAGGGAATTCACGCTCCAACCCATCTGAACCACAAACCTCTTGCACAACCAATACCTGTTCACTCGTCCCGGCTTCAAAATCATCCCAAACAGGCCTTGGTGGTACCAGCCTAAAATGTTTAAGCCACGCACAGCCACATAAATCTTACCCTGGATTCTGCGACCTCTGAACTCCAGCACATCCTCTATGTACCCCTCCAAGTCTATCTTGCGTCCTTCATAGGAAACAGGTGCTCTATCTGGTGGAAAAAGTTGTCTCTCACCCCAAGACTCTCTAAAAAGTTCATACGTAATCATAG
Source organism: Triturus cristatus (assembly GCF_964204655.1). Lineage (NCBI taxonomy): Eukaryota > Metazoa > Chordata > Amphibia > Caudata > Salamandridae > Triturus > Triturus cristatus. The sequence continues at coordinate 877,979,432 of NC_140584.1, read as the reverse complement.
TGATACGTGCTCCAGAATCCACCAACAACCTCAATGTAACATCACCCACTCTTATGTCCGCATAGGGATCAACACAATCAGCAGGATCACCAGAAACAATGCCCTCCTCAGTGACCATGACAATCATATCTTGAAACTCCTGTACAATGTCATTCTCATTCAGTCGCTCATCTTGGACCACGCTATTTACTTTTTCATTCTTAAGCGTATTGGTCGGGCACACTTTCGCCAAATGCCCCATTCTGCTACACTTATGACACTTAGCATTCTTCCCTGGACAAAATCTATTGTCCCTGCCATGTGGTAAATACCCACATCTGTAACACACGTTGGTTTTCTTGAAAAAACACTTTTCCATGTTTTTTGGCTTTCTAGAGGAATTTCCATCAGCACTCGTAGACGCTACAGCGTTAACAGATTCTTTTGTACTAGAAGCCATATTTAGCTCCTTAATAGAGTTTTGCGCCAACTCTACACTCTTAGCCACTTTTATTATTTCCTCAAGACTAGGATTGCCCATAGTAAGTAATTTTTGTTGAATCTGTCTATCCAGATAATGAGCAATAAATTGATCTCTAACTAGTTGGTCTCTATATTCACCAAAATCACACTCTGCACACAATTTACGTAAAGCACTGAGATAAGTGTCAACATTTTCACATTGCAACTGTGCTCGCTTAAAAAATGTATGCCTTAAAACTACCAGGCTAGGTTGAACATCAAACTTTAAAACTAACTTTTTTATGGCTTCCTGGTACTCATCAACAACCTCGCCTTCAGCTAAAACTAACACAGGAAGATGCTTGTAAACTTCCCTCCCTTTAAACCCAAGAGAATTTAAAAGAAGAAACTTTTTCCTTTCCGCCCTATAGCGTGATGCTCCAATTGCCCCAATGTATGTCTCAAATGCGTCAAACCATTGTCTCCACTGTATAGGAGGCGCACCAGGGCTTTCCAAAAATGGAGGAGGTGGATTTACAGCTTGCATGATGGGAACACTAATGCAGATCTACAAGCTCGACTTTTGCTCTAATAGAACTGAGAAGATCAGTAGACCACAAGAACAAAATATGCTACACCACCTTACAGTTCCCTCATACAACGCTGCACCAATAATAAACCATAACATGAGCTTGACGGTGAAACAGATCAAAAACAAAAACAATATACTCCAGGAGTGTCATTCAATCAGCATGAAGACAAAGTAAAAAAAAATCGTCCAGATTGAGAACAGCAATGTCAAAGTTCCTTCGATCACGAAGAGTAGATGAAAAAAAACATTACCACCATGAAGACACAGAACGATTGATATTGTAGTCTTCCAGACCCACACCAGTACATTCGCCGCTGAATATCCTTCCCAACTGCCGAAAGCAATACAAAAGTCCACACTTCCGTGTACCACAGCTGAAAATGATAAAATTCTTCCCCACGTATCGGCAGCGTGCTGACGCTGCTCGTGGCTGAGAAAAAAAAAAAATCTGTCACTGGCTGACGCTGTTCGTTTCACTTGACAACAGCCTAAGCAACGTGCTGATGCCACTCGTAGCTGCGTTACCTTGACGACCCTTGCCGACGCGATGGGCTGCACTCAGGAGCCTACGCCAATACGATCAGTGGCGTTGTAGTGCGTCATCATTCCCCAGCGGGTCTCGGCAAGTATACAACTCCTGCTGCAATAACTTACGCACCACGCAGCTTGCCATATCAGCGCCCAAACCTCACCACGCCTTGAGCAGGTACACTCCCGATCTCCTCGCCAACGAACCAATTTCTCACAGGTCCTTCCTTCACTGTGCAGTGCAGAGACCCAGCAAGACGGACGAGAAACTTTCCACGCTGCTGAATTAGGTAGGACGCTTTACACTTTTCCTTCAGCTGTGAAAAAATAAGCTTCCATCTTCTTCTGTATTACGGTAGCCAAAATTCAAATCGTCATCTGCTTTCTTGTGACGTCTTCCTTAACGTGACCGGCTAGATTAAATCCATGAAAAACTTCACTGCTGCGATGGCTCGCCCACTCGTCGCCAAAAATTATGTTATAATCTTCTAAAAGCATGTGAATTAAACCGGATACTTGAAGGTTGTCTGTGTGCTTTTATTGTAGGTTCAACGAGCCACCGCTCCTCTCCTAGTCAGAGAGAGGTCCCAACTGACACTGTGTAGAACTCACCCACAGAGTGTTCTCATGACAACATACAGAATGCTCAGTACAAATCAACAAGCATAGCTAAGCATAACATAGTACGCATAGTCCTGGTGGTATTTTGGGGCTTAGTCCTCCAAGCATCTCTCAGGGCTGGGAGTGATTGCTGCAGAAGCCGGATCTCCAAACATCCATCAGACACATTAGAGTGACTGCCACAGAAGATGATGATTTCCACATTGAGTTATGTTTGTCTAGCCTGGGGTGCAGGTGAGATTAACGTCCCTCCCTCATAGTAGAGCGCAGGAGTCATAGCAGCTGCATCTCTCCAGAACATCCTGATAGGCAACAGAGAAGTCAGTGTTGGGGCCATAGGTACTAATAACGGTAATGTGCGAACAACCTAAAATGCCTTGTAGGATAATGGTTATCACTATCCGCAATCACATCAAGAAGTCACAACGAGACTCCACTCCTAACTATGATAGTGGCACCCATAGAACAAACAGAATATAATGCAAAGAATCAATGAGCACTCCATTTACAGGCACTTTGTTCATCTGAGTGTTTAGTTAAATGTCTTTCCTGAAGCAGGTGATGTCAGTATGGTGCCTATTCAAATATCTGAGGACCGGCCTAACTTTACGGGGACTCTATAAGCCTCGGCCACTCCAGGTGAATAGGTGAATGTCACGTTAACTTTTATACCCTGCCCTGGATGAGTGGTGATACACAGCATGATGTCACACATGTCCTTACTGTTGGCTGGGTTATCACTGCAGCATTTGGGAGTGTACTCAGTAACGCCATGCTCATGTCCCACCCACAGATATAGCCCCGCAAATCCTTAACATACATAACTCTGCATGTCAACTAATAATAGACAGATTTAAAGGTCACAAGCATGGTGGCTGCAAGGCTGTTGGTATTACAACCCAGTTGCGGCTGCTGCAGGTAAGAGCGGTAGGTCGGTGGGGGGGTGCAAGGCGATTTCGAGAGACAACCACAAGGGGAAATTAATTATTTATTTAATTTTCCCCGTGGTAGTTTCTCGAAAACCCCCCAACCCGGCCCCACCGCTCTTACATACAGCGGCCGCCGCTGTTACATGCAGGTGGAGATGGCCGGGGAGGAAGTGATATGTGGAGTCCCCACCTTGCCTTAATGAGAACACAAAAAGAAGACAATGGGGCCGGTTGAGCCGGTTTGCGGCGCTCTTCCACCATGCAACATGGTGCAAATGCGACACAAACCTTCCATGTGATTTATCAGCCACACAAGGACACTTTGCTTGGCCCTGACTGGCTCCATTAATCTGGAGTAAGGCAACGCGGCGCAAATTTCTGCGTTGCCTTACTCTGTCCTGAGAAGACATTCAATGGGCATTGCATGGGAACAGTGTTGCGTGGGTGTCCCCACGTAACTCCCATGGTTTTTGATGCATTTCCCGATTTATCAGAACTGGTAGACTTGGGAATGCTCCAAAAGATACGCCTTCTCAGGTGAGGCGTAACGAGCAGAACTATTTTTTATTTATCCTTGTTACTTCCTCTTTCTATGTGTACTGCATTCTGCAACACACATATAAAGAGAAATATGCTTCCCAGGATTGTTTTGGGGCATGAAGGTGTTCCTTCCTGCAAAAAACAATCATGCCTGCAATACAGGCACCATTGTACCATGGGTCAAGGGTGCTTGCATTGGCCCTAGGCTGCCAAAAGGGCGCCAGCGCAGGGGAAAAGGCAGGAATGCACCATATTGCCTTTAATAAGGAGCATTCCTGCCCTTTCCATGTCATGCAGTGCAGTGCCGCAAGGTGACTTATTGCGCTGTACTCTGTGACATTCTCATTAATAGGCCAAAATGTGTCTTACGCGTATAAGAGACCCTGTTCGGCACACGTATGGTGAGGGCGCACTTTGTGTCATTGTCTCTTATTGTACGGGAGTGCATTATGCAGCCTGCCTAGAACCCAGCATATGGTATACTTGTGTAGGTTCATGGTACCAATACTTCGGTTAGTAAGATGTTGGAGGGTTTTGTTCCTCGTTTCTCTCTCCACCTGCCACCCCCGCCTGCCGCACCTGACAGAAGCAGTCAGTGGAGGGCTCTGGCAGCTGGACATCAAGGGCCAAATAAGAATAGTCTGACATGTTGAAAAAGTCCAGAGAGCAGAGGCATAGAAATCACATTGACGGTATAGGAGTCTGATGGGCAACAAGCCATTGACACTCAATCCAGATGGGTCTCCTGTAATGTTTTTAGCCTGTCACAATGGGGATCATCTCCCTAGGTTTTTTCAGGAAGGCAACTCCTTCCAGAAGAAGTGTGGTTTAGTATGTGTCATGATCTTCAGGTGAGCCGGGTAAAGCTTTGCATACAGAACGTTGAGTTGCTACAGTTTCTTCTTGATGATTGTAGGTGTGTGCCGAGCATCCTGTGCTTCAAGCATGAAATTCAGGAAGATAGAGCTGGACGAGCCTTGGTATGACAGATCATACATTTCCTGTTCCAGTCTCCGGACAGCGTCCTGACCCCTGTGGTTCAATAAGCCCCCTATTACGGGTCTTAAGGTGGCCCCCAGAGGTGTCTTAGTCACTAATAAGTGTTGAGCCTGCTCCACTATAAACAAGGGCAGTTGTGATCTGTCATATGTCTGTGAGCACTGTCTATCAAAGTCCCTCCATTTTCCCTGTGGTTGTCAATTACGGTACATCAGTAGTATGTATGCTATTTCTCCTTGAGGAACCCCAAGATCTTCATTTTTAGCCTTGATGAGTTTCAGAACTTTCTGCATTTGAAGGCACTCCTCATTTTGTGTGGTTAACTCGTTTTTTAAAACTCAGATATGGTGAGTCAATCCTCCATATGGTTTAATTGGACAATCAATGTGTCCATTTTGTTACCAATAGACAGGCTTTTTTTTAGCAATGACTTGATGTTCATTTGTTCCACCTGCACCTTCTCTGGTGTCCCCCCCCCCTTAGTTTGTGACAACTTCATGTTCTCGTGATCATGTAGATTTTCGGAAGGAAATGGCAAGCTTGGCCTGCTTTTATTTTCCTTTAATCATGGCTGCCTGGGAAAAAATATCTGGAGCAGTGCAGGGTCTCAAATGTGCTCTGGCAGTTCTCTGAAGATGTGTGGGGTTAACCTCTTCCTCCTGGGGCATTAGGCCCAAAGTTCCATCCAAAGCTCTGCTAAGATTAATAGGTGACTATCGGCTGTTCTGAAGTATTCACATTGGAGTGTCTATTGTGTCCATGTTTTTGCCACAGATTGGACTGGAGGTGTTTAGAGAGAGGCCAACAGGATTGCCTTTCCAGTGTCCAGTTTCTCTCCCAGCACTGCATTTGTTTGGGGCCGTGGAGTAGAGACACGCTGAAGTGGACACGAGCAGACCAACCTATGTCTCAACCTGATTACGACAGTTCAGAACTTAATGGCACATGTGGGGGTCTGAATCTCCCTACACAACTGTTCCAGGGGTGAAAGGCATCTCAGGATAGGTAATGGGCACAGAACCTATTGCAATGAGTGATACTTTTATATAGAAGTGTGTGCCCAGGAGTGGCAGAGCTTTCCCCGGCAGCTCCACAGCACAAGTTCCTGTGTATCGCAACTGTAGATAGGAGGACACACAGACAGGCATCCTACTGTCTGTGGGTGGGCAGTTGGTAGATAGACAAATGACTCACCGGAAAGTTTGCTGCTGATGACATGGTTCTTCTTATGTGCTGGCCAGTCTCCCTTCTGGCTGTCTGCGTCCACAGGCGGTGGGAGCCTCAAGCAGCTGCGGCACCCTCTCTCCATGCTAGCCCCCCACTTGAAAGGTGCACCTTAGGGCAAAGGGGATAATCTCTGTAGTGCCTGCCACCGACAGCTCTGGGACGCAGAGCCCATGCAGCTCCACGCCAGGTTGTGGCTCTCATAATCTGATCTGACTCCCTCCACCCCCTCCCATCTGGGCCAGTTTCACTGTGGTCTCTCTCCAATGAGACCTTCACAGCTCCACCAGGCAGCTAGAAGTCACAGTGTCACATTAACATTATAGTAGACAATAATGTGTCACTTTTCTTATGTAAAATCTCACAGGGAGGGACAGGGGGCGTGATAGGTCCAGCATACGGACCCGATCAGAAGTTGAAGACAAAAGGTAAGCTGTTCCTAGGGGGCTGGAGGGGGGGAAAAAAGGGGAAAGAGTAGGGACACATCAGTAATGGCGGACGTAGGTAGGTGCTAGAGAGAGCAAGAGAGTTAATGCTCGTCCAGGGATAGCTCCAATTAGGAGCCAGGGCCCTCACACAACCTGAGGGGTGTCATGCTTCATCATAGGGCAGCTCCACATTGGGCCGGCGCTGCAATGCCCAACGGGCCCCAGAGGGGGCTCATTGCCGGAGGTCTTCTCGGTTTTGCCGTCGTGAAGCTAGATGATATTATGTGAAGGTGAGCCTATGTAAAGGGAGTAGATATGGGAATGTGCGGGTGTGATTTAAAAATGGCTCCTGGATACTCCAAGGGGAATTTATTCGCAGAGTGTCTGGGCCATAAATAAAAACAGACTGAAAAAGTTGTGAACTGAGAGGGGAAATTAGACCTGTGTCAGTTCTAGTGAGTTGTGCAAAAGGGTAAAAATGTTTCTAGCCTATTTAAAAAGTCCAACAGGATCTCTGCAATTCATCAGGACCCATGAACCTCATCTACTCTAAAGGAAGCTGCAAATATGGTAAGACGGAGGTCAAAGTCACATCCCCTTATGTCAGGATACTTGAGTCTTCCTAGTGTGTGAAAAAATATAATAAATCATACATGAGCTACAGTTATACCTTCCGGAGATAGGTTCACCGTTAGAATGAGGTAGAAATGCCCCAACAGGGACAAACCGGTGGACTTGCTCAAGTCACGAGGGGAACCAATTTGTATCCTCGAGGTTCCCAGTGCGGGACCCACGTTGTCCCATAGTCTTCCTTTCATATCATATACAGTACAACGGTTCAAGGACATGCAAAGGGGAGCAAAGCAAGCCAGATACCTCAGCTTTTCAAGATAAATCTAGTCAGCAGGTGTTACTGATTCAAAAATGCTTCAATACTATAAAGTCCATGAGACTCTCAGTCCGCTCGACACCATATACCTGCCAATAGGTACATCTCAACAGTTACCCCTCAACATTAGGAATGGCCTAATAAATATTTTTTGAGCAGTTTGTGGAAGGCCCAGTACCTCTTGTGAAGGATCTTAAAGTAGCTACTTTTCAGCCTACCTTCATGTAAATCTCTGTTGTTTGTTCTGAAAGGTCTGACCATTCTTTGTCTGGAGGTGAAGGTGTAGCAACATCTTCCATCTTCTTCATAGTTCCTCCTCTACTGGTTTGGAAAAGGAGTGAGAAATAATACTCTGTATACGCCGGACACCCTCTGTCTAAGGTCCCCCAACCTATGTAAATAGTAACAAATGGGAGAGTCGTGAAGGACAATCAGTGGTTTACCTAGTTTAGAGCTCAGAAAGTGGGTTATATTGCCATAGCTGATCAGTAACCAACCTATAGTCACCCTAATCAGAAGACAACAATATGCTATATCCTAATGTAAGGAGGTGGTATGCAAGTTTGAACTGACCTGTAAGACAACATGTAAGTGCCTGAAAGACTAATCTGATAAAACATCCCCGATTTGCAGAATGTGGGCCACTTTTTTAGCTATTTGATTCGCTCATTATTTTGTGGTGCCCAGGCTGAATTTTTGTCCCAGTCAGACCCTGGAGGTCTGTTGCACAGATGCCCGCCACCTTCCATGGCTCTTATCGTAGTGGGACTCTTCAAGTGCACGGAGCTGCATTCCACCACTGCTGGGCCTTGTTGTGTACCCAATGATGTACCAGTAGGTATCTATGTATAGAGAGCCATCATTCAATGGTCGAAAGGATCATCAGGGTATCCATCCATCAGGGACTGTGGTAAAGTCACCCAATAGATAGTGGCACTACCCCGTTACTGTGAGAATCTAGCTTCTAATTTTCCAGGTCCCTCTAAAAACTCATAGCATGTGGGTGCAGCCCAATGACGCTAAGTTGACAGAGCTAATTAGCCATTTAGCAAACTCTATGTGAGGCATCAATATGTCTCCTGAATTATTTTCTGTTCTGGTTAATATCTTCAACTCCATGTTTATAACTGGAGTCTCTCCATTCTCCGTCTTCCAAAAATACCAAACCTGGATCCAGAGGACCCAGTCAACTACCGACCAATTTCTAGATTACTGTTCCCGGCGAAAATAATAGAAAAAATCATGAATACCCAATTGACTCAGTTTATTCAAGGTTATCACTTGTTGGACCCAACTCAGTTTGGGTGTTGAACAGAACATAGCACTGAGACTGCACTGATTATAGCCACTGATAAACCTATGAGTATCTTAGATGGAGGAGGCACCACAGCTCTGGTCCTGCTCGAAATGTAGGCGGCATTTAGTACTGTGGACCATGCTCTTAATCCAATGCTTGGAGACCTCGGGCATAAAAAGTACAGCCCTGGTACTTCTGAAATCTTTTCTAAAGGACAGAGAAAACACAGTGCTGCTGCACAGCTTCAGCTCAAACACTTTTTCGGTTCCCTCTGGGGTCCCGCAAGGGTCCGTACTTATTCCAACTCTTTTTAATCTATATGTTACAGAACTCACCCGTCTGATTCAAACCTTTTGGTGTCTCCCTTACTTCATACGCAGACGACACACAAATTGTGTTTTCGGCCTACAATGCTATTAACGACATGAGCTCTAAGCTACACAACTGCTTGAGATAAATTCGTGTCTGGATGGGCAAGTGCTGCCTGAAATTAAACTTGGATAAAACCGAGGTTATCCGCTTTGAAAATAACCTTAAATTTTGGATTCATCAAGCTGGCCTTTGGAAATGGGCCCTCTCCTGGTGCCAACCTCAAGAGCTAAGAGTCTTGTGGGCACATGCATCAAACCATTTTGCAATTAAGGAATATTTAGGAATCGCTATTTTAATAGCGATTCAGTCATGCATAGGCTTTTGCGAGTCCTTAATTGTGATTCCTTAATAATCACAATTAAGGACTCGCAAAAGCCTACCTTGATGCATGTGCCCCTTGGAGTAGTACTTGGTGACAAAGTTAATTTCAGCATGCATGTTAACGCGGTCATATCCTCTTCTTTCAATACTCTTCAAATTATAAAAAAAGATCCTCTAATATCTTCCTATCAATTCCAGGAAAACAGTTATCTTATCATTAGTTCTATCTAAGGTATATTACTGCAATGGACTGTACATCAATTTAAAGGAACAATAATTGAAAAAACTGCAGGTCTTACAAAATACTGCTGCCAGATTACTCCTAGGCTTCCCTAAACATTATTCAGTTTCTCAAGCCATCAAAGACCTGCATTGGCTGACGGTCAGGAATCGTATTAAATTTAAAGCCCAGTGCCTAACCTTCAAGGTTTTGCATGACATAAAGCCGGAATTTCTAAAACAAGCTGTCTCCTAGTATGAACCCAGCAGGAACCTCAGATCAAAGGGAACAAGAAAAGTAATCACCCAAAGATATAAGAAAACTAAATGGGGAGGAAACAGTTTCATCTCTGGAGTGACTGAACATTGGAATTGCTTACCAATGTACACAAAATCTGCTCCATCTTTACGGGTGTTCAGAAAACTCCTGAAAACCTGTCTGTTTAATAACTAACTCTCTTACAGTTTCTCTTATGCTCTCTGCTGATCTAGCACCAAGACACCGTAGGATATATATGCGCTTTAGAAATGTTCTAAGATAACATAACATAACTTTCTGGCTTTCAGTTCTAGTTTTGTTTGTTCCCTCACCAAGGTCAAGATGTCATGGTCAGGTCTCCTCAATAGTGGCTAGGGAAGGTGTAACATAAGTATGGCAAACAAGTAATTAAATCTTGAAGCAACCACCATTTTCATAGTTTGGGCTCTGTCCCGTAGGAAATGTTGTTGCTGGGACCAGAAATCTGATTTTGGTGTTCAGTATTTCGAAGTTATCCTCTACCATCTACCTATGGCCATCATTCATGAGGATGCCCAGATACCCGATCTTCGACTGTTTCCATTGAAATGATCATCTGAAAATGGATGCTCTGATGTTGTGGGAAGACAATCGGAGAGCCTCCTTTTGTCCTAGTTCAGCTTAAACCCTGTAAAGGGGGAAAAGTCACATCTGCATTCTAAATGATCTTCTGAGGAATAGAGGAGGTGGACAGTAATTTGCAGGGTCATCTGGGCTAAAGTTGGCCTCTTCAGAAGTGGGAGGATTCTACTTTCCTTGATGGTGGCCCAATGGGGAGAGGCAGTGCTTCGCTGGAGCTAGACTTCAACGATGGGGATCGTATGATCTCATCTTCGGAGGACCCGGCTTTGATTACCAAAGGTCAGCAAGGGTGAGAGGGGAGAACTACATTCTAGTTAGTGTGTTACAAGGTGGAACTGTAGAGCAAGAGTTGTTATTTCAACATCATCGGTGTGCTAACTGATATGGTCTATTTTCACTTTGAACAATGTCTTGATCATTTTGCCCTTGTCAATGGATTGTTCTATTGGAAGGTCAGCTCCAGCGGTGATGCAATGCTTGAGGGCTTCGAGGACCGCTCTGGTTTTACTTGGGCTGAGGGAGTTGATAGTGATGTATTTTTCTGTGGTTGTAATGATAAATTGTCACCCTGTGGAGAGGATGGTCTTAGGTCTTCCAGTGATGCTGTAACAATTTTCAAAGTGCTGGTGCGGGCCAGCTGCATTAACTCTCTAGGGTTATGGGGGCTCTGAAAAAGCGAACTGCTACCTAAACAGAGAATGGGCTAAATGAGTGAATCCTATTCAATGGGTAATGAGGAAGGTGTAAGTCCTTTAATTTGATAATACCTTTAACAAATGTATAGCTAAAATGTGTTAAGGAACTGTAGTTTATAGAGAGCATATTCTTATTTGAAATAGCCGCTTTGTGAAATGAAAACTCCAAAACCTATTGGAAAACAAACTCAGTTTTGATTGAGAACAACAAGGCATACAAAAAATCAAATGCCAGTGCCAACCAAGCAGAATGGTGTGGCCTATGCCATTTCATGCTCCCTCACTAGAATACAGAGATCAGCAATACACCATCTATCCAGTTATTTTGTCTTGGAAATCAGTTCTGCCTGATATGTAAATGCAACTTATTCCATCCATCCAAAGCAAATAAATACACCTCACAGGGTTCACAAATGTGTTAAACAAAAATCTAGGATTGAAACCATGGTGTCTTGCTGCAATATTGCAATCCTATCCCAAACACTGCAAAAGTCAGTCAAAGTAAGGTCAGCGTCAGCTGTTATCTTGAAGTGTACAGCTCATACTGAGCTCAACTTCACCTAGTTGCTTCCTCTTCAATTGAACCACAGTTGGTACCTGCAGATGTCAAGTTGAATGTACATACTGGTGCAGAACCCTGCAGCGGGACGATGCACTGATTTAAGCCTGTCATTTACCAACCAACCAATCTATCCTATTTCCCAAGTGACCTTTAGTATTGCTCTATCACTCTGTGTATGGTATTCTCGACACTTGAGCTTGTCAATCAGTTTTTAATTTATTTCTGTATAGTAAAATTTGCAATGTGTGGCCACTTACTTTTTGTTACGTAACTGTGCAATTTGTTAAAAGAATATTTTTAAAGGTTATTTCTTTAATTTGCCATAGCCAAATATCAACATGTAGGCACTATTTTATTGGAGCTGGTGAAACTTCAATTACGCAGGTGTCTTCTAGGGAATTGTATGCCATTATTCCACATTGTATAACTTTACCAGGTTTGCAGCAAAATTAAAGCATGATAGCTTTTTTGTAGTACCCAAGTGTGTGCAGCGTTAGCCAAACGCTGTGGGTCTGATTCACATAGGAAGACTCGGCAGTTGGAGCGGATATCTCTGCATAGTAAAATATAGAAAAATAAGAACGTTGATTTTAGTCAAAAAACAAAATTACAAATAGTGTATGTTAAATATGATTGTGAATTCATTTTATATATTTATTTTAAATATACACAAAATAAAACAAATTCTACACTACTACTTACTTATTTTTGAGTTAAAACTTTAATACATGGAAAGATGTGAAATTACAATTATATTTCTGAAATTTAAATTTAAAAAAAAAAATCTTAACCATAGAAACACATTAATTTTTATATGCATCAATAATTATTAAAAGGTATGGGTAGCATGAATTCAAATTAATGTAGTTACATTTTAATGCTAATTATTGTTACATTCATTTTTAAATTCAAAATAGGGCATTGCAATATTTTATAATTACATAAAAAATATGTACTATTTTTATATATTACTAATAAATTATAGGTTTATATATAATACAAATTCTAATTTAATGTAACATTATTTATAATGAGGTTATTTTCATTCCCTACCTCCATGAGGAAGGGTGTCACAGTACCAGTGGTTAACCATATGTGGTGCTGGACTTACTACTGTATTTGTCTTATTACATATTGGCTTTTGAATGACTTAATTACAATAATAGAAATCTTTTTTTTTTAAAAGGGAAACTAGGTATCATTATGCTACCTTCATCATTATCATCGTACGGTTGATGTGTTTCAGACCATGAAATGGCATCAGAAAGCATCCTCAAGCTTTCATCAGGACTGTGGAGCCATTCTGTCTATAGATTCCTAAGTTGCCTTCACCTTGTCAAAAATGAAACCTCCTTATTTGTATTAAGCTGGCGATCCACAAAGTTAGGGAGCAAAGCACGTAACCACTGTCGGTGTACTTGTACCTATAAGCACATCAAACCACACAATCTGCCACAATAAAAATATACCACACGTGTGGTCACAGCAACACTTAGTGCTCTGTGCTCAATACTATTGCTCATGTAAGCCTTCCAACCCTTGTTCGCCAAGAGGCAAGGAGATGATGGGCAGTCACTACACAGTGTAATAGGTTGTAGGTTGCTGTAGACAACAATTGTGTTAGTACCGGTAAATGCAATGATATTATATAGTTTTCAAATCTTTCCAAACCCTCTTCCTTGCATCTTTTGACTCATGATGAAAATTTTCCTTATGTTATCAATACTAAATGTCAATAACATGTGGATTATCATGGATTATAAAAGGGAATACTGTGTGTCTCGTTAATAGAGTCGGGGACCAGGATTATCATGAAGAAATTAGCAAATTTGATACATAGAAATCATTGCGGTGAACAAGTGAATCACGATGTAACAGAATTCACACTGGGCCATAGAAGATATCTCCTAATATGCAAAGGTAGAGATCACAGATAGGACGGTAACTGCACTGTGTCTCATATATAGAGCCAGGGGACTATGGTTATCATGAAAAACTGAGCCAATCTGTTACATCATGATTATAGTAGCACAAAATGCATCTTGTATCATGGCATTGTGGACACTAACCTGTCGCAGAAGAGTTCTCTGTGATGTAATTGTGTGTATGCTTCCGGAGAACTTTATTTAAGAAGGGTTAAATATAAAGAGACGCATAGCTCTGTACCAAGTACTACACACCCATTAATATTGTGTTATAAATAGAGTCGGGAGCGCATGGTTATGAAGGTATGAGACAATTTGATAAATAAAGATTATCAAAGTGCAAAAGTGTGGTTGAAGTGCATTTAAAAAAAGTATGGGGACTGTGATCCTGAGTCCAGTGGGGGCTGGGTCAGTGAGCATGGGGGCAGGATCAAAGGAGTGGCTAAAAAGAACAAAATATTCGGTAACTGTTTTGTTGGTCTTTCCTCTTCAAGTAAGTGCAAATAACATAACGCACACCTTAAATTAACAAGCATTGGCATAGCCAATAGGTTTCGCCTTTGGGACCTTATAAGTGTTTAGCCATGCAACACTTGGGTGCAGATTCCGATCGGGTAAAAGAAATTCACGTACGACTCGTATCCGTATTTTTTTTATGTACGATTCGTACAAGTCCCGTCCCACCGGTGAAGTACGATTCGTACGTGAAAAATACATACAAATCGCTTCAGGAAAAGTCTACGAGACATACCCGGACAGTTTTACATACAGTTCGTAAAACTGAAGTCCGAGCGCACAAGTACGATCGGTACCGCCCTTCCGAATACACAAGCGTATGTAAAACATCCCGTACGGAGTGAACTCTGTACCACTCGTATCCCGGGTAAACTTGTGCCCGGGATACGAGTCGTACAGCCTCCCTCCTCCCCCCGCGTATGTCCGCACGTATCCCCGTATGTCAGCACCGTAGCCCCCCCATGTCCGCACCGTACCCCAGCCCCGTACTTGTACGCACCGTACCCCAGCACCATACCCCAACCCCGTACTTGTACGCACCGTACCCCAGCCCCGTACTTGTACACACCGTTCCCCAGCCCCGTACTTGGACGCACCGTAACCAAGCCCCATACTTGGACGCACCGTACCCAAGCCCCGTACTTGTAAGCACCGTACCCCAGCACCGTACCCCATCCCCGTACTTGTACACAGCGTACCCCAGCCCCGTACTTGTATGCACCGTACCCCAGCACTGTACCCCAGCCCCGTTCTTGTACGCACCGTACCCCAGCACCGTACCCCAGCCCCGTACTTGTATGCACCATACCCCAGCACCGTACCCCAGCCCCGTACTTGTATGCACCGTACCCCAGCACCGTACCCCAGCCCCGTACTTGGATGCACCGTACCCAAGCCCCGTACTTGTACGCACCGTACCCCAGCCCCGTACTTGTACGCACTGTACCCCAGCACCGTACCCCGCCCCGTACTTGGACGCACCGTACCCCAGCCCCTTACTTGTACGCACCGTACCCCAGCACCGTACTTGGACGCACCATACCCCTGAACTGTCCCCCAGCATCGCGTATGTACGGACCTTACAACAACATTGCGTATGCGAGCACGGTACAACAACATCGCGTATGGACGCACCTTACATACGCGAAAACGACTCGTACTGAACCAGGACACTGTAAAACAGCACAAGGAGGGTCAATTCGACTCGCACAACACCACAAAACACGTCTACAGTACAAAAAACATCAAAATGACTGACCTGGCACATTCAAACAGGTAAACAGAGGTCCAAACTCACAACCACCTCTTATAACACACCCACCAAAAATTCAAACTCAGGCCCACCCACAAATGGACCAATAAAAAGGGCCCACACACACAAACCATGAGCCTTTGCAACAGACTCACTGCAGCTACAGAGCACACCCCAACAACTGCACCCATACACCTTAACATCTACACCTTCACACACACTCCTTCACACAAACCCCCTCTCCACATTCCCACACACACCTTCACATTCACACCCACACACCCACAACCATCCACACCCTCACCCCACACCATGCCCGCAGACAAGAATCCAAAGTTCACAAGGGAGGAGCTGGACATCCTTGTCAACAAAGTCATCAGAGTCGAGCCACAGCTCTTTGGAATTGGAACATTGGTCAGACAGACCAGCATAGCCGATAAATCACGCCTGTGGCAGAGGAACGTCGATAGGGTGAATGCTGTTGCGCCCATCAGAAGGACCAGGAATGAATGCCAAGCCAGGTGGTACGATCTGTGGAGGGCAGTCAAGCACAAAATGAACGAGGACTACGCCCAGAGCAACATCACTGGAGGTGGGCTGCCCCGCAGACCGGTACATTACCATCCCTGGGAGGAGAAGGTGATGGCCCTGCTTCTGCCGGTGGGAATACACAGAGTCGAAGGAGTTGCAGAGCCTGGTGAGTACACTAACAACTTACGTAACATGGGGGTAATGGCATCCACACCACAACTACACCAAATGCACGCAACTACCCCCAAGCCCTCACCGGACACCACCACACTCAAAAACAACGCTCATACCACTAACATGTGTATGCTCCATCCACAAAGCAAGGCCATACCATGTCCCAGGCTACACGAAGCACAAACCCAGGACTGGATGTCCAGGACTCTGGGAGGGTGGAGCTCACAAAACACATTGTTCAACTCAGAATCAGACACCATTGCCCTCAGCCCATATGGCCCAGGTACATACCCATGCACCATGCACAATGCACAGGGACTGGCAAAGTACTGACAAGGTAGCTGACACTTGGCCCTGCTGTAGCCAGCGCAAGGCCCTCCTGTGACCACTGTAAACTCAAACACCAACACCACAAGCTCAGATATCTAGGACAGGAACTCACACTCACTGTCATGCCAGCATGCACCACGAGGGGACGGATACATCACCTAGGAGACCCACAGCCAAATCACACTACACCCACCAGCAGGCCCTGTCACACACACCCCTTACACAAGCACACACCCCCGCGGATGACCCCAACCCACCTGGACCCTCTGGTGTCCAAGCCCCTGCAGCACCTGCCTCAGGTACATCTGTGCCAACCACCACCCCCATTCCTGCCACATCCCAGGAGACACCCAGGAGCCCTGCTCGCAGTGAACAACTGAGCCAGTCTGACCTGGAGGGACAAGGTTCGCCGGGCACCCAGGAGGAGGCAGACAACCCCGCAACTGCCATCCCTCAGGGGTCCCGTAGACCTGATGTGCCCACAACGACAGGCCAGGCTCGTGTGGGCAGGGGTGGTGGGAGTGGAGGCAGGCGGAGGCGAGAACCTGACCAGCCAGCTGAAGGGACAGGTATGTCACACATACGCAACATCATGGAGGCATACCGGCCATCAGCCAGGTAGTGGAGACCCTCACAGAGATTAAGAACCAGCAGGCCGAGCAACACGCCAGTCAACAACAACACCAAGGATGGATGGAGGCAAGACTGGCTGAGCTTCTGGCGGTGCAAACGGACATAAGCCGTTCACTCCGTTGGATTGCCGACAACATGGGCAACCCTCCCTGTGCCACCAGGCGAAGACCAACACCAGCCACAGGGAGGGAGGAGGAGGAGGATTCGTCCGACGGAGCATCCCAAACATCGTCAAGGCCTGCATCTGAGGGTCCCGCGAGGAAGGTGGGTCGTCCACGGAAAAGACCGTGAGAGGCAGCGGACCATCCATATCTCCCAGGTCACCTGGCCTGGCACCTGGCCTTCATGCGCAACAGCAGCACCTCATCCACTGACATTCTCTGCCACATGGACTTGCTGGTCATAGTCTGACCAAAGATGACAAACACTGTGTTCTGGACTCTGATGACTTCAAATGCCAAGGATCCCATCTCCCCCTGTGAACTTTGGATACTAGCCACACTGTATAGCACCTATTTTCACCCACAATATACGCCCCCCCGAGAATAAAACAAACTTTCTTTAATTAGATGTTATAGTCATTTTGCATGAGTCCACAACATACGTGTGGGAAAATGTCAAACTATGCCTGAGTGTTGAACGTACTCCAGCCATCCATACCCTTGGATCTGAGTCCGGTACAGGACACACATGGGTCACAATGTATCATCCAATACAGACATGGAGCACAATACTCACCCGTTATGGGCTCAAGCTGCTGAGGGGGGGCTTGCAATACTGTGCGGACAGACCAATGTGGAAGAGCATCATTAAGGTGTAGAGGTCATGGCTCATGTGGAGGTGCCCGGGGAGGGAGTCCCAGGTATGTGTAGCTAGGTGGGAGAACTATGTCCTGCATGCTGGAGTGCGGTGGATGTGAAGAATGTTGGCCAGGGCAAGGTTGGATGCACGGAGTTGGCCCAACGGGGTCTTGGATGACAGACATCCAAGGTTGGTTTGGGGTCTGTGGTTGTGGACTGCCTCATGAGTGTGGGTGAGGAGTGTGAAGGTCATCCTGCAGCAGACAGTGATCCATTGCAGCTATCTCAGGTCGACGGTGATGTGGCTGGGGCGCGGAATGTTGAAGCTGAGGTGTGCAGATGCACCCTGGATGTGGACAAGTTTTCCGGGAGTTTGGCTGTACTTGCTCTGTAGAGGGCAGGGCTGTAGTTGACCCGGCTGGTGTGGTGGACCTGGGGGATGGTCTGTCTTGCCTTGGAGTAGATCTATCTGTGGGTCATGTGCATCATGCGGAGGGTGTTGCAGCATGAGGTACAGATGCTGGTGAGTTGCATGGCAATTGTGAGCGCAGAGTCCATGACGCACACCATCTTGTGTGCATGGCCACTGGGTGCTGGTGCAGTGCCCTGGCGGGTGGGACACAAGGAGTTGACCCAGCTGTAAGGGGACAATCCTCAGATGATTACCTCAGTCATGTAAAAGTCCAGCCTCAGGTGGATGATGTTCAGCCATTCATCAACGGACCTCAGGCCTCCTTGAAGGTTGGAACTGGCAATGGCTGTGTCTTTAGTGAGGGTGAGAAGCAGCTGGCTGTCAATGGCATACGAGATGATGATGAGGTTGTGTGCGCATGTGATGGTGGAGAGGGTGGTCATGGACACATTGAAGATTGACACGCTGAGAGATGAGCCCTGGGCCATGTGCCAGATGACACCACTGTACTACATGCTGAAGGCGTGAGTCTCACTCCCATGGCCTTGCTGGTGAGCCACTTGGTGATTTCATCCTGGTCCATCATCTGGATACCAGTGTTGGAGATGTGTGAGCTGACAGTGTGTGACCACATCGTGCATAATGCTGTGGAGAGGTCAAGGGGGGTGGCCTCACCATTGTTGAGCTGGGCAAAGTTGTCAGTGTTGGATGGCAATGATGACGGTTGCAGTGGGGTGATTACTGTGGAAGACGGTCTTGTGAAGGTTGCCTGGAGCTCTTTGCGTGGAGGAAGGTTGCCAGTTGCTTGTTGACTGTCTTCCTGATGACATTTGCTGGCTAGGGAAGCACGTTGAGGTTCCTTGAGAGCCAGCGTTCCTGCCGTCCATTGTCTAAGAAGGGCCTGGGTCACTGCATGCCTCTATCTACCATGGAATGTGGCTAACTCCAAAGATACATACATGACATGCTGGATGGGGGCTACAAGGCTGGGGAATGATGTGGTTGAGATGTTGTGTGGGAAGGGGCCTGATGGAGATCCCCAGGGGATGTTGCACATGAGCCTGGTGTTGTATCTGCTGCTGATGGAAGTCCAAAACCTGAGGGTGGTTGATCCCGCGTATAATAGTGCGTTCTGCCTCTGTGTGCCAAGGCTTGCGTGTATGTCCATGAGCTTGCAGTGGTAGGAAGTTGCAAGGGATTGGCTCAGCCTTGCAAGGGTGGGGTGTCTTTTGGATGGAGAGCTGATGTCAGTGCACTCACGATGCTGATGAGCTCCTTGATGTCGTGCTTTTTTATGTCCTCCTCCCCATCTGAAGGATCTCCAATTGTCCTTGCTGATGATATGGTGATGGCTGTGTGTGCCGTTTTCCAGGGTTCTAAGGCCACTGATGGGTATTTGTGTTGCAAGCTGTGCACAAGAGTCCTGCTAGACGTGTATGAGTCCAGTAGGTCTGCCTTGACCCAGGTGGCTTAATTGTTGATGTGCGTCACAGGAAAGTCCGTCAACGTGACTTAGATTATTGGATCAGTTGCTGATCTAGTGAGTGAGGTTGCAGGGTGTGGCGGTGGTGTTGGCTCCAGTGTCCCACACAGCATGTCTGTGTTGACTTACATCAAGCATCTTTGGGGGATTGGTAGCAGGGTGTGTGGCAGTGTGTTGCCCGTCGGAGACGTGGATGCTAATGTAGATGGACCAATGATGGATGCTGGTGTTGTTCTCATCCAGCCAGAAGTTCCTGGCCCACAGCCATATGTATCCTGTGGATGTGAGGGCGTGCATGACGATGGACGTGTTGATGGCTTTGCGGAATTGTGGATGTAGGCCTGGAGATCTGTAGATGAGTGTTACTCTGATGATTTGCAGGGGGTTTGTGCCAAACCGGATTTGTGACTTTGAGTGCGTACTTGGGAATAGATATCAATTCATCCTCCGGATTGTTAGTGCCGTCCCTGCGGGTGCTCTTGTATCCGTCTGAGATGGCAATGAAGAAGTTGTGTGCTGAGGATGCTTTCATCCAGGTCACTGCCATGATGGTGATGTGTGGGCCTGTTGTGTTGAGGAGGTAACAGAGTCCAATGGTGTGCTGTTGGACGGAGCTGGTGTGGAGTAGGAGGGACATGACCTGGTTGGTGTGACAGGGCCTGGAAGGCGGGGCAGCGCTGTGTAGGCAGTTGGAGTTGCACACTCAGCATGAGAAGGTGTTGTGTGTGCGCCTAGGGTATGCCTGAGAGCAGGCGGTAGATTTTTGCTTGGACATTGCTTGGAGGGTGGCTGCAACATGAGACTGTTGTGTGATGTGGGTCATGCAAGGACATGAGGGCCGTGCAATGTGCACGATGCATGCGCTGACGGTCCTGCCATTGGCACCGCCTGGCCGCAACAGTGGCACAGACAAGCTGATGACAGCCTAATGAATGGGTGGAGGGAGGAAGGGAGGAGCATCTTGGAGGCGTGTGGGTTGCAGAATCCGGGAACTTGGTGGGCCCTTGCCGCAGGGGCCGCAGCAGACAAAGACAAGGATGGCAGAAAGGACAACTGCAACAGGTGCATGTTAAGGAAGGAGTGGCAGGTTACTCATGGCTCACCCAGAGAAAATGGATGAACAATCACCAAAGATGACTGACACAGGATCAGGAAACAGAAGGCCGAGCTGTGCACAGGAGACACACCCTCAGCAGGCGTTGACGGCCCGTTGGTGGGAGCAACCTGACCAAATACATACACAACCATGGACTTCATGCACAATAGAGATCATTATCCATGAAGAACTGCATGCATGTTGCCGAACTACACATACACTCATATGCACAATCTTTGACAACTATGCCAGAGATGACGCATGCAAAGTGGCAAGAGTCCTGCATTGACAGAGATGAGGCACTTCGGAGGGTGAGGAACACCTTTATTACTCAAGCTCACACTGAGGGAAATGCATCAATATGAACAGACTCACAGGTCATTTGACTGAACATGTGTGACCTACGCTGGACACCCCCTTCACAACACGGATGTAGTAAATCCAAATGAACTGGCACACAAGTTAAGGGGATGAGCCAAACACCCCCTGCTGCACACGGTGAGGCTGCAATTCCCCATTGAGCCCGTCATGGGGATGTCCCACACTATGTCCACCCGTAGCATTCCGTATGTTTCAG
Source organism: Triturus cristatus (assembly GCF_964204655.1). Classification (NCBI taxonomy): domain Eukaryota; kingdom Metazoa; phylum Chordata; class Amphibia; order Caudata; family Salamandridae; genus Triturus; species Triturus cristatus. The sequence continues at coordinate 877,958,166 of NC_140584.1, read as the reverse complement.
AGGCGAGTTTTACACACATTGATGCCTTAATCAGAATCTTAAATCCATTACAGATGACTGTCACGAAGGGTGACTGTCAATTCATGGGAGTCATGCTACATGTTATGTGCCCCATGGTGAATCAACAAGTATGCATGGTAACACAATATGCACAGAGCCAGTCCCCACACATTCCAAACACGTACCACCCCCAAAATGCCTTGCTGCAATCCTTACCCAAAATGAAAATTCCCCATGTCCGTGCATGGAACGCTGATTCAGCACACGTTGCAATACTCATGAGGAATAGCAGGAGGACAACGATGACACGAGCAGACAACATGCGCAAGAACCTGGGAATGACAGAAACACAAGAAGTCAGCGAAAATATTTTTTCTCCGCATACATGGACATTTACTAAACAGGAACAATGTTGTCCCCATGCTAATGTAAAAGAAACTGTCCCTGCTAAAATGTGTGGAATGACATCATCACTCGAGTCACACATCAGAACACAAATCTAAGTCATTTAGCATAGAGTCAGCGGGACACACACATTGCAACACATGCCACCCAAGCCTCCAAGCGTGCACACTCAGACCCAGTGACTCACCATTTTGAGAAGAAGTTGCGTATGAGCTGACTCCGGATATCCTCCTCCTCCTCATCACTTGCCTCGTAACCAAGCCCTTCATCCTCCACGGGTGGATGTTCCTGCTCATCCTGCTCCAGGATGAGTGGTACTGCCTTCTCCACTGCCATGTTGTGCAGCATGCAGCACACGATGAAGATTTTGCAGACCTTTGTCGGTGCATATGGGAGGGACCCACCTGTCTTGTGAAGGCACCGGAAGCCGGCTCTTCAGGAGGCCAAACGTCCTCTCAATCACTCGCCTGGTCTGCCCGTGTGCATTGTTGTACCGGTGATCTGCAGCTGACGTTGGGTTGCGGAGAGGCGTCATCGGCCATGGCGTGTTGGGATAGCCAGAGTCCCCTAATGGAATCATCATGTAAATAAGTGGGTCACGAGATGCCGTAAGAGCCAGAGATACCGCAACACACAGGACAAACAGAGTATACCCACCAACAAGACATGCTCGTTCGCTGTGCAGCCGCAGCATCATTTGTGGCACCCTGCTACGCCTCATGATGTAGGCATCATGTGCTGACCCTGGAAAACGTGCACAGACATGGGAAATCAGCATGTTAGCAAGACACACCACAAGGGCATTTATAGAGTGGTAATGTTTACGGTTGCGATAGGCTACCTCCTATGCCTGTGGTGGTACCAAAGCCACATGTGTCCCATCAATGGACCCAATGACATGGGGCATCCCTCCCAGGGCATAGAAATCACCCTTGACACCTGTCAACTCCTCAGGAGTCGAAAAATGGATGAATTCATCAAGGTGCTCCAACATGGCTGCCAAAACATCACGCAGGACACGGCTGAACATGGTCTGTGACATGCCACCAACATCAGCTATGGTGAATTAAAACGTCCCCGTGGCAAAAAAATGTAGGGCTGCCATCACCTTCATCTTGGGGGTCAGCGCAGTGGGATACCTGTGGTGCGGTTGGAGGTGTGGTGCCACCTTGGCGGTCAAGTCCTCGATCAACTGTTGAGTGAATCGGTAACGTCCGATGCAGGCACGTTCCCTCATGGCACCCAAGTCTGGCATTGTTCGGGGGACAGGCTGTGCCCTGCAGAAATTTGTGATGAATGACGAGGATTGAGAGCATAACAACATCAATGTCAATGAACAGAGCACATACTTCAACTGCTACTACACATCTGCTAAATACAGAGTCTGGTGTGCGCAATACATCCAGGACACGTATGCTAGCTTGGTGATACTCCTATGAAAAGCCAGATACACCCGTTGAATGGCAAGTCTACATGACATGCCCTGAAATGAGCTTGGGGCCAGTCTGAGTGAACAGCCAGAGACATCACAGGAGTGACATACATCCACATAGCTGCATTTGAAGGATGTCATCTCATACAGACAGCTGACGGCAAGCTAGATGCACAGGTCACATGGAAACTCATATGTACAGATCACACACATTGCCATGAAGGGGTACACGTGAAAACAGAAAACACAGACATTCAGACGACGCAGATATGTCCTGAGGTGAAAATATCATGTCAGATGCATACAGACCCTGCTTACATGGGAATCCACATGTGGCATGGTGTGCGTAGATGTGTGCCATGCCCGTCTCCACACAGACACATGTTGGATGCAGCAACAGCAGATGTAGTTGACGGAACACTAACAGCAAGCTCATGGGAACACATGACACACACATGACATAGTCACATCAGGGCATGGTGATTGTGAAATGTCAGTTGTTAGTGTCCATGTCCCTGGCATCAGGGGACAGTTGTGGGTGGTGGTGGTGACTGTGCCATACCAGTGATGCTGTGCTTGACACGTTTGTACTACAGGCACACATGTGCAAAGTGTGAAGGGGAAGTGTGCCACATAGTGCCCCATCACACATGATATGTGTACACAGGTCGTCACACATCAATTGTGCAACTACATGAGGAGACATGTGCAATATCACTGCCTGACACACCTAGGCCCTGCACATGAAAGTCTGCAATGACAATGACTTGATGTACAGCCTTGTGCGAGTCAGAGACCTCCATTCCTTTCGTGTGTGCCTCCTATCACCAGTGTAAGCGTGTGAAACGCACCATACACACGATCTGAGAGCGTGTGTACGGTCCGTATCACTATAGTAGTGGTGCCGTAGGAGTACGCGTGGTACGGACCGTACACATGCGCGTACTCCTACGGCACCACTACCACAGTGATACGGACCGTACACATGCTCTCAGAGCGTATGTATGGTCTGTATCACTATAGTAGTGGTGCCGTAGGAGTACGTGTGGTACGGACCGTACATACGCTCTGAGAGTGTGTGTATGGTCCGTATCACTATAGTAGTGGTGCCATGGAGTACACGTGGTACGGACCGTACATACGCTCTGAGAGTGTGTGTATGGTCCGTATCACTATAGTGGTGGTGCCATAGGAGTACGCGTGGTATGGACCGTACATACGCTCTGAGAGTGTGTGTACGGTCCGTATCACTATAGTGGTGGTGCCGAAGGAGTACGCGTGGTACGGGCCGTACATATGCTCTGAGAGCGTGTGTACCGTCCGTATCACTATAGTAGTGGTGCCGTAAGAGTACGCGTGGTACAGACCATACACACGCTTTGAGAGCGTGTGTACGGTCCGTATCACTATAGTAGTGGTGCCGTAGGAGTACGCGTGGTACGGACCATACACACGCGCGTACTTCCACGGCACCACTACCACAGTGATACGGACCGTACACATGCTCTCAGAGCGTATGTATGGTCTGTATCACTATAGTAGTGGTGCCGTAGGAGTACGTGTGGTACGGACCGTACACACGCTCTGAGAGTGTGTGTATGGTCCGTATCACTATAGTGGTGGTGCCGTAGGAGTACGCGTGGTACGGACCGTACATACGCTCTGAGAGTGTGTGTACGGTCCGTATCACTATAGTGGTGGTGCCGTAGGAGTACGCGTGGTACGGGCTGTACATACGCTCTGAGAGCGTGTGTACGGTCCGTATCACTATAGTAGTGGTGCCGTAGGAGTACGCATGGTACGGACCGTACACACACGCGTACTCATACGGCACCACTACCACAGTGATACGGACCGCACACACGCTCTCAGAGCATGTGTACGGTCCGTATCACTATTGTAGTGGTGCCGTACATGTACGGGTATGTGTGAAACGCACCATACATGTTTTTGGGATTCAGAAATTACATAGGGGACAAGTATTAGGCCCAAAATGCATGCTGGTTGTCATGGATACAGAGATTTCAGTTGCAATGTGGCCATCATGTGGGCTTGAAAAGTCAGTTGGGCCAAAAATTACAATGTTGCAAAGTGGTGTTTGCCTTGCTATGATGCTCAAAATTTGAACCATGCAAATTCATGTCATTGGTGTATGTTTAAAGTGATTGGAGGAAACATAGGATGCAAATGAGTCTGACCAATCACTCTGTACTCCTGTAAATGAAAGCCCCCAGCAAGACAGATATAAGTCAGCCAGAACCCATGTAAGGGCACTTGCCTGCACAACTTTCCTGTCGACCGCACTGCTGCTGTCTGTGCTTCCTCTGGCACCATGTCACGGACTGTGGAGAGGGCCCAGCCATTCACCATGGAGGAGAATGAGGCCCTGCCGAATGTCCTCCTCCCACAGTACCCCAGCCTGTATGGGAGACTAGGGGAGCAGGTGAGTGCTGACCCCACTACCTTTGACTGTGCACCTGTTTTGTGGCTGTCACTTCTGGCATTGTGTCCAGGTGTGACAGACATGCCTTAGAGTGGGTCCCAGGGGGGGGGGGGGGGAAGTCTTATGTCTGTCATGCAGAGCATGAAGTAATTCCTGTGTGCACTCCTCACTTGCATTGTGCTTACTGTGACATTCACTGCATAGTGCATGACACATTCAGCCTGGCAAATCTTGGGTGGCATTTTTTGGCTATTGTCCTGAGGTGATTCAGTGGTCTCCCGGTGTGACAGGTGACTGTACCCACAGATGTGTATGAGTTGAGGGGAGCTGTGGTGAGAGTGTCCAAGTGATGTGTACGCCCTCCTGGACATTGATGTGTGTGAAGGTTCCTTATCATGGGGGTGAGTGTCTATGTGAAGTGTTGCACCACAGCTGCATCGAGGAGGCAACAGCTCTACCCATCTGATGTGAGGAGTAAGCCGTGCTGTGTGTCTGACTCGCTGGGCTAGCCCGACACCTGTGACACCCCACAGGCAAGTGGCACATGTGCAGAGTGAGGTATGTATCCGCTGTAGCCAATGGCAGGTGATTGATCTGTGCCTGTGTGTGTCTGTGTACTCTGCTGAGGTTGCGTCAGTGGGCTGGGGCATGTAACTGCTTTGAGGTGCTGTCCATCAGCCTGGTGTTGCATGTGATGCACAGTGTGTGCCATGATCAGGGAGTGTGTCGCACCACTCCTGCCACCTGTGTAGTTTCAATGCCATGTAGTGCATTGGGGCTTCCACAGAGGCCAATGTCGATATGAATAAGATGGGATTCCTTGGCAGCATCCTATGCCCTGTTCAACATATCATCGATGTTCAAATGTGTGTTTCTGTGACATGGAGCATGTGTAGTGATGTTGTCTCACTTTGTCATCCTCACAGGTAACTGCCTACGAGAAGGGGGAGATTTGGAAGCGGATCGTCAGGGCCGTGAGAGTGGCGGGGGTCGCAGTCGGAGCCTAGCCCAAGTCAGAAAACGGTGGCAGGACATCCGGTGCTGGACCCGGCGGATCGCCCGGGTCCAGCTGGGGCTCTCACCTCTATGCCCCCACGGCGGGCACCGACGCCTGACCACCCACATGATGCGTGTCCTGGCGGTGGTGTTCCCTGACCTGGATAGGCAGTTACAGGAGGGACAGCAGCAAGGAGGGGGTAGGTACCTGTCTGTTTGTTGTGTTGTGTGTCCCCAGCCTTTGGAAGTGCTCTGTAGCCTGGATACACTGCCAGGGTTAATATGTGCAGTGCATATTCTGTTCCCCAAAGTCAACCGGTGCTGTTATTCGTCCCTTGACATGTGTCCCCTGGTCTGGTAATCACAATTGCACATGGTCATCTAGCCTGCTAGTTGATTCAAGTGCACATTGCTTTCAGCATCATGTGGGAGGGGGGTCTGTGACATGTGTTGGTACCTTGCCTGTGCCCTGTCCTGTTCACTCTGTTGGGGGTACATATTTGTTGGCACTGATGATGAGTCTCAACATCGGAGTGTGAGGTTTCAAATGTACACCCTTGCAGCATGCATGACCAATGTTGTGGCCTCAGACATGATGTGCATGAGTGGGAGATATGCATAGTGCCAGGACGGTTGCTCATGTTACAGTCAGCTCATTCCAGGAACAAGGAGCAGTGTGCCCACTACAGTCCCCTGAGACACCCTTGCCTCGTAATCATGTGTGTCATCCAACACTGTGTCCATTCTCAGAGTGTTCAGCATATGTTTGCCTCTTTGGCATTGTTCCCTGGCCTCATTTGTATTTATCCAAAGTGTGCTACATGTGTCCACTGGACAGGGAGACCCCATTTGGCCTGTGCATACTCACACTGGGCAGTGCCTGTGTGTCTATTCACAACTATCTGTCACTGGTTTTTTGTCACAAATATGTGTTGGCAGCCTCACAAGGTGATGTGGAGTACATTTGGGAAGTCTTGCTGCACATTTTAGTAAAGCCTGATTAAGAGGTGTCACTTCTTGATCTGTCTCAATAACATTGTCTCGGGTATGGAGGATTTGTGCGGGCGAGGCCTACATGGCCAGACCTTATGTCTCCTTGCCAGGTCTGACCTGTGTGTGATAATTGGCTGGACAGAGACTCAACGTGCAGTGTCCCCGTGATGTTGTGCAGGGTTTAATGTTTGTGCTTTGCAGCATGTGTCAACTGTTTAGATACATGATTCCTGCTCATTCATGTTTTGCACCAGTGTGTGGTCCAGATCCTACGTAGTTTGGTCTTTGTGTGCTGACATCTGTGTGGACATTCTGGCTTGCCAGGGGGGTGTCTCTTCAGTGCAGGTATGCCTATTTACAACACAATAGCAGGCCCCTTAGCTCATGCATTGTCTTGTGTTTGAACATGTGTGCCACTCCACATGACAGGCAGTGGGTCAGATGTGTTGGCAACTGTGTCATCAGGTAACGGATGGCCATGTGACAACTGACATAATTAAAGTTGTTAGTCACAAGGTATTGTACCTTGCCACTCACAACACTTGTCAACAGGTCTTCATGTTTTCTATGCTTTAGTTTGATGTTTTGTTGTTAAGAACTATTATGTGCCTGCATGACAGATGTCTCCCAAGGAAGTGCACACCAAACCACCTTTACACTTTCAGGGAACACACTGGCACAATTTGAAAGAAGGCACTGTTCTAATGAGACTGTTTTTCTGATTACACATCTACATGTTCCCCCAGTGTTGTGGAAATTGGGTAGGTCGTTGGTTGTTGGTGATACCAACTTACGAGTGTCAAGTCATCAAGCCCTCCGTGGGCCCATGTATATGTACTTGCTGCAACTATATTTCTTACTAACAGTGGCTTCTTTAAAGAAGGCTGGCAGCTTCTTCAATGACTGGGTACATGTAGTTTTGTGTGCACCTCCTTGGGAGCCATCTGTTATGAAGGCACATGTGTGTTCTGTTCACAAAATGGCACATTCCCACCTTCTGACCATGTCGATTGTGTCAAGTATTGTGATTCCCAAGGGACCAAGTTTTTTTAGTTTTGTGTTCCACAGTACTTACAGGTCTCTGAGTGTGGGGACACCTTTGGTATTGAGGTGTGTTACTTAGCCTTGGGTGCACCACTACTGTTTCTTTCAGGGTAAACAAGAGGTGGCATGACTTCATTGTATTGCTGTGCTCACCTGTTCCCAGACGCTAGCTCCTCAGTGTTTTCTCATTAAAGTTTTGGGCTGGTTTGTCCTAATTTTTTTTTCTTTTCTTTATTCGGTTTTACAAAATAGAAAAAACCATAAAAGCAACATATCAGTTAAAAACATATTCTCGGAATGTTACAGAGTTACTGTAATTTGTCGTCACTATCTGTACATAGAAAAAAAGAATGTCATCCAATTCACAAATAAAGGACTTTTCACAAATTTGTTCTATTTTTAAAAATACATTTAAAAAAATTAACGACATGATAGCAGATGCATTCAGAATCTAGAAACTGGAGTCGTAACATAGCCGGGCGACAACGCCTAAGGCCCCAGAATTTCAACAGAGGTAATAACCAGAGTTTGCGATGGCCATGATAGAACTTACAGAACAGGACAGTGTGTATAGTCGTCTGTTCTGATATTTCATCGCAGGGGCATGGTGAAAGAATTGGGTCCCAACTGTTTCTTACAGGAAAAGCGACTAATCGGTGGAAGAGATTTAACCTGAATCTCGTCAGAAGAAGTCTCTCAAAACTTTTAAGGTCAAGTGTCAGGTAGGGCTGAATTAGCAGAGTGGTCTGAACTGCAATTGCATGTTGGGCAGAAGCTTTCGTTGCTTCATTCGTGAGCCTTAAATTTTCTAAATGGCTCAGTGCCCTTGCTTTCAGATCTTTCCTTGAAATCTCACAGATTGTCTCAGGTAATGTATAGTAAGACTCTAACCCTAAGTCAGTTAAGAAGTTTCGCACATAGAGGAGCCAACTAATTTGCACTGAGTGATCTAATAACATACAATCTGTCATGATTTGTTTAGTTAATATGTTCTTTTCAGAGATCCATATTCGTCGCCAAAGAAGGAGTGGTTGAATTTTTGCCAAATCCCCTAAATACGGGATCCCCAGTTCCGTGGGGCATGCTAATGTGGAAATACGTTTGGGTGCCGCTAAAAGGAACCTTAAAAACGTGTTTTCTGCCACCTGCAGGGCACTTGTGTCAGCGTGCCCCCATACTCCCGCCCCATACAGGGCTATTGCCTGGCATTTAGCACTATAGATTTTTAACAGTTCTACCGGGGACCTTTTACCCAGCCTTTGGGAGAAACTTATGAGTGCAGCAATGGCTCTCATGAAAGAATGTTTTCGTGCCTCAACTGCGGCTTTCCAATTCAACTTGTTGTCAATCATGATGCCTAAATAGGGATAATGGGCCGTAACTTCAAGTTTTTGTTTACTAAGAAATATATCTTTGACCCGTTTTTTCCCTGTACCTGCTGCCATTACATATGTCTTTTTTATCTTTATATGTAAATCAAGGCTCCCCAGAAAGTCTGCATACCTATCCAAAGCCTTCTGCAATTCGCGTGGGAAACGGCATCATCCGCGTAGAGCAGAGCGGGGATTGGGCGTTTTTTTACCTGCGGAAGATCCTGGCCCCCCCTCAACATCTCCACCTCCAGACCATTTGTATACAGTGAGAAGAGAGAGAAAGGGGGCCAGGACACAACCTTGACGAACCCCACGCTCTACTCCAAACGACGCAGACAATTCGCCTTTTACACCGAATCGCACCCTCGTGGATGCCTTGGAATATAACTCCCTCAGAAAATCTACAAGGGGGGCGTGAACTCCTGATTGTGACAAAACTGACCAGAGCTTAGCATGGGAAACGCAATCAAAGGCAGCGGATAGGTCTACATAGACCATATATAGCTTGTCCCGTTTTGCGTGTACGTATTTGCTCACCATCTAGCTGTTACTCATGATGCATTGCCTGATATGCACTGTGACCTATTGTTTTTGGACTCATGTGTCAAATGTATACAGGTGACTGGTGTTTTTCTGTATCTTCACCTTGCCCACAGCATCATCATTGGAAACCGAGGGAGACACCGGCACGGACCTGGATGAGGGACCCAGCACCAGTGCCACCAGTGCTGGCGAGTCTGCGGGAGCCAGTGGCACGGAGGGTGAGGGGAGTCAGTCAGAGGACCTGTCTGGTGGCGAATCCAACTACGACGCAGATGGGTCCGAGGCTGACCTCATCGAGGAGGCGGAGGCTGCTACAACACCTGGCAGCAGCCCAACATCTGTCCCCGCCTCCTCCATTCCCAGCACCGCCCTCCCAGTTGCTCCGGTCCCTTCTGTCCGTGCAGGGCACCCCCATGTCTCCTTCGGGACAGGCACCGCACCCCCTGCCCCTGTCACCCCTGCTGCCCTCAGTGCAGAGTCTGTGGACATACTGCGGCAGTCGCTGGTTGGGCAGGCGTCGGTGCTGACTGTCCTTCATGGCCACACCACACTGCTAACACAGATGGTGTCGTTCATGGAGGGCATGTCAGCATCGATGTCTGAACAACGCAGGTTTCTGCGGTCCATGGACTCTTCACTGATGGCAGCAGTGAGTCTCCTGCAGCGCTTCGTCCCCCCCACCCCAGCCCCATCCACACTTCCCTCTCCCATACTTGTCCCATGCACACCCAGACATTCCCAAGCACGCACCCCACCAGACACAGGCAGCACACCTCCTGTCACGCACACTCAGGGGGATGTAGGCACACCCACTGGGTCTGGGGCAAAAAGACATGCACGCAGCCACAGTCGGAGTCCCCATGCCTCACAACCCGGTCCCTCCAAAAGCACTCCCCTTGGCTCCCCTGCCAAACTGACACCCGAAGAGCTGGCCATCACCCACATTGTGACACCACCCCGCAAGCGGGCAAGGAAGTCCCCGGCCAGGGTAGTCAAGTCCCCCCCCTGTCCACCTCCTCCCCCCCGGGCGCTGCACCCCATCCCTTGCCCACCCCCCCTCAGCCACCTCACCTCCATTGGCCCTGGTATTTCTTCCCGCTACCCTGGACGCCCTGGCAGCAGTGTGCAGCGACGTGCTAACATCCACCTTTGCTGCTGCCCACACCCCCTGCGTTGGAGACGTTCACCCCTGCACCCACCACACCTGCCCTTCCCCCTCCTGTCCCTGCAGTGCCTGGTCCTTCCCCACATGATGCCCCCCCCCGGGCGACGAACCTGAGGGTTCCAATGTGCAGGCAAGCTAGGGGAGACGCGTGCCCATGTGTCCCCCCAAGGACTTCTGTTGTGGACTGGCCATTGGCCTTTGTAGATAGTGTCATTACAATTTTTTATTTTTATGCTGAATAAAGCATTTTTTTTTACTTTGCACACTATTGCATTTCAGGTATTGATGTTGGTGCTGAGGCTCCTGGAGTTGGTGTAGTGGTAATGTGTTATGGTTCTGAGAAATGTTCTACTCTGTTGGTCATGAGGTGGACCATGGTGTCTGCGTGCCATCACAAGGTCTCTGCAAAGATTCATTGTTAGTGTGTGTTATTTTTGTTTTGAGACATTGTCCCAAGGAGTGCTCCTTCCTCTGTGGCACCTGACATCTTCTCTGCAAAGAGTTGCACAATTGTTGTGCTGACCTGTGTCTACATTTCCTTTGTTGGTGACGGATCCCTTCAACTATGGCCGTGGCTGCTCAGCAATTTCTCCGGCTGCGTCTGTGCCATCCTTGCTAGTCACTGCACTTGTGTATTGAGTATGTCGAAATGCCTTCATGGGGAAATTCTAACTTTTCAGCACTATGCATGTGTGTACTCCCAGCCTAGCACACATGTGGTACTTTTTCAGCTGGGTATTTGGACACCTGACTCACAATTGTGGGCATTGTATCTGTGTGAACTCCACCCTAGTCCTTCCATGTTGTGAGACAACATCTTGTGGCTGGCCCAGCACCTGCACATTCCTATCTGTCCTGGTATGTGCGTGACAGTGTATGTTCCCTTTGGCTTTCCTAGTTTAGTAGGCAGTGACATGACTATGCAGTCTTGTGGCATGATCTCAGTGTGTGTATTGTGCTGCATCCGCCAGGGGTGGGTATGCATGTGTTATTTGTCCTCACACCCACATGTGGTGTGTCATGCAGTAGGGGAGTGACATCCATCCTCCTGGGAGTGGGACACTGCTGTCAGTGATGTGTTGTTATGGCACTATCATCATTGTCGACAGTTAGGGATGCGTACATACACCCATGGAGTTGTGGTCATCTGATAATGATGTACACCCCCCATGTCTCTGTCCACTGCTGGGAGTCCTCTGCAGCCACCCCTCACATGTCTGTCCACTGCTGGGAGTCCTCTGCAGCCACTCCTCACATGTCTGTCCACTGCTGGGAGTGATATGCACCCACCCCTCATATTGCAGGCCACTGCTGGGAGTCCTCTGCACCCACCCCTCACATGTCTGTCCACTGCTGGGAGTCCTCTGCAGCCACCCCTCACATGTCTGTCCACTGCTGGGAGTGATATGCACCCACCCCTCATATTGCAGGCCACTGCTGGGAGTCCTCTGCAGCCACCCCCACATGTCTGTCCACTGCTGGGAGTGATATGCACCCACCCCTCACATGTCTGTTGTTGGACCCGGCCTCGTGGCGTGGTTCCGAACCCTCCTACCAGACCACACGGGGGCAACCCCAACCCTTCGGGGCACCCCGAGCTTGTACCCCGCTACCCGCACCAGCCTTTGCGATGCGGCCCGCCCGGGCCTCGGTCCCTGCGAAGCCCCAACATCAAGGCGCCAAGACCCGACCCAAGGGGGTCGAGTGGTCACTCCACAGATCCCGGAGGAGGGGAGTTTCGATGGGGCCTCCCGACACCTGGGCCCAAACGCCCTCCGGCCTACCTGGGCGATGGCTCCACCCCCCCGCTGGGTGTCTGGACTCTCTCATCCCGGCCCCTCGGGCCCCCCAGGCGCGAGGGTCCGGACATCAAAGGGCTCCAGCCATATATCTGGGGCAGCCCACAACCAGGACGGCAGTTGTATCCTGGAGTCCAGAGCCCTGCTGATCGGATCGCGGCTGACCCTACGGAGAAAGACTCATTGCCTGGAACTGAGAACTCGAGCCCTGCTGACTGCGTCGCGGCTCCCCCTTGCTGGGAAGAAGACCCTCACGGAACATCGGAGCCCTGCTGACCTCGTCGCGGCTCGACCTCGCTGAAGCAACCACCGGAGCCCTGCTGACCTCGTCGCGGCTCGACCTCACCGAAGCGACCCCTCGACCCCTGCGGACTACGTCCCGGGCTGATACTGAGACTGTCCCGCTACCCCCGTTCCTAACCAATCCCTGAGACTCTTTTGGATCCCTTGATCCACCTGTAAATATTGCCACGGAGACCTACCCTTAATTCTGATAAACGACTTGTGAGCATTGATACCCTGGTTGTGTCCCTTTGTGGTGGGAGGGGATTACTTGGCTGTACGATCCTAGGAGAAGGACCTCGCCCAGGAGGCTTCTCAGCGGCACTCGGCTGCATCCTTACGGAACGGTGCCTCTCGGGGTGGTCAGTCCGACACCATCTGACTCCCCGGGGGTCGCCCTTCTAACATCTGTCCACTGCTGGGAGTCCTCTGCACCCACCCCCATGTCTCTGTCCACTGCTTGGAGTCCTCTGAAGCCACCCCTCACATGTCTGTCCACTGCTGGGAGTGATATGCACCCACCCCCTCATATTGCAGGCCACTGCTGGGAGTCCTCTGCACCCACCCCTCACATGTCTGTCCACTGCTGGGAGTCCTCTGCACCCACCCCTCACATGTCTGTCCACTGCTGGGAGTCCTCTGCAGCCACCCCTCACATGTCTGTCCACTGCTGGGAGTGATATGCACCCACCCCTCATGTTGCAGGCCACTGCCGGGAGTCCTCTGCACCCACCAACATGTCTCTGTCCACTGCTGGGAGTCCTCTGCACCCACCCCTCACATGTCTGTCCACTGCTGGCAGTGATATGCACCCACCCCTCATATTGCAGGCCACTGCTGGGAGTCCTCTGCAGCCACCCCTCACATGTCTGTCCACTGCTGGGAGTGATATGTACCCACCCCTCATATTGCAGGCCACTGCTGGGAGTCCTCTGCACCTACCCCCATGTCTCTGTCCACTGCTTGGAGTCCTCTGGAGCCACCCTTCACATGTCTGTCCACTGCTGGGAGTGATATGCACCCACCCCTCATATTGCCGGCCACTGCTGGGAGTCCTCTGCACCCACCCCTCACATGTCTGTCCACTGCTGGGAGTCCTCTGCACCCACCCCTCACATGTCTGTCCACTGCTGGGAGTCCTCTGCAGCCACCCCTCACATGTCTGTCCACTGCTGGGAGTGATATGCACCCACCCCTCACATGTCTGACCGCTGCTGGGAGTCCTCTGCACCCACCCCTCACATGTCTCTCCACTGCTGGCAGTCCTCTGCAGCCACCCCTCACATGTCTGTCCACTGCTGGGAGTGATATGCACCCACCCCTCACATGTCTGTCCACTGCTGGGAGTGAGATGCAGCCACCCCTCACATGTCTGTCCACTGCTGGGAGTCCTCTGCAGCCACCCTTCACATGTCTGTCCACTGCTGGGAGTGATATGCACCCACCCCTCATGTTGCAGGCCACTGCTGGGAGTCCTCTGCTCCCACACCCATGTCTCTGTCCACTGCTGGGAGTCCTCTGCAGCCACCCCTCACATGTCTGTCCACTGCTGGGAGTGATATGCACCCACCCCTCATATTGCAGGCCACTGCTGGGAGTCCTCTGCACCCACCCCTCACATGTCTGTCCACTGCTGGGAGTGATATGCAGCCACCCCTCACATGTCTGTCCACTGCTGGGAGTCCTTTGCAGCCACCCCTCATATTGCAGGCCACTGCTGGGAGTCCTCTGCAGCCACCCCTCACATGTCTGTCCACTGCTGGGAGTCCTCTGCACCCACCCCTCACATGTCTGTCCACTGCTGGGAGTGATATGCAGCCACCCCTCACATGTCTGTCCACTGCTGGGAGTCCTCTGCAGACACCCCTCACATGTCTGTCCACTGCTGGGAGTGATATGCACCCACCCCTCATGTTGCAGGCCACTGCTGGGAGTCCTCTGCTCCCACACCCATGTCTCTGTCCACTGCTGGGAGTCCTCTGCAGCCACCCCTCACATGTCTGTCCACTGCTGGGAGTGATATGCACCCACCCCTCATATTGCAGGCCACTGCTGGGAGTCCTCTGCACCCACCCCTCACATGTTTGTCCACTGCTGGGAGTGAAATGCAGCCACCCCTCACATGTCTGTCCACTGCTGGGAGTCCTTTGCAGCCACCCCTCACATGTCTGTCCACTGCTGGGAGTGATAAGCACCCACCCCTCACATGTCTGTCCACTGCTGGGTGTCCTCTGCAGCCACCCCTCACATGTCTGTCCACTGCTGGGAGTGATATGCACCCACCCCTCACATGTCTGTCCACTGCTGGGAGTCGTCTGCAGCCACCCCTCACATGTCTGTCCACTGCTGGGAGTCCTCTGCACTCACCCCTCACATGTCTGTCCACTGCTGGGAGTGATATGCAGCCACCCCTCACATGTCTGTCCAATGCTGGGAGTCCTCTGCAGACACCCCTTACATGTCTGTCCACTGCTGGGAATCCTATGCAGCCACCCACCCACCCCCTTGGTGTAGTACACTGCTGTCCTGGGCCTACACACACACCAATATAGTGGTAATATGCTGCACCAGGCCGTAGGCCAACATTCGTGGCGTGTGTACGCCTTGTATCCCAAATGTAATGGTGCCGTAGGGGTACGTGTGGTACGGACCGTACCCCCGCATTCATGGGGTGTGTATGTTCCGTACCGCCCGCACCCCTACGACACAAATACAATGGGGATACGGCCCGTACCCACGCTATGTATGCGTGGGTGCGGTCCGTATCACTATGGTAGTGGTGCCGTAGGGGTACGCGTGGTACGGCCCGTACACACGCCCTATGAGCATGTGTACGGTCCGTACCATGCGTACCCATACGGCACCACTACAATGGTGATACAGACCGTACACACGCTTTGAGGGCGTGTGTTCGGTCTGTCCCACGCGTACCCCTACGGCACCACTACAATGGTGGTACGGACCGTACACACGCTCTGAGGGCGTGTGCATGGTCCGTACCACGCGTACCCCTAAGGCACCACTACAATGGTGGTACGGACCGTGCACACGCTCTGAGAGCGTGTGTACGGTCTGTACCACGCGTACCCCCACGGCACCACTGATATAGTGCTATGGACCGTACCCACGCAATGTATGTGTGATTACGGTGCTTAGCACTTTTGTAGTGTTGCCGTAGGGGTAGGCGTACACGTCCACTTCCGTTGTTGCATGACGCAGGGATTGGTGGACACGCCCCCCAGAGTGACCGAACCCTTGAGGTAATTTATGTCCTTAATATTGTAGGTTTTAATTTGGGTAGGGGGTATGTTTCCTGCCCCTCACCCCCCTTGGCCGCTGGGTGTTGTGCTCACCTTCTGCGGCGTGTGCGTCGGGTTCGGTGCACCAGGTCGTAGGCTAAGAGGGCCGGGATGACACGTAGGATGGGGTCCATGGCTGTCCGTCGCGTACCGGGGCTCCGTTTTCGCGTCGGACTCAGTTTTCCGGCTTTTTTTGGCTGCCGTAAAAAAATAGCTGTGCGGAGTGACGTAGGGACAAATCGTACTTGCAGGTCCGTAAAACGCTGCCTGACTCCATACGGACGTCGCGTACGCGCTGTCCAGGATCAGACTCGTAGGTATTTTTGAGCCGTACGGTGTTTTGTACGATTCGTACGGAAATGGTATTTCTGTACGAATCGTACTTGCTGGATTGTACGGTGGATTTCCCGGGTACGAGTCGTATGGAGAATACGCTCCGTACGATGAATCGGGTTTTACAGGATCGGAATCGGCACCCTGATGTTGTTGCACCAAGGATATTGTGCTGGATAACTAAACACTTATAAGGTCCCAAAGGCGAGACCTATTGGCTATGCCAATGCTTGTTTATTTTGCAGGACATTAGCATTTCAATAAAAAGTGGTGGCCATAAACAATTTGGGTAGTGGACCAATATAATTTTAAGGGTTCGGTGCACACTGAGTAGTTAACTGGGACTCAAACCGACTAGACGCAAGCAGATGTGATGAAGTCGGGAAAAGGACAAAAAGCAGTTTCAGAGAAATCAGGGCATAAAATCTTGATTGAAAAGGCTTCATTCAATAATGGATGGAAATTAGTAAGGGGAGGTGGTAGAAGACAAGGCATTTGTAAAAGTAGGAGTGTAGTGAGAGTAGGTGAATTTATGATGGATTGCAGGGTCAGCTGTGGCTTTTTTCTTGAAGCAAAGCAGGCCAGTGGCAGTTCTGAAACACGGAGGGGAAGTATCAGAGCAGACCGAGTAGTGGCAGGATGCAGGTATAACAGGACGTGAGATAAAAGGGTGGGAAGTTAAAATACAACATGAACTGCCCCACTCATCACCAGAGATATGGACCCAGGAGTGCTCTTCCAGGATTCTCACTTAAAGGTATTTTGAACGCAGTCCATCACACTTCGTGTTAGAACAGCCAGTTTCTGAGCAATAGTCTGTCACAAGCAACACGAATTGCCCAAGGAAACATATACTAGTCCTTGTACAGCCGTGGTCTGAACTCGACAATCCCCGTACCTTAGATTCTAGGACAAGCGAAATGTAAAGTTGCACCCATTGCCATTCTAGACAGGTGGAGGCAGTGAGGTCCTCATAAGTAGATACCTCTCGGTAGGGGCACAGTGTCTGCCATCAGCCTGTTGTTTAAGTAGTATGTAGGGTCCACTACAGAGGGAGCGGGCGTTCACCGAGTAATGACGAACAGAGTGCTCCAGCCTGGTCTGATATGAAATAACAGCATATGTATGTCAAATAGGTTCTGTGACTAAGAAAACAGAGTGCCAAAGTGAGAGCAAACACGACCCTCATACAGGGTTTGCCACAGAGAACTGACTGTCACAGCCAGACAGCAGGAGCCAGCCTCATACAGGGCCTGTGAGAGAGAACAGACAACAGACACCATACAGAGTAGAAGGCAAGAAAGAGGCACCCAGTGAGAGGGCGAGCAGACATCAAGCCCTTTCAAGGTCTATGACAGGAGTCAGGCACTTGCCTGCAGACAGAGTCTGCAACAGAGCAGGTTCCAGGCCTTTACAAGGTCTGAAGCTGGAATCAGACAGCGGCCTCTTACGGGGTCTGCAACAGAAAACAGACTCATAAAAGGGTCTGAGAAGAGAAACCTGCTAGAACGAGAAAGCAGACACCAGCCCTTTACAGGGTCTGCAACAGGGAACAGGCACCAACCTCATACAGGGCTGCAGCTGGGAACAGGCAGGATTAGTGAGAGAGCACCTGATGCAGATTTGATGCAGAGTCTGGAACAAGGAACTGGCAGCCAGGACAGGCACCAACCCGAAGCAGGGGGGTATGGCAGCAGTCATTTATATGTCGATCAAAGCGAGCTGCTGTGTGCTCCTAAACAAGAAACTCATGACACAATTATATTTAATAGGGAACATGTGAATATTGTTGGGAAAGTGACGTTCGCCAAAGCATGTTACAAAACCAAGAAATACACTTCACTTAGACGAAATCACTAAACGTTTTTAAAATTATTTAAATGACCGCTAAGATACCTCAGTTAATTAAGGCATGCTGCTGAGATCAAAGTGCAACATGCAGCCCAATAGTTTAACTGAAGTTCAGCTTTCTCTGCCTTTTATCTTTTGGGGGCAAATACATTAAGAACCGCCGAATTGGATGCCAAATAAAACGTATTTTTTCTTTATTTGTTTTTGCAGAGCTAATCTGACGCGCGTGGACCGAGACGTCAGCACCACCTAAATTTAGAAATAAACCATGATTAAAAACCTATTGCTCTTAACATATGATTTTTACATCAGACATTGCATTTTTGCATCCGGCCAGCTGTCGTCCATGGTACATGCATGCTATATACATTCGAAAGAGAAGCTGTACAAACTTCATTAGGGGCGCGCCCAAGCACACGACTGCAGGCTGCATGTGTAACTGTCATGCAACTCTCCCTCTCGTCCCCGATCACATCACTAAGTTTCAGCGCAAAATTAACGCCCAAGTCATCTAAATGCATTTCATGTTCTCGTGGTGTGAAACGTCTGTTTTAAAGTATTCACTGCTATGCTAAACATCGGCACGTAATGCAACAGCACAACGATGCAGTTTTTTTACCTCATCGTGGGGTTTGCTGCCGCTCAGCCTCAATACCCATTCTAATTTCCTGTGGAGGATATTAATATGGTTATTTTCACTTATGTTTGTCATGATACACAGGATATGCTAACAGTGCTACCTGCCTCCAGAAAACAATGAGAGTGTTCACCCTACAGCATGCTTAGCTTGCATGAATAGTTTAGAGCTGTGTACATAATTCACATACTCTGACTTGGCACAGCTGCCTACTCATAGACGCAAGCAGAGACCCACTTCCCTGAACGTTAAAAAAAAAACACGCACGTTTATCACACAAATAAGAGTTGTAAAGCTGATCCATTCCTAGGATTAGTCCTCCGAACATCAAGTGGAAAAGTGTGGCCCAATGGTTAGAGTGGCAGACCCTGATGCAGAGTTCTGGCCCGGGACCAGAGTTCAATCCCCCGCCTCGGCGGGTCTTGGATTCAATTTCCTCGGACCTGATAATCCTCGCCTTGGTGCCTATTCTAATCATGGGTCCCACGCTGCAACTCTGGGCAATAGCTTGCTTAATCTTCACAACGGCCCCAGCAGCGCTGGGATGCCTGGCTTCACCATGGGGGTGCCCAGGAGTGGACATTTCACAGGGAAAGGCCAGGAAGGGTTCCACAGCGGTATGAGTAAAAGCGCCAGGATACCCCCATTGGGGGTGGCAGTGCGCTATACAAGTACATACACATTTACATTTACATGTATTGTGCAGCGTATAAGAAGTGTGATAAGACACACAGAAATAAAGGGAAGACTTTCACAGATTCTTTGCTGTTGCAAAAATGCTAGTTATAAATCAACATACTCGCAGAATAAGCACAAAAGAAGCAAAAACAACAGGGCATCTCAAACCTCATTAATCGATCTGTAGCACAGACAGAGCGAACATTACATTGGAAATCATGACGCAAAGATCCCCATGTAGCACCTCAACACTAAATAAAGATTATTTAAAGAATAAGAAAAACAAGGATACAAGGTGCAGTGAAGATTCGCGAAAGTGATCGCGGGGAGGGGGAGGGAATTGAAAGTGATCGCGGGGAGGGGGAAAAAGTGACACGGCCCCGCGGCCATTAAAGTGAATGTGGCCAGATGACGCCCGGAGCAGCAGCCAGAGGGAGGAGCTGGATGCGCTCTGTGGTGGGGGAGGGGGGCGGAGCATTCAAAAGGAAAGCCTTGATCCAGCCATGTGTGGAATGCAGAAAGCCATATGGCGGCTGCATGCGAGCATGCGCGCGTGGCCGCAAGCTGGTGGCCAAGCAAAGCTAGCGGTAGCACTTTGAAATACCACTAACAAAATGTCTCGCAGAGCAGTGCATGCGCTGGCTCAGCGAGACCTAAAAATGAATACAATTTGAACTAATCAGTGAGAGAAGCACTGTTTTATGTTTGGAAGCCTCTATTTACTAATGCAGTCACTGCAAATATCTGTGTGTGTAACCAGAGAGCCACAGAATTGAATTCTGGTTGGGATAGTGGGAACTGGTCACTTGTGTGTTTTTAGTATTTCAAGGTCCCAGCCTGTGACAGAAAGCACTGTGAATATGTATGTTATTATTTTAAACTTGCATTACACACACCATAAGATATTCTGCCACAAAGTGCACAAAAAAGATTTTGGTTTAAGATAAAAAGTGCTCCCAAAATATAGATGAGTAATATGAAGACTGTACCGAATGCAAACATTGTTTATAACTGTCCATCAAAAGCATGACCTCCACTGCTCATCTGGTCACCTTACAATACTTCTCAAAAGGAATAGTCTTCAAGTGACTCCATCAATTAAAGCCAATAGCAGCCTCCAATCACCCTTTACATTTGCAGATTAACCAAATATGCACATTTACATTTACTTCAGGCAGCAGACACTCTGACAAGAAGACTTATTTCTTGTTCATCTGTCTGTCCCTCCCTCTGCTTCACAGCAGGGACTCTCTTCCCTTCCACGTCAGCTCAGGTATCTCAAATGTGGGTGTCCTGGGACAGTTGCCTTTTAATATAAAACAGTTGAACTGTTTTTTTGCCAGATTAAAAAAGTATGGCCACGTCTTGCCCCTCAGATCCCACCCACTTCTACCTCTGGTCATAACCATAGTCCAAGCACAGTTAAATCTGTATAGGTGCATAACCCTGTTCGAAGTGTTCCATGTTTGTTCACTCCAAGAGCTCAGGATGAGCCTGTCTTGCACTCAAAAGGGTCTGACAAAGGAGCAGCCCCAGTGATGAAGCATGCCACATGATGTCGATGATGGATCGCGCGCTTTATTGAAATACTGTTGTTCTTGCAGTTAGGTTATTCAAAATCCAATGTGTCACATATGACCAAACCCACACATATCCAGGATTGCACTATTTGTGGCCCATGTAGAGCCCACTGGATCTATTTCTGTTCAGATATACTAATAGAGGAATGGCACAGGGTTACGCACTTCGAATATCCTCTCATTCTCGTGTCAATGCAAAAGGCCTGTCAGAGTGTGTAATAGCGTACTGCAGGAGTACTCGTTTATGTACTCCAAAAGGACTTTTTTCCTGTGCTTTTCATATTTTACCTAGACATTTAACCACAGCATTTTTATAGTGGTGAAGGCCTGTTTTTGCGCCATCTCTTCTTTTGTTTTCAGATGTGGAGCTTGGTGATTGTGGGCTTCTGTGAGCATAGAGGGGCTGACGGCTTGTTTTTCTAGGGGCAGGTTTCATTGCTTTATGGTTTGGGTCCGACCCAGGGATTCAGATGGGTGTAACCCTCTCTGAGTAGGTCCGAAGTGCCAGATATTTGGGTCGGGTCTGTTTGGAGGGCTTTGGCTGGGTGCAATAAGAGGGTAGGGTGTAGAGGAAGTTGACTGGGGTGGCACCAAGTCTAGTCAGTGGATGGCACATGAGGTTACGCATGGAGGCAAAGACAAGGTAAAGAGGGTGTTGTCTTTGATACGGACCAGGATTGAGAAATGTTGTTTGATATAACCAAAGTTCAGAAGGTGGAGGAGGTCATCAGGTCATCCTTCGGGAGCTTGGTGTCGGTGTTGCCCGGAACATTGAAGTCTCAGAGGAAGATGTTGTTTGAATAACTGAAAGAGGCTGTTGTGATGAGGTTGGAGATCTCAGTGTTGAAGTTTGAGTTGAACATAGTGAATAAGATGAAGAGTCATTGTTTGAATGGTGTGTTGTGAGAAATTACTGAAGATGAGTCCCAGTGGCTGGAGAGCAAACTTTCCTTGAGGGATTAGGGATTTGTCAGCGACTTCAAGGATT
Organism: Triturus cristatus; assembly: GCF_964204655.1. Taxonomy (NCBI): domain Eukaryota; kingdom Metazoa; phylum Chordata; class Amphibia; order Caudata; family Salamandridae; genus Triturus; species Triturus cristatus. Next base: position 877,936,325 of record NC_140584.1, on the reverse strand, counting down.
GCCGCTGTTTTGTATGATTGGCCGAGGTGTTGGATGCTGTATCTTGCTAGTATCAAGATGTCAAAGGTGCGTGTGGAGGCACATCTCCGGAAACGTTACTGTGCATGCTCTGTTTTTGATGCTCTGGGTAGCCAGATGTAGTTCTCTTCGCCGACTCCCACGGAAGCAAACAAAACCTGTGTATACTTGAATGAGGTCTTCATGTTTTTTTTAGGTCTCACCTGTGACAGCGCATGTTCAAGCACATATGCTATCGCTTGCAAGACATATTGTGGACAACAAGGGGTTTGGCGCCTGTCCATTGGTTACCATTCATTGGCTTCATTACCACTCTTATTTCCTTCTTCCTGATTTGGCCTGGCTGTATTGGCTTCACTTCCTCTTCTTTCGTCTGCAGCATGGAGCAAGTACTCATTGATTCATGTCGAATAGTGTCTTTCTGCCACTCGTTTTGTGATTGAGTTACTATTTTCTTTCTTCTTCACAACATATTCCTTCTCGTGTTATTCTCCTTGTAGTATTTTTCCTTCCCCTTTGTCTCACCCTATATTTCTTATTTTTGTGCCCTTTTCTCTCACCCTTTCTCCCCTGAGTGTGCATTTCCCACTTGTAGCCACCCTTCTCTGGTGTGTTTTTCTTGAGTGTTTACTAAGTTTCCTCCCAGTGTTTCCTATCAGCGGGTGCACATGCTTGTGTAAGCCATTTCAGACAGATTTCTGTGTCTGAGTGGAGGAATCAGTGCTCATGTAAGTGATGCAGAGGATTTTGCTGTGTCTGACCTCACTGACAGCAGTTTTCTCTTGCATCTTTCTCTTTGTTTGACCTTTTCCCTTGTGTTATTTGTTCTTTTTCATCCCTGTATATGCTTTTTTCTCACTCCTGTTTATTTCTAACTTGCTTATCTATCCTTCTATTTGGGAGGAGAGGGCGTGGGAGGCGTGCGTGTGTGTTTTTAGTTGCATGTTCGTCTGTCTCTTTTGTCAATGTGGATACTCCTGCCATCTAGTGGTTTTATCTGGAATGGTTTTTGAAAGTTTTAAAAACAACATTCAGGAAGGCTGCATCCATGGGAGCATATCTGTAATCAGACTGTGATCATTAGATGTAGCCAAGCCACTAAAAGCTCGAGGCAGGCTCAAGCCTAAAGTCTGGCTCTGTCTGAGCTCGAGATCCTCTTGGAACCTCAAGCCCATAACGAGCTGAGCTTTCATGTGGCTTCTGCCTCCCTCTCTTCCTCTACAAGTGATGTGGGTTTACCTTCGGCCAGAGTTGCTGGCAGTGGAACTTGGGAAGGAGGTTCCAGTCTTGGCATCGGCTCAACATCATGTGAGTCTGGTCAAATCACTTAATTTCCCCATATCTATAAATAATGCATGTGACCTTGTGTAATGTAACTGGTGCGCATGTAAAGCACTCCATTACCTTCTGGTTGAGTTCATGTTATATTTTAAAAAATGCAGAAGAATGCACTTGGAGGTAAAAACAAGACCTTAACATAATGAAAGACAAATACATACTCATTTACTGGCTGATTTGTACAGAGTGAAACCAGAAAGCCTGGATAAATCACAGCTTTGCAGCTTAAATCGTGTGATCTTAAGCAAATATTTTATTTCACCAAAACTCTTTTTTCTTCATTATCACGTATGAAAGCACATTAAAATATAGGTTTAGACTACCAGTTGTACAAAAGTAGTAGTTTTAATAAGTACTTCTCAGTGAAGTGTTATACAGTGTCCTACTAATGTCAAAGCTTCAACCTGTTAAATAAATATACTTTTTTTTTTACTTTGAAGAGTCTTTATCAAATTAGGTGGTTTGATGTATGATTTACATAACACATATCGTCAGGGCTCGGCTCGTATATTGTCTCTATTATCCGAGCCAGGCCCTTGTTTCGGCTCTGGCTCTGCTTTGTAATCATTTGTTGGCTCGTTCACTTCTAGAAAGCCTCATGGTCTGATGGGATCTGGAGGGCCTTCTCTCTTAGTTTATGTTGTTATCGCTCCTGGAACGTTCACGTGTTTTACATTTTTTACCAGTGGCATCAAAGAATCTGCAATTTGCCACCAGAACCGCATTGTCAGTGTTGTTCATTCCCACTTCTCCCCCACACTCCTGTTATCCATATGTTGTATGTTCGCTCCCACTCTCCTGGTATCCGTGTTGCTCCCCCCCCCCCCCTGCACTCGCGATTAGGAAAAATGTGCTATAACGCATAGCATTTTTTTCCTAACGTTTAGCCATGCTGCACAGCCCCGCTGCTGTACCATATGATTAACATACTTTGTCAAAGCCAATAACTCTCGCATAGGCTTTTTCATTTAAACATGGCACACATGCTAGTGTTTACTTAGTCTTAAGGCTGCTGTATGTTCTTCCTTTAGAGGGATCATCCTTATTTTTTGGAAACATGTTGACACTGCTTGCCTTCCATCTTGAACATTTTCTTCATCAACTCCAGGGTACCTAAAAGGTTCTTGAAAGACCTCATATATGTAGCTCCCCAGTCTATTGATGCAAGCCGCAGAAACTTACTTGCAATTTCCGCAGTACTGGATTTGACAGGCAGATGGTGGTATTGAACCGCAGATCTGCAAGGTATGGGGCTCCTCTTGTTCCCCGTGAGGCCTCGTTCCTCCTCGTAGACGCCTTGCCTGGTTTCCTGTTTTGGTTTCACTTTAGTAGCTGTGGAGGCGCGTGTGCTCTGCAGCCGGTACAAGGTGGACCAGGCTCTGAAAGGTTAGGAATGCAGTCACCGGTACTGGATTCGATGCGTCCAACACTACTTGATGTTAGGAAGAGCACTCACTGACAAAGGTATTATTTGTTCGCAGCAAGATGATTTAGTAAATTAGGCTGTGATTGTTCAGAAATTATTTTTAAAAATGCAATGAACTGCAAACTTTTAGAATTAGTCTGCTTAAAAGTAAACGAGATTGTTGTCAATGTTATTTTTATAAACAATTTGCTGATTGTACACATTTGCTTAATAAAACATATTAAGTATAAGGGGGGATAATGCTCACTGCTAATGAATTCTGCTTTGCGCAGGACGGCTGCATCCCGTCAGGGCTGTGCCAGGTAGGTGGGCGCAGGGGCCGCAGGGCGGCCAGGCATGGCCGAGGCAGCAGACCCCCTTCGCTGGCAGTCCCTGGGCGACCGGAAGCACTGCGGGCAGAACCTGTATTACCAGCTGTACCTGCAGACCATGAAGCACCTCCCTGGTGATGCCCACCGGTTCTGCGATCCCGAGCTGCCGGCGTCCAGGAGGAAGGAGCTGCTGCGTCTCCTCCGGGGCCTAGATGATGACTTCAGCTGCCAGCGCCTACAGATCCTCTTCGCCTTCTCCGTGCCCAGCCCCGAGGCGCTACAGCTCATACAAGACCTGGGCCTTCCAGTGGTGTCTGCAGGAGCTGTGAGTTTCTTGTTTCTGCTGTTTCTTAAGTTACATGGCTGACTCAAAATAATATTCACTAAATCAGCGATCGAAGTGCGTTAAAAAATAGTATGGGAACTGTGATCCTGCATGCAGCGGGGGCGGGGCCAAAGGTGTGGCCAAAAAACGAAATATTCTGTACGTTTTTTGGTCTTTCAGCATCCAATAGCAACATATAAAATGACGTGCAGCTTAAATAGAAAATAAGTAAAAAAATGTTTTTACTCGGTGGGAAATGCTCTCTAGTACCTTATGAAACCTCTATTAGTTAATGCATTGAAGAGGTCTGTGTGTAACCAGAGAGCCTCAGAATCAAATCTTGGATGGTGCAATGGAGAACAGTGTCTTGTATATTTTTGTGCCATGAGGTCACAGCCTCTGACAGAAAGCCCTGTGAATATGTAAGTCATTATTTTGAACTTGTATTACACACAGTATAACAACAACTTTATTCGGTTTCTTTCACAAAAACCATAAAAGCACACTAGTATAATACAGTTATAAGAACATCCTAAAAGAAACATATACCAGTTAATATAGTGTCCAAGCCTGAGAAATAAAGGGATTAAAATCACATCATGAAACAAAAGGCACTTTTCCCATACAGACAGCACCGAATGGAATAAAAAACTATGTTAAAAATAGATAAACTCATCAGGTAAGAACAATTAGTAAAAATAAAAGTGCCAAACAGGTTTGTGCAAGATACTCTTCTATAAACAGCGGTGTAATGAAGGACTTTTATTTTTGTAGAACGTGTAAAACATGGTAAAATGCATCGTGTTATAGGCTGACAAGTTGTAGTGACTACCTTAGCAAGAGGTAAAACCTTGAGAGCTGCCATATTACACACAGTATAAAATAGACTGATACAAAATGTGAAAAAAGGTTTAAGATAAAATGGTGCTTCCAAAATAGGTTTTAGTATTACCCAGACTGCACGTAATGCAAATTGTTTTTTACATAACTGTCCCTTCAACACCCCGTATGGGTGAGTAAGCTCTATTTAAATACAATTACAATTAAAAGCACACACTTCACAACTCAGGGGTCGATTCTGATCCTGTATTTTTTTTCCCGTACGACTCGTATCCGTACGAATCGTACAAGTCACGTCCGACCCATGAAGTACGATTCGTATGGGAAAAATACATACGGATCGGGCCGATCCGTACGAATCGTATCGGGAAAAGTTGTACGAGACGGACCCGGACACTTTTCCGTACTTATCGTAAAAATACAGTCCGAGCGTACAAGTACGATCCGGACCGGCTTTCCGATGTACGATTCGTACGGAAAACGCCCCGTACACAGGGAATGACTTTACCCGCTACGAAGCGAAGTTTGTACGACTCGTATCCCGGGAAAAGTTGTTCCCGGGGTGCGAGTCGTACAGGTTCCCCCCCATGCATATATACGCACCTTACAACAACATCGCGTATGTACGATGCATACCCCCAGTGCGTATGTACGGTGCGTACCCCCAGCGCGTATGTACGCACCATACCCCCAGCGCGTATGTACGCACCGTACATTCGCACTGGGGGTACGGTGCGTACATACGCGCTGGGGGTACGCACCGTACATTCGCACTGAGGGTACGGTGCATACATACGCGCTGGGGGTACGGTGCGTACATACACAACACATGGGGGTGTATGCCTGTACGACTCGTACCCCTGGGGACTCAGCTTTTACGGCTGTTATTGGCTCCCGTAAAAAAAGAGCCGTACGGAGTGACGTAGGGACGAATCGTACTTGCTGGGCCGTAAAACACTGCTTAAATACGTACGGACGTCGCGTACAGGCTGTTCCGGATCAGATTCGTAGCTTTTTTTACCCGTATGGTCTTTTGTACGAAACGTACAGAAATAGGCTTTCTGTACGAATCGTACTTCCTAGGTTGTACGGAAAGTTTACCGGGTACGAGTCGTACGGAGAAAACGCTCCGTAGGACGATTCGTACAGCCTTTTTCCAGGATTGGAATCAGCCCCTCAGTTGTTAACTCTTTGCACTACCACCGAAAAAGAATACATCTTTGTCATCACAATGCTTCCAGTGATTTGATCAGTTAAAGCCAGTACCAACTCCCAAGCATTTTTCACATTTGCAGTTTACCCTTTACATTTGCAGATTGAATCGTTGTGCACATTTGGATTTCTTTCAGGCAAGCAGGCACCCTGGCAGGAAGGCTTATTTAGCTGTCTGCTTTGGCTTTGGTTTCTCAATACAAGAGGCTGTACTGACACTTAAGCTGAAGCATTTCTGCTATCGAAATTAACTGTCCTAGGACTGTTGTCTTTTTACAAACAGTAGGGGAATGATTTTTCATAAATCAAAAAAAGTATGCCACATCATGCCCCTCCGATCCTGCCAACTTTGACCTCTGCACTAAATACTTTTTGCATACCTAATATTTTAGCAAACAAAAACAGTCAAAGATAGTTTTTTTACAACAGTTAGCCAGGATCTGAAAGAAATATTCCGTATGCTATTTCTAAATGCCAAAGGCATAGAATTTTGACTATCTGCTTCCAGAGGCTGATTTAGATTTACAGATAGTACAACCTTGCAAGGTCCATTACCATTATGTGGATGACACTCACATCCTTCTTAGAAATAGATAACAATGTGCACACTACCACGTTCCCTGTGCGTGGAGGCCACCCACAGATGGATTCTGGCAAGTTGGGGATAACTGAAACGGCACAATTCTGCAGCCCTGGTCTTCAACCACTGTGCTCCTCTGGACTCTCCCTTTGCCCCTTTATCTTGCCACTGGCTCGTCCATTCCATGCCCAATGCCAAGGTCATGATCCTTGGTTTATGCCTCATTCTGAACTCACTTTAACACCTCAGATCAACCTAGATGCCAGTATTTGTTTCTTTTATGTACGTTACCTTAAAACAAAAATGGCCTACTTGTCCTTACTTAAAGAAAGTGGACAAGTTGGACTATTTTCAGTGCCCATGCCTTCTGCCAGTCTGATAGAAATACCATATGCACCACATTGGTGGAGGAATGTTGTATGTTAAGATGGGCCCTTGACAGCAGAATATATACCTCACAAGGTGGCTTCCTCCGCCATTGCCAGAGCCACCTTAAGGGATAAACTGCGTGGAAGGAATTCCAGCTTTGTCTGTTCGGCATGTTGGAATTTCCATCAGCACAGGTGAGTACTGAAAATGTAATCTTAAATTGGCGATACATTGCCAGTAACTTCCTTACATGTGTCCATGACATGCTGGTACCGTTCTTCTACCATGTCAGGGACACTTGGGTGAGCACATTGTGAAACATCGTCATAAATTAAATGCAATCTTAGCTGAAGTTGCTGTTGCTTCGCATAGTGGTGGGACAGCCACCAAATATTGGGCTACCGATTAGGCATCATTTTTGGCAGGGGAGTCAAGTGAGGTGCAGCTACCCAGAAGACTGCTTTCTGCCTCATGATAGGTCACTGGCAATCAGAGGAGAGTGGACAGGAATTCTATAGTGTTTTGCAGAAGTCCCATAACTGTGCTCCTCTAAATCAGACCCAAAGTCACAGGCATGACTCCACTAACATCCTAGGTCCCCTGCTGTGCATCTTTCAGAGGCCCCATAGGGTCTAGAGCAAGGGTTCTTAACCTTTTGACTTCTGTGGACCCCACTTAATCATTTGTGGAACCCAGGGAACCTCACTGAGTCATTAGTGGAAGCTGGATATCCCAGTCTAGCATGATTTGAATTTTTTTTTTTTTTTACGGAGTTATATATAGCGCGAACTTGACCCAGTATCGGGTATCAGAGCGCTTTACATAGCACCAGTTGCGTTACATGTGGACACATTATTATTATTTTTTGTTAGGCATGGAGAGATTAAGTGATTTGCCCAGAATCACAGGATGTTCAGCTTCATTGCAGAGACTCGAACCCGGTTCCCCAGATTCGAGGTCGACCACCCTAGCCGTTAGGCCAACTCCTCTCCCCAAACTGCAAAAAAATCCACTAAATATACAGAATCAAACATTCTTCGAACAAATACACAAATGAGGCAGTATGTTATTTAATTAAAAAACAAATATAAAACATCAACATTTTAATTGGAAGGTTGGCGCTTTTCTAAATTCAATTGAGGCCATTCATTGCCCTAACTATTCTGTTTGAAACACTTGCATTACTCCCACAAGTCAATCTGAGGATACTAAATTACTTTTTAGCCTCCAATTTCAAATTCCTTAACATTTACATAACGATATAACATTTTATATTTTGCATCTTTATTTATATACTGCTTATTAATCTGTTTAATGTAATTTATCTTTCTAAGCAGTTGTGAGTTAGCTTTGTGGACCCAGGCCGGGTCCCTTGACCACAGGTTAAGAACCACTGGTCTAGAGTCCCATCTCTTGCTGAGACTCCAGGAACAAGCCCACAAAACTGCATTCATTGCCTCTATGCACTGGTTCCCTGTTAAAAGGACATGCAGCTTAGATCATTTTGTATTATGCCCTGGACCTACCTCACATTCTCAAGCAGAAGCTGAAACACTGCCCTACTGTCATCCTCTTTGGCCTCCCTGCTGTGCCTTATGAAGCTTTGGAATTACGGAGAAATGTATGTAAAGGCCTTGTGCATGGCCGTCTCGACGGGTAACCCCAGTGAAGTACTTCAATTCTAGTGAAAGAAACATATGTGGTACCTTAGGGCCACTAATAATGGCTGGTAATCCTGAATTTCAAAAGGCACAGGCATAGGAAGGCACAAGCAGGACTTTTCAGTTCCAGCCTCAAATTTCTACTTTGTTACCTTGTCAGAGACTACTGAGGACTGGTCAGTCTTCAGGAAGACACTTTTAACACATCTGTTCTCGGCCAGGATCAGTTGTTTGCCTCATTCCATCTCTTTGCAACTCACTTATTTTCAGGTCAATCAATCTATCAAAACAACTTTATTCAGTGGGGAGACCCGCCATAGAAGCAGTTTAAAATACATACAAAAAAGATAAAATGAACGTCAACGGCGACCGTCATGTATCATATAGAACATGAGTAAAAGCAAGCCATCCATGGGTAAACAGTCTAAAAAAGTATAAGAAGTGCATAGTGCTTCTTGAAAGTACGGCTGCTTTGGGAAACAAACTTATGCAACAACAGGTTTCATTGTCGGTTAAATCCTGCAGACACCCAAAAGCTTGTTGGCATTTACGATCATTTCTGAGCCTTAAAAAATGTACTAAATACATTCACATAAATAATTGATAGTAACCACAGAAGAAAGTGAAATGAATCATCGTTTGCTTAGATACATTATTGCACAGGCAAACTCACGAGCTCAAGCTGTGCTGAAAACCTTGCGTGAAGCACAGGGAATATTTCAGGGTCCTTGCTCTAAATCAAAATGGACGCGAGCACACCCCACTGCCAGTTGTATTCATCAGGTAATCGGTTGGCATAGCACCGAAATTAGCAAGTAGGTAATCCCCAATAATGGGTTTCTATGATTCCTCATGCAACCATAGCCAGCAGCTCCTCATTGTCGCGTGCTCCATGGGGTGGTCCTGGGGCACTATAAGATGCCTGACTAATGCATTTAAGTGCAGTGATGCGGACACTAGCACTAAATGCTTTAATCGAACGCCTAATAGGTGGTACTTGGCAGGGCAGTGCATGGATATCCTGAAAATCGGGCATTGATGTAGCTCTCCTGAACTTACGTTAGACACCCCTTTTTTGGCGTAAAGGCTGATAACATTGAGCCCCCTAAATGTAATTCTACATAGATTGCCCCAGGCCATGTGTCAGATGGCACCAACTGAGCAACAAACAGAAGGTCAAAGTTGGAACATTGGTTCTGCAAAAAAGTTCGACTCTTAGTGAATGAATGAGTTGGTGTGGTGCAGTTGTGCGGTTATGAATGTTTTCGCTCTGGTGTGAATTTTGAAGCCGGAGCAAATATACTTATTAGAAACTTATCAGACAAGTATTGCCTACATATGAAAAAATGAATACAATTATATTTAAAAAATACAACTTTGAGCATTTCAGTTTCACGTTTAGGTCTTCGGAGTGATTTGATTCCTTCTCAACACATAAAAAACAATCACACAATGTAAAAGTCGGAACCAGTGGCAACTAGGTGCCAAAGGTTTGAGGCATTGCAGGATTTTTAGAAGTTCAAAGGGACGCTGTTGATGATAAGTGAGTTTACTCTCCACTTGAGTTCAGTAGAGAGGTAAAAACACTCAGCCTCAATAAATCTTGTTCACCATTGTGAGCGGATGATGAGATTTTTGAGTCCTGAGATGCCGTTTCTTGTGCACACAGCCATGTTTATAGGCACCTCTTCTTCTTTTATCCAGTTTGAAGCTATGGCCAACACGAGTTGTGTAGGATAATAGGATAGTATCCTAGTTTAATATCTATCAATAAATGACTGAGCTTTTGATCCAATATAAAAACGTTCCATCCTTGCAGCGCTGATAGTTTCTGCAGAAATGTATCCGATGGGAGTAACAGCCTCATAAATATATTGTGCCACCATCTAGCTGTAAACCCAGGTAAAAGTTCAGGCATTTTGATTAGTGCATATTGTCAATTGATGTTTTTTTACTTTTATTTGACCTTGGTGTACGACATTGAAAGTGTATACTTAGGGATGTCTTACCACAGGTTTCCACTCTTTATCTGGTTACAGGTTTGTGAAGTGATTGGTGCACTTGTGTAGGGCTTACCATGAAGGATACTGTGGATTGTTCCCTATGCTTCTGTGCAGTATAGATTACTATTATCATTCTAATATATTTATCCCTAAATCCCATTCCTTATTGTAATGCCTTATCCCTAAATATCCAGCTCATCTGTACAAAAGTATTATCAATGTCAAGGGAAATTAGGATCGCTGGTATCATTTTTCCTGCTAGAATTTTCTACTGGATGAGTAACACAACCGCTATTGTTAATGGTTTGCTGATCTCTTATAATTCCTAGCTGATCTTGAACAAAGCAGTTAGGGAAAAGGTCTTCTTAAAATGTTTACCAATCACTGTGGACGTGGCCTAGCAATGCATGCAGGGCTGTTCCTATGGAACAGAACCAAGGTTGATTCAGATATGGTTGGCCTATTGTACAGAACCAAGGTTGATTCATATATGGTTTGCCCTCTGTGTGGGGCACAGTGAGAAAAACAAGCATTGAAAATGCAATAGGTCTCGCCTTTGATTAAGTTAAAGCCATTTGCTTTGCTAATGGTATTGTATAGCAAAGCAAATGGCTTTCACTTAATGAAAGGCGAGACCTAATGTTAGTCAGTGTCAGTCAGTGTCTGTCAGTCAGTCAGTCAGTGTCAGTCAGTCAGTGTCAGTCAGTCAGTTAGTTTCAGTCAGTCAGTGTCATCCAGTCAGTGTCATTCAGTCAGTGTCAGTCAGTGTCAGTCAGTCAGTGTCAGTCAGTGTCAGTCAGTCAGTGTCAGTCAGTTTCAGTCAGTGTCAGTCAGTGTTAGTCAAAGTTTCAGTCAGTGTCAGTCAGTCAGTGTCAGTCAGTGTCAGTCAGTCAGTGTCAGTCAGGTTCAGTCAATGTCAGTCAGTCAGTGTCAGTCAGTGTCAGTCAGTCAGTGCCAGTCAGTCGGTGTCAGTCAGTGTCAGTCAGTGTCAGTCGGTCAGTATCAGTCAGTTTCAGTCAGTGTCAGTCAGTGTCTGTCAGTCAGTGTCTGTCAGTCAGTGTCTGTCAGTCAGTGTCTGCCAGTCAGTGTCTGTCAGTCAGTGTCTGCCAGTCAGTGTCTGCCAGTCAGTGTCAGTCAGTCAGTGTCAGTCAGTCAGTGTCAGTCAGTTTCAGTCATTTCAGTCAGTGTCAGTCAGTCAGTGTCAGTCAGTCAGTGTCAGTCAGGTTCAGTCAGTGTCAGTCAGTCAGTGTCAGTCAGTCGGTGTCAGTCAGTGTCAGTCAGTGTCTGTCAGTCAGTCTCAGTCAGTCAGTGTCAGTCAGTCAGTGTTAGTCAGTCAATGTCAGTAAGTGTCAGTTACTCAGTGTCAGTGAGTGTCAGTCAGTTTCAGTCAGTGTCAGTGAGTGTCAGTCAGTGTCTGTCAGTGTCAGTCAGTCATTGTCATCAGTCAGTCAATGTTAGTCAGTGTCAGTCAGCCGGTGTCAATCAGTCAGTCAATGTTAGTCAGTGTCAGTCAGTCAATGTTAGTGTCAGTCAGTCAGTGTCACTCAGTGTCAGTGTTAGTCCGTTTCAGTCAGTCAGTGTCAGTCGGTCAGTGTCAGTCAGTGTCAGTCAGTGAGTGTCAATCAGTGTCAGTCAGTGTCAGTCAGTCAGTGTCAGTCAGTCAGTGTCAATCAGTGTCAGTCAGTGTGTGTCAGTCAGTGTCAGTCAGTGTCAGTCAGTGTCAGTCAGTCAGTGTCAGTCAGTCAGTGTCAGTCAGTGTCAGTCAGTCAGTGTCAGTCAGTCAGTGTTAGTCAGTGTCAGTCAGTCAGTGTCAGCTAGAGCAGCTCTACTGACCTGGTTCTCTGGCTCTAAAGCAGCTCTGCTGACCTGGTTCTCTCCCTCTAAAGCAGCTCTGCTGGCCTGGTTTCTCTGGCTCTACAGCAGCTCTGCTGACCTGGTTCTCTGGCTCTACAGCAGCTCTGCTGACCTAGTTCTTAGGCTCTAGAGCAGCTCTGCTGACCTGGTTCTCTGGTTCTAGAGCAGCTCTGCTGCCCTGGTTCTCTAGCTCTAAAGCAGCTCTGCTGACCTGATTCTCTGCCTCTAGAGCAGCTCTGCTGACCTGGTTCTCAGGCTCTAGAGCAGCTCTGCTGACCTGGTTCTCTGGCTCTAAAGCAGCTTTGCTGACCTGGTTTCTCTGGCTCTACAGCAGCTCTGCTGACCTGGTTCTCTGGCTCTAAAGCAGCTCTGCTGACCTGGTTCTATGGCTCTAAATCAGCTCTGCTGACCTGGTTCTCTGGTTCTAGAACAGCTCTGCTGCCCTGGTTCTCTGGCTCTAAAGCAGCTCTGCTGCCCTGTTTCTCTGCCTCTAGAGCAGCTCTGCTGACCTGTTTTCTCTGTCTCTAGAGCAGCTCTGCTGACCTGGTTCTCTGGCTCTAAAGCAGCTCTGCTGACCTAGTTTCTCTGGCTCTAGAGCAGCTCTGCTGACCCGGTTCTCAGGCTCTAGAGCAGCTCTGCTGACCCGGTTCTCAGGCTCTAGAGCAGCTCTGCTGACCTGGTTCTCAGGCTCTAGAGCAGCACTGCTGACCTGGTTCTCTGGCTCTAAAGCAGCTTTGCTGACCTGATTCTCTCGCTCTAAAGCAGCTCTGCTAACTTGGTTCTATGGCTCTAAATCAGCTCTGCTGACCTGGTTCTCTGGTTCTAGAGCAGCTCTGCTGCCCTGGTTCTCTGGCTCTAGAGCAGCTATGCTGACCTGGTTCTCTGCCTCTAGAGCAGCTCTGCTGACCTGGTTCTCAGGCTCTAGAGCAGCTCTGCTGACCCGGTTCTCAGGCTCTAGAGCAGCTCTGCTGACCTGGTTCTCTGGCTCTAGAGCAGCTCTGCTGACCTGGTTCTCAGACTCTAGAGCAGCTCTGCTGACCTGGTTCTCTGGCTCTAAAGCAGCTATGCTGACCTGGTTCTCTGGCTCTAGAGCAGCTCTGCTGACCTGGTTCTTAGGCTCTAGAGCAGCTCTGCTGACCTGGTTCTCTGGCTCTAAAGCAGCTCTGCTGACCTGGTTCTCTTCCCTCTAAAGCAGCTCTGCTGACCTGGTTTCTCTGGCTCTACAGCAGCTCGGTTGAACTGGTTCTCTGGCTCTAAAGCAGCTCTGTTGACCTGGTTCTATGGCTCTAAATCAGCTCTGCTGACCTGGTTCTCAGGCTCTAGAGCAGCTGTGCTGACCTGGTTCTCTGGCTCTAAAACAGCTCTGCTGACCTAGTTCTCTGGCTCTAAAGCAGCACTGCTGACCTGGTTCTCTGGCTCTAGAGCAGCTCTGCTGACCTGGTTCTTAGGCTCTAGAGCAGTTCTACTGACCTGGTTCTCTGGCTCTAAAGCATCTCTGCTGACCTGGTTGTCTGGCTCTAGAGCAGCTGTGCTGACCTGGTTCTCTGGCTCTAAAGCAGCTCTGCTGACCTGGTTCTCTCCCTATGAAGCAGCTTTGCTGACCTGGTTTTTCTGGCTCTACAGCAGCTCTGCTGACCTGGGTCTCTCCCTTTAAAACAGCTCTGCTGATCTGGTTTCTCTGGCTCTACAGCAGCTCTGCTGACCTGGTTCTCTGGCTCTAAAGCAGCACAGCTGACCTGGTTCTCTGGCTCTAAAGCAGCTCTGCTGACCTGGTTCTCTGGCTCTAGAGCAGCTCTGCTGACCTGGTTCTCTCCCTCTAAAGCAGCTCTGCTGACCTGGTTCTCTCTCTCTAAAGCAGCTCTGCTGATCTGGTTTCTCTGGCTCTACAGCAGCTCTGCTGACCTGGTTCTCTGGCTCTAGAGCAGCTCTGCTGACCTGGTTCTCTCCCTCTAAAGCAGCTCTGCTGACCTGGTTTCTCTGGGTCTACAGCAGCTCGGCTGACCTGGTTCTCTGGCTCTAGAGCAGCTCGGCTGACCTGGTTCTTAGGCTCTAGAGCAGCTCTGTTGACCTGGTTCTCTGGCTCTAAAGCAGCTCTGCTGACCTGGTTCTGTGGCTCTAAAGCAGCTCTGCTGACCTGGTTCTCTCCCTCTAAAGCAGCTCTTGTGACCTGGTTTCTCTGGCTCTACAGCAGCTGTGCTGACCTGGTTCTCTGCCTCTTGATGCACAGTGAGTGTGTGTACATCAGGGGGTCTCTTCTCCTCCAATAGTTAAATACAGCACTGAGCTGCTGCCCCAAAGAGGGTCACGATAATGTACACAAAGGCCGAGTACCCTCCAGGCGCCTCTGTTCCCGCAGCCCTGCTTCCAGCAGCCCTGCTTCTGTGTGCACAGAACCAGGGCACAAGCGCGGAGTCGCAACAGACTCACATGCCGGGTGCACAAAAGGCACTTGTGTTCATTCTGTGGTGTGTCTGCATCACTTCTAAGCGGTGAGTGTCCCACTGTGGCTCATTGCATCCTTGCCGTGCAAGTTCTAAGATGACGCTGCACTCCCTGTGTGACGAGAGCTCACATTTCTTCCAAGGCCTGGCTAACTACCCCGAACACCACTGGGTTCATGTCCGCAAACCAGAACATGTATTACAAATATACATTGTATCCTTAACTAGGACCATTCAAACATATCTCTGTAGTCCAACCCCGCCTCACATGAAATATACTTGTCAGCTCATCATAATGTTCATGAATGCATGAATAGATTGCTATAAAAAGCTAAACACCAGAGAGATAAGGTGCGTTGATGATGCAGCAGAATTCTACATTTTGTAGGGGTGGGGGGCTGAAGCAGGAGAGGCTGTCAGCGGCCATTACAAGCGTGTGGACGGCGCTGCAAATAAGAAAAAAATAGTGCATCGAGTCCTTTAAAGGAAAGAGTGTAAATCCACCCGTAAACGATCCAGTTCCGGTGGGCGTACCTAAAAGGAGACAGGGTGGCAACAAGGAATGATTGGCATGCCTTCAGTGCAATCATTGCACTGCCTTTAGCATAATCCGTGATGCCAAGCGACGCACACAAATGAAAGCTGAAGGCAGAGCTGGGACGAGGCTGCTGGAATCGTATAGATTCCAAGAAGTCTCGTATGACGAGAGCAGCGCATGCGCTGCTGACGTCAGGCCGAGACCTAAAAACAATGGACTGGAATGTGGTCTTACCAGTTGTTGAGATTCTTTTGATTTGTTTTCCTCTACAAATTTTAGCCAGAAGTTTTTATGTACTTTTTTAGTTCATGATTACATTAGATCTATATGAACTGCAATCAGCAGCATCTTTTATTTTCGGGAATTATGGCTAGCTTAGCGGCAGACAAAATGCCAACTGCTGTTTTGTTTACACATCATAAAAGGTCCAAGCAAGGACACCTTGGCCCAGAGCTTTGTTAAGTTTGAGGGTGGATAAATCTTGTTTAACTAACTCTGTTGATGTGTTTTCTTCAGATGTGTTTCCTTTGGTGCCTGTACTTTGTGGGAACTGTGCATGTAGTTAGCAATCTTATGCATTCAGGTGTGTACCATTACCTGTAAACTTGGAAATCTTTGAAAACGTCTCCCTTTCTATGTCCCATGCCATCTGAACAGTGAGGTAAAGCTTTGAGAGTGTTTAGCTGGAACTCTTATCACAAGATTCTATCCACTTTTTTTCCATGTCTAAGGGCTGGCTTGATGGTGCAGCTGTCGCCAGACAATTGTGTGAAAATCCTCAGGAGAGAGGCTCCACCCACATGTTGGAACCTGGAGTACATGTTTTCATTGGGCAGAATTTGTGTGCTTTCACAAAAAATGTGTTTACCCTCCACATAGGGGTGATCGTTTTATTCATTTATCCCGCTGCCTGAACTTGAACTTTTAAGTGCACACACAACACTGTAACTTGGAGTCTTTTTTTAGCAGCAGTACGGATGGGAGGAGAGCAGTCATTAACCTAAATTGATTTTTAGGTCTGGCTTAGCAGTGGAACTGTCACCTGACCTTTTAGCCCACCTCTATTATGCTACAGTTCTTTGCTTCCACACAATATATATCCATTCCCATGCTATCTACTTGTAATGCTTCACATTATCATACAGCATTCCTTTAAAGCCAGACTTACAGGCTATACCAATGATTGTCTAGTAGTACGACTAGACATTCAGGTCTTGACCTTTTTGAAGTAGCTTCTGAAGGAAGTGAGTGGTGTTCCAGAGGCACCCCGGCTCATGTCTCTGAACGTCAATGGTATATTTTCTCACTATTATAACATTTGCTGGTCTTATTCTCTTTTTTTCAGGGAACTGGTTACTGGGAGTTCCTGCTTCAGAATCGTGGTGTGGATGTGGTGGCATTTGATGAGAATAGCATTTATCCACAGGAAATGAGATACACAGAGATGTTGGTAAGAGGCATCATGAACTCATCTTTACTTTGTCAGGGAGTGGCAATGAAGATATGTGACCCATTTTTTGTTTCAGATATCGTTGCAAGCTACAATTCTTAACACTCAGCATTTAGGGAAAACATAAGCCGGATGTTTGGGTGTCAGCAGAATGTACGACGGAAGCACAGGCCTCGGAGATTTGTGAGGTGATCACTAAATATAACGAGTTGTACTCCACTAAAGGATTCCATTAACATAATGCAGTGGGGAAGAAGCGAGTATCTCAGAAGTCCCAAGAGAAGGCCTGGCACAGTAACTACAGAAGCCTGGCTATGAACTAAACATGAGTTGGGCTGCTTAGGCCTAGTCATAAAGCCATTTGCACACACGCACTTGCAAATGTCTTTATTGATGAGTGCAAATTCAATTTTGGAATTGACAAAACATGACTTTGTATGGTTTTTTCACAAGTAATATGCACACCTGGGTGGAGAGCAGTTGCCCCAAGGCAGAGATGGTTTTAAAAGTCCCACCCTGTGACCGGCAAGTAGAGTGAAGAGGAAGGAGTTTCACCATAGAGAAGAGTATTTCCCTCTGTAGTAATTGGACACACAATTGCTTTAATATGAGGTCATTGTCACTCTGCCAGTTTTACACTGTGTACAATTACGCATGTAGAAATGTCATCTCATAACTACAAATGGAAACCTAAAAGTTTTCAAGAAGTGATTGCCAACCATCCACGAATACTCATGTAGACGTTTGTGAATCTATTATTTGAGAAAATCTACACTGAAACGGATCACTGACAAAAAAATCGACAAAAACAATATCGACCATCAGACATATCGGGACATAAATATCGTTGTCAAAAATATCGATCTCCTATCTTCCTAATGTTAAGCTCAAAAATATCGGAAAAAATATCGATGTATATAATTTTGTTTTTTTAATATGTATAAAAAAGAATGTAAAATAAATTACATTATAAATGAAACTTAAAGAAAATATTTAGATTTGTAAATGTTAACAATAAGTAATAAATTTAATGTAAAACAAAATACATACATATATAAAATGTAATATATTTCTACTTAAAAACAATTAATACATAATAATTTTAAATAATTGAAAAATGTTATAAATATATTAAATTATAAATACACACACATATATATATATATATAAATACATAAACCTGTAACATAAAAATTAATTAAAAAAATTATGTTATAAATTAAAATATGTGAAAAAATGTAAACCTTCATTTTGCACTACATTGAGGGATACAGTAGAAAAAGTGTTGGAGAGCGGAGAAGTAAAAATTACTATTCCCACTACAGTGAATGCAACAGTAGGGAAAGTGTTGGATAGCGAATAGGTAAAAAATACTATTCCCACTCCTGCGAATGTAGCAGTAGGGAAAATGTTGGATAGCGAAGGATTAAAATTTACTATTCCAACTCCAGCGAGTGCAACAGTAGGGAAAGTGTTGGATAGCGGAGAGGTAAAAACTAGTATTCCCACTCCAGTGAATACAATAGTAGAGAAAGTGTTGGATAGCGGAGGGGAAAAATTTAGTATTCCAACTCCAATGAGTGCAACAGTAGGGAAAGTGTTGGATAGCGGAGGTGAAAAAATAGTATTCCCACTCCAGCAAGTGCAACAGTAGGGAAAGTGTTGGATAGCGGAAGGGTAAAAAGTACTTTTCCCATTCCAACGAGTGCAACAGTAGGGACTGTGTTGGATAGCGGAGGAGTAAAACGTATTATTCCCACTCTAGCTAGTGCAACAGTAGGGAAAGTGTTGGATAGCGGAGAGGATAAATTTACTATTCCCACTCCAGCGAGTGCAACAGTAGGGAAAGTGTTGGATAGAGGAGGGGAAAAAATTACTATTCCTACTCCAGCGAGTGCAACAATAGGCAAAGTGTTGGATAGAAGAAGGGAAAAAATTACTATTCCCAGTCCTACAAGAACAGCAGCAGAGAAAGTGTTGGATAGCGAAGGATTAAAATGTACTATTCCAACTCCAGCGAGTGCAACAGTAGGGAAAGTGTTGGATAGCGGAGAGTTAAAAACTAGTATTCCCACTCCAGTGAATACAATAGTAGAGAAAGTGTTGGATAGCGGAGGGGAAAAATTTACTATTCCCACTCCAATAAGTGCAACAGTAGGGAAAGTGTTGGATAGCGGAGGTGAAAAAATGTGTATTCCCATTCCAACAAGTGCAACAGTAGGGACTGTGTTGGATAGCGCAGGAGTGAAAATTACTATTCCCACTCCAGCTAGTGCAACAGTAGTGAAAGTTTTGTTTAGCGGAGGGGATAAAATTACTATTCCCACTCTAGTGAGTGCAACAGTAAGAAAAGTGTTGGATAATGGAGGGGAATAAATTACTATTCCCACTCCTGCAAGAGCGACAGTAGAGAAAGTGTTGGATAGCGAAGGGATAAAAATTACTATTCCTACTCCAACGAGTGCAACAGTAGGGAATGTGTTGGATAGCGCAGGAGTAAAACTTACTATTCCCACTCCAGCAAGTGCAACAGTAGGGAAAGTGTTGGATAGTGGAGGGGATGAAATTACTATTCCTACTCCAGCGAGTGCAACAGTCGGCAAAGTGTTGGATAGAAGAAGGGAAAACATTACTATTCCCACTCTTGCAAGAGCAGTAGTAGAGAAAGTGTTGGATAGCGGAGGAGAAAAAATTACTATTCCCAACTCCAACAAGTGCAACAGTAGGAAATAGGTTGGATAGCGGAGGAGTAAAACCTACTATTCCCACTCTAACCAGTGCAACAGTAGGGAAAGTGTTGGATAGCGGAGAGGATAAAATTACTATTCCCACTCCAGCGAGTGCAACAGTAGGGAAAGTGTTGGATAGCGGAGGGAAAAAAATTACTATTCCCACTCCACTGAGTGCAACAGTAGGGAAAGTGTTGGATAGCGGAGGGGAAAAAATTACTATTCCCACTCCAGTGAGTGCAACAGTAGAGAAAGTGTTGGATAGCGGAGGGGGAAACATTACTATTCCCACTCCTGCGAATGCAGCAGTAGGGAAAGTGCTGGATACCGGAGGGGTAAAAATGACTATTCCCACTGAAGAAACTTCAAATTTCAAAACAAACAAAATGTCAATTACAATACAAAACATAACTGTGCGGTAGCAAAATGCCAGAAATGCAGACAATAGGAACCTAGTCAGGAAAAATATATGTAAACGTGCAAGGGGTCTGAGGACACTTCGAACATATAATTCAAGCTGATAAAACTGACAAATTACTTATGCTACTACACCTGCTCAAAATTAGAAAGCCTTTTTAGCACGTTTTTAGATACAAGAGTTTTATATATGTATATGATAGTTTTTAATTGAATATAGTTTTTTGTATTGCAATGGTTTTAACTAACTATGCAAATAAACTACTTGACTTGACTTGAATACAATACATAATAAAGAACCAAAAAACAAAACATATATCAAAATATAAAAAATTACAAAACATATTATAATGTAAAAAAATATAAAAATTACATACAAAGATTACTTTTATAACATTTAAAATTATGTACAAATAAATATTTTGTAATAGAAATTATTTATAATCAAAAACATTAATTACATAAATATAATATTGTTTTACCTACCCTATAACACTACACAATTTAAGACACATCTAAATTTAAAAAAAGTGTACCTCCATAATTAACACAAATAATGATCAATTAAACAAATATAATTAATTAAAAAGCTCATTAAAACAGATAAAAATTAATGTACTAACCAAATGTTTCCCTATAGAACCAAAATCCACAAAATAAAAATAAACAATTACCCAAAAATATTTCTCCAGTAATAAATGAATATTAATGAACAAGTAATGATTAATTAATATTTTTTTTAACTTTGTTTATTTACATTTATAATAACAATACACATTCAGCGTGCTGTAGAAGGATTAGGGAATCATAAAGCTTCTGTGACTCAAATGCGTTAATAATCAAACAAAAACAATAAAAGCAAAAAAAGGAAGACAATAAATCAAATTAAAAAACAGAGAGGAGGCTTAGCACATAGCACACACAATCAAGTTTAACCTCTTCCATGCTCATGACGTCTCCCGGCCGTCATGAGTCACGATGGGCGTGTGCGGACGACGGCCGGGAGACGCCATGACCACGCCCGAGATTGGAATGTTCAGCACTGCGGGAGCGCTGCGGCGGAATTTGCGCCGCAGCGAAGAGGTTAAGGCAGTAGGCAGCGGACTAGTATTCATGGAAGGTACTTCATATTAATATACTTAGCAGCTGTTCATTCAATCTCACTGTGACAGGCCGACCGAAATCAAAGTACATCAACCCTAAAATAGAGTTAACCTAGTTTGGGTGTGCATCTGCATGTTGTTCCGGTGCATGGGAAGTACGAGATGGAGATCGAACAGGAGAGGGTGGCGTATCTGCCTGGAGTGTTTTTAGCCAATCTAGGAAGGGGTCCCATATATCTTTTGGCCTGGAGGCTGCGGGCACTAGCTCCCAGAAAGTCGAGGGTTGTTTGTAGGCGAAAGTGAAGTCCTGAATCTATGCCTTTACTGTGGGCGCTTTTTTGTCCCTCCCAATGCATGGATACTCTGCGTTTGGCCATCAGGAGTAACAGATCATGCAGTTTACGGTGCTCGGCTTTAGTGTCTTTCACATAACCCAGAAGTCCAATGTCTGGCTTAGGTTCGCTGGGTACCCCTAGTATTTCATGAATTGTGCTAAAAATGGCAGTCCAAAAGGAGGCAATGATCGGGCAGTACCAGGACATAAGTGTAAAATTGGCAGGGGCCTGGCCACACCTCCAGCATCCCTCATCTGGCCTCAACCCCATGCAGTATAATTGGGTGTGAGTTCTGTAGAACCTGTGCAAGTAATTAAAATGAATCAATCTTCGTTTATAATTGGGCGAGAGTAGCTGGAACTCACCGCAGCAGAATATCCACTTTTCGTCCGTCATCAGACCATCAAGCTCTTCATGCCAGTACCGCTGAGTTTTAGGTATAGCCAGAGGTGTTGTGTCCTGCATCAAGCAGTACATTCTCGTAATTAGTCTATGGGAACTTGTAGTGTTTATCAATTGCTCTAGTACTGGTAAATGTTTGGGGGGTTTTGGAAAGGTGACATGTAATTGCCTGCAAGTAGCTCTGATCTTAAAATAGAGGAATACCTCAAAAAATTTCTCCGAGCCCACGGCCGCAGATTCCGGAGGTGCACAGAAAGTGTCCTTGGGGTTCAAATCCGCAAATGTAACTAGCCCTATTGGTCTTGCCAATGCCATGTTTCCATCATCAGCCAAGGCTGGAAGTTGTGGGTTGCGAGATAAGTGGATGGAGGGGGCATATAGTATCGCAACACCAGCTCTGATACGTAGTCTGTCCCAGGCCCACCTTAAGGTTTCGACTGTATCTATCCCATCCCTCGGCCTTTTGTAGTTTTGATAGATGGCCACTTGATGGGGAATGGGAGCTGCTATATCCATCTCGACAGCCCCATTGGGCTCGAACGGGAGGGGATGTATCCAAAAATGCAAAAACTGCGCTTGTGCGCAATATACATATAATAGCATGTCCGGGACCCCCAGCCCACCCTACTTGAGGGGAAGAGTGACTATTTCCCAGGTAACACGTGCTTGTTTCTCTGCCCAGGCCAAGGAAATCCTGAGGGACCGGAGAGTGTAAAAGAATACTTGGGTGAGTGGAAGTGGGGTATTAATAAATAAATATAAAAATTTGGGCAAGACAGCCATCTTGGCGATGGCTATTCTGCCGGCAAGAGAGATTGGCAGTTTAGCCCACACCTTAACCTTACCTTCCAGCTATGAGATAGCGCTACCAAAATTTAGATTCCATATCTCTTGCACATCCCGGCTTAACCAAATGCCTAGATATTTACCCGGGCCATCCGCCCATCTCAACTGATATTCCAAGTCAAATGGTTGGTAGCCGTAGTGAGGGGTAATGAGACAGATTTAGGCCAGTTTATACATATGCTTGAGAGACCCCCACATTTTGTAAGTTTCCTGAGTAGTGGATCTAGGTTGGTCTCTGAGTCAGTTATATACAGTCATGTCTAATGCGTATAACGAGATCAGCAGCCCCCTGGTGCTAAATCCCAGCCCTCTTGCAGCATGATGTTTTTGAATCCTAGCTGCTATCGGTTCCATCGTGATGGCAAACAAGAGCGGGGAGAGAGGGAAACCCTGGCACGTACCACGGGATATATGGAAGGGTTCTGAGATCACGCCATTCATGCGCAGTCGCGCCAAGGGTGATGTGTAAAGCAGTCTGATTTGTGCAATGAGGTTTGGACTAAGTCCGATCCTCCCTAAAATAGTGAACAATAAAGGCCACTCCAGTGCGTCAAACGCTTTCGTAGCATCAAAAAACGCCACTAACGCCCTGACTTCAGGGTTCAAATAGTGTAGCACAGCAAAAAACGTGCGAAGGTTGTGGGCCATGGATCCGTCCGGAATAAACCTGGATTGGTTGGATCTCGCTATCAGTGGGAGTTGAGGCTGTAGTCTATTGGCTAATAGCTTGGCATAAATTTTGGCATCTATATTAATTAAGGAGAGTGGCCTATAAGAGTCCATCTCCTGAGCAGGTTTCCCGGGTTTCAATAGGGTCAGAATAATGGCTTCTCGCATGGAAGGGGGAAGTATGCCTGTATCATAGGCGTCCTCAAATACCGCCAACAGTCGAGGCGCCAATAGATCCGCATAGGCCTTGTAGAACTCTGTAGTTAACCCGTCTGACCCGGGTGCTTTGTCCGCAGGAAGGCTGCCAATTACCTGCTTTATGTCCTGAGAAGTGAAGGGCATGTCCAGATATTCCCTATGTGCCCTACCCAGCCATAGCAACTCTATAGACTCAAGAAAGGAATGGAGCTGAGTACAGCTTGGTGTAGAATTTAGTAAATACACCGAGAACCTCCCGGGGGCCTCTTGTATTGGTGGAGTCTTCCCCTATAACGACGGATATGTACGTAGACGTGCTTGGCATCCTCTGCATATTTGCTAGGGTTTTACCAGGCCTATCACCCTTCCCATATCGCCTAGCTTGTGCGTGTTTTCCCATAAATTTTACCTCAAGCTGCGCCTCTTCCTCAAATTCAGTGACGAGCTCCCTTATATTTGATAAAAGTTTAGGGTCTGAGCGATATAGTAATCGGTCTCGAGCCCCTTGATATGAGCCTCAAGAGAGGCCAGTGTGTTTCTGATTGCTTTGAGCACCCCTGCGTGGCGTGATATGCATTCCCCCCGTATAACCACCTTGAATGCCTCCCAGAGTGATGCATGTGTGTACACAGAACCTGTATTTGTTTCAAAATATTCCTCAATGTCTTTGTATATCTCCTCTCTATAAGCTGCGTCAAGAAGGGCATTCGGGCCAGTCTCCAATTGAACATCTGTAGTGGGGTGTTAGGAATCATCACTTGTAACAGGCAAGGAGCGTGATCGGACAGGGTTCTGGGGAAGTGCACGCTATCAGTGGTCCAGGCTGCAATGTAATTCGAAACTAGCCAAAAGTTCAACCCGGACCATGCCCCATGATATGCTAAGACACACATACCCTCCTTTACACCTGTCTCATCCTCCAGATGTCTTGCAACCCTCCGTCTCGCATTAACGCATTTAGGGCCTCACATGAGCCAGGATGCATATTGCGGGATAGGCCCTTCCTGTCTAGGGTGTCATTGAGCACAGCGTTAAAGTCTCCTCCCCATATTATTGTGCCACATCCCAGAATTTGAACTTTTGCCCACACCTTATAAAAGAAGTCGGGACAGTCCGTGTTTGGACCATAAACTGCTACAATCGTTATCCTCGCTCCACCCCACAAGCCATACAGTATCACAAACCTGCCATCGGGATCTATCTGTGAATCTAACGTTTTCCAATTTAGACCTTGTCGAATCAGCATTGCTACTCCTCTCGCATAATTAAAATAAATAGAGGAGAAGGTGTGCCCCCAGTACTTATGGTGCAGTTTTACATGCAATGTGCTGTTTAAGTGGGTTTCTTGAATCAAACATACGTCTATATGATGTCTACTTAAATAAGCATGGACAAGTCTGGTCTTTCTATAGTCATTCAACCCGTGGATATTCCAAGTTAAAAATCTAAAGTTGGTCATGTCCTCTCGAAAGCCATATGTCCTCCGAAGAGCCTAGATATGCTGAGCTGTAGTTGTATGTATGTTGTCCTCTATACCCTAACTGGGGCACCGACCCCCTATGTCTGGTCTCGATAAATACTGTCCAATGTATAGTGAACAACAGCAGTGTGTGAAGTAATGATTAATTAATTTCCACCCTCTACCCTAATAAACACCACAACACACACCTAAAAATAATTTCACAATTTCCAGAACTAATTTTACATTAATAAATTAATATGAATTAACCTCAAATCATTAATTAAAAAAATTTACTTCCCACCATTTACCACTATAAACTCCACAACTCACACATCAAATTAATTACACAATTGCCATATTTAAATATCCCCTATAAACCCCACCACCCATTTCTAAAAACTTGACAGAATTAACAATAACAATTAACAAACAAATTATAAATAATTATTAATAAATGAATTCCCACAATTAAAACTATAAAATAAAATAAATATTATATAAAAAATATTAATAAATATATTAAAATTAAATTACTTCCCAGCCTACTCCCCCATCAACACACAACCCGCTCCTAAAAAGTGACAGAATTAACATAATTACCAATTAATTAAAAATAATTAACAACCATTTAATATTTAATAATAAATTAATTCCCACACTGAACAGTGTAAAATATTAAATAAATTTAATTAATAAAAATATATATATTTTAAATTATAATTAAATTACTTCCCACCCTATTCCCCTATAAACCCACAACCCGCACCTAAACAAATTACACAATTAACGTATTTACCAATTAATTAATTAATAAAAATTAACAACCAAATAATAATTAATTAATAATAGATTCATTCCCAACAATTAACACTATAAAATCTAAATTAAATTAATACTAATAAATAAAAATTAATATTTAATTTATTATAATTAAACTACTTCCCACCCTAGTCCCCTATAAACCCACAACCTGCTACGGAACTAAAACGCTAAATTTAATTAAAATAAAATTACTAACTACTAAAAAATGAACACATATATTAAAAAACATACTAACATACATAACACTAACTAAAATAACGATTTTTTTAACAACGATATTAATGACTTCGATACTTTAAAAAACAATATTTCTTACCCTAAACTCGATATTCTTGACCACGATATTCTTGCTGTCGACATTTCCAACTCGATATTCTGACTCCCACTGAAACATAGGTGTAAACCTATGATTGTTGATTATCAGATTTCTCGGACAACCACCCCCCCCCCCCCCTTTATGCAGCCTACATTCTTATGTCCCATAAAGAGAAGGAATAGAGTAACTTTATATCTTAATAGAAAATAAAACTTTCAGCTCCAAAACTCATTGATCTCTGAATTGTTGTTTCATAAATGCGAGTTTATCTGTTCACCACACAATTATTCATCTATAGTTTTGTTCTCGACCTCGACTGAATGGGACCAAGCTCTTTGGGACTGATTTTGAGTTTGCAGATGGAGTTTACTATGTTGGGATTGGGGAATAACAAAAGACATTACCTCCACAATCCCGACAGACCTCCGCCCACCAAATGTTGAGCTATCTGCAGGCCCCAGGAACATCCCTGTACATTAACAGGAACCGCAGTCATCGCAGTTCTTGTCAGTTCCTGTCAGCGTAGAAAGCATTTTGACAGCATCAGCCATGACGGCCAGCCACCAAACTTGTCTAAAGTTTTTTGGTTTTCAAAATATGTTTTGAAAAATACAAAAAAACTATTGTCTCCATGCCTTTAGAGTTTTTTCCCTGGGTGTGGAGGTCATTTTAGATCTTTTCCTAGAAAAAAAGGGGACAAAGGCATTACACTGCCTGTCCTAAAGAGGGCAGATGGTGTATTGCCCCATCTCCAATGGCCCTTATGCTGCTGGGCTGTTGGAGGAAGTGTTCACTTGACATAGCCAACGGGCTATCCACCAATGGAATACTTACAGTCTGCCCCTCTCAGGGTACTCCATTGCGCTTGCAGCAGAGTGCCCTGACCGCCAAACTCTGAGTCCGGCTCTATGCCATTGATGTGTGTGAATGTGTGTGCTAGTACTTATATAGTGCACAGCTACCCCGGTCCGGGGTCTCCCGGCGCTGTATTCATACCGCTAGGGAACCCTTCCTGGCTTTTTCCCTGTGAAATGTCCACTCCTGGGCATCCCCAGGGTGAAGCCAGGCATCGCCAGCGCTGTGGGGCCGTTGTGGAGATTAAGCAAGCTATTGCCCAGAGTTGCAGCGTGGGACCCATGATTAGAATAGGCACTGAGGCGAGAATATCTGGTCCGCGGAATTTATAGCCCGAGACCCTGCCGCGACGGGAATCGAACCCTGGTCCCAGACCAGTGCTTTGCATCGAGGTCTGCCGCTCTAACCATTGAGCCACACTTCTCCACTCCACTTCTGATCCATTGAAGAGGAATAATAAAAGTGACACCATGCTCATGTTGGTTTGCTGAAAAGAAATATTGTGGCCAATGGTTTAGTGATTGTCATTATTTAACGTTGTTGTTTGTATTCTATTTCATATATAGCAGGTCACAAATAATAGATACAATTTTCGCCCTGACATTTTGCGACCTGCTCGTCATTTTGTATCTAATAGGTCACATTGCACCGTGCCCATTCACAGGGGGTCGCATCACAACCTGCTTTGTGACCATTCATTAGTCAGGCACCTGTCTGAGAGCACTGTGGTTGCTCACATGCCCATGGATTCGTGTCTTGCAAGGGACTGCCCCCTCCATCCATGCGTTTTCATTCCACATTGTTTGACAGCAGCCTGTGTCTCTTAGAGAGACAGATTCTGCTATAAACAAATGTTTCCTGTTTGTGAAGATGTCAGGGGAGGATACGCTGGTTCCCTGGCAACAGAAGGCATTCCAGGACTGGGTTCAGTCCTTCAGCATGACTTGCTGTAGAAGGGGGCTTGGCAGATGTTGCAGGTTTCCTGGAAACAAAGATAATGATGGAAAGGCAACGGACTTAGTGAGGTGGTATCAATCTATTGTACAATAAAGTTTTCACAAAACGAAAATACATTGAAAAGATTGGTGCAATGTAAAAGGATGTCACTAGAAGAGGGATTTTATATGTTAACTGTTGCATATTGTACATGTTTTCAAGTCACTGAAGGGGATATTTGGCTGTAATGTCAGTGCCTTTATGCTCTGAGAAATCCCAGTGGAAGTATTCCTTAGGTAAATAAGATTTTCATTGCATCAAATTGTCCAGCCTTTTCCTCCATGGGAAATGTAGCTGTGGTGTGGAGGAGTTGTGTTAGTCGACCGAAGATTGCGCTTCTATGTTGCTGTGTTTGTCAGTGTCTATTGCATTTTTCCGAAATAGGAGACTAATGTGTTTTTGTGGCCAGTAGGAAAAAGGGCCAGTGTAAATAGGAAACAATACAAGGAATAAGAAGGGACATGTTTATGGTCCTGTTTGAAATAACCAGAAGAGAAAATCATTCCCCGCTTTGATGCACGGAATTTAGATGAGGGTCAGATGGCGAAGTCGACTTCCTGGGCTGGAAAACTTTAACCTAAACCCAGTAGCAATAGCCATACAGCGATTATCAACAAAGGTGAATGCAGAGGAAGGATAGCATGTGAAAGGTATCTTATGCCACCCGGGCAACCTTTGCTGGTGAAAACAATCACTGAAGTACTTTTTTTTTTAGATATCACTGTTTCCCACTCTTTTGCAAACATAGAAAGTCCCACAGCCATGGGAATCGAATCACGTTACCTTCACCCGCCCGAATTTAAGAAGTACTTTGACTAAGAAAGTACAAGAATAAAGGATGGTTTGGACATTTTAGGTAGGAAGGTAAAAGACAAGAATAGTCATATGTTTCAATATCCTTAGCCTAATAATATTTTGAAAAGTTATTTCAATGTCTCCTCGGAATCAACTCCCCACGGACCTCTTCCTATTTTCCTCCCCAAAACGTCTATATCATCTGACATGAGCATCACTCTTAAAGGGGAGAGAGTTACATGCTACTTACCTGGTGAGTATTTTGGTGAGATTTCCCTCTGGTCTGACGGAACGCTGTCCGCTTCCCCTGATAACGATGCGGCCCAACATGATTTTCAAAGGGAAAGGTATTTCAGCTTCCCCTTTCTGAATCATGTACCAACCCAGCTAGGATGTTACTATCTGACAATGGTTTGCAACTGCAATTACAGTCCCAAACCAGTGATACATGCCATTGCGGAAAGAAATGAGGAATGGATGCCCTTTCACACCGCCTCCTAATTGCCATTAAGGATGAGTTACAGAACCTCTTTTGTGGGTCAGAAAAACTTTCTGAATTTGTAAAAGGAGTTTGTACATCCACAAAAAAATAATTTTGCTGTAGGGAGCCCTGTGGTTTTGTGAATCATGGCTTTGAAACTACAAAATTCTTTTGTACATGAGGCATGTCAGTCCCTATTTGAGGACCACATGGCAGACAGGGGCTACTGGCCGCCAATCATGGTGGTTGTGGTTGCTTGCCACTGGTCTGAGTGCAGACAGGTACCCAGGCAAGGCAGTTACAGCCTCTGGGCTGATTTGTCAGCTGTGACGTGTCTTCAGCATCTGCAACCTCCAGGACAGTTCAAGCTCCACTGCAGCGGCAATGCAGCTTCTCCTTTCCAGCATCAGTAGTGGCGGCACTGGCTTGACAACACACAGCAGATGCCAGTAGACATGCTGGCACTTGTGCTTGTGAATCTTAGTCTGGGTCTTAGGTGAACCACATAGAGAGACTGAGACCACCTCACTACACAGGCTGCTCCCAGTGTTGCATTCTAGGGCAGTTCGCTTTCTCTGAGGGTTCCTTACTTCAGGAACAAGCTGGGGTTCTCCTGGACAGTCTCTTCTCCTGCCGGGCCAAACACTCCCCTTAACTCTCGCTGCAGGCAAGCTTCTGGGTACTAGACAGACCCTCGGCTCCTCCGACAGAAAGTACAGACTTCAGGGGATCTCCTGTAATTTCCGGGGGCCTGGCTGTCAGTCAGACACTAGGTCAGGTCACACAGCAGCCCTTAAATTACTTTGTGGAGGTTTCCTTCCTTCTGTAGTGAAGAACTTGGAACTGGAACAAAGTGGGGTGGTTTGGATCACACTTTTATACACATTTTCCAGACAGGGGATGTGGATCCACAGTCTAAAGTTTTAGGACTTGTTTGGGTTGGTCGTCTGTCAAATGTAGTTTTCAGGGTGCTCTCCAGTCAGTATTTGTGCAAAGCAGTGGGCCCAGCTCCAAGCTGCAGTATGTAAACATGGGCACAATGGCGTGTATGTTTTTTGCACCTGGTGGGCCTCATATTCCTGAAGCTTCAATCTAGGAGAGACCGAAGAACAAGCACTGCTAATAAATGTCCTCACCTTGAACAATTGAAACTAGAGCCGCACCACTTGCCCTTACCATCTACCAACCGGCAGTGCTGAGGAATACGTCAGGTAATCTCTAAATAAGGTTTTTTATTATTTCAGTTCCAGCCAAATAGATTTTGCAAGTGTCCACTTCTATGGCTGGTCACTCTAGGTACCTGCAAAGACAATGACATTACCAATAGAACTGGTAAAAGGTTTGACTATTTTCTACAGGGTCCATAGCAGAAACTCATCCACTTCTTTGAGGAACTAGTGGTGGGTTTCCTGGAAGTCACAGTATGTCAAAGTTGGCAGAGAAGAAGCCTTTATCAGCAAAGGTTCTTCAGCTGAAACGTTTTATGGAGAGATAGTGCAATTTCTCCTCGGTCTGTGATAGGAGATCTTGGGTCAGGGGAAGTCAGAAGACCAACCCCTACAGAAAATGCAGGATGTCTGTGAACCTGAATTGCAGTAGTAAAGATGGGGCACTTGGATGGCTGAGCACCCATAGCTATTCTTAATGCCCAAAGGGCCCTTGGACCAAAGAGGGTTAGTGAAGTCATACAGAATCCTCCAATTAGTCCTTCATGAGACCTTCCATCAGTGATGATGGAGCCCTGCCCATCAGGAGGCAAAAGTATTGTTTCAAATGCAGGTGTGTTTCAAGTGCATCTGTATTCAGTTGACTGCTTTCCATGAACATGGATAGGAATACCATGTTGACGTCCTACTCATAGGATACGTAAAGGTACTTACTCGAGCTGGCACCAGCATGATGGGACTCTGTCTGAACCCAATTCAGAGGGCCATGGGGCCCAAACAGGTTGGTTGAGGCCTTTTACTCTGTATGTCCTGGGGCCCAACCTGCTGTGGCTCCTTAGCAACTGGACCAAGTACCCTTTCTGCACTTGACTCTCAGTGGTAACTGTGGATGAGCAGTCAAATGCCTCCTCAGGAGGGCGCGGGTAAGTGTAGAGACAAGTCGATACAGGTCAGTGAACACAACTCATTACTGAAAGTGCTAATAGTACAATCAATAAATCAATTTAGAGTCAAATACTTGCTTTGATAAGAAACAAATATTGAGGTAGGGTCGCTAGTGCTCGTCAGGCAAATCCCTGTCCCACCCTCTTCCTTGCAGCGTGCCCCGGGTTATTCCCCATTCACTAATGGTACTCAAGAGTTCCTCTTTGATTTTTCAGCAATTAGTCAAAAGAGTCTATGTTGCTGTAGCATATTAGTAGCGAGTCCCCCGGGGCCCAACAGGCCCAGTTCTCATTTTACCTTTTCCTGCAGCATGGGAATGTTCAATGTTGCAGCGGGTGTCCTTAGTGCAGACACCCGTGATTTCTGATCTTGCTCAGAGAAGTCGGGCTGCTTGCGGCCCAATAAGCAGCACCCGGTGGCGCAGGCTGCCCTTCTTGTGCAGCGCTGCCGGCTTTTCCACTTATCGTAGAAGCTCCCAGCTCAGGAAGACACAGCAAGTCAGCCTTCTCTAGCAGGAGGGGTCCTAATCGTTTCTTCCATGGTCGCCAGTGGCATCCTTTTCAGTCCTTGGGGGTCAGTTAAGGGCAGTTCTCTTGTTGTAAGGGCTCGACCTGCCTGGTGCAGATTCAGCTTTTTTCCTCGAGCGACTGCCCCAAATTCTTAGCAATGTTTGTACCAGCAGCCCGCTTAGCATATGGTCTTGCCAAAGTACCTGGTGAATCGGACACAGACTCCTCTGGTGTAAACGCCTCCTCCACCGTTGTTACGAGTCTCAGCACACCTTCAGCAGCAACTTCATCGGGGGCTCCTTCTGGCATATGGGGGTTACCGCAGCATGGCAATACAGTCTTAGCAAGACCCGCACAGCGCTTAACACACAGCTCAGTCCATAGTGGTCCTCTCCTAGCATACGAGGATTGCCGAACCTACACTGCACATGGGCAACAACCTGATTGGTGCACAGCCTTTCCCTCACACCTTGCTCAGGGAGTCCTCTCGTCAGGGCTCCCCATTGGACCTCACTCCCTCCATAGCTCTCTGCTTCCTCACAGAGCGAGCAGACTGGTCTTGGCAAGCAGGCTGGCGCTGGTGCTCCAGGGCAGGTGGTCTTGGTTTTCCTGGGTGATGTCCCTCACCCAGCAGGGAGACTAGCAGGCCTTTGCCCCCAGTCCTGGTCACAGGCAGAAGTCTTGCAGAGTTTCCCCTTCTGACAAAGTTTGGGGTCTCAACCTCCCCTTCTTATAGTTCATTTCAAGACATCAAATTGTGATTTACGGTCTGAGTCTTTGAAGTTTTATGTTGGGGTTCTGATTCTTTTAAAGTGCCCTCTTCTCTTTTTCTTCTTTCCCCTTGAAAGGATGTCTGTCACAGCAGACAAGACTCCGAAGATGATTAGCCCACAACACAATTTATGGGATTGACAGGAGTTCACATCTGGATGTCAGCCACAGTTATATTGGAATCAAAAGGTTAATCCTAGGTTCCCAGCCTTAGTATGCATGATTCCCGTATCAGCCCAATCTCCTTATCTGAGATGTGTCCTGGCCCATTCCATGTAATCTATCACTGAATCAAACAGCAAGCTTTTGAAGTGTAAAGGGAGGTTCCCTTTCTCCAGTGTGTTCTACCCAGCTTACAGGACTACAGCAATACACAGATCTGTCTGGGGGTATCCCTCTGCTCTTCATGGCTTCACCAGGCAGGTCTGGGCTTCCTATAATGGAACCCCGGGTCATCCATGTCATGTGCCAATTCAGGCACACTCACTCAGTGTACAGTCACAGCAAACTTACCGTCCAGCACTGTTACCGCCATGCATTGTACCATTACAAGTCCACATACATTCAGTACACACATTCAGTCTGCGCACACTGTTCAGCAGTGAAGCTTTTCTATACTGTACCAGGGTGTGTTATTTGCAAACACACACTAGGCCAGCACACACATTCACCATTTGTGAGCTGTACAACACTTCACCCTTCATGTATTGTACTTCATGTTAGCACACATACACCCAGCACATGCTTTCATTGCTCACGCACTGCACAGCACTACAGCTTCCATATCATGAATTCCTTGCAGGCATACTTACAATGAGCACATGTACTACAAAGTATTGTCCTTTACCTATACTGTACCCTTCCCAGGCACCCATAAATCCAGTGCAGAATCACTACTCCTGCACTGCACAGCACTTCACATCTACCTGATGTAGGCAAGGGTGAGTTAAGCACACAGCCCGAAAAAGTTTTTAACAAGCATTTGCAATGCAATAGGTCTTGCATTAGTAAAAGTTAGAGCTTTTGGCGTTGCAAATAATAATGCAACACCAATAGCCCTAATTTTCAGTAATGCGAGACCTATAGAGTGGAGTGGGGTAGAGTGAAGTGGTGTAGCATAGAATGGAGTAAAGTATTATAGAGTGGTGTGGAGTAGTGTAGCATGGAGTGGCGTAGAGTTGAGTGAAGTGGCGTGGATTGCAGTAGAGTGACAGAGAGTGGCATAGAGTGTCGTAGAGTAGACTGTTATACAGTAGAGTGTCGAAGAGTTGAGTGGCGTAGAGTGTCTTAGAGTGGCATAGAGTGGAGTGCCATTGAGTGTCATACAGTGAAGGGTCAGAGTGGCATAGGGTGTTGTAGACTGGAGGTTGATGGAGTGGTGTAGAGTGGAGTGACGTAGAAAGTCGTGGCGCAGAGTAACGTTGAGAGGAGTAAAGTGGTGTGCAGTTTAGTACGTTAGAGCGGCATAGAGTGTTGTAGAGTGGAGTGGCATAGAGTGGAGTAGAGTGCTTTAGAGGGAAGTGGCGCAGAGTGCCATAGAGTGGAATAAAGTAGTGTGTCATAACGTGGAGTGGCATAGAGTGGAGTTGAGTGGCTTGTAGCGAGCTAGAGTGAAATACAGTGGTGTAGAGTGGAGTAAAGAGGCGTAACGTGGAGAAAAGTGGAGCATCATAGAGTGTTGTAGAGTGGAGGTCGTAGAGTGGAGTGGCATAGAGTTAAGTAGCGTAGAATTTCATAGAGTGGAATACAGTAGTGTGGCATAAAGTGGAGTGGAGTAGAGTGGCTTATAGCGACCTAGAGTGAAATACAGTGGGGTAGAGTGAAGTAAAGAGGTGTAAAGTGGAGTAAAGAGGTGTAAAGTGGAGTGGAGTGGAGTGGAGTAGAGTAGAGTAGAGTAGAGTGGTGTAGAGTGGAGTATGGTAGAGTGTTGTAGAGTGGAGCAAAGTGGCATTGAGTAACAAAATTGACAGGCCTGTTTACAGAAAGCGGGCACTTCTTGTGGAAGAATACAGTAAACAGGGTTACTCCACGGGAGAGTGAAAGACATGCTGAACATCCTAAAACAAGTAAAGCCAGCAAATAGAAAACATGCAAATGTGAGTTACAAACTACTAAGCCAATGGTAAACCACGAGCGGAATGCAGTCTCAGGGAAGCTTTCAGAAGTTCCTCAAGAAGTCATAAGCAAGGCTTTGACCTAAAAAGAGAGTCATTATAACTTGGGCTAGTCTCACCTTGCCTGATGCAGCGCCGTGTTTATCGATGCTCCCTAGCGGGGACTGGGTGATCGGCAACAGGAAAGAAGGATGATAGGAGGCGTTGGGAAAGAGAGAAAGAGAGAGAGGCATTAGCAGAGAGTGTTAAAAAGAGAGAGTGAACTGGAAGCGGAAGAGATAGAGAGAGGCGAGAAAGAGAAGATGGGAAAATAGAAGCAGTGGGAAAAAAGAGAGGAGGCAGAGAGAGAGGGGGGACAGAAAAGCTAGATTGGTAGTGTGAATGAGAGAGATAAAGAGGGAAAGACCAAGAGAAATGAGCGACAAAGGGTGTGAACAAGAAAAAGTATAAGCGAAGGGTAGAGAGGGATAGAGAGAGAAAGAAAGAAAGAGAAAGAAAGAAAGAGATTGTGTGCGTGAGAGGGAGAGACTACATTAGCGCTCAGAAGATAATTTCCAATTGTTCTGTTTCTAAGGTCCAGACCTGACTCTAAACCACACAGTAAGCCAAGGACGCAGCTATAACTTGTAACCAGTGATCTGCCCCCGCATTGTGCTGTGAGCAGGATATCTGTCTGGGAGCGACCTCAGGAAGGCGTGAGTAGATACAAAATGAAGGGCAGGGAGCCCGGGGAACACACAAGTAGATTATAATAACGTTAGGTCACAAGAGTGTTCGAGTCATGGACACAGGAACAGAGAGGGAACACGAGTGGGAACCGGAAACCGGGAGCAAGAGAAGACCGGGGAAGGACAGGGCTGAGGAAGAAGAGGGGAAAGGGCGAGAGGGGTCATACGAGCAGGGAACGGAAAGGTCTACAGGGAAACATAATGGGAAAATCTAACAGAGGTAACAAAAATGAAGAGTAAGCAACAGTTCAAAAAAGAGAGGGAAAAAAGCAGGGGAAAAGTGAGAAAGAAAAAACCATTGG